>NC_087324.1:8226250-8876666 GCF_037043105.1 Vanessa tameamea
AAGCTATTGAATAAAAGGATTTCAATATTAGATTGAATGTTTGAACATTGACGACATACTTTTATGACATTCAATATAATGATATGTTTCAAAACTTCGC
Organism: Vanessa tameamea; assembly: GCF_037043105.1. Taxonomy (NCBI): domain Eukaryota; kingdom Metazoa; phylum Arthropoda; class Insecta; order Lepidoptera; family Nymphalidae; genus Vanessa; species Vanessa tameamea. The sequence goes on from NC_087324.1 coordinate 8,226,351, forward strand.
AAGAATCCAGTAACGTTTTTATCTAATCATATATTTTCAACAATGATGCTAATATTTTAAATAATAGTGACAGAGTTAACTTATCATCGAACATTACTTTAAAATTGATAACATTTCAAAAATAAATAATAAATAAATATTGGACAACATCACATACATTACTCTGATCCCAATATAAGTAACTAAAGCACTAGTGTTATGGATAATCAGAAGTAACGACGGTACCACAAACACCCAAGACAACATAGAAAACTAATGAACTTGTTCTACATCGACTCGGCCGGGAATCGAACCGGTATACACACTACTCGACCACGGAGGTCGTCAAAGTTTTCATATAATATTTTATAAATTTTAAGTATAATTTTAATTATTTATATACTCCCAAATCTCAACACATAAATTACAAGGCCGATATATTTATAATATACTAGAAGATTAATAACAAAAGTGTTTTAAAAAATATATTATTTATTTAAGATTTTAAATTAACATGGTTATTTTTATTACTAACAGTATTTATAACGGGATATTTACCATGTTTTTTATTTTTATTTGATGGAGCTCGATATTTCGACATTCGTAGATAATGGTAAATATCCCGTTATAAATACTGTTAGTAATATTATTTATTTATTAGAAACAATAAACAAATAATGCACTTGTATATATCATAACTTCTGAATAAAATTACAATTTGCACGTACTTATTCTATGAGTACAAGCGTCTGAACTAGGCCGAGCCTGTGTCTCAGACGCTATTCTCTTCCGATTAATTGAAAAACTAATCGATTTTTTTTATGAGTAGCTTTTTTTACAAAATTATATTTAATTATTTGTGGTTTAATTTAATATTTTGCATAGATATGGATCATAAGACAAAATAAGTGACTATCGTAAAACAATGGTTAAATTACGTAAATAATAAAATACGTCAAATTTCGCCCACACGCGTTACCAAGCACATAGTGCGTAAACATGACGTGAAAACTATCTGGCGTATATAAATATAAATAACATGGCGTTTAAAGCTATAAATATATTAAATAATCGTGTATCAACCACAATGCAATAGTAGCCGTTGTGACGCAAGGAGTGTCACGGGACTTAAAATAAACAGACGGACGGGAGACACCTGTATCATTATATATTTACACACACCTCATATGTGTGCGTGGTCAAAATACAAAGTAATATTATGGCTGGTTTAAGAGAACATAGAAAACTAATGAACATTTTCTACATCGACTCGGCCGGGAATCGAACCCGGGACCTCGGAGTGGCATATCCATGAAAACCGGTGTACACACTACTCGACCACGGAGGTCGTCAAAATATTTAATAGGTAATATAATTATTTTATATAAATGAGGTTATTTAAAGAATATTGTATTTATTTTTTGAGTAAAATAATGATAATTAATGGTCAATCGTTATTGAGATAAGATAAATATGAAAGAAAAAAGCAATTTTCTATTGCAAATACTATTCATTATATTTTGAGTGAGATAAAAAAGAAATAAAATACTACACTCATGTACCCAATATTTTATTCCAAGGTACAACTTATATGAAATCGGTTTTATATTTAATAAATATATATATTGTTAATTGAATTACTACTACAACATATTTTCGTGGATGTACATATTTTTTAACACTACACATAAAAATAAATCTTCTTTTCTATCGTTTAAATTTTTATAGTAAGCAAAATAAGTTCATAATCTGTGCAATCACTGCAAATCGCACAAGGTTGAATCAATATAATATTGGGTTAAATGAGTAATTTAAAACAATAACTGCTATGAACGTCATATCTCGCCTACATATTATCTACTCGTACTAATAACATGCGATGTTTGTATAAAAAATGTTTGTAAACTTATTTATAAACAAAACAGACAATTGTAGGATTTTTTGCATTCTATTGCATCTTTGCATTAAACTGCACACTGAATTCAATGATAATAAATAATAAGATCGCATTTTTCAACTAATAATATCGTTTAAATTGCTTCGCCGTCTAGAAACTAGCTTATGACACTGTAAATGAAGTCTTGAGAAGAAATTCTCATAAATTCAGAGCTTGGAAGTTTACAGTGTTTACACTTCCGTGCTTCGGAAATAACATAAAACCGTTGGTCTTGCACTTAAAACTTCACTCAACTCTCCTGTAGTATCGGATTGCCGTTCCTTCGATTTATGAGAATAAAGGAAAAGAGTATACTCTGCATGCACTTATGTACACTATAATCTTCGTTGGATGATATCTGTTTAGAACGGCTGTATCATAAGCCTTTCATAAGAATTTCATTATGTATAAGATAACTTTATGACATTCAGTTATTTTTTCCGTTTTCGTTTACCTGATTATCATCGTGTGAAACAATGATGACGTCAACCATTGTTTGATGCACTGATTGATCTTCTACCTATGTTAGATTTAGTCACTGTATATGTAATCATCACAATAGAGCAAATCCCTAATCATTTGCGAGAACTGGTATAGAATTATAATTGTGTATAGAAAGGCTCAGAGATAATATACGAAAATATACATCCGATTTCAAAAAATATTTTCTAATATATAGGATGAACCTTCAGACTGGATATATAAAACGTTGTCTAAGTAAAAGGGGTTCAAATTAAATTGCTGGGTTTTGCTATTTATTTATATTTTAGATACTTGATTATAATATGTTAAGTTTGTCTGTATTCATCTTACGATAACTGAAAATAACCAAAATGACTACAACCGAAAAAAATGTGTCCAAGTGATTCTGATTATTGTTATTTACCGGTCTCACTAATTTGTTTAATTAATAATGAAGTTTGATATGTTGAAAATGAATGACAGGACGTTATTATTATTATTATCGACATTAATAATAACAATATTATGAGTATTCATCGAGCAGTGTTTATATTTTCGTATTGTTTATGCATTGCTAATTTAAATTACGAGATACGCGATAAACGCTTCAAGCCATTATTAACGGCGTTTCAATTTTCCACAGAAACAAATCACAATGCATTGTAATGTATCAAAAATAGTTTTTATCTTTCCGGCATTGCGTGCTAAGAGGGAACTGTAAAACAAGTGTGAACAAAGAACCGTATCTACGCCAGTCGCAACACTATGAATATCTTATGTACAGAGTGTCCTGTAAATGTAGAGTTGAGGTAGCGTGAGTAACACTAATCCTTTCATGTTTAACGATCAATTAACGCAAATTACAAACTTCTTCTTTTTGATATAAACAATAAATATAAATATTTCAGTATTAATTACTGTTATGGTTTTTCTATGAAAATATTAAAGCTATTATTCTTAGTTTTAATATCGCCGGAATTGTTCCTTCGAAAAAAATATTTACGTCTAAGTAAAAGGATCAGTTTTACATTAGACCAAACCGATGGGTCACCCTGTACAGTGTAGAAAATGACTAGATTCACTATTCAATGTCTAATGTTCGTGCATAATACAGTAACAGTTAAATCATAAATAAACCAGGCTCAATTATAAGAAAATGATAAATAAATTATTACTCGCATTATGTAGGCGTCACTGGTGCTGCTTTGTGTTGCCAAGGTTATGTATAATTTATAGAATGCTTGTACACAAAACTTTAAATAAAAAATATACATTATAAATATGTAGGATTACGTTGGTAAAAAAGTTATTTAGTTTATTTAAGACTAACTATTCCACGCGTAGACCTTCTTAAAGATGTGGCTTTAAAATGTTTTTTTTTTCGAATCAGTTTAATAGTTCTATATATATTAGTGACTTAAAATGAAAAAAAAAAAAACAAATTTATCGGCTTTATCACATTAGTCTAGATTTCTCTTAAAATTAAAGTATATTTCTTATCATATAAATGAGAGACTACTTTTTAAATGAGTCATTTTTGCTCCAAATGAGCGTTCGGCAACGCTTTAAAGAGATCAACTATCTAAAGTCTACCTCCTTTAATAGCTTTCTAGGTTAATAGTGTGGTAATTATGTATAATTTAACAGTCATTTAGATAAAAATATTTCGTTAACGACATACATCGAAAAGGATCAATATCCTTAAATAAATACTCGTATTAAACAATAGCTATTACATAGAGTCGTATAAAATCATCATACATTACATTACATTAGCAGCCTGTAAATTTGCCACTGCTGGGCTAAGGCCTCCTCTCCTTTTGAGGAGAAGGTTTGGAGTGAATTAGACACATGCAGGATTCCTCACAATGTTTTCCTTCACCGTCGAGCACGAGATGAATTATAAGCACAAATTAAGCACATAAAAAAATCAGTGGTGCTTCCCTGGGTTTGAACTCGTAATCATCGGTTGAGATGCAAGATGCACGCGTTCTAACCACTGGGCCATCACGGCTCATAAAATCATCATTGTATCATAATGCCTGTTAATATCCGTCGTATTTAATTGCTATCAGGCATTAAATTATATTATTGTGGTAATGTTTGTTTTTATGATCCATCCATATTTTTTTATCGAACAAATGGACATGCGACATATGTCCTTTCTCGATTTAAATAAATTTTTGCTCGTATATATTTTTAATTGTCCTATTCATATTATTGAGGCAAATGTGAATAAAACACTCCGTTGTATATTAAAGTACATTGTTTAAAAAAATATAGATATGTAGAAAGTATGTACGTTTAAACGCGGTAATCTTAGAAACTACCAGACAGATCTGAAGATTTTTTTTGCGTTAAATAGAAGACCTGTTATTGTGGATATTTTCTATAGCTTCAGGCATTAATCCTCATGAGCGAAGCAATAAACAAAAATGTGTTTTTAAAAAAAACAGACATGAATAATTCATTCAACGCCATAAATAAATGGATTATTTCCACCTTTTAATCTTATTTTCTATATATGTATATTTCAAGTCAATAAAAATATACCTACATATATCATTGAATTAAGTATATTATTATTCAATCACTTAGAAAAAAATATGGTCGCATTAAAGATGGAAATATCCATGTCAATAGCTTTCAAGAAACAAATAGAGGTATAAAAAAATAAAACGTGGATAAGGAATTGTCTTCCAATTTCCGTATGAATTAATATTATAGAAATAATAATTTATATTAAAGATCTGTGACAAATATTTAAGTTTAAATTTTGTAGCAAATTCGTACGTGAATTTTTTCTCGTAGTTTTTTTCTCATAGTTTTCTCATAGATCTCATAGTGTTTTTTTTAAATTATACCTATTCATTAAAACTGTTAGCACTTATAAATAAAGTAATGCAATGCTAAGGTTTGCATTCGTGCAACATTTTTATTATATATTATTTTATCGCCTGATATAAACTCTGATTCAGCCGAGGAGTCATATGAGTAGGTCAAAGATCAAGGCCTGATATTTATTATTGCTTATTTAAAACACAAGCATGTATTGCAATGCCTGTTTTAATTTATTAATAAACAATTATTTGATACAACTCGCGTATAACCCAAATGGTACGTTGCAATAGTAGACTATACACGAAGACGCGCCCCTCCACGTTAAATCATAATATTGCCTCAGTATGTGTGCTCGTGCTTACAAGATATATAAATGACATTATTACATTCCTATGTACAGTCAAGCGATTTGCTTTTCATTAAAATAGACACAATAATAACCCAAGACTCATTAGTATCGAACCTAAGAATTTTAAATCGCAAATCGGTCCGTAAGCGTTGAAATCAATTATGAGTATGATTTAATGAAATTTTTATCATATTAATTTCTTAATCGGCATCCATTTCTAATTGACCAAGCTTAGGTTTCGAAAGAAACATACACGAACAGGTCCAGTCAAGACGATACGCAGATAATTCGTAACGGTTTAACAAAACCATTTCAACCAGAAGATGATATAGAAACACATTTATTGAGCATGAAAATCGTTACTACGCTATGTTAGTACCTACCTTAAATAGTTAGGGTGTATCTTCACAGTCTGCATGCTCAGGGCAGCGGTAACGGGCCTAGGCCAGAGGCCACCGAACCTGCCACAGACAGTCCTGCACAGATCGATGCTGTCGTACGTCAAACTAGACACGTTCCCACGACTGCCTGGCTGTGGACGCTCAGATCGTTGGCAGCCCGCATCCGGAACGCAGTTGTATGTCCATGTGGGTCTAGGAACAAATAAATTGAACAAACTTTGGTTAGTTCAAATGCTACAAACTTAAGTAAATTAATGATTCAATCATATTTTTCATTCAAAAGAGAACGAAAGTAGCTTTTTTTTAAAGCTTAACATTAATTTGTATTTTAATAAAAGTTCAAAATCATCATGTAAACTTTTATTAAATTGTGGAGATATCCTATGCCAGTGCTTTATACAAATAGAAACCTAATAATAAACGAACTTTCAAACTAATAATTCTTCTTATTTATGTATGTAATAAAACTCGTCAAAGCGTCAGCTTCTTAAACTCCACTGGATACCTTTTATACTAATAACAGAGATGGTACTTAAACTTACTCATATGCATTTGTTGTCGGATTGTCGATGGAATTGTCGTTACAGCTCACCAAGTGCACAATTACTACGACAGCAACTATCCAACGTCCGTCCATTTTTGTAACTAGAACAGATGTTAATTTATTTAAATTAATTTAAATAAATATTTTCATAAAAGAGTTGTTTAGAAAAGCAAATAAATCTTATAAAGTCTTATAATGAAACATTATTAACGTTAATAAGTTCGCTTTGCGTATTCATTTCAAAAAGTAACCCGAATTCTTGCATTCAAGTTATTCCGCTACTACTATTGCAAGAGATAGTATGTTATAATTAAGTTCGAATTTTGAATTAAAAAGAACTAATTAATTTATAAATTAATAGTAATCGAAGTTATTTATATAATAGTTTTTATACTCTGTTATAATGTGTTATAACACATATTTCACGAACTTTTGCACTATCAATAACGATTGCGCGAATTATACTAGGATGATACAGAAAAAAAAATTCTGAACAATAGTAACATGCATGTGTGTGTGCAAGTATGCATTAAAGCAATTGTATTTTATTATATCAAATCCGGCAAAATTTTCCTTGTTCTTTGTTATATCAAAAATATACTGCATAACTCTAGCATGGTTATATGTTGAATGTATTTGTGACCTTTAACGTTGTCTGCGTTACTCGAACGATTAATTTGAAACTCGTGCTAATAATAACAAATATTTTATATTTTTACACTGATGTCTAAAATCTTAGTAAATAAAAAATAAGATACAATAAGAGCAGGAACGTAATTAATTTAAAAGAAACCTTTGTTAACTAGCTAGCTGGGTAGCTATTAATTAGTCACGGATTCACACGGGTACATTAAGGGAAGATACATACCTATATACAACTTTTAAATCAAAGAACAAACATAAAATTCTTGTTTTTTTTCGGCTAGGAAAGTTGAACTTCTCTTTACTATAATATGTATGGGTTATACATATAAACCTTCCTCTTAAATCACTTTGTTTTTTGACGAAACCCGCATTAAAATCGGTTGGGTAGTTTAAAAGATTTAAGAGTACTGACGGCAAGAAGCGACTTTACATACTATGTAGAGATACAGTAAACGTATAATTTGTACAGAGATATACACGTATGCGACAGATTATTATTTAAAACATTAATTACTACATGGATTTCAATGAAAAAAACATTAAATATGGCCACTATAAAAATGAATATTTTATTTATCACATTAAGTAGCATACTGTACTCCGTTGCGTGCGCTGGCGGGAAATGTTATCGCTATGATAGTAACGGTGGCAGGGCTACGTATGGCCCATCTGATTGGGAATCTACTCATTAACTATTCTACTAACAAACATTGACACTTATGTATAAATTAGATTCAATTCTGTTCCAGTTTGAAAGTGGTGAACTAGATTTAATTACTTATATACAATTACCAGTAATCACAGACACGACGTACGCACGTAAGATCTTAGATCCCATCTTTAGTACCGTCAATAGACAGTGTAAGGAGTGATTTGTAATTATTACAGTGCAAAAAAGGGAAGATCATTATTTACCATTATATTAGTCCGATATCAGTCTTTTTTAAATTTGTATTTATATACAATAGAACACGATTCTATTGTATGTTTTCGCAATGACACTTCCGCACGCAATGTTGACACGAATATATAATATGTTAAATACCGTAAGTGAATGCATTATAATTTCCCGTTCTTCGTTTTTAAATACAATTGTTACTGTTATATTTAAAACAGTTAACAAATTAACACATAGTTCTATACTATTCAAACATAAAAATCACAGGTTAAGAGAATGGAGAACAGAAAATAAAAATAACTATTTATATTCGTTCTTATTGTTAGATATTTTTTAAGATAATTTGTTCTTTTTTTAAATTAATATCTATATATGAGTAACTCACCGATGCATTTTTTTTTTACAAATCTGTCTAAAAATATGCACATATCAGAAAAGAGGTTGTAATCAAAAACAAATATAAATAATGTGTCATTATAATATTTTGTTAATTATTAAAAAAAATAAGGCTAAAGTCCGATCATTCCATAGCATAAGCAATGAAAAACGTCACTATTGTATACATTGTTTCAATAGTTTCAGTAGTAAAAGCAAAGATGCTCCGGTCGATTGAACATGATTATACAGAAGGCTTTTTTTTGTTTTAACGACCAATTTGTTTTATTGTTAAATACGTTTGTGATATAATGCTTTGTATTTTTCATTGATGATACATCGTTACTTTGTATAGAAAGCAAAGTAAGATATAACAATGTAAACTAAGCATGTATAATGGAATTCACATTTATTGTCCTCGGATTATATTGATACTGCTCTTTTCATAAAATTATGTCTTATGGCGTTTACTTGTGGATAACGCTACAGATATTGAAACGGTTTATTTATCTGTTTGCTAGCTATCTGGTCTATTTATAGGCATAGAATCTGAGATTACCTTCATGATGTTTTTAAGAAAGTAGTAAATATACGTAGTTGCGACTCAATATATTTTCAACATTGTTATCCGCAACGATATTGATTATTTATTTTTATACAAATAGTGAAAACACTACAAATTTCCGACTCCGCAAAGTCAAAAAATCTGATTCTGGGCAAGTCATTCGTTTCTATAACAAAATTCCGCCGATTTTTTTTAAAACTATATTTAAATGTAGAGCAATATTAAAGGAAAAACTTATGTTACAAAATATCAATAAATTAGACGTATTACTCAATACGCAATTGTAAATGATAAAATAGTTTCGCATTGTTCTGATATTCACGCAGGATATAATAGTTAAACGTTAGTTATAAAGCTATTGAATAAACATTCCTGTTATTTAATTAGTTGAGAAAGAATAAAGAAAAACAATTGAGTCTCCTGTCGATTATACTCGGTATAATCTGCATTCCGAATATTTAACATAATATAAAAATGGTTGTGATTAGATAAAGCCTACTTGAATAAAGCATATATTTATTGTATAATTGTAACCTCATTTTAACTTAACTTGTGTTCATCCAGTGGTCGAAACTAGGTTACAATCATTATTGAAATTATGAGAAAAAAAATCTTATTTCTTATAGCTTTTTTCATAAAAGAAAAAGTTATTGAAGTATTTAGTCTTTGCCTAATAGATAAACTCTTTGGAGATAGTTATAATTTTAGAATTATTTATGCCTAGACCTACTCGTATGTAGAAAGGATTGTTCAAGGAAATGATTTCGCCTATCAATCATATAATTAACGACCACAACATGTGAAACATGAAAAGTGAAATTCAATTTCGAATAAAGCAAATAACACGCGAAATGGATGCGTTTAAAAGTTCAACGACCCCAGCATTAGATTAGCTTGTATGCTATTAAAAAACAAATATAAATAATGCATTACCCGAGGCGACATTTAAAACTTGATAATTACGAATAATATTGCAAATTATTGTAGACATTTTGTATTAGTTGATCTATTTGTAATTTATTACTTAATCTTAATCTAAAATAAAATTCATGAATATATTACTTAATATTAATCTTTTTACTTTTTACTTTACTTATCAATTTATAATAAAAAAATAAATTATCTTTTTCAAATTAATTCAATATTTTTGTTACGTACTTTTTTATCAGGAAATTGAATAATAATAATGATACTTCTTCGTAAGCAGGATGATTAAATGCGTGAAATTAAAACCTTTGCTAATTAACTGAAATAAAGTGAAGCAAACCTCTTGATATTTACAATTTGTATCGTAATATACTCATGTTATCTGCGTTTGCTTTACTTCTCATTTAGTTGAAATTGGGAATATTGCTGATAAGAATATTTTTTTGACTAAAATCTAATAATGGTTTTAAAAAAATTAAAAGTTCATAGAAAGTTCAATGTTTTGACCACAAATTAAAAATCGATCTGAACAAACTTCTAAGAACAAAATATCATTATTTTTATTATTAATTAAAGTTGACCTTATTATATAAAAAACAGCTACTACAAAATATAACTACAAATACTACAAAATATAATAACAAAATGTATTTTATTTTAATAATTTTACTGTTTTAGGCTTGGACAAATTGTTTTGATTTTTTTTACGCGAATTTAGTGTTTTGATATTTTTATTTTATAATCAATTTAATTGTCATAGCTTTAAATAGACTGTGTAATTACTAAAAGAGCGAAAGTTTTTTTTTATACATAACATATGATTGCTTGTAAATAACTAATATATACTCAATTACAATAAAAGTTTAATTTATAACTTAATAGCTTTTAGTTGAAAATTTTTGGTATCTATTTAAGTATTTTTTATTTTCATTTTACTATCTCCAAGAAAAGAACTTGGTTTAGATATATGCAAGAATCCCGTCATATTATAAATGATTATTTAGAATATATTTATACTAAGAAAAGTCAAAATTTTTAATGAAAAATTAAATTAAAAATAAACGACAAATTGAATATATTAATATCTGAATATGATTTGGTTCATGTGAATGCAATATAATATTAGTTCATAGCAAAAATACCTACTTACTCCTATTACTTTAGTATTTGTTCTGAAACGCTATGTTGGAGAAATATTATTGGTTAATGTAAGTTTTCTAGCACACGGGTCACACAACTATCACTTTCGGTCGGTGCATTATAAACGTCTTAAGCTGCAAATTGATTTCCAATCACATATTTTTTATTTGTTCTGGAATATTTATTTTTACAAGTTCATAACCTTGTATCGCAGTATCCTGCCGAGAAGGATTTGCTTTTATTTTTCACGCAAAGTCGCACTAAACCGGACTGCACTTTTTGTTGTTTTATATAATGTTTATTTTGTTTTATTTTAGCGATAACCACACTGGCTGTGAGCGCGGCGCGGTTCGCGTGGAATATGGTCTGAATTTTGCTTGGTAAGAATTTAAGTAGTTAATATTGTTGTAGTTTAGCGAACGCTACTTCGGCACCATTATCAGACGTTGATGAAGGCGCGCACACGAGCGTAGGGCGCGAACTGCTCTGATTGGATGACTTGCGACGATTTCTCGGCAGCTCCGCTATTTGGCGGGAGATCTGTGTCGTAATTATGTAACAATGTATGGTCAATTAAAAAAACTACTATTGTCTTCTTATAAACAGCCTTTAACAACAAGTTAAATATTAAATGCGTTTATAACAATTGATACGATATTTTTATTTTATTTATGTTATACCGAATGGAAAACACAAATATTTATTGACATTTAAATTAAGAACGTTTAACAGATTCATTTATGTTAGATTAATAAGATCGCAAAGTATATTTTTTCTTTTTTTATTCACACACATTTCTTATTTAGGATTTTCTGCAAATAATGTCTGTATACTGTCGCCTCTAATGCGAGTTTAATTAATCTCATAAAGTTTATATTTATAAGTTCATATCATGATATAAATTGATCGTACGCACGCAATAATAGTGCTGATATGCGAAAGATTTATGCTCTTTATTTCTTCATGGTATACAATCAAATGCTACATGATAATTCAACACTTAAGTAAATTTTAAAGGTGCATAAAATATATATAATATGATTAAAAAGCCTATGTTAAGATTTTTTAATTGATCGGACTATATATTAGAAAATAATCTTTATGAATATTTCGCCTTAACAATATTTCGACTGACATACATACGTTAAACGTGATGGCAATTTAGCTGTGAGTTATAATTTGAAACAATTTACGCACATCTTATACTAGTATATTAATTGAGACTATTAGTCTTAAAATGTCATAAATAACGCCGTTTGAAATTCCATCTGAGATTGAAATATGACTGTGCTGGTACCTATTCTAGTTAAGATCGATTTTATTAATAGTCGAATACACGAATAGCCCTTCGCTTTCGTGACGTCAACGACGCCGAGCCAAAACCACTCCTGCTAGCCCATATAACATAAATTGTCCATTTATTCATTAATAACAATTAAATATCAATCGCATTTATTTAAGACGTATTTTTTTATAAATTTGTGTCCAAATTTTTCAAAGAGAATACTTACTCTTTCTACTTTTACATATTTTTATTTTATGACCAAACTTATAATGAATAATTTGAAGAATTAAAATATATATTACAAACAATATTATTATAAGAATTTATTTTTAAATATTTTTATTGGTCTAAATGAACTGAAAGTTTCAATGAACCCTTTTCTGATTATTAAGTCGTACTTATAATATTTATAAGTGTCACAACAATGTTAGGTAATTGGAATGACAAAATACATAGGTAATAAAATAAAACATGATCAATTATCCTAATAATAATTGATTCTATATCTATAACTTTAGCCATTCTTATCTTTGAAACGTGACATTTTCTGTTATTATTTAACATCCGAATCTGACATGAACATGAGCTAAATTGGACTAGTTAGCATTTCTTAATTATATGCGTTAAGCTTTGATTCTTATTTTAATATGATATATGACATATACTAAGAACTATCATAAAATACGAAGATTAAGTACATGCAATAAATTCTATGGATGAAAATCAGTTACCTGTTATCTTTATCTGAATGTATATTTGTAATGACATTATTCCAATTTATTAACAGCGTTCAAATATATATTATGTATGTACATATTGACTGACTGTACTAACTGGCTATTCATATTCATTTAAAAATATTGTCAGATCTTTAGTTTAAGGTAGAAGAACGAATATTTATTCTCCTAATACAAATAAATCTCCCGAGGGAGACTCGAAACGAGCGACCATCCAAAAGCACGATTTTGTTACCTCAGCGCCCGCGCCCGTCGAACGTCAAACTTTACACAGACATAGTTGTAATTTTTCGCCATGTATTTAGATTATTATAGAGTTTTTTTTGTAATTATTTCAAATATATATCATTAAGAATACAACGAAAATTATATTCCTACTTACAAAGTTCTTTGATCTTGCCCAACAAAGTCCCGTTAGCTGTATTCGACGTGGGAGTAGTCATGGTGTGAATCGCCATTGTCTGATCTAAATGCGCTTGTGCATGTTGACCCAACTAGCTATATACAGTTAGAATTTAATACAAGTCAGAATCTATGAAAACTAATACTTAATTATTTATTTACATTAATCTTTTTAAGAAAATAATAAATGCTTGTTTATATCGGTGTATACAATAGAAATATACGGATTTTAAAAATATATATTAGTTTTGCATAACTGTTAACTTCAAAAATTAAATTAGTAAACACGTACTTAACTTCGTAATGACAAGAAAAATGTAATTAATTATTTATTTAATACTTTATTACTACTTACTAAATCTTTAATACTAATACTTCAAACCCAGGCTGATTTATTGTACAAAAGACGTTTAATGCTAAAAACATTCTACGGAAGTGGAAAAAAGGATAATAAATTGTGCATAAAGAAAAACATATTAAATATAAAGACTACTTAAATACAAACATTCATTATATATACAAAAAATATATAAATGCTGTTGTATGTGTATAAATGTACAATCACATTATCAACATTTGCTTTCAATTCTATAAATTAAAATATATTTGCATATTGATTGTTTTCATCTTACGGTATCATTTCAAATTCCGATCTCTTTTACAACCTCGTTTGTTCGGAAAACATGTAAAGCTGTTGGCCGAGATCCTGCGCCTGATCTCTCTCTTACCGTGTCAGATAGCCGACCGACGATCATATTATGAGGCTGTGGGAATAGAGAGTGCATCTGTTTTTATGTTCACACTTTTGCAATATTTATACTTATCCTGTACAGTCTATTGGCTAATTTTTGAGATTGGACACCGAGTCTGTAATCTCAAGAGTACATTATCATATCCATTTTTTTCGGTATAGTATAAAATATTTCGAGTTTTTTTATTCAAAATAATAAGTTAATTAATATATAAAATTCTTATGATATGATATTTTGAGCGCGACAGTATCTAAGATACTTTATAAATAAAGGGCTTATTTACTTATTTCAAATTGTGTTCCTATACACGTTACGATATAATGAAATGAAATTCGTTCGAAATCTAAATTAAAAAATATAAAAAGTCAATTACATTGTAATTTTATGGTGGCTTTGTCTTTCACAAGATGAAAGTTTCAAATTTAAAAAAAAATACAGTCTTATTCATATGCCATTCTCATACTGCATGCATCGCAAATAAGTAAAGATTGGACACACACGGACTTGCAGTTAAAACGGTTGTTAAGTGAAAGTAAAACAGCGAAAGTCTTGTACCTAACAGTATCGTTAGTAGAATGGCAAGCATTCAAATATACAATTTAAAATGTTAAATAAAAACTTTGGGATATTGTTTATCATGTACGAACTCTGAAAATAATGGATATGTTTATTGTATTTGAGAAATATATTGAATATGTAGTTCTGTTTCCTTAACATTTAAAAAACAGTGGGACCGAATATAGATGAACGCGCCTGATTATTAAATGATAGCAATTTTATCTATTATCACAGATTTTATAATTTAACGTAAGGAAAAAATTACAATTAAAAAAAGGAAATAGTTTTCAGAGTCTCGTTTCCTCTTCGTGTACGTAAATTATAGGTTACTTATCATCTGTGGTCTATATTTGTAGTGCGGGAGCATTTAAGAAAGGGATTTTCGATACCTTATTTATTAGATTACGAAAAAATTAACGCCCTTGAATCTTCTTCATTCCATCCAGTTTTAATTACCAAACGCTCCATCCCTTCATCCCTAAAGATGGCGCAGAGCAACTTTACCATTTGAAAATGAAAAGCCAACGAAGTCCTTCTTTGATCTTCAGTTATTTTGCAGAATGCTGTCCGAGGAAACTTAAGAAGACGCTTCCGATACAATATCGAGGCCAATGATGTATTAATAATTTCTAGCACTTACTGTGGTGTACTGAAATATTATTGTTCAATGGACCACCTCTGCTATCCACGGTGAAGTACACGTAAGAACATATACTTAATTACGCTTATATTTAATTCAGGAGTCGCTACTTCAAGCCTTTGAAAATATTTATATCTTATGCTTGATCTATTCATATTTTAAGAGATTTACGAATTATATTCTACCTAATGTAAATATAGGTACCATTTATTTATTTATGCAATTAATTATTAATGTAGTTCTTATATATTATAATTATGGCTATTTTTTATATCTACTAAGTATTAATAATATAATTAAATATTATGGCTCTTTTATTTTGTATTAAAATAACGTAAAAATTATTCATGTATCTGGAATCTGCAATTAGTAAAAGAAAGAAAAATAAGTAAGATGCCTTGAAGACTTCTTTCTGTGTGACACGTAACACCAACTTACAGTTTTTTCGTTCGTTCTGCCTCTGTTACTACAGAAGTAATTTAAAAAAACCCTATATTTGCCGCCACTCAAAACTGTCGTCTTAGGCAAAAGCCTATACAACTTACTCTTAAATCTGCTACTGCGACTATTACCTTATAAAACGGTGGTATCTTATAATAAATAATAAAAACATTTTTTACTTTTCTGTAAGTCTGTAGAAAAATTCTCTTAAGCAGCCCAGCGTTCTTTAAAAAGCAGCCCAGAATTTGATAATTTATATTGTTTTCACTTTTAGTCCTAAACCTATCCTTCCGGTGGTCTCGTATCGCCAATTGAATTATGAGAATAAATAAGTGAAATAGAGGGTGCGCTTGGGTTTGAGCAAGAGCAGAGAATAATTTCTCCAGCAGAGAGTACTAAAGAGCCCACTCAAATAACATATATTTCACTTAGATAATTGTTTTATTTACATGCGTATTCCGAGCCCTTAAATGGACCCTCAACATTTGACTTGCGTCTCAATATTTGGCTGGATGACTCTGTAAAATAAATCAGCATCATACAACAATCATACCTATTTAAAAAAACTTCTATGTTTCTAATTATGTCAAATTATTTGTTTGTCACATTTGCTGTTGAAACACTTGGACCTTGGAGTAGTAGTGTAAAAAGCTTCATTAAAAGTATAACACCTCGTCTTATTGCCTCCACTGGTGACAGGAGGGCTGGTTCGTTTTTTGCCCAGAGGGTTGGAATTGCGATTCAATGGGGAAATACTGATAGCATTTTTCCTACCATTCCACACGGGCAAGATTTATACAGTAACTATTTTTATTCATTATACATTTAAGGACTTAAGGTTAATAATTCTTATGTAAATAAATTTTATTATAATGTTTCTAATAGACTAAAAGTACTTATAAATGACAACACTGCATTGATGTCACATGTCAAGATATAACACTGCACTGCCAATAAATTATGTTTGTTACTACTGGCAACACTAAGTTGTACTTCAATTTGGTTTCAATACAGTACAGGCGTGAATTTTAGTTATATTTTAATCGTGTTTAAAAATTTAAAATGTATACAGTCTCTAAAGGACCCAGCAAGATTGTCGCGAAAACACGAAGAGGTAACCTGACAAAGTTTTATACATATAATTTAATTTGAACTAATGTAACCTGAAGTGGTCATAAGACTTGAATATTTTGATTTGCAGGTCTCACACAAAATTTAGAAAGATTAGACAGCCGTAAAGACTATAATAGAAAATCTTCAGATTCTGACAATGGAGAAATCATAAGGTAATTAAATTTATGGTCCATGATGCAACAAGGAACAAACTAATAAATTTCATCACTGATTTTACATAACCTCCGGCCGGAGGTCGATACCACTTAAAACCTCTTAAATATTACACAAAATGCACTTCAAACTTTATATGCAAATATATTACCTTAGTTCTATGTGAAATACCTCTTTATAATACTTATGATAATTATTTAACTTTTATTTAATATCATATTCTACCTCACATGTTTCAGCATGCCCAAACCAGTTTTTCATTCCAATGGCAAAAAAACTGTGCACCAAAGAATACAGCATCATGTGATTACCCCACAGCATGAAGAAATCATAAGATATATTAGTGAAAGTAAGTTGCACTATATTTTTAATATCATTATGCTTAGGTCCACTAATAGTATAAACTTAATGCTCTACTAGTAAATTAAATCCACATTGATATGCTATAATTTATGTTTTTTTTTTTAAATAAACCTATTTACAAATTTATTTATATTAAGTCTTAGAGATTGTATGATATTCAAATTGGTTTAAATCATTATAAAAACAATTCAAGGGTTATACCTAAATTGTAATAAATTTAAAGCTATTATTATACAGTATATAAAACAAACAAATACAGTATGTCAATCAAATAATTTATTAAAAACCTTTAATCTTTCTAGCTTGGACACAAACAGCAAATGGAGACAGTGAGCCAACCACACCAACAAGTACCATTGGTAAGTTATTGATAACTTAATTAACTCCTATTATTCGCTCATGAAGACATATGGACGGGCCTGCATATTCAATTTATTTATATTTAATCAAATAAACTTAACAAAACTAGTTATAATTATTTTCGATGTCTTCACTGTTGGAAGCAAAAGAAGAGAATCTTGTTCTTTCACTCTTGAAGGAATCTTATTAGCACAACCATCGCTCACTAATGCTAATGCATGCTGATAATCTTTTAAAATGGAAGAGTGTGCCTTTGTGAGTGAATAGATCTATATCTACACTTGCTTATATTATGTTTCTCCTTTTCTAAAATAGATTTTATGTTCATTTGAATGTACCTACTCATATACCTTCCAAGAGTGTCTACAGTTTGTTTCATATTCCTCCATCTAATTAGAATCTAGGACATCACGCTGTTTTATCAAGGGTCTGTTTGCATTATAATATGTTATCTAAAAACACTTTGAAATAGACATCAACTCTGTTCCATGTAAATTAAAAAATTGTCATACCAAATGAATCAGTTAACAATAATATTTTATTAGTTATTTGATTTTTGGGTTAAAGTTTGTATATACTATTTTAACTTTGATTTGTATGCCATGTTTTTATTGTTATAATATTAAGCTTAGTCTAACTTAATTATGCAAGCTGTGGTTTCTTGTAATTGAAAGAAGACACATTTTAATTATGCTTAAGAGCCATTTGCTACTCATGATTAGTGTAAAATCCTTAATTAAATAAAAATAAATTACAGTCCAAGCAAACTAAGTCAGATTGGTCTGTTACTCTGTTCTGGCATGAAAGATTGCAAACCACATAAGTGATATTATGTGTTAAAGCGGATTAGATTAATTAATATTATTATAAGGCTTTGTTAATTCGTACTATGTTTATATATTTAACAATATGTATTATAATTTGCAGGATCTGGCAGCTCCTCACCTACACCTCCCACAAATCTGTATTATCAAGATGATAACCCCAGCCCCGTGTTACATGACTTCAAGCCATTCGATCTTGAGACATGGTGGGGTAAAAGACTGTTCCAAAACATCACAAACTCTCTCTGAGCCTCGAAGGTCCGTAGAAATAAAATGGGAACATGAAATTTTTCGATAGCGTAAGTCACAATCAATTGCAGTTTACTAAATTTTATAAATGTTTACATAGTATTTAATGCAAACTATTTTTGTGATGCAATTTTTCATGCAGTATATGTCATCTTATCTTCTTGTCATATTAGTCTGGTTGAAATGATTCTGATAAATCTTACAGGGATTTACAGTTTTGAAATAAGGTGTCATAGTATAGATTGATGCCTATGATACATATGTATGTTTATACCTAGTTTCCGCTTTATTGTACCCACTCTAATCTGTAATCCATAAGTTTAGTAATCTACAGTTGATTGTGGATCTCAGTAGATAACACCTTATTTTATATCTTAAGAAAATCTTTCCAGAGCTCAATTATAGTTGCAACTGGCTTGCAATGTTGTTTGAACCAATATTCTTTAAGATTGTTTGTTATGTTAGATGGATGTTATTTTTTCCTTTATATGATGTTCAATTTTTACAAATTTCCAAATAGTATGAAATATATACCAAAGATTTTTTAAACATTTTAAAATGCTTGTTTTGCCAAATCTATTGAAATATTAAATATGTAAGTGCCATTATGAAATATTTCTCCCATTTCATGTAAAATGAAGATATGAATAACGGCAATCAAATTATATTATGATTTACTTAAATATTTATGTACTGCATTTGCAGAAAAGTACAGATAGAATTTAAAATTGTTATAAATGTTATTGTTAATGACGCTAACACTATTGAAAGTGCCTAAATAATACAATAAAACATAAACTACTCTGTGTAAACTATTAGAAAATTTCCTTGTAATATGTCTGTTATAACCCTATCAGCAATGAACATGCATTCCTGCACATTTAGAATACTTTAAATGCAAATGCAATTCATAATGTGAATAATTATTGATTGTTTCATATGAATGTACATAAATAATATAAGGCATTGTACAAGATATTTTGTTTAAATTTTTACAACTTGTTTTGTACAGATGCGCTAAAAAGTGTGAAATTATCTGTATGATTCAATCTTGATATAAAACTACAATTTTATTTTAATTCAATTTGCAATAAGTGCTATATATCAGTGTATATGTATATGAAGCAAGCTGATAACTTACATGTACTATTTATTACTTAATAGTAATAACTTTTACTACAGTAATTTATTTATTTTCATACTGAGCTTGTAAAATTTCTGCAATACATACATCTCATCACATTTTTTGTATAAAATATTTACCCTTGTTAAGAAATCAGTATGTTGATCATGCGTTTTAGCTTTATACGATAAATAAAATTGTTGATATGGTTGAAATGCCATGTAATGTCTTTTTAATTGTTATGTTTAGAGCTTCTAGTGCTTGAAGTGTGTGTCTTCCATTTTGATCGGATAATTTTATATGAATCTTTGGAATATTGGTTTTGTTCATTGTTTTTGTTTTTTTTTATCTTATGGATTTTTATATAAAAATGATCGATGATCGTTAAAAAATATATTTCCACTATATTAGTATGTTCGCTGATCGCTTTTATTTATGAGTAAGCCAAACACAAATTAGATGTTTATTTACTGTCAAATGTTTACCACAAATTGATTCGTTTCCTAATTACGATATGAAATAATAATACAGATCGAATTTAAGTATATAAATTATAGAGATTTTAGCAATATTCTAAAGAAAGAGCACGTGTAATTGTTCAAAATATTTTTCGTACGATAATGTTGAAAAATGAACAAAAGCACCGACGTAGGAGGAGATTTTATCCTTTTAGATTGAATATTTGAGTAGTGATATAGCTGGAGGTAGAATATTTTTAGACTGATTTAGTTAATTAAAGTTATGCTTTTTGTTGTAGTTGAATAAACCACCTGACAAAGTTTATGATGTTTTTTTTTAACTATATTTTTTATTTTCCATATGTTTTTATCGTGCTATCGTGCTGTCCACATGTCACTGTGACATTTGCCTTTCATTTAAATAACCAAATTACAGACCCCCTTTAAAACTATGTTCATAATTGTGTAAGAAAATTTAAAAAATATATGAATGTCAATGTCAAAATAGTCTTCCAGCCATTCCTGTCAATATATATGTATGATAATTGTAGACAAGCCACTGATGAATTAATCTATGTTCAAATAGAAGACTATAAATAAAATATTTTGACGACTGATCCTCAAACCCGAAGACTGAAGAGTATAAGAACTTCCTACGAAAGACTCAATTTGTATAAAGTGCAAATTAATATATTACGCAATACCTTATAAGTTGTCATTTGTAACCAAATGCAAGCAATTGACGTTCATAACAAGCTGTTTGCATCTGATAATTTCGAATATGTCGAAATCAATAAAACATCGGTAATATTATTGAAATATTTACATTTATTTAACTTTCTATAGTTTCTAAAAGAAATCATACAAAAATAAACAATATGAAAGTAAGAATTATACCTACTTTTTTTTACATTTTCAAACATAAAAAAATATTTTTACTTTTACTTGCCATTATGCCATTTATAATTATTTATACTTTAAGTGGTAGTTTATACGTAATATTGTTCCAGCAAAGTACACATGAACGAAAAACCTTTGTAAAAGGAATCAAAAATACTCTGACCTTATTGAACGGACTTGAAAATTCTTTCAAAAAATCAAATAAATACGAGGATAAATTATTAAAATGTAGAATGTCGCATAAACATTCTCATCATAATGATATCTGGAATACAGACGATTCTACTACAAAAGACTCCAAAAATTCAAACACAGGTACAGAAACAATACATTGAATTGTAAATAATTTCTATTATTTATCTAATATCAAGTCTGTCTTATCAAAATTTTTCTAGATTGTCTTAAATCATCCAGAAATATTTACAATGTAACGGAATCTTGGTCTACCATGAGCATGGTGTGTCTTCAATACCAGTAAGTAATTAAATTGAATGGAATGTCTACTGAGAAATTAACTTACCTATGACTTTCTGCTAAACTGAATAGGGTTTTTACAATATGTATAGTTCCTGTAGCGAGGCAGTTTTGTCCAGTGGGTTGAACACGTGGATCTTAGCTACTGATACTGATGAGTACCACTATCTTTTCATGGACAATTTGGGTTTATAATTCATTGTGTGATTGTGATTGAAAAATATCTTTGCGGTAAAGAAAAACATCATAAGGAAATCACCGTATGTCGAATGAAATTTCGCCACATGCATAAGATCCACTCTCACCTGAGCAATGTCGCGTGAATCGCTCCAAACCTTATTGAAAAAAGGGCAAACTCTTTGGACAGTTGTGGTAAATTTATAGGTACTTCATACTTATTGACCAAATTATAAAAGTTTAATTCCAAATACAAAGCTACTAAGTTAAATTGCATTAGAATTCGTATACCGTTCGTACTCTTGAATTAGAAGACTACTGTCAAAGCAAATAGACTTTCACATTCATATTATTGAGATTAATGTACAGTTAGTATTTATACCTTTATTATTAGGTATGAAGAATTAACTAAACGTTACAATACACTGTTACAAGCCTACAACGAAGGTTGTACTTCACTTAGCTCCCACGACAACGAAGTGTTAAACCTTCGGAAACGCATAAACGATGCTCACGAAGAAATTACTAATGCGAACAAAACAATTCTAACTGTTGGAAATAAGTACTTAACACTTAAACACAGAAAATTAATTCAGGTAAACGAATCGTAATTTATGAGAAGTCAAGACTTTTTATTTAAAGTGTAATTTTGCGGAAATCTTTTATTTTTATGTACTTTTAATGAATTTAGAAAGTCTGGTACGAAGGTAAGATACAGAGTCTGAAGAGAGCGATACGCACCATACTCTTGACGGCGGAGCGCGCGTGTCTCGAGTTAAATGAGCAACCGTGAGGCGGACGTTGTTTCAAGGTAATGTTAAAAATATATGAACCTGTGTTTTTACACTCGTGCACTATAGTGTTTTCTATTTACAGAGATCATACAGATATCTGTCAGGACCATATCATATCACATATCTTAGTAAGTATTAAAAGTAAGTGCAAAAAATCACCTTGATCGGTTGGTTGAAATTGGTTTAAATTATTTACAACATACTTACACTACATAAATATTGTATAAACACCTTGTAAAACTTTTAAACGAATCGCTTTATAAAGCGTTAACTAATGAACCCATACCCAAAACACTTAACGTATTTTTTTTTATTTATTAATTATAGCATTATTTGCACAAAGTATTAAATCAATTTCAGGTTAAAGAGCGTCTGTATCATGTTGGGAAGAAATAAGATTTTATCACCTACTTTTTAATACATAGTTATTAAAATGTAATTATTGGTTAACAATAATTAAAAAAGTAATATTTGCAAATAAAATAACAATTTCTTTTTTTAACTCTATGTATATTAAAAAAATATATACGTATATGTGTACATAAATCTTCGCTTAGACCAAATGGATGAAGATCGTGATTGTGCACTCCACTATCTTGAGCTGTTTTGATCTTCTCCATATCTTAAAAAAGTAAAAAGAAAAATTACAACGCGTAGAAAACTTTAAACGTTGAAGACTTTTATATTGACTCGTTCTTTATTATTTGTGGTTTTGAATAAATATTTCGTGAGTGGCTTGTAGTTAATCATTTTCGGTTGAAATTAATCTAATTACACAAATCCATTTAATGAAAATTACGTAACGAGCTCACCTTTTACTGAGAAGTCAAAATTAAGGCCATTTGAGTCTGCTGCGATTAACTAACATATTCTCTATGCAACCTTTTTATTTCTTTGACCATTCCATTCAAAATTGTAGCCAGTTCATCTGAACTAGACACTAACGCTGAATCAGCCATCGCTCCAAATCTGAGCACTCCGTTATAACACAGAGCGGTTATACCTAAACCTGAAAATAGGGAAAGATATTTTTTTACAGTACTTCAAGGGCTTACAATCTTGCAATCTTACATGCAAGATCCATTCATATAAATTAAAGATGGATATGTAAAATTCCTCTTGTTCCGTTAGGTCTTACAAACGCATGTTGGAATGAATGTTAACTTTCTGAAGGTCTTATTTTCTACAAATCAAGTTCCTTGGATATACAGTTATTGGAATGATCTTAATTCAATTCATCCGACGGATTACATATAATTTTGCTTAGTGATAATTAAATTGTTTTGTAATGTTGGAAACCATTTTTTGCACATATATATGAATCTTTCGAAGTATATAGTGTATATAAATGTATTATTAATGAAGTATATAATTATGATATATACAAACCTGTATTTCCCTTATTTGGAATGAAAAATACCAAAGACTTCATCACTCCACCACAAATGCTTAAGACTTTGGGTCCAGGCATGTTACTAAATACCATTGTGGCTTGGTTGCTGTTAAATATATGAAAAAGTATTTCTTTCGGAAAAATACTACAAATCTTCAGAAAATAGAAATTTGTCTGCAAATAAAAATTACACAGTCATATACTATTTTGCAAATAATGCACTTTGTTTCGTTCAAAATATTTTAAGGCTTTCTTACAAGAGGATCAGCACTCTCTCGCAATCCATTACAACTTCTTCTTACATCACCAATATCAGATCCAATGGGCAAATCCAATATACTAACAGTAAAATTATTTTCCAATTTTAAAACGCCTGTTTTCTTTTGTTGAAACCTAACGGGTAGTATTACTGCAACCGTATTAGGCGCTGGATCAATTTCCTATAATAAATGAAATAAAATTAGATTTCGATTATCTTGTAAATTAAGAAAGATTTTTTTCTCAGCGAAACAGACGTTTAAATTAAGGATTTACCTTTATAAAATAATCTCGTAAGCCGCAAGACAGAGATGTTGCTAAAATATCGGAAAAATTCAGATCTTCAGGATGTTTCTTTATGTCTTTTACTAAGTCAAATAAATTTTCGTCCGAGTCAGTCCACTTAAAAAGCTTTTTGCCAATTAACGTCGGGCCATGTAAGGAAGTTCTATCTGGCACCCTCAAAATCCCATTTACTAAGCATCCTGGCATTTTACACAGTTTCATTATCATTTCCATCAAATCAGAGGGAGTTTTTTTGCTGTTACTTTTGTAAGCATCTGGCATACAAAATACGTTAGATTCGTTTTCTCTATCTGCTAATGATTCACACAAAAATTCTATCAAAGCCACGCCATCACCAACAGCATGATGTATTCTAAATATAACACCATATTCGTCGTTTTTGTTATCACTTTTTAATTTTTGATTTGTTATTAATATTTGAAATAGTCCCTCGTCATTAAAAGGTAAAGGTTGGTAGGCTATTTCGGTCATTATTTCTTCTAAGTCTGATACATTGAGCTCGGTGCTATTCGAAACATCGACGATGCGCACATATTGATTGATATCTATGTAGCAACATTTTCTCCAGTAGTAAAATCCGAACTCCTCGTTTCTTCTATAAAATATTTTCTCCGCATCTGAGTTTTGTATTACATTCTGTAATTTTTCTCTGATGTGGTCGACTAAATCTTGAGATGATTTGGATTCGATTACGCCGAGCACGTTTATGATACTCTTAGTTGCGTCATCTTCTAAACTCCAAAATACGTCAAAACTATTAAGAAATCCCGCAAAATGTTTGTCTTTTCTCTTAATTATTACAGAACAAATTAATTTATAAAAAGAAGCCAGTAGTAACAGCGATAAAACGAACGGCATAACTAATATTAAAGTAATTAAAATAAATAATTTTTGAAGCCAAACTCGATCTTCCATTTTAATTTTCACTTTCTTTTTGAACACTTTATACTGAAACAAAAATATATACTTGTATTATAATCACCACTAAGTTACTTGTCTTTTTTAAGCATTTATTCACCATGTACGTTAACGTTATTATTACAACTCGCCTCCTCCGGCATAGACCCTATTATTAGGTACGTAGCCTCTGGTATACTGTCAAATTTAATTGATAGTAACTAAAATATCACTTAGAACGCGATTCATTCACTACTAATTAAATAGTAAACTAAATAATAATAATTATTTATAAACTAAATTATTTCTAATAACTAACTAACTAAAAACTAATTAACATATGACTTCCATCGTTCTTTTTGTCTAGCCAAGGTTATCCAATTTTCTCCTGCTACCTCAATCAGTAAACTAAATACTAACCTCAAAGTGAAAAAGATAATCGATAAGAACAGCCACCAATACGCCACTGATAGCGCCGAAACCGGCAACTTTAGTTACAAATGCACCCTCTATACTCGTCCTAGTGTGTGACGAGAGCACCAGATCTTCAGAAAGACCATAGCTCATAGCAGGCATTGTATGATTCAAAAATTCACTTAAATATTTCATTGCTCAAAATATTTTTTTAAATTTACAAATTAAACGTTGTCTCTAATAAGAGCTCTAACATCCAACTGAAGTCTCAGCTCTATATTGCAGCAAAAAGAAAAAGGAAACCTTAGAAATATTTGAGACGGATATACATAATCTAATTACTCAAAACGGTAACGTTTATATAACCTCTTGTATAATAATTCGCTAAAATGGCATAATATTAGACCTAAATAGTTTTCATCATCATTATATTTTTTATCTTGTTATTTTATTAATGGTAGATACATTATATTGATTTAATTAATATTTACATTTATTCTATAATCTTTTTTCGTATTGTGTCTTACGTTTTTATCAATATCTAGGCCATGATCGAATGATTCCAAAGTCTAGTAGGGATCACCCTTGTAGCGATAAGACCGCTTTATGTACATTTCATTAATTTTATTTTAATTATAACTGTATTCTTATTTTTTTTAGTGTACAATAAAGTATTGTCAACTTGGCAGGCCGTGCAACGAAGCCCTACCGCAGGGCTTCGGGCAAGCCCGTATGAGTAGATATAACCCATTCGTCATAATATTTTCTACCGGCTTAAAGAGTGAGGGAGCCAGTTTAATTGCAGGCACAATGGACATAGCATCTTAACTCCCAACATTGTTGGCACATTGACAATATAAAGAATGGTAAATATTTCTTACAGCGCCAATGTATATGAGCGGTGCTGGTAGCGCTATGGAGCGGCTTACCTCGTTCGCATAGCTCTATCATAAAAAATGCATATTACGTATATACGCGCTCAAAATATGCGGCTGTTGCACTTAACTTTGCGTTTTTATCTGTAGGATATAAGATACGTAGATAAGATCTGTAGTATAGGTAGGTATTAAAATAACATAAAATAAATTGCTTAAAATGTTTATTAACGACATCAAATTTAATTTTAAAATCAAACAACAAATGTATAATTTAGGGATTAGTACAATAAAATAACTTATTTAGACTTTCTCTTTGGAATTAAATAATTATTAATTAATCTATTACTATAAAGACCACCATAAATAATTGGTGTGTTTATTGTAATATTTTGAGTATGTTATATTCGAGTATAACGACTTCATAATAATAAAATTACATGGCGATGACTCCCATGCCCAACCACACAGGTTTAATACCAAGAAGAGTACAATAACAGCCTGTAATGTCCCATAGCTGGGCAAATGCTTCTCCGTTTATGGACAAAGTTTCACCTCTGAGATGAATTATGAATTACATTACATACATTTGAAAACTAAGTCGTGGTTGCCTGCCTATGTTTAGACCCACAATCTTCAAGCCCACCTCGCTCTTATGAGCGCGTCTGTCTGACAAGCCATAATAAACTTATATAATTATGTATATTATAATGAATTTTATATTGAGTCAATATAATTTAAAAATTATCTTCGATCAAGTAGGTTTCGGAATGTTTAGACTGTATCTGCAAGAATTGGCAGTTAATTTTTCATGTTTTTATTACATTTAGCTCGAACTACATTGATTACTTACGTAACACTTACATTATAAACATAATATACTATATTTTACTATTGTTTGTATATATATAGATATTTATTTTATTACACATTAATTACGTTTATTAAAAATGTTTCAAATTGTTCAAATGGCAAAAATACCTTCATAATACAAAAATGCACAATTGACTCATTACCATAGCCTATTCCCATCAGAGAAGGGGTAAAGACATATAAACAACTTGAACATTGAATTGATATATTGTCATTGATCGAGATCTTAAAAACTTTATGGTGTACATTATGGATTCGCGAATAAAATATCGTTTTCAATGTCGGCGGTGCTGCTATCTAATCTTTCGAAATAAAATTAAAGTGAATATAAGTGTTGTACTATAAATAAAAATATGTTAATATATTGTAGTGCATAATGTAACAGAGCTATCAGCGAATCGCACGGAATATGTAAATAAAGTGTAATTTAAGGTATTTTTCTATCGCTTTTAAATATTTAGTCGGAATAGAATATACGATAAAACCAAAATCCTTTGACCAATGTAACAGTGCTTGCTCGGAGCAAGTCCAACTTTATGATTTTTGCGACAGTTGAAGCGATTAGTATTTAGAAATATATAGAGATAGCGTACACTAAGCTATCCCTCAACAATGTATATCTATATTCAAAATCACTTTCTAAAAAATGATCTGTACCCCTAGTACGAGTTTCTATACTTCATGCGTTAATAACGTATCGACTTCTCGAAAACGTTTACGAAGTATTTGTATTCGGTAGTATGAGTTTGACATTACACGTTTGCGATAAAACCATGATAACCGTCGAGCTACTCGAAATAGACTACCCCACAATTTATATTTCCATCTCACTTACACGCGCAAAAAAAGGTGAGAAAAATATATTCGGCTATATTTATTGTATTTGCTATTTGACATTTGTCGCAAAGTATTGTCTCTAAAATTTTGAAGGTCATATTATCTTATTTTACAATGTTTATTTTATTAAAAGAAATAAAAACTGTGAATGTATTAATTTGTAAGTGTTTTAGTAGTGGTGAAAAAAAAGAAATTACATTGAAACATGATTGGCTTAAAGATTAATTTATCGGAGTTTGAAATTATTATAAAATTCATCAAGAGGTATGTAAACATAAATTTATTATTATGCTTAATATACAATACGATCCGTTATAATTGTAAGGACCGTAAATTTATAATAGAGATTAGAAACGTTTTAAAAACTTATAAACAGTGTATATTGTTTTTAATATAGAGGAATTTGAGTTAAACTGTAACTAACCTAACCTACAAGTATTGTAAATTTAATTTCCTTCCAATTTTACGTTGATATACTTATACATATTTAAATTGTTGTTCTAATTTGTTTATAAAGTTTAATTTGAAACTAAGTGGCTTACTTCGCGTTTAATTGCGATGTGTCTTATGTGTTAATTTAAACATACATAGATTAATTTTATAGATAATATCCTCTTTTTTTGTGTGAAAAATTCCATAATAAATCAAACTTAACCAATTCAAACTTATGTTTAAATGATTATGTTATATTGATAATACCCAAATTATGTTTGCGTTTTAGTATATTATAATAATATGCATATCTAATTATCATTAAATATATAGACCTAATATTTATATTATTAGATTATAATTATTCTATGATCATGATTATTTTATATGTTTGTGAATGTTTTAATAAAAAAATATTATTTGTGATTACAGTTCCAAAGAAGATATAAAAACCTAGACACTATTACAAATATACACATCCATGCTGCATTTTCCAGTGTGACGCTACATCTATAACTTCAAGAACCTTTGTAAAAATATAGTTTAATATATTTAAATCAAATAATAATTATTTCATAACTTGTGTTTTATTTTTCCTAAAATATAATTATATGTACTACATATGTACATAAACTTTTTATTTCAATTAAACAATAAAGAGTTAATAGTTTTAATTGTCTGTTTTAATATACTTACCCAATTATTGAAAAAGTATAAATAACAACAACATAGTATTTTACTAAACAATAAGAGTGTTTTTGAAGTTGATTGTTTATTAGAGTATTCATAACAAATCACAATAGTGAATAGTATTTATATATATGTATAGATGTTTCTTATATAATGATGCATAATGTTTAAATGATTCTTAATTTAATTTCATTTTATAAAATCACAGGAACCATATATTCAATAAAGAGACAAATCCATATTTTAGTATATTTATTGTTTGAATTAAATAAATAGGAAATTATGTAGAAATGTAGATTGCAGTTCAATGCATGGTCACTTGTTTTTTGGATGGTGTCTGCACCAAATCATCATTAATAGTGTATCTACTCCAAATAAAGGATTGGTACATGAATAGCCTGAAAAATATATTTATTTTATTTTAAAACGATTACACTAAAGAATAATAGTTAATTAATAATACTATGCATGATCCCCATCATATCTTCAAAGCATTCTCAACTGCCATAAACCAATGAATATAAAAAAAAGTAAATTTATTTTGTAAGTAAATAAATTTTTATTGTTTTTGAAAATAAGTACTCATTTAAACAATATACATATCACAATGATATCTTTTGTTTTAATATTTAGTTCTCTGATATAAGCAAATTAATGACATTATGATAGTAAAATTAAATTATTTTACACAATTATCATTTATTTTCAATGTTATTAAATAACGTGTTGGGCTGCCATTTAAAAATAAATTTTAAATTTAGACTCACCTTGCGTTTGTATCATATTTGTATATATATTTAAAATAAATTAATATTTATTATTCATTTCTTTTTCACATGTTAACACAAATACTTATTAACTTTTTTCTAAGGCAATTCTCAAGAAAATATGTACGTTTAAAATACGGCTAACAAAAGATAAATTTCACCGCAGAATTCAAATTTGTTGCTTTTTATTGTTATAAAAGGCTACCATAACGGTTGTAGCTAGTCTTTAAGCATAATATTGCCTCACACGCATAATAGTTATTTTTTAAAATGATGTTTCACTTGCTCTCACCTAAATAAATCAAGTGAGTTCAAACTCGATAAGAAATTAACGAAAACGTCAATTTACATGCGTAAATCTGTCAAAAGTGTTATTCGTACTACCAAAATGTCGAAAACCGCCCGTTATTTCGACTTCAAACTCGATAACGTTAATTATAAAAACTCGTACTATTGATTTTAGTTCCTCTGCGTTTACGCTTGGGGCGCTGATAGGATTTGTATGAAAAGAAAACCGAAAGTAAATTACTTGAAGTTAACTGTCAAACTCGTACTAAGGGTACTGATTTTCAGTGCAATGAATAAAGTTACGTTCAATAATTGCCTGTATCATCGAGCTGGTATCAAGATCTACAGAACAATCAATTCAACTTAACAACTTACTCAATATTTTTAACAACTTTTTGTCTCTTTATAAAACAAAGAACATTAATCCATATGAAAGAAGCTGACGCTACATAAACGACCCGTAAATTAGACGGAACAAATGCAAAGTTTATAATCTGTCCAGGAATCCAGAAAGCTTGATTTGCGATGAATGTTTTCCAATACTTGTCTCTTAGATCTTCGAACACGTCTTCTTTTCGCTCGAGGACTCCTAGTACTGTAAAAAACAAGTTAATTGTTAAGTATGCAGATAAAATTTGTTTATCGTTTTGTACAGGTATTTAAAATAATACATAAAAACTTAAAATACGGACCGGATTTAAAACTGTGTCCGTGTCAAAAACCAAAATAATTTATAATTATAGAGTCTTAAGACATAAATATAAGTCTAAGAAATATTTTTTCTTGCTTTAATCAAATTATAAAGTAAGAAATATTTTGTATATAAGTTCATAATTCTCAAGCCAACAGTTAGAAAAATCCGTGTGATTATTGTATTTGGATAACAGTAGTGTCCTTCAGCGTTCGCCGCACCAATGTCCGAGGAACATGTTTTAGATCGACGTTACTACCTCTAAAGTACAAGTTAAATATTACCAATAGTCAAGGATCTCACTATTTAATAGAACCGGAATAGTGAAACAATAATATAGTAATATCAAATCAAAAACTTATCGTTTAACGGCCAGTGTAGTTAAATAAATAATATTCATATAAGGGTATGTATTTATTAGATTAGTTTGCCCCGGAATTTCTTTATGTAGAAAGACGTTGTTACGTACTATACGTTGC
This sequence comes from Vanessa tameamea, assembly GCF_037043105.1. Lineage (NCBI taxonomy): Eukaryota > Metazoa > Arthropoda > Insecta > Lepidoptera > Nymphalidae > Vanessa > Vanessa tameamea. The sequence continues at coordinate 8,258,437 of NC_087324.1, forward strand.
ATTGCTTGAACTAAACTATAATATAATTCACGTGTGTTTGTATATATTTTACAAAGAGCGTGAGGTTCTTAAAAATTAAAGGTCACATGGCCCTTTTGTAAACTAGACGCTCGATTTTGATAACAACATCGCAGAATTATATTCAATTACTTTAATTTATATTTTTTTTTTCTGTTAATCTTTTGTTTATGTTTATGTTAGGGAAAACTGAAAATAATAAATTGAGGTTATTTCAATATAATTGAACATAAAGAGCTGAGATGGCCCAGTGGTTAGAACGCGTGCATCATAACCGATGATTTCGGGTTCAAACCCAAGCAAGCACCACTGAATTTTCATGTGCTTAATTTGTATTTATTATTTATCTCGTGCTCGGCGGTGAAGGAAAACATCGTGAACAAATATGCTCCAAGCCTTTTCCTCAAAGGGAGAGGAGGCCTTAGCCCAGCAGTGGGAAATTTACAGGCTGTTAAAGTTGAACATAATTGGACAGCCCTCTTTTATCACAAATCTTTTATCATATTTCAATAAACACTCTAAATTGCTCAGTCGTAAGGTTACTTTCACAATATCGAAAAAAAATATTACTACTACGATTTACTACGAATTGTAAGAATGAATGTAAAAAGGCTTAGACTGAAGGAAGGAATTAACATTACAATATGGAATGGACAAATCAAACACTCACTTGTATAGAATGCAGCAAGCAATACTGGAGTCATGAGTAACTGATCAGAAACGACCTTCGTAGCAACTGACTTGACGGCTGTCCCGACGAATTTTCTATCCAGGAACTTATACCTTATAAATGACAGAAAAATACCTCTGAAATCTAATAGTTAAAACTAATTAGTTAACAATAAAAAATAAAAAAAACCATTGGACAAAGTTGTTTTATCTGTAGATAACTGATGTCAATTTAATGATTGTTTTAAGTATCAGTGTCTTTGACCGAAGTTAGCCAGTTACCATCAGAAAGCTCCTTCGATCGTTAGCCGTATTAAAAAAGATAAAATCAAGCAGACGAAAATAATTAATCAAACAAACAAAATATTAAAAAATAAATTATTTCAAGTGTAGAGATACAATCTTAATATATTTCAAGTATAGATAAATATTTATCGTTTGTGTCTTGTGTTTAGAAATTAAAAACAAAAAATTTAGTAATAACATAAAGTACCAGTAGTAAAGGGTAGGTGCATACAAGCAGCTACCAACGGCTGCAATACGGCCTGCGGAGGTTATATCTATCTCAGGCTTTTCCGGCTGCAATTGTACAGAAATCAATGAATATGTTATAAATAGAACGGCTACATACGGAAACAAGTGAATACGTATTATATCAGTCATAGTGACAGAGGTAGTTATCATATATATTTATTTAATCTATATCATTATTTATGTGTAAATAATTAATGTTTAAAGCTCTATTATCACTTCACGTTGTTTCATTATTTCTATAACATGGCTTAAATAAATAATTATTATAAAACACTGCTAGCGAATAGATTACAAAATGGCCACGATATGTCTCTACTTTAGAGGTTTTACTGGCGTGTTTTAAGCTATAGGCTATAACTAACTGTTCCGATGGAAAAGTAATTTTATTTTCAAATATTATTTTAATAGTTATCTTTATTCATATGATACCATCTTGATTATGATGTTTAGAAAATGTTATCCTACAATTTGTTCATTATATTCTGTTATTGCCTTATTATCAAATTAATTGAATTTTATCGAGTTTTCGTTTGTTTATGTCAGCGAATTTCGTTTATATTACCAATGCTGTGATAAAAATAGTATAGTTGTGGTATTGTGTAGGCATATGCATAATTACGATCCAATTGAATATAGGTAGCGTGGCCGAGCGGTCTAAGGCGCTGGTTTAAGGCACCAGTCTCTTCGGAGGCGTGGGTTCGAATCCCACCGCTGCCAATAATTTTGCAGTGAAATTTTTCAAACCTTTTTGTTTCTTTTATATTATTTTTAGTAGAGAATAAAAAACCTATTTTCGACTAAGATATTTCAAAAGGAATTCAGTAAAATTCTTTCTTGAGGTAAAGTTTTATTAAAATTATTTAATAAAGTTTCACGAAATTATTGCACTACTATTAAATCAATATATTATACTGATTTAGTTTTATTTAAAGTAAAAAAAGGAACTGTAGGTAGCGAGATACCTTACAAATGATATTTACGACTTTAAAACAAGAAATTAAGTACCTACAACGTTCTTAAACGAAATACTTACTACGTAACAGTATTTCGTAACGATTTATAGCTTCTTCAATATCGATAGGGGAAGCTTATCTAGATCAGATATATATATATATACATGTAAAGTATATATATATATATATTTAGATAGAGATTTATCGAAAATCTTGTATCTAAAAAGGAAACAAATGTCTACATAATCTTTCATTCATAAATTCATATTGAAATATTAAAGAATAATGTCGATTTCCTTAAAATTCCCGCCAAAATTTTTGTTTTTTGTTTGTCATTTTTGACATTTCCTTGCATTCAATTTAATCCTGTAACAGTATCTTGACTAGACTTTGATGTGATTATGTATATCATAATATTATTATCCTTCAGTTTCCAAACGGTCGATCAAATTCGACTCATAAGTCCACAATTTTCGAGTTAACCCAAAAATAAGTAATTTTAAATTGATTAGCGTTTCAAAAACTCGAAGTATGTGATTTATAACTGGTATAAGCAAAGTCAGTGACGCTGGATGTGTGCTACTCAGGAACCGGTTATTTAACCACCACAAAGCATTGCCTTACATTGTTCTCTGGTAGAGACAACCTGCCGGTATAATTTACTTGTCTAAGACTGGAAGAGATATACCCATCACGTATATATTGGCAATGCGAATGTAGTCGTATAGATTTATTTTAAATAAACGCTTACAATATTCTTCTTAAAAATTTAGCATCCCGTATTACTGACTTAAGTGATGTTGGTGTTGTGTAGATTTTTCGTCCAGAAAACCGGAATTGCGTATATTAACGGCGAAATGCTATAACGCGGTCATGACTTTTACAGTTTTAATGTTTAATTTTATACTGTATACATTTATATAATCCCTAATGGAAATAAAAATCATGTAACTATTTATTTTAATTTTATGGAAGTATAGATTTAGTTGTTTACCGAATAGATCTTATTAAAAGTTTGCTGTGACAGTTCAGCCGCTGTGTAGAATGTAGCATAAACCACGGTATTGGTGATCACGGGTCTTTTTTTTAGCGAGGTGCGCCACAAGATTGCCAATCGGGACGCCATAATGCCACCTGTGAGAAAAAATTATGTACGATGTACACTCCACTTGATTTCGAGTAGTCAACTTATGATGACACAATAAATTAACGTTCATTGAAACACTTCATTCGCTAAAACAAACAAAAGGAAGTAGAAAAATTTTGGAGCATGTTCTTCCCACTCGTATTTGTATTTTCGTCTCACGGTAAATCACATGGGCGACTCGAAATAAATGTTTTCGCAAACTATTTTTATGCAAACGTATAAAGTTTATTTACCGACTATAAAGAACACTACGTCACATAGTATGATTGCCGTCACTAAACTCGGACCCCTCTTAAGTTATCTGTTTCTTGCGACTTAACCTGTGCTATTTCTGCCCATATTATCTCTGACCTACTTCCTGTAGTGGCTATGAATTAACTTATTACGCTTAACATAAAAAAAAAAAAAAAAGTTTCATACGAATCCAATACCGCTTTCTTCGTAAAATATTCGAAAATCTGGTATGTGATTGGTTATTATACACATAAAGTGTTAAAATATTCTTTTCAGTATTCAATAAAAAATAACAATAGAAATTTCAATTTATAATAAAGAAGTCTATTACGATGTAAGAATACGCAAATATCAATGAAATAATATTTGAATATTTATACGAGTCTAACGAGTAATATTTATAGTAACAACGCAATATTAATATTCATGTATTTAATAAAACTACAATTAAGAAAAATAAAAGTATTATATATTTTAGTAAAATTAATAATAATAATAACTTCTTACTTACTGATAAACACTTCCGCTGTGAAATATTACAAATAATAAACGTTTATTATTTTATATACTATAAAGCAGACCACGAAAAATATAAGACACGAAAATAATTGTCACAAAAAACAAAATAAATATAACATGCACTCCGTTGTTAATATAAATAACGTCAACACGTCAATTATCACGTCTTAAAATAAAACGATTCACAAAACTACTATGTTAGAAATACGTGAATATTTCAAAATATAAAAATATATTTTAATAAAATGTAGAGTACAGTTAATACAAGCAGCTAACTGCGCTGCTGGAACTGAACTATCTCTGGGTCTGTCACCGGTCGGCAATTGCTTCAATCATTCAATGGAATAATTTAAAAATTACACCGTCACGATCAACAGAAATTCACTAGGCACTTTTACCCTCTCTGCCTATGATACATATACATATATATTTAAAAAAAACACTTTATGTACTTTTCGAAATAAAATTATTCTATTTATAATAATAATTATATCCAACAAATATGTTGCTATTAAATTAGTAATATTATAAATAAAATGAACAAAATTAAATATTTATTATTTTAGTTTTCTTTTATTTTATTATGTTATACAAGACGCAAACCCGCTTCGCTTAGGTAAAATAAATAAAACTATACATTTACGGTTTATCATTTTATAATAATTTATTGTGGATAAGTTTCCATTGTGTTTACCCTACCACTGTACGTAATTATTATTTGGAATACATATACTAAACGCACCCGTCAACGTCAAACATGGCCTCCCGTTGAACTTCATGTCGTTGAATTTCATGGAATTAATATCGAAATATCTCTTTTTCAATTCGAATTATCTCATCATCCTCCTGCCCTCTTCTTCAATAAACAACAACAAGTAACATTCTTTCCAGCCATATCATCTTTCATACAATCCATCCGTCTTTTTATTGGTCGTCCCCTTCCTCTATATCCATCCACCTTCATGCTCAAGACGATGTAGATCTGCACGTAATTATTATTATAGATAGATAAAGATAATTACATAATTCTGAAAAAAAAAGTTACTAATCATTTCTTATTATTTAAAAAATTCGTAGTATTATATTCACAATTCATCACGAAGTATTCGAACTTAGAGAGTCCGTATTTAGGCTAATTGGTTTGTAATTAACTTTTTAATACACATTATATATTTTTTTATTTGTTGAACTTTTATAAATACAGGCATATTATCATAATAATAAATATTAAATTTTGCTCTTAATATTTTTGTTTTCGGATATCAATTATGTAAACATTAATAACAACAGGACTGATTAAAAAATTTTGACTCTAAGGTTTTCCCAACTGGTAAGTAGTTACATGAAAATAATCAAAATGTTCATGTACCTGTTGGAAAAACCGATGATAACTAAGAGACGATGACATCATTTATGTCTACAAAATGATTGTCAATGAAAAGCAGTACTCATAGCCTTAATAACAAAAAAAAAAGAAATTAGTTGAGTCCTAGTCGCAACCGATGCATGACCCAATCATCAATAGTAAAATTAATTGAAAACAGGGTTGTAGGTACCTACTAAGAGGTGCTTACAGTGCAAAAACCATTAAATCTTATATTACGTATAAATCTTATATATTATTACACTATATAAAAATCAAAGCTGGTGTATCTGTCCATTATTCTTCATGTACAATGTAACCGTTTCATCGATCACCATAATATTGAGCACATCATGTATTTTTATTTAAATAATTTCTATTATCCACTATTGCAAGTCGCCGCAAAATGGCTCTGCATCAATTCGCTGTGACAAATGGAAATCTATACATAGGGCTGATATAGGGGTTGGGGGAGATGGTATATTCGAAGCTATAGAGAGGAGTATCAAAAATAGACATTTGTAGATTCAGCTCTTTATATATATATATATATAGGCGGACAGGAAAATATCTGCAGGGTTTTACAAGTAATTTAGAAAGTTAATTTCACATTTCTAGGCAGAAAACGATGCATCAAAACTATCCTTGAATACATGCGACTGATAAGACATTGATAAAATCTATTTGATAAGAGATACATCTCTATGCTGTTAAGGGCACAATAACACAATATTATTAAATCAAATATAACTATTTACTTAATAAACGTTATGTAACGGATGATTTTTTATATGATTTTTTTTAGGATGATTTTTAAACACGAATGTATTTTTTTATCATAATTGATTTAACATTCGAAACAAGTCACATCATTGTTTGAAGAATTACCTATAAACAACAATTGTATATAGGTAAAGACGGGTATTTATGGTAGCTTTACTTTTCAAACACTCTTCAGTGATGACATTGTATGATTTTTTTCTTAAAAACCGTTCCACAATCGTGTTGACTGTGCCTTTAGAGTTCAACGTATCTTTCCTATTATTCTAATTTAATTTTTTTATTGTGACGGCATATACTCGAATTGCATACCAATAAGTGATACTTATCAATCAAAATCAACTAAGTACATTTATGATTAGACTCAAACACTAGTTACATTTTTAATTTTATGTATGTAAATTATATGTAAATGTTATAATTATGTATTTACTTTATTTACCAAATAATCTATAATTAAATAAATATAAAATATTTTTGGCTGTAAGCTATTAAGTCGTCGGTTGTGTTTTTTTTTTATACGTTTTAACGATGTTATTACTTTAATCATTCATGTAATGGTTATCATAATAGAAGAAAGGAAATAGCATATGCTTGATAAAGAATTACAAACATATATATTGTAAAGATTAACTTCAAATAGGATTCCGTAAGAATATGATACATACATAATACATATATGTAAGAATGTACGATTGTATGTGTGTTAATATAAATAAATAAATATCGTCCTAGTCAATACATTTACATAAATATACATTATTTTATATTCATTAACAAATATATACAATTTAGATTTTCAAAAATTTGTTAAAATTCAAACAATCGGAATATATATACTCGTAAATACATTCCTTTAATCTGTCTGTGTAATTTTTCGTTCTAAGTTTATTTCTTTTTCTATATTATTTTTAGTATAAACATAAACAGTATATATCCCAAATGACGTACAATAAGTTTAACGGTTAAACCGTATATATATGTAAATAAGTAATTATATAATATATTATATATACAACTAATATATTCTACTCAAATTTTAAAATGACTTACTGATATAAAACGCAAGCCCTAAACCGGTTATTATACCAGCATAAAAATTTGCACAGCAATTCGTTATGAGACGTAGTTGAGCATTAAGAAAGTATTAATGTCCAAAAGGGTTTAAATGGGAGATAAAAGTTTATATGGCAATACGTAATATCTGAGGATAGAAATATGAAAATCGGTATTAAGGTTTCTGGTAAACGACAATCGTTACAGTATTTTCTGATTAGATATCCGATCAGGTACACGCCACACGGCTTGTTATTAAAAATGAACACTATAAAATATCACAACATATGTAGGTTTATAATAAAAAGGGAACTCAAAAATGTACGGATGCGAAATCCATTTAAAAATATTAAAAAAAAAAAAAAGGAGTATGAACTTATGTTCACGTGTTAGATGATAGTTCTTAGTAGTACGAGTTAGATAATTAACTATATAGTTATGTACTTTCAGTTTTCTTCCATACACATGCTATCAGTCTTTCATGAGTGAAAATATGTATGTATAAATATATATACTATAAATTTTTGCTCTCAATGCGGCTAAAGATATATTACGTAAAAATCTTAAAACGGCAATGCAATAATAATCGGTATCTTTATTTCTTTAATTTTTCATTCTGATACTGCCTCTTTTGTATTCTGTGACTGAAATGACCAGGAAACTGCAAATGCTACACGTAGAAAAAATATTGAGTGAGTTACCCAGCAAAGTGTGGCTAGATCCGATGAATTAATTCAAACGTTTCCGTATGATATTTCTCTTTTTTTTCTCTATTATGTAACTAAAAGTTATAATATAAAATAAATAATATTTTTTTTATCAAGGGAAACCAGAAAGCTGTACTAGATTATCAAATGACACTTGTGTATCTATGGAGAGATAATTTGTGATGTGGAGTACCATATTATCTATAATGATAGGTACCTATTATATCAAAGATTCAGATAAACATTTTTGATTCACCGATAAAGCAGTATATTAATTTTCGTTTCTTTAATTTAATTTTATTTATGTAGCACAATTATAATCATTATTTATTTTTTAAGTTACAAACAGCCGGTTAGTCTATGTCCTACAGACTCAGTGAGCATGTATTCTAGTCCGGTTCCGACATAATGGGTAAACTCAATACCCTAATACAAATAACCCCTATTATCAATCGAAGTAGGTGGTTTCAAAGACTAGTCCAGGCTGCCAGTGGAGCCACCTTATTTTATAGGGATCATTAAAATGATATAGAATAAAAACTTATTTTACACAGTAACCCGTTAAGCAGGGTTGCCGTAAAGTTTGCAGATGACTTCTTGTAATTTACTATAATAATAATAGAGTTCCAACCATAAGAGGAAAAAAGATGAATAAACAACATTTGTAGTAGTTAAGTGCAATATTATTGTATTATAAACAAATATATATTAATCATAAACTCTTAGTAGTGCACAAAATATCTGAGTTATTAGCAAGTCGCATGAAAACCGTAAATCTCAGGTTTGTTTATCTTTTTTCCTACTTCCATTGGAATAGGCTATACGTATGTTGCTGTTGCTGTTGTTAAAAATGTAAAGTTACTACACAGACTACATATGGACACATACGGATTTACTTTTGATTGAAACTATCGAAAATCTTCTGTTTAAGTTCTCGTACGGCTTATATTTTCAATTAACCGATCACACAAACCGGATACAAAGGTGAGTAAATTAAACACATTTTGTATTTAAACAAATATGGAATCTGGCAGCCCTGGCAGAGTTAGTTCGTTGGCGGGAATCAGTGTTACCGCAGCGTGATTCTAGATGGCGCCTCACCTCGCCTCAAAATGTTCGGAATTCAAATTATTAATTAAATATGGTAGAAATCCTTTTTTAATTACTAGATATGCGCGTTAGTAAAATAGTTACACTGATATGATATTAATTGAACATGTATTCACCTAAATATTTTTGTATTGAACAAAGTTTGAAGGAAGGAAAAATAGCTCAATTCAAATAAGCCTTTGAATTGTTATTTTATTTAAATTAAATGTAAGCCTAGATACTACCTATTCGGTATTCTACCGAAAACCTCGTAGAATACCTAATCGGAAAGAACCAGATCATAACAAAGAGAACCATAATAAATACTATAGATAGTTGGATCTATCGAGGTAGATGGAGACAATACCGATAGTATAAACCTCCCAATTAGGTATAAAATTATTACATCGCTGCTTAGATTCACTACGTCTAGCACATGTAGGTAAGTTTTCTTTTTCTAAATTTATTTGAACGTACGCCGGTATAATTTAAGGAAAATGTGTAATAATAAAACCGCTCAATATTTACAGTTACAAAGTCATTCATGGTTTATCGTTTAATTTGTTGAGAAACCTTCATTCCAGAACAATGAAGGTTTCTCAACAAATTACAATACAAACTTTATAATTTGATTATATTTAACCGTAAAGGTAACCTTATAATGTAATTTTTTTATATAAAAACATATTATTAAAATATTTCAAACAAATAATGTCTATTATAATTATTCTGTAGGAACTATAATGTATAAATAGAAAGGAATACCGTTAACATAGGTTAAATAGTAGATACATTGCATCGCTTCGAGCTCTACATGCTCTATCTATTGCAAAATATCAGTTATGAAGAAAAACACTGAATCGAGTCGTAAAGCCATAATGCAAATGTTGTTTTTTTTAAGTAGAAAAAATACAACCCGTTTCTGCAGCCAATAGCTAATGCAGTTGCAGATTACAAAAACTTTTTTAAATCTTTCGTTCTCAAGACGTTATATCAACGTCCTCGTATAAATGTAATGACATATTAACGAGAAACATATTATAAATAAACATAGTATTAGTAATCTGCCCATGAATGGTATTTTGTTGTTTGTAAAGTTTAAAATTTGAAATATCGTGCGGGGCGGGAGGCGCCGTGATCACCGGTGCCAGGTAACAGGAGGTACGACATTGAACAGTGAGCCGGAGCGATATTTGTAGACAAAAAATGATGCTATAATGATATAGGTAAATTATAACTTGTATTTATCAATATTATTGTAATATGATGATATCTATCATAATGTTTTCTTTTTAAATTGTGTTATTTTTTCTACTAATATTTAAAAAAAATGTTGCCTGCCCGAATTTTGACTATATTGGATTTCAAAGACCCGTGAGCGGTATACTGCCCACTTTCCAACTCCTGACTGAGTTTATTTATCTAGCAATACTCAATAGTAATAACTTTAATTCACTGCACCTGTGATTCGGTCTCTCGAGATCTGCTACCATATAAACTTGTCGTGGGATCACGATAAACTGAACTACTAAACTAATTTTATTTTAAAAGTATTGATGATGTTTAATTAAAATAATAAAAAAATATAATAATTCTTGATTGTGTATTTATACTTAAAAAAGTATAGGAAATTAAAAACGAATTCGTTTAAACAGATTATTAAGTCATATTACATGTGCTTATGTATCACCGGAGTGATTTTTAATATTCATTATACATATATACCTGTCTAACTTCTATGAAATAACATTTAGCAATAAGAAATCCATTAGTCTAAAATAAGTGCTTAGCTAATCACAACTTTATTTAATTATGTCCAAGCCAGGTGTAAAAATGAACCACTGCGTGTTCTTGAAGCTTAGCGGTCGTCCTCCCTCCCACGTCACTGCGTATCTCTTTTCAACGCTATCACGCCGTCTCTCTCTCTCAACAAATTCAGTCGCCGCGCAACCCGCGTGTCATAGAGGTGTGCAATTTCAGTGCGTTATGTTTCATCGTAAATAAAACCTGTTTGTGTACTTTATTTGACATATTATAACGTTTCAGATTTCAAATAAAAGTGGTTCATAAGTGATTTATTATTTGTGTGTTAGTGTGAGAAACAGTGAGGAGTTTTTCTTGTGTGCGATCCTTTAGTTGGAGGCTCTATAATCGACTTTCTGTCTTCTTATTCGTTCGAAGGCGATAAACCAAGGTATGCGACTATTTTCCTAAAAAAATCATGGCAATAAAAAAACTTTATCGTTTATTTTTTTATTTCTAAGCGTATATTTTTACTATATGAAACATTCTATGATGATATTAATACTTTTGTTTAATAATTGATGTAATATCTTTAAAAGAAAAAAAATAGTACTACTTAACAAGTAAATCGTACTAAACTATTATATAACTAACATTATTTTATTACAAAACACTAAGATGAGACAGTAACTTTCTCGTATCTATGATAGCGGATGTATCGCGGTATCTCCTAAACACGAAACTCGGGTAACCTGTATAAGTTGATCCTTCGTGTCCGGGCACTTAGCGAATAGAAAGCTAACATTTATGAATCAATCTATGTTAATAAAACTAATTTAGTTTTATATACTTTTCAAAATCATTTTTATTTACTATTTTTACTATTACGTAATTCACTAAGATTATGTTTGTAATTTCTCTAAAACACTTAGTAAGATTGAAAATCATATAACCATTCAATTTAAAAATTACTTCATTACGTTTATTTTATTGTACACTAGATACCCCCGACTTCACACGGTTACAATAATTGTCTAAATACATCTCTTAAATGATAGAAAAAAAAACCGGCTAGGACAGTTAAAATTCTCGGGTTCTCTCTACTAAAATATGCATGCATGCATATTAATTATACATTTAATCATTCCTCTTGAAACACTCTGTTTCTTGATGAAAGAAATCCGTTGCGTAGTTTAAAAAATCATAGCGTACAGACGGCGGGAAACCACTTTATTTTATACTATGTAGAGATTATTCTAACATCCTAACAAATTATTTAGATTATATGCGATACAGACGAGGAATATTGATTTGTTTTATAATCTTGTTAAATATTATATCTATTAGTATTTTTATAAATAAAGGATTCTTGAATTTACCTTAAAGTCGAATTTTATACAAAACTTTATAGGTTAAAAGCGTCAAAAATATTGTACGTTGAAATATTATATAGAAAAATTAACATATAATAATACACGAATGACGTCTTACAAATTTTCTAAAATTACAATTATTCTGAGAAATAAAAGCTCCTTGAAAGTTTTAAATATGCGTAATTACGGACAAAGGTCGTAAAAATTTTAATCTTTGGTTCCAGCAGATTGCATGGAATTCTCATAGATCTTCGGGCAATGCTAATGTTTATAAACAGATGGTATCACTTACCATCAGGTAGCCCGTTGATTCATTTGTCTGATTTTTTATGAGAATTTCAAGAAACCTTTGTTTAATCGACAAAGGTTCAAGTTTTAGTATGGTGTACATTTGTCAGATCATTTCTTTTAGATGTATTTTTCTTATTAAAATTTTAGTTATTATGAATCGTAGTTTTTTTATTTTTATAAATTGATCGAAAAAAAACAATACTCATATTCGTGTATGCACCGCAACCCATAGTTACCGCAGATTTAATGTAACATGATATTAAAACTTAAATCACGTATCCGTACACAACATATATTTAGTTACCATAACTATTCTCCTGGAAATTATTGAATCATTTAAAAAAAAACATCAAAAATGAGGCACATACTATTCTAATAAATATTAAATAATACAAATCACAAAAGTCTGTTAGGTTTTTTCGGCAGTTATACTCAAACCGATGGTAGTTTTTAAATTGCCAATCAAAAAGTAAGTGTAATACCTCTATTCTAATCATTTATTCAACGATTTTCATTTGATTGGTACGAATGTAGGTTTTTTATTTAATTGATTGAGTGAAATGTAGTGTTATAACGATATAAAAGACATAAAATGAGGATGAAAAAATTAAAAGCTAATTTTATTTAATATGGATGGCAATGGAATCAAATTTCAAATAGTATTTAGAATATAGATATACAAATTATAACTGTTACCAATGTCCTTATAAAAAAAATAAACAGCAATATGTAGCTAAGTGGAATAAAAAATAATTAGAGAACTTTTTTGAGAAAGTATTGTTCATTGAAATACTAACCCAGTAATAAGTACGCATTATTGTATGATAAGGAACGAGCAGGTATAATAACAGGTGCTGTTATGTCAAGTGCATGGGGTGGCGACGGTGTATCGTTTGTTTGCGCCCACTACCTGTAAGGGTCGGGAGAAGCTTAATCCTATTTAAATATTTTTTAACCTTTTTTATCTTATACGCGTCGACATTTTTAACGCTGCATTTAAAATCATAGTTTTTATGACAAACTATAAAAATTGTGTGTACACGTTATGCGGCTTATTGAAGCATTAACCCATTTTACTCGAAACAATGGTTCTAAACAAAAACTGTATAGATCATAAAAAATAATCTTTTGATGTGATTCAGTTCTGGTAGAAAATATTTTTCTTTAAAATGATTTTATTTTAATGAAACTCTATATCAAGACAACAATTATTGTGAGTTTTGAATTTGAAAAATAATGCGGGTATTTTCTTTTTCATTATCATTTCACGTAAAATCGTCGAAATATGGGGGTATCGAGGTATGCGGTTTTCGGAACTACTATATAAAAATACTATAATTATGGCATTATATATTTTGTTACCATATATATAATGATTACTCTATACGAGTACGCGTTAGAAATTGTATGAATACAGATACAATTATTTTAAAAAATCATGAAGCTTAAAAACCATTTATATTAAATATATTTCACTAAAACTCAGCAACGTCTGCGTTTTTCGGATCTACATCCTAGCTTCGTAATATAGGTTTAGCAATATGTATTATGAGCATAGATATAAATATTAGTAGAGGTGAAAACACTCAATTAGCCACGAAATGATACAAATCCGTTTAGTTTTAACATTACCTTTCATACAGCAGTCGACGACAATCACAACACGACAGTGAACGTGCTCGAATGAGTCATGCTTTCGAAATGTTTCGTGACGTCACACCGGTATGTTTTAAATGATACAAAAGATCCTGTCATTATAATAATTACGTAATTGAGGTTATTTAAAAGTATTATTAAGGGTTTCTTTTTGATTTTGTATGTGATCTACTTTTATATTAACGCCTTTTATCGGAACTTAGTTAAAAGTATTATTCTTATTCACGAGTCACACCTTTCTTTAAATATCACATATAAACGCTTTATCATTCTAAGAATTCTTTTTTTGAAATCATGTTAAATCCAGTAGCATTAAGAACGTAGAACGAGTGACGTTAACTACTTACTAGATTAAAAAATAAACGTGTTTCCATTCAATTCGATCGATTTTAGATTCTGCAGATACGATTCAACTTTTGTTGTCTATTGTCGTATTGTTTTACATACATACTTATTATCGACATCATATAATTAAAATCCTTTTATACACTACCATATTAATAAAATAACAAACAAATAAACGTTTATATAATATAAATAACAATTCCAATCAATCAATAGACGCAAATAACCAAACAAACAAGATTGACAAAACAATCCATTTATTATTAGGCTGAGAATATTGCAGCCATTGCTAAGTCTTCCTTTTAAAAATAGCCATTTATTTTAAACTTTATACTGCAATCTATGAAGCCTATAAGTGTCCATAATTTTTTATTTTATCGGGTCGTTAGAATGTCTGTCATATTTGAAATGAGAAACATAAAAAAAAATAGATTTATGATATACCTATATCGTAAGAAAAAGTCCATCTAATGGTAAGTGGTCACCACCGCCCGTAGACAGCGCTGTAAGAAATATTAACCATACCTTTGCGAATGCGCCACCAACCAAGGGAGCTAAGATGTTATGTTACTTGTGCATATAATTACACTGGCTTACTCACCCTTCAAACCGGAACACAACAGTACCAAGTATTGCTTCTTGACGGTAGAATATATGATGAGTGATTGAGGATCTATTCAGACGGGCTTGCTCAAAACCCTACCACCAAAGTAAGGCTATTGAGAATAAAAACCATGTTTCTATGCTAGTTATGTATATCAATAAATGTAGAGATATCATTTTTTGTATCACCTAACTAAAATCAATATGTACATAAAACTTATATCAGATGATGCAGCGCGTTCCGTAAAAGTTTTAAGTCAATATGGCAGATAAGATCTGCAGTCAATTTTGTATATTTTATCAAAACAAGCAATCACACTTTTTCGATTTTTAAGACATTTTCTGCCTCGCACAACCACTCTGTGGAACCAGCTTTCGCCGGCGGTTTTTCCGAACCGATACGACTTGGGTACCTTCAAGAAAAGAGCGTACTCCTTCCTGAAAGGCTGGCAACGCACCTGCAAGCCCCCCGGTGTTGCAGATGTGCATGGGCGGTGGTAGTCACTTTCCATCAGGTGATCCTCCTGCTCGTTTGCCACCTCTAACATAAAAAAAAGACCTTTTTGTTCTTGTAAAAGTTTTACGTCGATCCTACGATAAAAGTTTGTTATCTTTTATCGGTCTTAATATATATAAATTTTCTAAATTTCTTTCAAATCAAGATAAACAATTCAATGAACAGTATTTGCTCGACCAACATTGGATATTAGTACGAGTATTTTAACTTTACACAAATACATGAAAATATAAGTTTTCTCTCCAACTAAATACTCTAAACAAATTAATAAAAAACAAGGTCGGTGATGACGTGTATCTCTCGGTATAATTAATATTACACTCGTACATATTTAAACGAAATGTTGTTTGAAAACATGAACATCTATCTCAATTCATAAGCGAATCTGTTTATAAATTTTGAAATGTTTTTCAAAACATTGAACTCGTGAACGACCACGCGATTTACAAAACGTTCAACGAATGTGACACGCTAAGTTTTTATATCTAAATAGAATCTAAATGTGTTTAATGATCTTAAATATAAAATATTTTATGTTAGTAGTATTCCTATGAAATAATTTAACTGTATAAACATATTTCTTATAAAATCATTGTATATGCAGTTCAAAAGTCGTGACAAAGGTTGTTAACTTTTATTGAGGAAAATAATATTATAGAGTTTTAGAAGAGGAAAAAGGATCGAAACATAATAGGTATAACCTAAATGTAAGTTTTTATGTATGTAGAGAGTTTTGCATATTGCGTTCATTATGTTTAGTTTTACCTACTCATATGTATTATGGATTTTCTTTCATAACCATTGATATAACTTTATTATTAAAATTAGGGTACCTAATAAATGCAATAATTATTTTCACATTTATATATTTTTTAAAGTACATACAATTGTTACAAAAAAAAGTCACGAAACAGGATATCGTAAATAGTGGGATTAGATACATTTTAATTATCTTTGCTACATTAAAACTTTTAAAAATATATATGTCAATGTCACAATTTATGGCGTTTATATTAAAGTAGTTAACCTCAATCTGCGATTATATTGCTGTTTGGCGTTTAGAAAAATCAATTAACTAATCAAAATATGCGTGTAATTAAGCCATACGAGTATGTTTATACAAACCTTGGGCCTTTCAAAGTTTACTCAATATCCACGTTAATATTACGTTGTAGTTTATTTGTAATTCCGCAAGTTGCTAAATTTTCGTTTTTATTTTTAATGTGTTGCCTCCCTTAATATCATTAAGTAATATAACACACCTAAAAATTAATATGCAAATGAGGAAGTTTTTGTGTTTGATTATTAAAAAGATATATTTATATATGTTATTAAAACTAATACTTTACTTAACAGATTATGAGAAACCCGTGACTGACTAATTAATGTGCAACGTTTACGTAACGATTAGTTATTAAGTTAATCGTCGTGACGTGCCCGACAAACAATAAATATTTTATTTCAAGACTTCGCGTGGCGGATTAACAGATAATTAATAATTTAATACATAATACGATTGTATTAGGGGAATACAATAAATCAATCCATACGAATCCTTTTGTTTTAAGATGTTTAATATCTTTAAAACTTCTTCGAAACTATTATCACTAATTAAAATTTGTTATCAGATAATAGTTATGTCTCGTCTGCTAGGAATATTGATGACCAAAAAGTTAAGAAACGTAATAATTGTATATAGGTTATCTTCACCTGATGATTGTTTGAGGGCCACCCCGAATGCCTTTGTAATATCAAATACTTATAAATAGTATGACATAATCACATAATCGAGACTAAAGCCTAACGGTCTTATTCATAATGAAACACTTATCGAAGGTATAAACCTATATTAGTTAAAACGTCATTTAAGCCTATCAAACGTTCGATAAAAATCTTTATTCATAATCGTTCGATAAACCTCCGATAACTATAATGCCGTTATTGTACATAATATTGCCATTCGGTAAAAAAATGGTAAAATGTGAATGGTAGAAAATAGTTTCAACGAGTTTTTAATGTGTGGACAGACACGAATAAAAAAAAAATGCATCTTTTGTCAAACATCGCATCTTTCACTACGTGTACGTAATATTTATAATTAAAAATGAGTAAAATTAATACCAACAAAAGACAGAGAAGTGAAAATTGGGTAGAAGAAGATAAGGTTAGTGTAACAGTTTTATTATATTTGCAAGTCTACAATTTTGCACTGTAATTTTCACGCATGCATTTTTAACATTTACTGTTTTTGCTTCTTAAGATTATTTTAAAAGATCTGGTGAAGGAGAGAGTTCGTGCTATCGAAAATAAGAACACCGACACGAACTCTAATGCACTGAAAGTGGTGGCCTGGAATGAATTAAAAGAGAGGTGCTTTTTAAATCTAATTTTGCTATTACTGTTTTTTCGATCTCAAACAACATTCATTACTATTAAAACATTTGTTAATTGTTGTATTTTTGAGAATTTCTCTTAAACAAATTTAATTTTTATTTCAGTTTTAACTGTATGTGTAAAGGGGCTCCACGCACTGTAACCCAGCTCAAAGCACAGTGGGGAATAATTAAAATTAATGAAAAGAAACGCAAAGCTGAGCAGAGGAGGGAGATTTTAAAAACTGGTGGTGGTCCACCTCCAGTTACTGAAATCTCTGCGGAAGAAGACCTCACTAGTTGGCTACCTAATGAGTTTGTGATAGACTCCAATGAATTTGACTCGGATAATTTAAATCAGGTAATTTATATTGCATCTTTTCTTAGTCACTACTATATCTACTATAATCACTATAATAATATACTATAATCAATCAGTTTTGCAATTAGTTAATTAAGAAATACTATTGTTTACTGCAAAATTAAAAATTCATCTTTTCAGCACATGTTACATCCCTCCACTTCTTCAAAATTAAATGATATGGTAAGTGTAATTCAAAAATGTTTATTATGGATGTAGTAGTGGAATCGATTGATTTAGTCATATTTGTTTTAGAATGAGTTTGGAAAAGAAAACAAAACAATTTATGTTATTGTATAAGCTTAATAAAATCAAAATCAATAAAATATTTTATTCAAGTAAGCTTGTACAAGTATTTTTGAAATGTGATTTTACAAACTATATTAAGTAAAGCTACCACCGGTTCGGAATGTAGATTCAACTGAGAAGAACCGGCAAGAAACTCAGTAGTTACTCTTTTTCAACGTTTTAAAATACAAAGTTATCATATACTAGCTGTGCCCGCGACTTCGTTCGCGTAGTTGTCGGAAACACTATCATGATTATCGTTTGATTGCTCACGTTGGTTTTTGTTATTATAATCGTCAATAAGATTTAATAATATGTTTTACAGTACTTTAGCGTAGATTATATTTTTAGTTTTATTTTCTTGTGGTAGAAGAACATACTGATTTTGCCCGCAACCCGATCTTGACAACGCGACATATAGTTGGCCGTGTGAAAAGCAGTCTTGACGTAAATCGATTCCTACGTGTTTAAATGTTTGGCCCTGTGATTTATTAATGGTTACGGCAAAAGATAACTTAATGGGAAATTGAATTCTTTTAAAATTAAAAGGTAAATCATTTGGAATCATTGGGATGCGAGGTATAAGCACTGTTTGACCAACTGCCGGACCATTCAAAACTGTTGCAACGATCACGTTATTGCGAAGGAATTTTACTTGAAGGCGGGTCCCGTTACATAAATTTGGTGGTTTAAGATTTCTGAGTAAAATTATCGCAGCACCTATTTTTAACTTCAGGGAATGTGGTGGAAGGCCGCTCGGGTTTAAAGAATTGAGAAACTCTTGTGGGTAATGGACAGCATCTTCTTGATCCATTACATTATCAATAGATGTGTAGGTAGTTATATCGCCTGGAAGTTTGGTTAAAATTAGGTCGTTAATTTCGTCAACGCTACTATTTCTCGCCGCCAATATTGCCCTTTGACACATCCATTGGTAATCTTTATTTTCTATTTCGACGATATTAGGGTAAACTTTTGATATTAAATCCTCTATGCTAGTCACTTTTTCTCCTAAATCGCGATCAATTTCAATTTTATTTTCAGAATGAGGTACTTTTCCATCTCCTATTAAAAGTAACTTTGAAGGAAAATTTTGTACTTCCTCCCCCCAAATGTGCTCTCATATTCGTAGATAGTTTTAAGGTATGGACAAATTTCCATAACGGTGAACTTTTAAGGCAAGACCTTACAATGTCTGCTCTAGTTCCTCTTAAAATTACCGGTAAAGTTTGTCTAAATAAATTACCAACATCTGTGTTTTTATTGCTTATTGTTATACGGTCAATTATGACAACCCTTTTCTTAAACATAAAAGAAATATTGTACAATAGTGTACGATTGCGAATATTTTTTTTGTTAACAATTCGATGCAGGTGTATCGACATCTGGATGTAAGACAAAAGAAAAAGTCAATTGTAAATAAATAAATCACAAACAAAATTCATACTCTGCCAAAACAAACAAAACGTTCAACAGGAAATGTAATAGTAAATCTGAATGACTTTTCTTTGTCTTGGATTAGGAGAAAAGTTCATGAATTGTAATACCTGACGGTAGACATGTTTGCTTAAACACTCAATTTTGATTCCAATTTTCTGTCATTATATAGGACCACTATGTACGTATAGGGTTTAAAAAAACATCAAGAAGAAGTGTATTTATCGATAGACCAGATTTACAAATTTGGAGTATATCATATATTTACAAACCTACCTTGGCTGACACCGCCTCCAAAAATAACAATAATTTTAACTATAATATATTATCGTAATAACTTTGCTGACTTTTAAATAGTCTAAATATTTTTAATTTCATTTTACATAGTATAAATCTAAAAAATATTGTGATCATTGTTTGTTATTCATAGGTTTGTGTTAAGTTAAAGTGGGTAGGTACATACTTATCTCCTTGCGTGGAAACACAGAACGTACCTACATATTGGTAAGTAGAATAAGTTACTTGATTATTAAGTTGTAGAATAATAAGCAATTATTTTTTACTTTTTAGAGCATATTATTTTTTTTCTCTTTTGAAGTCGGTTTTTTTTTGTCAAAATTTTTGTTTCTAAAAGATTCGGCCGAGTATCGCTAACGTGCTCCTTAGAATTGTTCCGTTCCCTTCCGTACCGTTACTTTGTCATGGATCCTATGCTCAGAACCTTACCAAACTTTCACCATAGTACCCTCGAAGTATATCCTTTATAAAAAAAAAAGAATCATTAAAATTGGTTGGCACAATTTTGAGTTATTCACCTATTTATCGCGCACATACATAATGCACATTTAAGACTTATATCGTTTTCATAAGGATACCATCATCGTAACAGGATAAAATTAAAATGGGGCCCCACGGGAAGCACTAACTTTCAAACAAAAAAATTTTATCTAAATCCAGTGAAAAGTTATGAGGTAACAGACATATAAAAAAAAAATACAGACGAATTGATAACCTCCTCCTTTTTGAAGTCGGTTGAAAACAAACAATATTAACTTAAACGTAATAAGATAAACAAACCGAACAATAAGAAGTTTAGATTGTTTCTCCTTTGGTGTTATTATTTCATAAGGTGATTATAGTACAACCGTGTTGAATATGCTTGAACGTAATAGAAATTACTTGAAATATTGAACTACTAATTTATTTGTGTAGTCATTTTAAACGATATTCACCTATTTGCTTATTTGCATAATTTATTTTCTCAGTGATGATTAATCTGCATCGGTGAAAGTATCGCTCGCCATTTTGAACTTTTTTACGTGTGTAATGTAATGTTTATACCTTATTTATACCGTGAAACGTTTGAATTGTTTACTTGCAAAGTACGAAGGAATGTTCATTGAAATTTTATCTTATATCGTAAGTTAAAACTACAGCAGATTATGATTTAAATGTAACCGATTTTAAACGATAAAAAATAATGAGCAAATAAGCTGATAACAAAACCTAATTTTGATAAATAATTTAACTATTAAGAATGTTAATTTTTTTAAGTCGTTATGTGCATTGCTACTTCGCAGAACTACACCCGCGGGTGAGAGATGCGAGCGCGGCGGCGGGGCTGACCCGCCTCCCCCTCAGCCGCCGCCGCGCCCCGCCTGCTAGCACACTCTTAACAAATAGACATATAGTGTCACGGACTTTTTTTTTATTATTAAAAGAGGAATATATCTTTCATACACATTTTTTGAGTAACTTTAAACGTATATGCTGCGCACGCATCGAAAGTCCATAAATGTGAATAATTTTCCCCGTTTTTGCAACATTTCTCACTGTCGCTGCGCTCCTATTGGTCGCAGCGTAATGTTATATAGCCTAAAGCCTTCCTCTATAATTGGACTATTCAACAAAAAAAGAATTTTTCAAATCGGACCAGTAGTTCCTGAGATTAGCGCGTTTAAACAAACAAACAAACAAACTCTTCCGCTTTATATATTAGTATAGATAATATATCCTCCATGCAACCAACAAAAATCAACATCCTGCAAATCAACAAGTATTAATATACACGAATTATTATTTATTAAAACATTTACATATTTTCAGATAAGTATTAATGTAGATAATGCAGAGGCACCACTTCCGCCAAAGCCTTCAAGCTCAACAGTATTGGATCCACCATCTCCAAACTCTTTGGATTCAAAACCTAAAAAAATTAAGAAAAAGGTATATAAAAGTAGTTTCATATCAAGAAAAAGATGTTGTAATATTGAACTTAGCTTTCAATGTTTATGTTCTCTTATTGCAGTGTTTCAGTACCACAAGTCAAGTTGGTTCACCTGCAGAACAAATTGCTGCTTGTGAAATGGAATGCAGGAGGGAACTGCACAAAATACAAATTCAAAATGAAAAAATTAAAACAGACAATTTAAAGTTAGAGGCCGAATTATTACGAACCAAAATAGAATATTATAAAAAAAAAATGGGCAATTAAATTTTTAAATATAAATCTTATTTTGTTTTTTTTAAGCATTTACCTGCAATTGAGGAGGAGTTTATTCATCGAAGTGCCTTGCAATAAAAGCTTGCAAGATTGCAGCATTTCTACCTCGCCTATGGTTCGAGTCCATGTTACTGGGCTGTTCTAGTAGCTCTTCTGTACTGGGCTCACAATTGTCCTCCACCACATTTGTAACTTTATATACAATTGCAATATTGTGCAAAACTGCAAGTGCCACAATAGTAGTTTTAACATTGCCAAATTTCATTGGTATGCCATGGAGCAGGCATTGAAAGCGCTGTTTCCATACACCAAAACAACGTTCTACAACATTTCTTGTTGCAATATGTGCCTCATTATAATTTTGTTCAGCATGGTTATGTGGATTTAATATCGGAGTAAACAAATAAGGCTCTAGTCTGTATCCAGAGTCACCTAGCAATCTTCCTCTAAACTCCCCTGCTTCAAAGCGTTCTCTAAGGACGGATTCGTTAAATATCCGTGCATCATGAGTGCTTCCTCGCCACCTTGCAACTATGTCTCTGATGCGCAGACTAGCATCACACGTCACCTGTTGCATATACGGCTAGTAGTAGCTTGAGATAATCCATGAAGGTCTCCAGCATCTTCTTGAACCTAAAAAAACACATTTTAAAACGAGTAAAGAAACATTAATAATGAAAAGGATGAACATTATGTATAAGTTCGCATACCTCACGACGTCCCCAACATCCTATTGCCGTCAATACTTGCAACTCTGGTGAGGTACCACAACCTTTAATGCTCAGCTTCAAGTCTTCCCGGACCAAATTTATAATAAAAGTAGCCGTTTTTTTTGAAAACCGATATCGTTTCCGGAATTCTTCATCGTCCAAAGAAAATGGATTCCCTCTTGACCGATACACTTTTCTGCGCCGATTAATGACATCATTTTCAACGACCGCAATACTTTCCAGGGCTTGTAATGCTTGCATATTTAGGAAAATACGTAAGATTTATTTTAACAAAAATTGCGATGTCGGATATGTATTAGAAATCAAATGTCATTGCAAACGTCAGCTGATCAAAGTCGGCCATGTTTCTTGCTAATATACGTTTATCGAAGGTTTATAGTAGGGTCTTAGCTTGTATAAATCAAAGACACTTTATCGGAGGTTTATCGAACGTTTTAGTGTTATCGAACGATTATGAATAACACTTTTTGACAATCTACTTTTAGCGAGGTTTTAAACCTCCGATAACTTATTATGAATAAGACCGTAAGTGTAAAAGTAATACACATATAAGAGTTACATACATTTTAATTTAATATTGCCGTGAAAATAACAATTGCTTTTTATGAACAACATTCTTATTGAATTTTTAAATTGATATCCTTCCTTACACAATTGTTAACGACTTAAAATAGTTATGTGTACACACACAAATGTTCGACAAATCAACATTATTATAATATTTATAAACATTTTTATAAATTGAGTATAATTAAGTTTTTTTTACATTTGATAGGCCATTAAACTCGTAGGTATAATATTTGTAGGTCACTGCGTGCATACGTCTCATTATGTACTGGATGAGCTTTTTATGAAAGGCATTATTGGTAATTCACAAGTTCCTAATGAAAGGTTACGCGACCAGCTTCGTATTTGATTATTATTTATTTACTCTTGTTCCTTACTTATATAGTATTAATATTAAGTTGTATTCATATCTATTATTTCCGTAATTTTTACATTTTTCTAACAAACTTTCAAATATCACACATTTTGCATTCAAATGACAGTCATTTCATTAATAACAACAATAATGATTATTTATTTTAATTGTCTTCGCTCACATAAACAGTAATAGCTACTTATAATGCCGACTCATATTTTCACACACAATGCACTTACATGACGCTCCCTAGGGAAAGGTTAAGTCAACCCTCAATTCCCACGTCTGTAGGAAGCCGCATAAAAAATTACGAAGTTCCTTAAAAATTCCAGCACAGCACACGAAACAGGAAAGTGACATGGTGCGGTGCACACTTGTTTGGGTTCAGAAACCACGCTCAATACTGCGCTTGTATAATTTGAAATAGATCGCAATGTCACACGACATTCTATTCAAGGATATCAGTGGTGTTTATATAATACCAAATTATTATATTGTTGATAGTTCCATATACATGTATATTATGTACTTATTTTATTATACACTCATATTGAATTAAGAATTCGTTGTTGTTTATTTTATAAAATATAATAATGCATATTCATTAACACTTATATATTAAAGGTATGAGGATAATTTATATGATAAAATATGTATTTCTGTCATTGATTATGGTAAAGTTATGAAAAAGTGACATTTTAGTATAATATTTACATTAAGATCTCTCTAATTAAAAATTAAATTGTTTTTACATAACAAGTAATCTTCATAGCAGTTCTTTGTTAATTAGGATGATGTAATATCGTAAATAATTCAAAATGCGTTGTTTATCTATCGTCAAAATAAATGCAATTTGTAGGCTAATAGTAATGAGTTACGTAAACCTTTGTTTTAAAAGTAGAGAAAGCTAGTAACGTTCGTATTTTCCATGTACGAGTAGTACGTAACTTTATAATAAAATCTTCATAAAGACTTCAATAAAACGTTTTATTCGAAACTTATTTTTAACTATTGAGGTTCTGTAGTAAAAAATGTGTTATTTCAATGTTTGTCTCTCATTTTACGACACTCTAGACGTATTTAATTAGTACCGAATACATGGAATTCTTTCCAGTGCCTCTTTTTGAAAACGTTTTTGTTAAACTTTTGATCTTATCTAAAAAGTACGGACCGCATAGTATTCATTTTGACATATAAAATTTTAATTGCATCAACATAAACCTCATATACGTCTGTAAAAAATATATTTTTTTGTATTATTTACTTCCTACGGAACTCTTTCTCATGAACTGCAACCTATGACCTTTTTTATTCATATCTGATTAGAAATGGCAGATATTAGACAATTTCCGATAAATAATATAATCTAAGTAATATCATAAATCTGATATGTATATTAAATCTAAATATTTCAATGTTTATAACGCATGCGCGATTAAAATGTATCTATTGAACTTAAGCATAGAACTTGATTCTATTTTACAGTAGAACGTAGGTTTTGAAAATATTATTTATTTCCAAAAAAACTATCTACATTTTAATTGACACCGGTTAGTTATACAATAAACTAGTTAGGATACAACCTTTTCAAAATTCAGGTTATTCATTTAAGGAAATCGAAATAGGAAGTGTGATTTAAATAGAATAGAACGATAAAAGTTTGTCTCGTTACAATAAAGCACAATTTAATTTTATATTTTCTTATAAATATGCAATATTTTCATTGTTTCAATATAAGAGCTACTGGATAATACAATAGCTTCATTCATTTTATGACATAGACTTTCTCGATAACATGTATGGAAATTATTCTATTCGTATCAGATAAAGGAGAAAACACACTGTTTTAAAATAATTCAAGTCATGAATACATTGATTGGAATTAATGTGCTCATTGTATCCAATTACGTTCATTGATAAAATATAATGCATCTTGGATTTCTCTTTCTTTATCAATGATATTTGATTCTGCCTTTTTTACCGAAACATGCCAATACCAATCAGGAAAAATTATATTTAAGTAATTTCTCAAGTAAACCAGTGAAACAGACTGTCTATTTGTTACTTCATCGCGACGGAATTACTGAAGCGATTTAACATAGACATAGTCGGGACCTTTTTATTATATTTTATCATAAGTAATTCCAAATAGAAAAGTGCTCGCCTTGCAATGTAAATGGAGCGTAGCAACGTTAACTTTCCCAATAGTTTCTTATCAGCCATTTTGTTTCATGGCGCATGATATCTTACATCTCTTGGGAGAATTAATAACGTCCATATTTGTGAAGGAGATTTGCAGATTATTCCACCACGCTGTTCCAATTTTGGTTGGTGAATACATCCTCCCCAGAGTGTTTTCCTTCATCGCTTAAATTAAAATTAATTATAAACACAAGTTATGCACGTGGATATTCAGTGGTGCTTGCCCAGGTTTGATTCCGCAATCTTCGATAAGGCCAGTTCTGAGCATCCGGCAATCTCTGCTCTATACCTCTATAGATTTATTTATCATCATAAATTAACGAAGATAAAATCTCATACATTACAATTTATAATATGATATAATGTTTACCTGGACAAGATAAATGTTGACAAAAGTTTTATTTAAAGAATGACAGTCTGATGGAGACCTATCATGCTGGCGTTCTCACAATCTATGGCTGTCATTGAAGGCCATTGTCACGGAGTAATTAGTCATTCCGAACAATAGAAATTCAACTTGGTTAAACAATAGTGACGCGACTAACATAAGATTACTAGAAACTAGAGAAGGCTTCCATTTACTGCGATGAAATTATTCTTTCGTCTATTATCTGAAGTAAGAATGTTTAATCACTTAGAGAAAGAGTAAATATGTACGTGCATTGCCAAATATTATACCGCATACCTGCAATACTCATCTGAAATTATACCGCAACGAGTTAAAAAGCTCGCGTTATTCAGGAGATATGTTTCTTATTCTTCAAAGTTATTCAATGTAATTTTTTTATTTTAATTTAATGTAGATTCACAGACTGATAAATGGCCCACCTGATAGTGAGTGGTCATCACTGCCCATAGAAAAAGCATTGTAAGAAATATTAACCATCACGTATACCCCATAGCATGGATCGATAATAAACCTCTGGAAATAAGATGTCTCTTAGGCTTTTAGTCACACTGGCTCACTCACCCTTCAAATCGGAACGTAACAATACTTAATATTGCTATTTGGCGGTATACTATATGGTGAGTGGACGGACGCTCCATGCCCAAAACCCTACCACCAAACTTATTTAAAGTAAAAACCACCATCGGTTCGAAAATGACATTATCCTGCGAACAACCGATGAAAGTAACTCAGTGGAATTTTTCTTTTGTCTAGCTACAATAAAGTTTATAAAAATATATTTGCAATTTGCAATACGATAAAGATTAATATTATATAAGCGCCAGGAGGCGATCGTTTATTATCCAAGGTGTGTCACAAATTCATCATTCAGCATAACATATTGTCGGTGGAAACTTAGCTGATGTATATGTATTATTTACCTCTAAAAAATAAATCTATACTAATTTTAAAGTAAATGTCAAAGTAATTCTGTCTGTTTCTCTATCCTGGTCAAACCACTGAAACGAATTTGATGATATTTGGTATGAAGCAAGCTTAAACCCCAAGGAAAGAATTAGGCTTTACATTACATTATAGCGAACTGTATATATATATTTTTTAATTAATTTACAGAGCGAAATAAATATGGTAAATTTGACACCGAGGGGCGTTGATGTATCTGCTTTTTAAAATATTTAACTGATAAACATTATTTGGACATGTGTCGTTTAATCTTGCACGTTTGTTAATACCCTATTGTATATTGTTTTTGTATATACCGTACTAAACCTATAGGATTATTATCATGCCAATCTCTACCACACCCTCTTTTTAAAATCTTTTTTGTCTCTACTGGAAGAAAACAGATGAATATGATTTTAATCAGTACTATCTATCTATTTAGTAGCGTCTAAATGTAACCATAATAATAACCTTTGCGTGCAATTATGTTCCACTTTAAACTTCCCTCGCGGAGTTGGCATAATATTTTAGAGTAAAATATAGCATATGATTTCCTCTAGCTGTTGCCAAAAAGCCAACATTGATCGAACGCGCTGCCGTTATGACAATCTGCATCGAGAAGCACGTAGCATCGTTCTTGCGTATGAAATAAATTACGATTATATATTACGTATGTAGTTTATCTATTGTATTATATAATCATGTGAATATTTTTAAATTTCACGAGATTACACCTTGTAATTTATTTATTTTTATTCTCGTCGGTCGTTTGGTGCAGCTCTACATTTGTAGTCTTGAAGGCACTCAAATATATCTGCATACATATATGTAAATTAAGGCATTACATTACATTAATCTAATTTGTGTTTTGTGTTTATAATTCATCTCGTGCTCGGCGGTGAAGGAAAACATCGTGAGGATACCTTACCTTCTGCCACGTGTGTATTCCACCAACCCGCATTAGAGCAGCGTGGTGGAATATACTCCAAACCTTCTTCTCAAAGGGAGAGGAGGCCTTAACCCAGCAGTGGGGAATTTACAGGCAAGGCAAACTTGCAGATTCAAATTCAACCATGTACTCTCGCCTTTCGAATTTAATGTTGGTGATAAAGAATGTATTGTAAGAAAAATATGTGGATATACAACCAACTGAGTAAATTGAGTAACTCGAAGTGGAAATTGAATCCAACAACATCTCTTTTGTAGACACTCATTAGGTCCGCGCAAGTCATCGTCAATCGCCTTTTACGCATTATTTACTCATTAGTGCACTTGGTACAGTACTGTTATAATTTAGAGCCTTGTCAAGTTACAGTTAGCCAAACGATCATGGTCACGCCGATTTCCTATAAAAAGTGTTACGCAATTCAAGCGATTGGAAATCTAATTTAGAATCGGTGTCATTACAAGCTTTTATTTATATATGTGGTTCAAATATAGAAACTGAAATATAAACTAGTTCCATATTAACTATCGAATTTTATATTTTTCACACACTTTTGGTGATAGTGTCCAAAGTAATCCGGGTACACTAAATTAAAACGGATTTTATATAAAGTTAAAAAATATGATACGAAAAGTAAAGAAAGCTTAAACAATAATATATACATAATCGAATATAAAATCTAAGTAAATTAGATGTCATAAAAAAGATATAACATTACTTGACTTTGATTAAAGACCAAGTACAGTTTTACATAAATATAATCTATTATAAATACTACCATCGAATTATTAATATAACTTGGATAACTCGATGGAGGTTTTAAGTAAGAAGGTTAAATAACAAAGATTATCGTGACTACAGCCAATCAGCACCTGCGAGAACAATGAAGTGTTTGAATTTGCTCAGATGTTCATTGTAGTATTATCCAAAAGCAAACATTTGAATGATTCGAAATGTCTTCTCGAAATTGTAATTTTTCATTTTAAACAATCGCGAGTTTGATATATCGCTGTACAGTAAATGATATAAATCTATTATCGGTAGGTCGTAGCGAACAAAATAGATTTGATAAAACATGATTTTTATTACTAATTGAATAAAAAACTGAAATATGTTTAGGTATTTTATGGGTAAAGGTAAATGTAGACTCTTTTGTTATTGTTTTCATTATGTTTTATATTATTCGTTTGCATTTCAATATAAATAGACATTTAATTTTACTATCGAATTAACAAACACACACGGAAGTTTGAATCTATTTCCATAATCATTAGCGGTTGAAACAAATCCCTTATTAGTTCTGTTGCATAGTATAATACAAATAGGGCGTGTTGGCCGTGTGTCAGTCTATTTTAGTTCAAATTGCTCACTTGTCACCCGCTAATGGTGCCGAAAAGTGCCTTGTGATGTGTGACCTCAACTGTTAGTCTATACTTGGATTTATGGAGTCAAGAATTTACTTAAGTCCCTACAGTATTATGCCGTAATAGTTTACTTAATCATCGGTTACGAAAGATGGAATAGATCGTTCTAAGAATCATTGTGATACTAAGATTAACACAGTTATCGTTGTTATTATCATCCCACGATGTTTAAAGAAATGATTTCTATACAGTTACTGGCTGCTCTGCGCGGTATAATTTGAATTAAAACGTCATTGTCCCTTCTCCGTGTTTCGTAGCTCGATACAGAGCAAAAGATTAGACTATATAGTTATATATAGTCTAATCTCTTGCTTAATAAAAGGTTATCTAAAGATTTGACTTGATTGATTTTGACTGATTGATCGAATTGGTAGTACAACCTTAAGTAACGTGTTGAAATGAGCAAATTATTTACCTCATGGTATAGATAGATGTTTACGCTTTAGCTCTAACTCGATCTGAGTATCTTAACAATAAATGTTAAAATATTAATAAAAATGAAGCTACTAACAACTCAGTGTTTTTTTTTTCATTTTATTTAATTCTGTAAAGTGACCCTTCATTAGTAGGTACTTGATTACCTTTTTTGAATAAAGTATTTCTTAATTTTGACGTTTTTTTTTTACCACAACGAATTAATAAAATTGTTAATAACACCAGTGAGACAATTACAGTCTGTTACTTTACATTTTACAAATAAAATAAACAAACGATCGTATCATAACAAAAAGTACATCTTGTAACAGGTTTAACTATGTTTTTTGCTACCACAGATAAAATAAGCAAAAAAGTGCTTGGAGGAAATACGGGCAGTTATTATTTGGGTTCTGTACATTGTATCTATCAGACTCTGTAACTCATAAAAATAGAACTTAAGAAAATATTATGTAATAATTGTAGACTTATAATTGTGCTGGCTATACGATGGCTGGTTGGTTTTAATTGAAATAATCTTATGGACTCCGAATTTTTATTATGATTAGAATGTCTATTGGCTAGGTACCGCTATTGTACTAAAAAACGTACGACAATTTTCGCTAAAGTATAAATATATGAAGCATTTTTTAACTTTAGCTTATATAAAAGTTTATAAACTTGCGAGCAATTTTTTACATTCATTTAAAATTAACAGTGGTACGTGGTTTTGTATGAATGCAACTATTTTTTCAAAGAAACCTACTTTATGGACATCTGCATTACCAATTTTAGAAAGACAACATTTACCTTTATACATACTTCTTATCTTTTTGTAAATTATATATATGTATATACATGGAGCTATAGGTCACAAGAACTAGAGTTCTTAATAAGTAATTAAAGTTAAGTTTTTCTGTGAAGACTTATACCGTTTCTAGAATAATTAAATTGCATTTCTCGTATATTAATCTCATTTCGTAGCTTAGTGTGTCCGACATGATGTTTTCTTATAATGATTAGTTTAAAACCAACTATTGAGTTACTGTGTCAGTGTTGATATTATTTCGCTATTACGGTGAAATGTATTTGACACATTTCTATGTTTTCACCGTCATCTTATATAAATATATTTCTCTATAGAAAGTCTTGTATAGCTTTGGTCTCGTCCGTGTTAGAATTGGATATAAAGATTTTTGATTATGGCAACAGTTCGGTAAATATAAATGTGAAGCTTAGTTAGCTGTAATTATTAAATATATGTTGCTATTATTATATCATTTTATAATTTTAAATAATGATTGTAGTATTAGGATATTCCGATGGACGAATTTAAAAAAGGAACTCTAGCCAACTGGATTAGACCCGTGTTAATAACTAATCTAAAAAGCTATATG
Source organism: Vanessa tameamea (assembly GCF_037043105.1). Classification (NCBI taxonomy): domain Eukaryota; kingdom Metazoa; phylum Arthropoda; class Insecta; order Lepidoptera; family Nymphalidae; genus Vanessa; species Vanessa tameamea. Next base: position 8,290,382 of record NC_087324.1, read on the forward strand.
AACATGTTTATTTGCCTTGGTGTGCTATAAATAAAGACACTAAATGATTTGATTGGATGAAATTAGTTTATAGTATAAAGGTGCCCATTTAAAGTCAAATTTCGAAAAATCCTTTCTTAATGCGTCTCTATAATACGTAGCGAAAATTCGTCGCCAAATTTCAAGTATCTTATAGTTTAATCTGCGCGTTGATATTTAGCACGATGTCGTTTATATACATGTGTATTATTATAATATATTATACTACGTTGCATCTACGTAATGTATAGACAAAAGTACAAATCGTAGGCCAATTTCAATTTTATTTCCTTTATATTATGACAATAAAGATCTCAGTAAAATTAATTCAAATTTACAAAATTTTACTATACAGATACTTATTATATTTGTGTAGTACAATGTTGTTATAAAAAAAATTCCTTTAGTCTGGTCATTAGCTAATATGGATAGAACACACGTACAACTGAACATCCCAAGTTCGATTCCAAGCAATTGCAACTGAATCTTTAAGTTACAGCTTATGCTCGGCGAGGAAGATACCTGTGTACATATACAACAATCCTCAAGATGATAATTCTGCAGTAGAATAGCAAAATAAAAGCGCTTATTTACTGTGGAGTAGAAATTTCGGGATATTTACAAGCTGTTTCCCGAAATTTCTATACTATATTATACTTGCAATATTTCGTTACTTCCTAATATATTTAACCTCTATATTTATTTCGTAATTACATGATAAAATTAAGGAAACTCTAAATTCCTTAACCATCAGAAGACTTGATAAAAGCTAGCCTTGAATTTCAATGCATTGTTAATCAATTAGTGACTTTTAATTATAACGGAGGTCGAGTTTTTTCACATTCATTCGAAGATAATGCGCAGGATATTTTAAAAAATTTATAAATTATATTTAATCGTATTAAGTTTCCTTAAAAGGAAATAATATTTTTATTCAGAATAGTTTTCTTTAATTTTGGGCTATTTTAAATGCAAAAATTCTTAATTATTTCTTAAGTAAAACAATATTATCTTTTTTTTTCTACACTTTGAAAAACTAAACATAAAAATCAGTCATTAAAATTAACGTCTAATTTATTCAACTTTATCCCCATAACAAAGGTTAACCTATATTATTACAAAATATTAACTGATTGATTTTATATAAATCATAATAAAAAATAATATAATCGTTTCAACATTCACTAAGAAAAGAGGTAAAGTTATATACATATATATATTTATTATTAACCAAACAAATTTACTTATTCAATTTCTGATTTACTAATATTATTACAAAAACAGTTTAATAATGATACGCCTGACCGTATTTCGCGCTGCCTCCCGCCAAAAGGTGATTGAATTTAAAAGACGTCTGACAGCTTGACGTATAACGTTCGGACAGTCACACTAATTCTCCTTATAATATATACAAACAAATATTATTGCGCTGTGAATTTGTTTTTCGTGATATATCTTGTATGCTACTACGTCGCAACTAGAGAACCTGTTTGTTTGATCATATTTAATTATTCAAGCTAGAAATGCTCTTGGTGTAATGTCAATAAGTTTGTTAATGGCATGGGTTTCGAGGTGACTCAGCGTGCACTCTGCATTCATATCAGTATCAAAACGAACATAATTAAGTTTATACAAATAAATATAGGGTTTCTTTATATAATGCGAATTCTTTCACCTAAATTTATTTCAATATATGTTTCAGTGTCAATGGTCGTATTTTGTGCATTCTTAGTGGCGGATAGCAGTTGTGTTGTTTCGAATTTTGTATTACAATAAGAGTACTGAGCCTGGAAAATTAAGACTGTAAAAATATATTTATTTGAAGTCGCACTCTGACACGAGAATATAATTTATTTACTGTCCTTATGCATTAGCACTTATACTTGAAATTTTCACACTCGAAGTTACTCTATTTTTCTCAATATTATATATAGCTAAATATTTATTTTATAATATGTACTTGTGTGTTATGACGTCATTCAACCTCGGTAAGCAAAGGTTAAAAATTAACACCTCCATGCAAATAACCTTACACAAATACAATAATAACAAAAACTTGTTTTCATGAAAAAAAGCATAAATAATTCAAAAAAATAACGAATAGAATATGAATTAAATTAGTGAAAACAGTGAAGTGAAATTAACTTTCTTAATGAATTTACGAGCTACATTACGTTACGTTAGATATACTTTTTTAATAGGTTCCCTATAGGCACTTCCTATAGGCACTTCCTAAGCTCATTCATGATAAAGAAAAAAAAATCGTAATAGCATACTTAAAACGCTTTTTTTTATTTTAATGATTTTTAAAACTTAAGCATAAACTTCAAATTACTTTCTTAAAAATGTAGCTAAATTATTTCAATAATGGAAGCCTAGAATATTTTTTCAAGATCTTGATAAATTGTATAAAACTGTGTTGATATGACAATTAATAAAATAACAATGATAAATGAATTATTAAGTATTAATTAACCGTAAAGTAACAGTTTAAATCCCATTGTTAGCCTAAGGCCTCCTCTCCTTATAGAGGAGGAGATTATACGGTATAAGGAGAATATACTTTAATGAACATAATTTTACTTTCGAATCATTATTTTGTGTCATCGCCTAAAAAAAACGTTCTATTATATATAAATTCTATGTTTTCATTCTTTAAGAATTTTTATTTGATTGAACAAAATATGTGTTCCTAGTAATCATTTAATGAATACACTGAAACAACACTCGTGCCCGTCGGTGTCAAAACCTTGATCTTCTTCACGTAAACGTGACGTCATCAAATACCAGTTCGTGCCAAATCAACGCATTGTGACGTTCCAATATTCGTTGACATATTCTCCGACCATTTGTTATGTACGAAATAAATCACAGCTCCGATTTACTGTACCTTAGCGTCAAGAAATATTAAAAAAAAACGTTCATACCGATATAAATTAAGTACAAATAGTTACTCTCTTGGTAACTTTGTTGTTTTTAATTCACCCGCGTGTGAGGGTTGGGAGGTGGGGGGTCATAGAAAACCTATATCCTTTTCCTGACGTGTTTGCAAATTTACATGATAATAGGTCGACTAGTTAAGACGTGAAAGCGTTACAAAAAAATAAACAAACTCACTTTCGCATTTAGAATATTAGTTATGATACTTGTCTGTTTCTATTTTACAAAGAACTAAAATATAATATAATAACTAATTACACTAAATTATACTAACTAACTATAATATAAATCATTACTGTAAAAATGATGGCCGCATGGAAAGGTGACAGGAATGCAAGCGATACTTTACCGTTGAATTGCATTGCTTACACATTCACATAATTTGTGTATAGTACGCCACAATTTAAATGTACCATGGAATTAAAAAAAAAAAACAATCGTCAATTTGGCGATTGTATAAGTAATTAAGTAAGGTTATATGACATTACAAATTATTACGTTTGCATAAAGATCATTTTCGCATAACAAATAGATAAAGATTGATGATTTTTAAGACACACTTAATTCGGATGTGATCGGTTTTACGAATTTTGCTGATGCTACATGTAAGTTGTGTCGTACTATACGTACGATTTACTACTCGTAACTAATTAGATGAAACTACATCATCGAACTCATCTCAAAGATTTAATCATTTTAATGGCTCCAATCGTTTTGTAATTTCAAATTTTAAAATAATCTTATCAATTAGAAATTTAACAGATCACAATACAGTTTCGAATATTTGTGTTATTTGAATTATTGTAAAGTGAATTATATGGAAAGTATATTATATGGTGTGCATAAATATTTGTTGTTTTACAAAGCAAAACGGACATCCGCTAACAGGCCGCTATCACGTCATATTAGTAACTTTATATCACCTATCTAGTGACCTAGAAACGCATAAAAGGCTTTAGCAGTTCAACAATAGGGCATAAAGTGAGCTGATGTTGGTTTCCGTTTGCCCTAGAAAAGCAGACGATCGATGAAACGGTTCGAAGGCCTTATGACCTTACGGAGAATGAACCAAAGTATTTTTTTGTAAGTAGGCAAACGCTATTCACACTGGTAGTTTCAGAAATATAAACCACTCTTCACAACGACCAGAGATCTAAGGTGTTATAACCTTCGTATCTTTATTAAAACTGGCTCACTTTCGTAGTATAACTGGTTATTGAATAAGTTGTACCCAACTAAATAGGACCTTTACAATTCTCAACTACCGGTAAAAATAAACTATGTGCTCCATATATTAACCAGTGCCTTTTACTTTTGATTACTGAGAACTAATCTACTATAAGTTTAATATTATTATCGACCAGTGGTCGCAAAGTTCACGAAAATAGAATAACTGGAAGTGATAGGTGTAATGAATAAGTTGATTGAATTACCTTTTGACATGTGATGTTACATACGAATCGAAAAATCATATAAAAATAAACAGATTTACTTTTAAAAAAATAATACCACTGATTGGCTTTTATTGAGTAGTATGTTTGAAGTTAAGAATACCTATATACATGTGGCAACATTTCAACTGATTGATACATGAGTTTTCTTACGATGTTTCATTGAGGTAAATTATAAACACAAATTAGCCACATTAAGTGGGGCTTGGATATGCACTGTTATCATGGCACACCTAGCCTAGTAAAGTTTAATATATCAGATTAGATTTCAGAATGTGTATGAATATATTAGCAGAGAAATACAGACTTGTAGGACTACGAGACTGTATTTCTCGGTGACCCAAGTCACTTGAAAGGTCGAAAGGTTCGCTGCCTGTCTGATCCCACGACGTTGCTTAAAGGTTAAGTACTTTACGATGCGTAAAATTGTACGTTCTCAACACAAGTGTGTGCAAAAACTTACTGTTACCTAATTAAACAAACGAGAGACAAAGAGTTTAGGCAAGGGAGTGTAAACACTCACAACTTTGTAACTACAGTTTTCTATTGACAATTATATGATATAATTGCCACCGAGTTTGTTAAGCTTTATTTATTTTCGGTACAACCTTACACGCAAAAATTTCACGAAATGTTTTAACCGCTTTCTATACGCAATACATTTACATACTTTGTGTCGTACATAAATAGACAAAAAAGATTTTACCGGTAACAATAAAGCGGTAAGCATTAAGCGTGAATGTTTTTACATACCGCATTACATTATGTAAAGTGAGTCACCCGTTCCGTTGTTAGGCATATAGCACAGTCTATAGACATTGCAACATCTACTTACAACTTAATGGTCATTTTAATGTAGATGGAGATAGCTTGTCCGAAATATGAAGGTCTTTTATTGGTGAAATTCTGTAAATATATATCGCTGCACTTTTGTTGCATACTTTATTTCATACAGTACGCACAATCTAAGATCGCCGCTCAGAAATTAGGCACAGGTGTCTACGCAGATATTATACGCTAAATGTTAATACGAATATTATGCCATTATAATTACGTAATTCGTCTCGAAATTTCAGGACACAACTTCAGGACAGGTCAATATAAATTGTGCGGCTTATACTCAGGTAGACGTCATTTTAATAGACTTAAATTAAATAACTGTTTATAAGATTAAAAACAACGGAAGAGTGTGTTATTATTATATAATTATATACATATGTTATCAGAAATATTAGAGTGTCTATATTAAATTACATGTAATACATAACGTTTATTGCCAATGTTCATACAATGTCATATGACAATGTACAAAGTGTGAATGTTAGTTAGAAATAAACACTTGTTTATTTTGCCGTATGTCAGTTCTTCCCAGTATTTGATTCAGCTGGTGCAATAATAGATCCAAAATCAATGGAGTCGTTTCTCGACTAGAATAATATTTTATAAAAAAAAATTGATGTGACAGCTTTAGGTTTCCATCGACGTATACTGTAATGCAATTATTATTGAAAGCAGAGCGAAAAACTCATCAGCATAAGATACGGAGCAAAAAGACCATTATAAGCAAAATACATTTCTATATAATGAATGTCATCACAAATCACGAAAACGAAAACGTGACCTCTTCATATTCACAATAACTAATGGGATTTTGTCAAGAACGATCGCACCAGACTGTGAGACGTCGCAAGCCAATTATAGACTACATTTATAAGTACACTTTATATCTGCAAGACTATTCGCTTTGAGTTAAATACGAGTGTGCCAAGCTTTGGAATAATGCCAGCTGGGTTCATTGAAACCGTAAGCCTGGAAGAGCCATTAATTTTTCACATTTAAAAGCATATTTGGTCTAAAGGTTGATTGGTCGAATATGCTTTTAGGAATTAAGGTCGACCATTTATAAATTTAAAAAAATATCATCGTACATTTCTTATAAATAATATTTACCATAAATAAGTCAATAGATTTTTTAAAACTTACAACTTGGTTAATAAATAATTAAAAGTTAGTATTAAATAGCTTTTATTATAATAAAAGCTAAAATATCTTATTATAAAAAAATGATTAAAAACATTTATAAAACGAGAGAGAATGCATTGTTTTTTTTTTACTTTTAATTATACTTATAATTTTTAGTAACAATTATTTAAAACTAATTAGTAAAAATTCTACCACTAAAACTACAAAATAAAGGCTCCTCCAGATATTCTATATCTCCGATGCGTGTTCTATGCGATGTACTAAGATTTATATCAGCCCTTTAATTTCGAATCGATGGAGAACTGAACATTGCCCATACTCTACTAATATAGGAAGTCTTGGCTCACGTCTTTATAAATATTACACATTCTAAAGGAGTAATCCAACAGTTGACATCAAAGGTTCCTTCATTATTTATACTATCAAAACTAACTTACAATTTCATTTCATGTATGTTTTTACTTTTTCTATTTTCTCTAAGTATAGAAGAATTTAATCTTTATGACAGTATTATTTTACCCTAGTACTACTATTTATAGTAATACTAATAATTCTCTATATATATTGTTACAAATAGAAAATGAAATGATCTTTTTAAAAATATTGTAATGGCGGCCAACAGACATTTTCCTTCTATGACAGGCAATCGCTATATTCGGACAGCTAAGCGGTTAGACAAGTGCCGCCAACCGTCGTCCTTATATATCCGTTCGTAGTGTTGCCATTTGTGACTTTAATTTTCTTCTAACACGGCTTCTCCTGACGGGACTGCGTGCTCGAAGTCCTTAGCAGTAACTCGAGGATGGTCCAGCAACAACCTCCGCGTTCAATGGCTGCTCTGCGTCATCATCATCGGTTTCTGTTAAGATACACACAGTCTAAAAATCACACTTATTTACATCTGTTATTATTAGCAGCTGGCCTAATTTCACATAAAAGCGTTAGATTACGTACGAATTAGCTAAGTTCAACATGACCATCAGAAACGCCACACATAAGAATTTCAAATCACATAGGCTTTACACAGGTCTGTTCCCACGCAACCAAATACCCCGCATATACTCGTCTATGCACACAGGATTTACATCGGTCTCTAGTAGGTCACCCCAGATACCTAATGATGGCTGGATTTACACAGGTCTGTTGTCGGTTGCGCCACCGACTCACCCCAGAAACCACCAGTGTCAGGGTCAACCCAATACCATGGCGCACAGGATTTATACGGGTCTCTTCCACTGAACACAACACTTACATAACATGGCCAAAACTAAATACGGGCTAGTTTAGTACATAATCTAACTCAAGAATAGGATAGAAAACAAGAGGAATAGCAGCTAACAAACCAAACAGCGAAACAAGTACAACAAGTACCTTCCATGAGTTAAATAAGTAATGATCTCTTGACGTGCATTTTCGTGATCATCACTCCAATTAAAGATTACACCTTTTCTAGTTAGAGCGGCGATTTGTGCAGCCTTAATCGCGTAATTAGGAATGTATCTTCGGAAATATCCTGCGAGGCCAAGAAATTGGCGAACCTGTAAGATATTATTCGGTCGCGGCGATTTAACCAATGTATCAATTTTATAATTACTCGGCCTAACCTGACGATCTTTTATAATCCTACCTAGGTATTCTATCTCATTGGTAAGGAAAGTACATATCCTTAAATTAAGTGAAAAACCTGCATCAGTTAAACAATTAACGCTCTTATGACCGAACTGATTACACTTGAAACACTTTATTGATTTTAAATCTCTAGAATCATATTGTCGTTTTAACGGTTTGCGATTTGAATTATTATTGTTGAATGAATTATAAGTTCGATTATCATTAAAATATACCTTCTTAAAGTTGTTAGAAGGTTTAACAAAGCTCGACAAAAACTCCACAATAGAATCGGGTGATAGTTTAGCGTTGGTAACCATGGCAACCTTAAAAGCGATTTGCGAGTAATACTCAACGTATGTGGTGAATTCGGACTCTGTCCGCATTACATCATAAAGAATGTTCGCGACAACGAATGATCGTGGGCATAGCGCTTTTAGTTCTAATTGCGAATATTGCTTGTCTTATTGGCTCAGCCAGGTCTGAGATTCCCCTTTTAGGCAATATCGCACGCGAGCAAGGCATTCTCTATCGTCCCAATAGTTCGCAATACGAGCTCTCTTTACTTCATCACACCACGAGTCGAAATCATGAACACTCGGATCAAAATCAGAGACAAAATATCGGTTGGATCTGACCTGAGCATAGTTGATGGCGGTCAATAGACGCTCCACGGCGTGCGTCACCACGTCCTCAGACTGCGTTGATTCCATGTTTCTGGTGCGTGGAGTCAGCGGCTGCGTCCCCAATTGCGCGGACACCAGCTCACGCAGCGGTGTAGATGCCAAGCACCGATACCGATGGTGTCTCCACAGAAGAACGGGGTTGGTCTTCCAACGCGCGTAATCTTCTCAAAATCTCTTCCATCGGATTGGGCGAAGGAGTGCGCTCGAGACGCTTTCGCTTGTTACGTTGGTCGTTGGAAGGCATCGCAGAGACAAAAATTCCGTCAGAACATTAAGTAATCAGACCACGTGGTGATAATCTAACAGTACTAATTTCATTTATAAAATCAGAAATGTAGGCTTTCAGTGGCTTTTCAGCCTTCAGATCCCACTTCTGATGTTACAAATAGAAAATGAAATGATCTTTTTAAAAATATTGTAATGGCGGCCAACAGACATTTTCCTTCTATGACAGGCAATCGCTATATTCGGACAGCTAAGCGGTTAGACAAGTGCCGCCAACCGTCGTCCTTATATATCCGTTCGTAGTGTTGCCATTTGTGACTTTAATTTTCTTCTAACAATATACTAAAACGACGACGAAGCTAAATGAGGACCTTGTATCAAACTCATATAATATTTTACTCTTTCAAAATCGTTTATTCTCATTTTATATTTTTTTAAATTCCTTTTTTTTTTCAATGACGGCTATCAACCCGTGACCGACGCCAATCCAGTCGCCGCAACTCCATCTATTTCACTCCAGCGTACTAAAAACGATACATAACATAAACATAATCAGCCTGTAAATTTCCCACTGCTGGGCTAAGGCCTCCTCTCCCGTTGAGGAGAAGGTATGGAGCATATTCCACCACGCTGCTCCAATGCGGATTGGTGGAATACACATGTGGCAGAATTTCGTTGAAATTAGACACATGCAGGTTTCCTCACGATGTTTTCCTTCACCGCCGAGCACGAGATGAATTATAAACAAATTAAGCACATGTAAATTCAGTGGTGCCTGCCTGGGTTTGAACCCGAAATCATCGGTTAAGATGCACGCGTTCTAACCACTGGGCCATCTCGGATAAAAACGATATTGACATTCTTTTAAGTGTCAGATAAAGCAATAGATGGCATCTGCGACATATATATATATATTAGCTGAACCTACGTCCGCCTCTACCCGCCCTAAATTTATTAAACTATCACACCCTTAAGTCATGATTCTCGCGATAAAAGCTTCTTCTAAAATTTCCTTACCCATACCAAATTTCCTCAAAATCAGTATATCTAGGTATAATTAAAAATCTTGATTTCTTAAGACATATTGAAATAGGCCGTTTATTATCACTTATAATTTCATATAAAACCATGAAATGCATATTATGTATCTAACTGTGTTACGACTAAATTTTTTTTGATTAAAATATAAATATATTTGACCAATAATCATAGTTAAATAACGATCGATACTAATTAGGATAATCTATCTCAAATTGTTTTAACGCAATCTATAAAAATTGACCGAAAAACTAACTAATAAATAGCTTACATTCTATTTAAAGACGGTTCCGTAATAAATTGGACATAGTAACTTAGACTCAGGGGCTACGTGGTAGGACTGTGACTAATCCTCGTTGAACCGTCATTCTTTACGGTTATCCAAATAAGGTGATGGAAGTTTATAGTTAACACTCGTATAGCTTTATTAGCCAATGATAATGAAAGACACAATGTTTTTTGAAAATAGAACCGTTAACGTTACTCATGCCGATTATAAAAAAACTTACCTATCGATTCAGGACATAACCTTGACTAGATTTTTTTTTTTTTATATCTTTGATGTATCTTTCTATTATTAAGAGATAGGTAGTTTGATGCACTTGCGTGTTTTTATTTCCAGACGGCATAACAAACGAAATTTCAAGATTACAATTTTATTTCCCTTACAGAACAATGTTATACCTTACAATATTTTCGTTATTTGAAATAAATATCACCAATATGCGGTATCGTAAGATACATTTTTACGGCGTTAATTTATCCACTTATATTTTTAATTTATTTAATTAAAAATAATTACTGACTTGTTACTGGATTGAATTAGTTCACAATTACAATTTCAGAAGAATGTTATTTTTTAACACGAGTTATAAAAGTGATATTTTAATACAAATAACAATTCACTAATGATTTCATCTCAGAACAGAAAATATAGTAGCAGTGGCATGAGTGCAAACAAAACATAAAATTTCCTACCATTATTATAATATATTATGAGTTATATTTATTTACTCGTCCTTATTGCAAAATATTGTTAAAAAAGTTTAATATTTAAAAAAAAGCTTTATTAAACCAAGCCTCAAATCACACTATTTTATATAATTAGAATTAGAACTAAATTTTTAGCTAAATCGGTTGGGTTAACTAGTTTAAAATTCCGGTGAAAATTATATATCAATATGTCGATAATAAAAAATATAGAAAATAAAGTGTCTAGACCATCTAAAAAGCTTTCCAAGTGAGAGTACTTCAAACCGCTTACTACTTTATTGAACGTCATTTCTTGAACACTTGTTCTAAGGACATTCTCATATCTTAGCGCCTGTGAATCAGAGCGATCTTTACCCGGTAGTGGTGACTGGTGTCGGCTACGTGGAGCGTAACACTAACTCAACGACCATTACAACTAGGGCTGTCATAAAAAATATGAATAAAATAGTTATTATATCAAATATTAATTAATTGCTATATATAAGGCACCTATATTTTACTACAGAAACCAAGTCAAATAATATCTTAGATCCCAAAACGATGCATTAGCTATGTATAAGCGGTGGTTACCGCTTATTTGCTCATTTGCCAATGTGTCTACCTATTTTGAATTAAACAAAATTGAATTAACGCATAAATTCGGTTCCAATCCGAAAAATTACAATAAAATGAGCACAGATATAAAAGTATAACAAAACGGTCAGTCTAGTGGTAACCCTGATTACATCTGGATTATTTACTGTACGACAACGGACATTACATACCAGAATAGTTTTTATAGAGATTACTATGGTACGGGGATATTAACGTTGTAATATAGAACACTGTCCTATTAATCCTATTATATTATTATTGAGATATATTATTATCATTGAGCCGAGATGGCCCAGTGGTTAGAACGCGTGCATCTTAACCGATGATTTCGGGTTCAAACCCAGACAGGCACCACTAAGTTTTCATGTGCTTAATTTGTGTTTATAATTCATCTCGTGCTCGGCGGTGAAGGAAAACATCGTGAGGAAACCTGCATGTGTCTAATTTCAACGAAATTCTGCCACATGTGTATTCCACCAACCCGCATTGGAGCAGCGTGGTGGAATATGTTCCATACCTTCTCCTCAACGGGAGAGGAGGCCTTAGCCCAGCAGTGGGAAATTTACAGGCTGATTATGTTTATGTTTTGTTTATATTATTATTATAACTGCGAAAGTAACGCTCTTACCTTCACGCTTAAAAGGCTGAACCGACATTGGTATGGAGATAGTTTGAGTGTCAAGGAACGACGTAGTCGTTTTTTTTAAATTTACGCTTCGAGGGAGTAAATAGGGGGTGACGGTAAAGTCGCAGACCCAGCTAGCCTTATTATTTTATCAATAATATAAACGTCAGTCATTGCACAGGAACAATACTTTTAAAATTATAATAGTATAGATTACTATATTATTAATTATATTATAAGCATTCGTATTTATTATAAAAATCGAATTGATTTAAATCGCTGTAATATCGTTATACTAATTTTAAAATTTTACAAGTTATTTTACTTTTCAAGACGGAGAAAGTAATGCGGTTTTATGAGCAAAATCGAAAATGACCATAAAATAAGTATTAATAATTACCAGATTAAATGTAAATAAAAATAAGAACATATTAATAAAAATAAAAACATCGTTTTTACATAAGCTTAGTGTAGTAGATGAATGTGTTGACAATAATCTTCAACGTGCGGCGAGGCTGCATATTGAAAGTACAACACATGGCTTCCTTTATAATTTAACATGATATCTGACAATATTGTAATGTTTTTAAGATGGTTTTTGTTACATTTATTTTTATTTTATATTACATGTGATATTTAAATCGAAAAACGAGGGCTATTTATTTATTTAATAATTATTTGGCGCAAAGGTAACAAGAGTCTAGATCATCGAGAAATTAGTTAAAATAGAACATAAATATAATCATAGATAAAAATGTATTAAAATACAACACGGTTAATTTTAAACTCGTATCTCAGCACTAGACTTGTATTTTTTTACTACACCGTTAAAGGATTTCCCGTGAACACCGCACAACCATGAACGAAATTGACAATGTTATTCACGTATCTTAACATGATATGAATTTTAATGCAAGTCGTAAACATGTATGCGAGATTGTCTAGAACTAAATGGATTCGATACGAATCAAATAATTCGTAATCGAACTTGCAACTATGTCTAAAGACTGCGTTACTGATCGTATTCGAGTTACGTACGTTAAATAAGGTATTTGTTTCTGTCGTGATCGCTTACAAAGCAGTCTTTATGCTCGAACTCGTCTCGCACAATCGATTTTTAAATTTCGGACGTGACTAAAATCGAGTCTGATTCGTAAACTAGTGAAATTTACCTTTGGCTAATGTTTATTTAGTTTTCGAAAAATAAGATCGAGTTTTATAACTGATTGTTATCTTGAAATCTAAAATACTGTTATAAAAATAAATTTTGCAAAAACTAAGTTAAATAATTTTATAAAAATAGCCCGTCAGTAGGGAACCGCGTAAGGCGTTGAGAAAATTTAATTGTGTTGTGGTATTTAAGTCTTCAAAATGAGTTTGCTTTGTTCATTCACATTAATTACCTTTACATAAAGAAATGTTTCTTTCTGTTACCGTTACTCTGATAAATTAAAATAATGTTTCTAATTGTATACTTTTTTATTAAACTCTTAACATTATTGTTTAACATTGAGTTTAGAAAGGAAAATATGTACTGATCCTCCATGACCTACAAATCGTCACGAATTATTAGGTCGTACTCAAATATAACCGATTACCGTAACAATTCGGCGAGACGCTTCTAATAATTTATTTTCTTCTTTTCACAGATAAACGAGCTTAAATAAATTTCATTCGAAGACGATATATTGTGGTAAGTATTATTTTTTAATCAAAATACTTTTCTTATTGAAATGTAAATGGAACGCGGCATGTTCTCGTGGAATAAACTTGTTTTAAAAATATTATCATATGAAATGAATAATAAAATCATTCAAACTACACGTGACGTATTACATTACAATTTTATTGAAAAGCAATAAATTCTAGCAATAATCATTGTGACGAATGATCGAAGAATTAGTGCAATGGATTGCGCAATCTGAGGTCGATGCCATCGCCGCACCCGCAGTCGAGCTGAAACTTATTGTTCCTTTATTATCTTTTAACCTCGCTCAATACATTTCACTGGCGTTTCATACTTTTTAACTTTCCATTTTATATGATCCCTCTGAAAGTACGTCGACAAAATATCTCCTTTAAATTATTTGAGATTTGGGAGAATGACTCCCTTAATCATATGTTATATAACATATATACTTTATACACTTATAACACATACTTTATAAGCAATAAAGTAGAAAAGACGAGAGGCCTTCACGTGCCATTTAATTTTTAATTAATAATTCGTCTTTAAATTTCTTTTTTCCCATGTACTCGGAGTCACCGCAGTGTGTTGTGTAACACTGTAGGGAAAGAGTTTTGCGGCCGAGTAACTTACTGACGCCTCTCAGTAACCCTCCTCGGGTACGCTATTGCTGATTGTGTAGTTTCCCGCCGCCATACGGGCTGTTAAGGTTCTAGGTACTGATGGAATTGACAAATGCGCTTAGATCATAAAATCTAATAGTCGTTTTTTTCGAAACTCTCTTCGGCTGCGAACTATAACCAATTTATTCTTCATGTAATTTTAAAAAAAATATATTTATATAGTTATTTGAAAAAGCAATGCTTATGTAATATAGACATCAAGTATATAATATATAAAGTGAAAGTAACAACAAAATCATTTCAAACATAAGTAGATAATAATGAGAACCTTTGTCATAGCTTATCTTTTGCTTATACTCGTAGTTATTATGTAAAAAAATACATTCCTCTATCGTGCATGCAAAATACATTATGAAAATTGTTAATACTTCTCATATCTTTACATCTATTACAATAAAAAAAAACATAATATCAAAGATTTCTTACAATTATTTGTGTCCCAAATAATTGTTCAAGTTTAAAAATATTTTTTTAATAAGTAGATATTATACACCAAGGCCAATCAAATGCGAGTGAACGTGTGTTCTCGGTCTATTTGGTAAAATTTCATTTCTCGAATGGCATTGGCAACTTGCAACGTGTTGCAAAAACGACGCTCGCTTGAGTGAAACGGAAGAAACGATGTTTCTAATTATTGTAGATGTAAAATAAAAATAAAGATAACAAAATAAATTTTAGAAATACATAATTGAACGTTTTTGTAGATACTTTTACAAACTACTTATTTTAGTTATTGAAACCATACATAAATATTGGACAACATCACATACATACGTCATTCCTACTATCATAATAATATAACTACATACATCTAATATGACTATACATATGTATTCATTTGTCCATCTAACCATCAAACATTGAAGGTTTATTGCTAAACATAGGACTCTGAAATGCCCTAAGTGTATCCAGCCGTGTCCTGTATTTTTCTTCAGGTCGTCAGTACACCTAATCATGTGGCGACCTGTCCTACTCTTCAAATATTGTTGTACGTTCGAATACTTTTCGGATATCAGTCATTCAAACCACGTGACCTTTTTCCACTATTCAACTTTGCTAACCAAGTAACAGATTACGATAACATTTTAATTTTTAATGCTTTATAAAAATCAATCCTATGTACTGTTTTATGGTTGTTTTTTCGTATTAAATGTGTAAGCGCATAAATTACCCAATCG
Source organism: Vanessa tameamea (assembly GCF_037043105.1). NCBI lineage: Eukaryota > Metazoa > Arthropoda > Insecta > Lepidoptera > Nymphalidae > Vanessa > Vanessa tameamea. Next base: position 8,306,091 of record NC_087324.1, read on the forward strand.
AGTTGAAACTCTAGTTCTTAACGACATACGCGCGTGTTCGATTTTTTATATAGACAATACATTATGTCAGGATATTTTAAGATAATTTCTATTTATTTATTATTTTATTATATTTTAAGGTTATAAGACAATATAAGATTATATATGAAACACAAATATTTATTTAGCCATTATCCAAATCAAAATATACTTTATTCAAGTAGGTTTTTACAAGCACTTTTGAATCGTTATTTAACAAACTATTTAAAGTAAAGCTACCACCGGTTCGGAATGTAGATTCTACCGAGAAGAACCGGCAAGAAACTCAGTAGTTACTCTTTTTCAAAATCCAGAAATACAGTCATGTTAGTTAAATACAATTATACTAACTTTGTATATATAATACTAACTTTGTATATTGATAATTGCAAAATCACAATTCATATATATATTCATCAATAATTTAACAAGCAATAACAATTATACTATATCACAAAATTATATCGTACCTTAAATGCTAGCACCGTGCTGCTCCAAGAAGAGTAAAGTGTAAAGTAAAAGTAAAAAGTGTTCTGTACCGAGCTTCCATCACTTATATAAACCTCACTACAAATCACGTGACTCAAAATAATGAACAGAAAAGTCAAAGTACCCTCTTATTTAATATCAATGTTATCAACACAATTCAAAAATAACTTAGCTTAAATTATTGTTATTACAGAATTGATTAAAACTTACAATACATAGTGTAAGCGTTGTTTGTAATTGTCTAATTATTTATTTATTTCTTACTTAATCTGACACGCGAATGTGACAAAACGGATATTACAATAGGTGGCTCATAAGTCGTATAGACTATAGGTATATAATAACTAATGTTTCGCAATCAAAGAAGCAGATTTCGTAGTATAGAATAAAGATATGTTATCAATAATAGATATCTTAAATGTTTTATCCCATATATACTTAATAACTTTTAAAATAAATACTCGTATCACATAATATAGTGACTTGTGGGCAGACTGGCCAATGGAGCTCCTTATGATATGTGGTTAGAAATATTAACCACCCCATTCAACGCGCCACCAACTTTGAAAAGGTCCCTTGTGTCTTTAATTACTTTGGCCCATCCTTCAAACCGAATAGTATATAGTATTGCTGTTTGGCGGTGAAATATATGATGATCGGGTTATACCTACCCGGGCTTGCACATAAGTAGGCTTAGATTATTATATATATCTCAGATGCAGTGTCGCACGCACAAAGAAATAACTAAAACACGGGACGGGACAACTTTTTACCTTGGTATGCGTGACAGCCACGCTTAAAACTTGCCAAACATCATACTACTAGTTGCGTGTACTTTTATTTTTGTTTTCGTTGAAATAAAGCCTCTACGCTTTTCCTCCACATGATGTGGGATATGGTGCTTGCCGGCACTGAAGGCGCCGGAATACCCACTAAAACCTGCGGTACCCACTCTGTCTTTTTGGAGGATGTAACGGGATCGCTTGCATACTACCGTGCGTGTACTGGCCAACAGCTGGTTACTATTTATTTTGACGCGTGTTCAGCTTTGACATTCTAACTAGATATATAAATAAATAATTAGAGTACGTAAACAAATAATAGGTTTAGTTATTCAGGTCATATCGTTACTTAACTGGCCCAGTTTACCCTATAATTTGTTCGTTTCCATTTGAATAACCATTTATCAAAACTTTATTAAAATGATTGTACTTTAGATTATTCGTATTTATTTTTTTGGATAAAACTTCCTTCATTTTTTAATACCGATCTATCTAAGTGGTAATTTAACTTGGCAGAATTTCTTTCGACGTTAACATTTTCTTTTATTAAGTACTCTAAAGCAATAAAGACATCAGATAAGTCGTATTATATTAAAATTTTATTATTGTTTTATATAGCTATTAATAATAATGTAACTTCCTGTAATTTTGCGAGATGAAATTTTATAACATTAGCTTTCAATACAGCGCGTTTGCTTCATTACATTTATAATCACGTTAACCGTATCGATAAATATGTAATAAATATTGGTATACAATCTTAAAAATACGGTAAATATACTTTTATTATAACTCATCAATTAATATATGTTGAAAATTGTAAGTAACATCTAGCTATGTAATTGTAACCTGTTACTGTTTATTTGTAATAGGTAACAAGAAGTTTTTTCTGAGTGCATTTTATCGATAATACCGTGTTATTAGCTGTTGCATAAGAACGGAGCGATGCAGGGCAGTCAACGCTGGCCGTTAGTCGTCGACGCTGGTCAATAAGATATTTTAAAAAAAAAAAGCGAAAATTACTTGATGATTAAAATAATTATTTACTTGATTTACTAAAATGTGTGTGTTTCCTATATAGTCATCGTTGATGTCAGTGAATTAAAATAAGTAGAAAGGTACTTTACACCAAAGTACGTGGACGGAAAGAAAGTTTGTGAATAGTTTTATCGAAACTTGAATATACAAATACGTGCATACCAGTGTACTTAACCAGGAATGTCGTGTGTAAACGTTGTACCTTTATAAAATATAAGAAGTGAAAGTACACCATTACTTTATTCTAAATGTTCAAAAGATTAATCTACAAATCTACTGCAATACATAAAGCTCAAATCTTACGCCGCGTGATCTTAAAGTATTCGGAATTCAATAAAATTATTATTATTATAATAGTGTTAGTTTAAAAACCTAGAAAATCGTAAAAAAATATACCCTTAAAAGTATTTTAAAAAGCATACACAAATGAATTTACATTAATTAGAAATATCACGTGTTTTACGACTTCACGATTGGACCGAAAATTATTATAAAACCGTAAATATCACATAAAAATATTACTTTGTAATATAAATAAATGTTACTATAACATAGTTCAATATTTCCGTATCACATGTATAGAACTATTATAAATAATCTAACTATAAATTCCTTTATACTTTTTGTGTAATTAAATAATAATAAAATTAAAACTCATTATATGTCTCATTTTGGTGCTCAAATTAATACGACTTGGTCATAATACACGCAATGCTTAATAACTTATTAGTTTATTTACTTAGAATGTTTCAATATATAAGGACGTGCTTAACAAATCAGTTGAGCGGAAATCATTAAATACGTCCGCCACGATATTTTATGTTCCTGACTGATAAAAATAATTATTACGTATACCCTGTAACACATTCACATGGGTGTATAACATAGAATTGATGTTTAGAGTTTGGTAAAAAATGTCACTGTTGAGTTTCTTGCAGATTCATCGCGGTCAGAATTGAAATAACTTCATTTATTTGAGTGTACAAACTTTTAACTTACCACTATCAGTAATGGTAGCGTAGTAATATTTAGCACAAGATCAACCGAACAGTCGTTATTGCATTAACAAATTCGATGCGATCAATAAACGATACCGTATAACATAAATACGTTTATAAATGCTGTTTATTATAATCGACTATAAATAGTTTTTAATTCATCAACTTAGTCTCAAAATATTTTTTTTTTCATCTCAACTATGAATACACAAATTAATAAAATATAACAATGTTATACTTGCCTTGTCAGTTGTAATAATAACTAGATATATAGGTTAAATGATTTTCAATAAGAAATGAGAACAACTGGCAATAAATATTTAAATATGTATTTGTGTATAGAACACGCACACAAGAATCAATAATATAAAAGTTAAGTCAATATTCAAATAAACACTTTTGAATCGACATATTACAAGGTAAAATTAAATATATAACTAAATTCCGTTCGGAATATTCTAACGACAAAAACCGACAAAAAATACTTAGTAGTTAAAACGATTTTGTCAGTCCGATGTATGAGGTAACATCACTGATTATTTCCTCAAGGTCACATAGGACCATCGTTGGCAAGGATTTGTACTAGTTCGTCTGTGCTATATAAATTATTTTAAAGTCTGAGTTAGTTACTTAACGGTACAGGATCTCTTGTTCCCGTAGTGGATTCATCGAAATATTCTAAATTGTTTTTTTTTCGAATGCACCTAATTAGTACCACCACCAATATGTATGGGCAATGGCGATCACTTACTTATATATAAATATTTCTATCTCTTACAAATATGTGGAATTAAAAAGGATAGCAAGTAATTTAGACCAAATAAGTTTAGACGTTAGACGTAGACGAATCAGCTCTAATAATATCGTAGTGGCGTCTTTGTCCAATCAAGCAAAGTGGGGCGACGATGCAATGTGATATTTCTTAAGATACCTGTGCAGAGAGCGTGAAGCCAACGCTCTGTAATGTGTGAAAACAGACTGTCAAACAATTACAATTATTTTATTTTAATGCAATTTTCCAAACGAAAGTCTGATCATGACTTTCGATGCTGTTTAAAATGCTCTTAACCTCTATAAAAACTACTTAATTATAAAATGTAACTCAACATAATCGGAAACAGTTATAATAAAATAACACTAAACAATATTACATATAAGTAGTTATAATTAAATTCTCAGAAATATAACTAAGACAATTCATGTTTTCATTCACATACTGTTTATAAAATATCTATGAATAGAAAATAATTCTAGTGTAGAATGTTACTTGAAAGAATCCCATGCTCGAATTAAAACAACTAAACAAGCTCCAAAAACATTGTTTATTTCTCGCGTCGTTAGCAAAAACTTCACTCGTTTATTACCTTTAATAAATTCTCGATCGATATTGTTTCGCAAATATCGAAGCCGACATTTGTCTAAAGTAATAAAAAACAGTGAAAATGCATTGATTATATTCGCGGCGGCAGTACCAGTCGCACAGTTTACCGTGAGACCTGATAACATACTTCCTTATCAGATTCTCTGAGTTAAATTTACAATAAACCAAACTGATATGAGATACTATGACTTATGAAAACAAGTCATATTCATTTCAGTTTCTTAATATAGTTAAAAAAAACGAATATAATATGTTTTACAAATATGACGTACAAAAGATAATTTAAGATCATAAAATATACTTAATTACAGTTATAAAATATCGTCCAAAATAAACACTAAATCAAACAAACAATAATTACCAATAAAACACGTCACGTTACATGCGAATATAACGTTACAAGGAAATAGTTCTTTTCAAAACTAATCTTTCATTTGTCGGAAATTTGTTTATAATTTAAATAACGGTATTTGGTATATTGTATTATCAATAGCTCCAAAACATTGTGCGAAATTTCAGCTTAATCAGATGTGTGGAATTGGTTTAAAATAAGAGGTTGCAAAATCAGTAACAATACGAATGCACTGTGACAATATCCTCAATGTTGACTTATATGTCGGAGTTTGTGATTGTGCTAAAAAGTGACGCGCTTGATGCTTCCCGCCTGTTAGAAACGTGGTGGCGTGCACTGTTGGTGCTCGCGCGACTGTTCCTTTACTGCTGCCGGATATTCAACAAAGTGCTTTATGGTACGCATCTTTAATAACAGTATTGTACGTCCTATTATCTTGTACACGTCTCTTATTATGAAATTTTTAATGTTATTGGTAACGCCATATTTGTTTTCATTTGTTTTTTTTTTGTCTTTCAGTCTCTTTGGGCAAAGATCTGAAATTATCTACTATTTAATATTACAAACGAATAAGTGGATTTAGAAACGATTATTTTATTAATTAGATCTCATAGACTCGGTGAGGTGAGTCACGAGGACAATTACCAGACCGAAAAATATCTACGAGCCTAATAGCGAGTAGGAATCACACCATCGACATCTAAGGCTTCTCTGCAATGTTATTGTGACTTTATTTATTATTTCTACGTCATAGTAGCATATGAAAAAAAAGTGAACCAAACTGTCAAAGTATAAAATGATATTAAGTGCACTCTGAGAGAGATTCTTCGTCATTTTGTCCTAATATTTAATTAAGTTTTTTAATTAAATAACTCACAAAGATCGTTTTCACATCTTAAAACAAATCCAACATAACAAGCATGCAAGAATTGTCTTCTAATTGCCGTTATAAAGACGTGTGCAAGACACTGCATCCAATAAATCTTCATCGTAGCCGTTATATGTAATGACTGTAATTATTTGTTATATAATTATTACATGGGAAACATTATCTGTTTGTAAAATACTTGCTGGAATGCTGCGCTGATTTCTTTCAGCTCCTGTAGACTTCTCTAATAAGGAAGTGTAATTAATCTGTGAGGAGTGACTGACGTGTGAATGTAATCAATTATTGGCAGTAGTTTTATTTATTTTTGATAAACTTTATACTAATATCATGCTGCCACATATATTTAGTTGATAACCCATAGATTAAACTATGTTTTTTCTACATAATCGACTTTTACATGTCATTGGAATTCGTCCAGCTGCTGTAGTGTTTAATTTTACAATCAATAAGTGAGTGTAATGCTTTTAGATTGAATAAAGGAATTTGTATTGATTTGGCTTGTGCCAATGTAATGAATAACAAACAGCGAAACTTACTCGGATTTATTATATTTATAACAACAAAAAAATCTCGTCGTCTAGTTAGGTTAACTAATTTGGCATTTTGTATGAAATAGATAGTTGGACGAGCAAATGGGCTACCAGAAGTTAGGTGGGCACCAATGCACTGGCAACCTTTGGAACTTAGATGTTATGTCCCTCGTGTTTGTAGTTACACTGGTTCTCTTACCCTCCAAACCGGAACACAACAATACATAGTATTGCTATTTGGCGGTAGAATATGTGATGAACGGATAGTACCTATACAGACGGGCTTGCACAGATCCCGTCTAAGTAGGTAATTAAAAACTCATTAGTCGTCTACTGCGTCTTCTTCTGCCTGACACCAATGAACATACAGATTTTTATCTCAAGTTAGTTAATTTGATATGGATCATCGTTTTAGAACCAAAGGTAATGCCTATATTTAACCAACGAAATAGACAAAAAATTCTCGTTAATTACAAACAAATTAAGTACTATATACATTCATATGAAGATCGTTGATTACAATTTAGGTAAAATTTATTCATATAATGCTATTTGCAAGTATACTTATAGTTATATTATATATCTAATACATTCATATTTTCGCTCAGAAAATCGCAATTCAACGGGAATTGCTGTTACTATTCTATCCACCATTCCACGCGTTCATAGTTTATACAGTGGCTAATTTTAATGAATTTGATGACTATAAATAATTCCTATCTTACCAATTCTAACCAAATCTTAAAAAAGAAATTAATATTGTATTATAATCAAATACGTTAGTAAACAATAAATAATACAAAAATCTTGTCATAAGTAACCGTTATTGCTACTTGAAGGAATAATGTGTGCGATAAAAAGTAAAAAGATTGCTTATCAGATATAATTATATGTAGAATCAAATATTCTTATTATCTTGGGTTTGATCAAAATAAATGAGCAAGGTAAACGTGCAAAAACATTATGTTCGAAACATTTAAGATTATGAAATTTCATACATACAACAATAAACTTATTTATTGGTCGTCATAATCATTCGGTTTTTTGCTCATTTGGGGTCGAGCTCTATTTCGTAACACAACACCAAAAAGGTATACTTACAGCTGTCACCAGCAATTTACTGGTTTGCCGCCATCAATAATTACTTAATTGTATTACAATATTTTTTTAGCAAAAAATTATGTTGTAATTTCAGAATCCACGGTGCCTGAGGCGGTCATGATGGCGCCTAGCGTGTTTCAGAGGACCAAGTCACCGAGATCCTCACCAGGAAACATGCCTAGAAAATTACAGGTAACTCTTCATTATACTTATCTATAAATACATATATAATTCTTCCATACGTGTGTCACTGATCTGCTAAAAATGGGTGTCTTTGATATAGTGAGGATGATTTGACATTAGGTTAGACCCGGTAAGTGGCGCTGCAATCGGGATTCAGATTCTATTTTTTTGAATTGATTTAGTATTGAATAAAATTATTTTTACCAGTGCGGACCGCTAGTTATTCCCTAAAATAGGGTTTAAATATGTATGATGATCATTTAAAAATAAATAAAAAAAAACGTGAATAAATAAGTATTAATTATTGTACAGCTCAAGAATTTTTCATAAAAACTGTAATCTAGCAACCAATTTTCTAATTAAGTTCATGACCGTGAAATAAGTTCAATATGGTTTAAATTTAATGAATTTAAACTACTTATATAGTGTAATTTTAATTTGTAACTTTAATCATGATGTTTTATTTATAAAATATACTTCGTTATCAGAATATTAATCTTATTTCCTTTATTATAAAAGTAGGAAAACCTCGAAGCTAAAATATATATGTAGATACGAATCGAAGATCGCGAATTCACATCCAGTCAAGCACGATTAAGTTTTAATGACTTTAGTTAGTGTTTATAATAAATCTCGTGCTCGGAAGTAAAAGTAAACGCCGTAAGGAAACTCGCAATCATGGAATTAAATTCTTAGATGTAATACACTAACCATTTTTAAGATGGGAGAGAATACATGTGTCCGCTATTGGACATCTACGCACTGGTGTTACTTGTTTGGCAAACTGTTTGGTTTAGAGTTATTTTGTTCAATAAATAATATAATAAGTAGTAGTGTCAATACTTTAGCTCTAGCTCTCGTATTGGAAAATACTAATTTCATTATATTATCTCATATTTTTTTTATTTATTTTTCAGAATGGCACAGAATCCGGAAGTCAGTCTGTCGCCACGGCTGACTCCAGTCCCGGTAACTCCATATCCGATGCTGAGAACTTCGAGTGTTATGGGGAGGCTGATGGAGACACTCCAGCGGCTAACACGTAAACTATATAATTAGATATTAAATAAATAAAATGTTAAAAACGTTTTTAACTGATTTACACATAGTTAAAACGTCTTTTCATTAAATTTGATTATAATATATTTCGCGTTATATTTTACATATAATATCATATGAATTTGATTAAAAACCATTGAATATCTTATAGACATATTATGTACTTTAAATTGAAAAAATAAATAATTTTTGAAATGAAACAATAACTAATGCGAATACGATGCGTACGATGTGAATAAGTTATTGTTTAATAATACGAGCTTTTAATGAAATTAATTTATAAATATACATTTAAAATAATAGAGGTGTGCTACCTTATAGCGCTATATAGTCTATTTCAATACCAAGAGGACTATAGATAAATAAACAACTTTGGCCTTGAATTAACAGAACACAATTGGTTGACATCTAAATAATATGTGGTATTCATTGTGAATTCTTAAAAAAAGTTTTTATCGGATCTTTGGCAGATAAATAAAGGTTTATATTAATGGTAAAGCGTTAAAGTAGTTATTATAAATAAAAATATATTAATTAAGAACTGTTTATTGTGCATATATAGCAGAACAATTAACAAACCGCAAGGACTAATCGAAGGTTTGTTTATCTTTACTCCTCCTGCCATTGAAATGTACTATAGGTACACGTGACTAAAGCCAAATATCTACAGATACATATCCGACTAAAAAACTTTAACGTTTGAAACATTTGACTAATACGTTATTAAAAAAGTTATAGTATGATTCGACTCCTATCGAAAAAAAAGTTTGCCTTTGAAAATTCACCAAAACTGTATACGAAATATTTAATACATATGAGTAAGCACATGATGCGTACTGAATGTTAATAATATCATTAAATTGCATTCCAAGTACAAAACTACTGACAAATTATGTCTTTACAAAAAAAAAAATACAAACGGCCAATGCCCTCATAAATACGGCCCGAGCGTTTTACGTGCTTGTAAACACAAGTCTTCCCTCAACCTGTATTAATAATAATAGTTTTAGACAAGACTTGCAGTGTATGTCGAAACAAAGAAGATCGCCGGAGAATGAAATGTCGGATATCATATGAATTTTAAATCTTACTATGTCTTTTTTTAAACTATAAACATATTAAAAAACGATATCACTTGGCACATGAATAAAAACAGGTTGGCTTTGAAGTTGACAAAATCAAATCAATCCCATTAAATTGTTGAATAGAATTTTTATAAAACAATTATTTGATGGAACGCGCGGAATATTATAGAGAAGCAACTAAAGCGGATGTATCCGCTTTTTTGCTTCACTATTAATTTTCCGTGCGCCCCATCTGCCTTTTGTCTAATCTGCTTTGTATATTCTGATTATAGAAAGATCAATAAATTATAATTATTATTAAAAGTATATCTAAGCGTTTGATGACTGAACGTTTGTGAATAAATCATATAAACATATGTCTCATTCTCTATAACTGTGAAATTATTATTCTTAAAATTGATTTAGTTGAAAAGTTACAAATACTAATTCACAAAGTGAAACCTAAAGGGATTTTTATGTAAACACAATAGACGATGAATATATAATGAATAATTTCAAAATTTATTCTTTTTTTATTATAATGTATCTGGAGGCCACAATAATATCGATTCTTTAGTCGACTGTACCAATATTTAGAAACTTTATATATATTACTCGAATAGTGTATTCAGACTTTCACGAAAACCTCTAAATGATCTACAACGACCGTATAACCTACGAGTATAAAAAATAAGTAATACAATACGACGAAATTAAAACAAACAATTAAAAAATACACAAAAATAAATATATATATTTGTATATCTCGTTGAATAATTTTACACTCTACTTCGTGGTAAATCAAGTACCGCTACTAATAATATATTTACTTGTCAACAGATTAGAAAATGGCTCCAGGAGTCCAGGCAATCATTTAAATCGACATTCCTGGACGAGAACCAGTCTTAGGCGGACACCACCCAGGTATATAAATATAAATGATTACGTACATAACGAGCGGTGCTACCGTCATCTTTGTGCCTGTTTTTAAAGAGTTACTAATAATGCTGTTCTTATCTTCATTCTAACGTAGGGCAAAGCTTGAATTTGTTGTTACGACATTAGCCCAAGTCAGGATCGAATCTGTGACTTTCACGTGGGTGCCCGTTTAACGTTCAGCTGTTTAGATTAATTTCCTTTAATATCTTACAGAATTTTTATAGATTGACCATTGGGGTACTTTTTCTGATTTTCCATGAAATATTTAATTTTATAATTTTATTAGTATTTTGTTTCTTGTAGCTTAATAAACGTTTTTTACGGTTAGGTAGTTTTAAATATATTTCATTAACAAAGTCTGAAATTGGTACCTTTTCGATTGATTGGGACTTTTGACATATATTTGTATCTCTTAACCCCACTACACTGTATTTATATTTTTTAATGAATTCATTTTTTAATGCGATGTGGCTAACATTAATTTACTTAGATGCTTTCTCTTAGAGAATTTCAACGGTATAATTTTGTTTGTCGACATATTTATTTCAATTCTAATTATAAATATACCAATTAGAAAATCATCAACAATTAAAATTATTTTAAAGTATTCAATATTATTTACAAAAATAGTTAATTTTTATCATTTAAATAACGACAAAATCAAGATATGAGTGAATATTATATTATATGTATTATCAAAACTATAATACTAGTATTTACCTGTTAATATAATATATAAATGTGTTTAAGAGTCTGTCAATCGATTATTACAATAATAGTTTAATAATGGGTAGTACATAGTTTATATTAATTTTTAACAGTAAGCTAGTTTTTTAATTACCGGCTATCTGCTTTGTTATTTATACGAGGAAATCCTAAGTAAAGGCAATTATATGCTCTCACAAGAATTATTACTATGTAGAAATGAGACAGAGATATCCAGCATTACAGTAAATATTGTTTAAAATGTGTGAAAAAGATCTACTGCATTACCAGTAGAAGGCTATTTGTCTCTTTCTAGTATTCCGGTATGTTACTGTGTTAGAAGGTGTCTCTTTCTAGTATTTTGATCATATTACTGTGTCTAGACGCTGTTTGTAAATGCAAAGGCAATGAAACAATAATTTAAAAATACATTACATACTTTTGAACATGATTATATTCCTTCCTAAAGTGTGGTCACCTTTGTATCGGAGACATAAAATTGCCTCTACAATAGTAATCTTCGTAATAGTTACTTTTTATAGTTAGTACTTGCCTTGTTTGTTTAGTTTTGTGTTTATTTCTGCTCTATTCTTTTTGTTCGCTTATCATTTTTTTTGTGTTATCTTTCGTAGCCACCAAGAAAACCTGCCGCATCGACGATGGGGCTCCATGCGACAGTAAGCTTGTTTTTTTTTGCATGCAACTTCTTTGTAGCTCGGGTTATTTTATTTATTACATATAAATTAACATTTAAAATAAATTAATATTTTTTTATATTATAAGGAGTTGGTGTATTTAAAATTGTAACCTTAAACTTTTATGAGTTATTTATTGGTACTTGTTGCTTAGCTGTACCTTTATGAGATATTAAAAAATATATATTGTCACTCATATACTTAATCTATATATTATTGAACGGTAATGACGTTCTCAAAATTTCAAATTTAGACCCTGTAAATATGATTATATAAAAATAATAAACCGTAATAAATATTTATCAGATTCTAATTGCACTTATATAATGGTTTGGCGGTTCACGCTTCACTGTTGCCCTATATTTTGTCGACATTAACAAACAGACGTGTGTAATAATTTAGTAAATAAAATTAGTTGCAGTGTTCGACCTTTGCTCTGTAGGCCAGTGAATTGTGGATCGCAATCATGATCACTGCCTAGATTATCAATGAGTCAACTCACATCACGAACTTCGGATTCGGACTCCGCGTCCATTCATTATTGTGATTCATAGGCGTATATGGAAAATCGATATAAATTTGTACATAAAAATCTTAAAATTGTATGTTACTAATTTTCTTTTTATTAAGAAGAGTCGCCTTATTAGTATTTAGTCAATGTCATTAAACAGCAGTGGTTCTCAATCTGTGGTCCGCAGAGCAATGATAGATTATGAAGCCGTTATAGAATTAAATTCGTTGGAAACTGTGGAAAAAAGTGAATTTATTTTTGAACAAAAAAATACTTTTTCTCATCACGCCCTTTGATAGTCTGATCGAAAAAGTTTACGAACCCTGTCTATTTGTAAGTTAAATGATATTTCGTTAGTATTCCAAGCAACATATTGAGTTAATTTTGAGCGGAGCCTTGTTAACTAAATAATCAATCATACGTCATAATTCAATCGATAACTTGATACCACATACTAATGAACGCTTGTGTCTTCATGCAGAACGTTATAAAAAAGTCTATTATATCCGTTTTAAGCCCATGTTCACGCGATCCGCTAATAAGTTTTTGCGTATATCGTACGACTGGCTAGACAATAGTGACTCGGTGATGGCGCATGTTTTTAATTAAACGAACACAACACATATTTCGTACATTGCGCTTACACGTGCAAATTTAATTAATGTCTTAGTCAATATATTTGCTATTTAAAATGTGTACTACGTAAAACGACTTAGTTACCCTATAAAAGTTGTTCGTGATTGAGCAGAAACAAGGTATGTTGCTAGATCAGTTACAATCGTGTTTAAAATTCCGCTTTTAAAAACGGAACCCTTACAAAATCCTATTATTAATATTTAATCATTACATAGTATAAAACAAAGTCGCTTACCGCTCCCTGTCCCTGTGTATGCTTAGATCTCTAAAATTACACAACGGATTTTGATGCGGGTTTTTTTTATAGATAGATTGATTCAAAAGAAAAGGTTTATATTTATAATACATTCACAATAAAATACACTAATAATTTTAGATGTTTCTAAAGTGATGTCGTAAATAAACACATTTTTTTGCGCTTATATTGCAAACGCTGGCTGAATCCTACGAGACATATAAAAATAATGTACTACAATATTGTACACCTTAAAAAGGTCTCCAAAAAAGTTCGCGATGGTGTGTCTATCTCTTGGATAACCCACAATAACCATTTACTTTTTACGAAAAATAATGGCTTATTTACGAAGTACTTTTAAGCAATACAGCATTAATCCTTACCTAACTTAATACCTTAAAAACATTGTGCATTAATATAGATTGATACGGCCCTTTACAGCATGTAATTTAAAATGGATATTTTGGAAGATATTGCAGATTTAAAATGCAGGGACATAGCGGTTTGTACTGTCTAATAACAAAAAAGCTGTGAACGTTGCATATAAAGTCATTATATTTAATACCAGCATTGCACCCGTGCGAAGCCACGGTGTGCGCTATTTTGAAATAAAAATATTATAAATATTATTCTGCCTTTTTCTTATATATTCATATTTTGATGGACTTCAGGCAGGAGGAACGATGACGACGACACCCGGCACAAATTGTGCGTGATACTTGTAATAACTTACTTCGCAGTCTATCTTACACATATGCTGTTCAACAGTGCTATTCTGTAAGACTTAACTTCCATCTCACTCGTGGAATGTTGAAAACTGACGTACGGGATACGTTATTTTTGATACATATTATATATTATATACCTGTTATATATCATATACCTGTTGGCTGTTATCCCTACTTCCTTACTAATATTATAAATGCGAAAGTAACAGTCTGTTAAATCTTCAGGCTTAAACTGCTGAACCGATATTAATGAAATTTCGTGTGTCGATAGTTTTCATTCCGAAGAAAGACTTAGGCTTTTATTATTATTTCATTCCTCGAGGAAGTATAAATCGGGTGAAGGTTTGGGTACTATAAAGTTTTATAAATTCCGCGCAGGTAAAGCATATTACTTTTTGTTTAGATTTAAACTAATTTTAAGTCGCAAACGAAATTAATTAGAAAAATTCGATACATTAAAAAATATATTATATTAACTAAAAGTATTGTAATGGTAAGATATTTAAAAATATAAAAAATTCTAATCTATACTTTTGATTGTCCCATGAAGTGGGGTGTTCGATTCAGTACTTAGATGAACGATGTCTATACGCGCAAACAAATATACCTGTACGCTTATTCTTAAAATTAAAAACGAAACCAATATACTTAATACAGAATAACAATATCAGCTAATGTAATTTCATTTAAAATACCTAATTAAAATTTTAGCAGATTTCATTCGGTAGATTTTTTTATTAAAAAACAAAAAACTACGCAGTCAGTAGAAGACGTTTTACTATAAATACGGGGCGTTAATTAGAATGTTGTTAGTGTGGTCACCGGTGCGTTGAGCTTAAATCACTATAAGACCAATTTATGTGGTAAACCAATGTTAGTATGTGTAGCATCATTAAAATATGAAAAGCTACTTCTCATTAATGACTCTATTTATCATTTATGGGACATAGCATGTCAAAATGCAAAAATATCTCAAAAAAATATAGATTAAAGCAAGAGTTGTCGCGGGACACCCTGTTGGAACACAGTTGCTTTCGCTTTATATATATATTAAGTATTAAATACCAATAAAATAAATAAATAACATTGGAAAATATGTAGATGAGAAGAAACGAAATTGCTATTAAAAATTACATCTAAATTTTTACAATAAAAAAAAAGTTTAAAAAATTCAATATAAAACCGTCTACGATAGAAAGAGAGGGAAAGGTCGCCTGGAGAATTTTCGCTTAGGTGAAGTCTCAGCCAGTTCATTCTACTGTAAACCGCGTAAAAGAACACCAAAACAAACCAAAAGAAAACCAGAAATTAAAAGTTACCAACTTGTACACAACTCAAGTAATATGTTTTTAAATCGAATAGGTTAAGCTAAATTTAAAAATTTGGTAATTTAGCTGCAATCTTATGTCCTTGTGCCTAGTGTCTCGTGTTTGCTCAACACACAACAATTTACGTTCCAACAATCGAAATAATATTATTGTTGCATAATCGACGGTCAATTCGTAATTGCGGTTAAAGTCTCTAAAACGACCATTTCGTCTGACCCACAATACCGCTCAACTTATTTCCGTTTTTAATCACTTCCCCTATCTAAGAACGAATACACATTTATTTAAAACGTTAAAAACCCTAGTCTTATTGTTTAGATGTATGTAACTGCTGTAGTTTTGATTTTTGACCTTAGCTACACATTTTAACTTACATACCAAATACAAACTTATACGTTAATGAGTAACACCTTGTAACTATTCTGTTACAAGTCAAGGAAAAAAATGGATGTATTTTTAGTATTTGCAAATCAAATCTTTATTCTAAATATTGTAAATGTGATTATGTGGTTGTTAGTATGTTCTTCCATCACACAACAATTCTATTACATAATGAATTCTTGCATAGGCTGAAAGTAGTTATACAGCAGCTGGGGCAGAATTTCATCCGACTTATGCAGGTTATGGAATTGTTTTAATTTACAGCCTTGCAGCTTTTACAGAACCAAATTCATTATCTAAATTTCATCTGATTTGAAGTCGGCTCCAGACTCGACAGATCGCAATAGAAATGAAATAACTAAGATTTATTATATATATTGTCAGATCTAATAAATACATTTACTTGGAATTTTTTGTTTCGTATAAAAAGTATGTGAAGTGGCGGATTCACGTCAAGAAAGTAGTCAATGTTCCACCCCGATACCTTTCTGAGACGCTCTAAATAAAATACGTTTCTAATTCAATAAAAACAAAGACTATAATCACTTAACTTATTATTATTGAATATCAAGTTGCAAACTGGCATAATATTTACCTTTTACATGACGGGTACAGTTCCATACATCATTCCAGCGCTTATTCAAATCAATTTTAGCGAGAGAACGTAAATCTTGGGCAAAACAGTTAGCATAAGTCTCCGTACCATTGCGAATAGACCACTTAGCACATATATCAGCCTGTTCATTGCCAGAAATCCCGAAGTGTCGAGGAATCCATGCAAGGGCTACCTCAATTCCAGCAAAGTGACACTTAAAAAGAATTTCCCGAGTTTTGAGGTTGATTGGGTGAACATCTCTAGAACGTAAGGGAAATTTTAAAATATCCTCTAAACAACTGCGACTATCAGTAAAAATTATGGTTTTATTAAGGTTGTGGGATTCTACCAGGGATAAAGCTTCATAAATAGCTATTGTTTCTCCAGAAAAAACATATCCTGGGAGAGCATTTAAAACTAAGAGTCAGCTTCATGTCAGGAACCCACACCACTGAACCCACAGGGACATCTGCAGATAGTTTAGAGGCGTCTGTAAACATAGTTCGCCACCCGGGAAACTGCTCATTTAAGAGGTTTTTAAACCGAACGTTGGCTCCAGGATCTTCTTTATTAATACCAAAATATGTAATTACATTGGGCCTAAAATCAAGTGCATCAAAAGGGAACGCAAACAAAGGATTACCAGGAAATTGAAGAAGAGGAGATGCTGCAATAAAATTTTCATAACTTTTGAAAAGGCAAGGAGCTTCTTTATGAGTCCAATAAGTTGAAGATGGAATAATGAAGTAATGGGTGGCGAGAATTTTGAACACCTATGTAGAGAAATCTGTCACAAAGATATTGTCTACAAAGGAATAAGGGAGGATCTAGACATTCTACTTGGAGAGCTTTTAAGGGGGAGGACTTCATAGCACCACAAATGATGCGGAGACACTTAGCTTGAATTTTGTCCCAGTCGGCTAAAGCAGATTTATTAGACGGTTCAAGCAAGAATGACCCGTACTCAAAATGTACATGAGCATGTCGAACATGAGCATGCCGAACAATGGCGTTATAAAGGAGTTTCTGAGTGTAGGGATGAGCACCCCACCACTCACCTGAAAGAGATCTCAAAACATTTACACCAAACTCATTTTTCCTTAACGTAATTAAAGTGGACCGTGCCAGTCATACGAGAGTCATACCCCCAAAAATTTTACATTATTTTTTACTTGAATGGTCTCATTTTCCAGAACAATATCAACATCCGGTATCAATCTTCTTCTGGAAAACACCACTGCAGAGCTTTTAGGACCAGACAGAGATAAGCCATGATCCTCTAGCCAGATATAAAGATTTTGTATAGCATAATTAAGGCGAACAGAGCAATCATCGATAGATTCTGAGGCATAATATAGGGCTATATCGTCGGCATATTGTAATATGTTACAATCGGATGAACAAGAAGAGTCAAGTTCAGAAGTATATAAACTATAGAGAATGAGACTTAAAACCGAGCCCTGTGGTAACCCCTTCCATACTATTATTGCGGGATGCATAGTACCTTGGACTCGAACAGAAATAGAGACATCGAAATATCGACAATCGAAAATAAAGACTTGAGGATCTTTATGGGGTTTAAGAATAGGAATGATGATTTGATGTTTCCATGACTCAGGAACAAACCCAGTTTCATAAATTTTGTTAAGAATAGAGAGTAAAATTAATTTTGAACAGTCAGAACATTTCTTTCAAAAGGAGTAAGGAATACCATCAATACCAAGGGAGTAGTCGTGGAGATTGTCTAAAACAGAGCAAAGCTCATTAAATGTAAAAGGATCATCCATTCGATCATAGGAAGGAGGAGAAGGGGAAGATGAAGGAAAACAATTTTCAGGAGGAACAAAAGGTGGAGCCAGTCTATCCAAATAATCATAGAGCCAGACAAAAGGATCGTTAGAAACAGGAATACTATCACTGAAAGAACCTCGGAAGTTTTTTATTTTTTTCCAAACAAGTGAAAAAGGGGTTCGTGGAGAAAGACTCTCACAAAAACAAAACCAGCCGTTACGTTTCTTCAAGGAAAAGTTTTTCTAAAGACGGAAATTCCAGAAAGACCTCTTCCATCTCATCCCGTTTGCGGATGATTTCCGTGCATTCATAATCCCACCAAGGGGAGGAAGGAATGAAATCTTTAGGAGACTTTTTAAATGGGATGAATTGATTGGTCGAATTTAATAAAGCAGAAATAAAATCATTATAAGTTTGTAAAAAGTTGTCAACAGTTCTTACAGGAAATAGATCTGTCTGGCTTGTAACGCATTGCTAAAATTCTGCCCACTTAGCCTTTGAGATACGAAACTTTAAGAGAGGATGAAATGGCATAGGCGAGACAGGAACACTATTGGATAAGGAGATAAGAATGGGGAGATGATCACTACCATATGAGCAGGATAATACCTTTCAGTTACACTGAGAGGCCAGATTGGGAGACTTTAAGGACAAGTCAACACAACTGGGATTCTGAGATGGAGGAGTTCTTCTAGTGGGCGAGCCATCATTAAATAAACAAAGGTTATTATCATTAAACAAATCAATGAGGTGAGCAGAAGGGTACTCACACTGAAGGGAACCCCACATAGTATGATAGCAGTTGAAGTCAACTACAACAACTAAAGGGATAGGAAGAGTTAAGAGGATAGAGTTTAATTCGGAAATATTGGAAGAATTAGGAGAAGGAATATAAATTGACACGAAGGTTGAATTTATAGCTCTGACGGCTACAATTTTAAAAGATGGAGAGTGCGGAGGGAGAGGAATCAATGAATAGATAAGGGAATGTTTAAGAAGAAGGACACTTTCATCCCATCCACTAACATGATCATCGCGGAGACATGAATATCCAGGAACCCGAAAACGTGAACCCGGCTTTAACCATGTCTCCGAGATGACCAAAATATGAGGACGGTAGGAGATAATTAGAGAGATAATTTCATGTTTTTTATGCCTAATGCTCTTGCAATTCTATTGCAGAATTGTCGCCATTTTTATTAAAAGACTTAGGAGTGAACTGGTTAAGTTTTTCAGTGACAGTGTACGGTAAACTGATATTATGCTTGGTAATATTATCGAATAAAGAAAGCAAAAGTTGTATGATATGGGACAATTCAAGATTTTGTATAGGATGATTATCTGAAGTTATAAGAGCACAGCCATTAAGCTGGGAAGATTTTGGAGAACTAACTAGGGCAGAGTGAGCTTCTTTGTCGAATCCCTTACTAAGGGAAGGGGGAGGTCGTTGGTTGAGAAGTACAATTTTCCGTTGGGATGAAACAGGAGGGATTAAAGGGCTGGAGATTTCGTAAATTGGAGTGAGAGAGCTCATCGTAGGGCGAGTGGGAGTGGACATAGAGTTGGGAGAAGAGCGTGCGGAGTCAGCAAAAGAGCGACGGGTAGGGCGAAAACGGAGAGAGGCTTCAGAGTATGGGATATTTTCCTCTGACATCACAATTTTTATTTGTTTCTGTCTCATATGTTCTGGGAAATTGGGGTCAATAGCCAGATGTGGACCTGAGCAGGACAGACATGTAACCTCACTACGGGGTACTTGACAGTAACGTCCATGAAGAGGATGAGCACACATAAAGCACCTTGGTTTGGACCTGCATTTATCTTGAGTGTGCCCAAAGCGACAGCAATTATTGCATTGGATAGTGGGAAGGGAGTAAAGAGTTACTGGAAGTGAAGTGTAGCAACAAAAGATTCTCTCAGGCAAGGTTTGACCTAAAAATGTCACAACAACTGTTTGAGTAGGTAACCACTCAGTTTTACCATCAGTGATAGATTTACGGTTCAGCCTTCTTGCTTTTATAGCCCGGCAGCCAGGGGTGTAGCATTCGATACTACTAAGGAACTCCTCCATAGACCAGTCGATGGGGATTTGCTTCACAATACCCATTCGGGTAATGTGAAAAGCTGGGATAATTATTTTATAATTAAGCTCCTGGAACAATGAACTGTCAATGAAATTATTGGCAGAAGAAGCATTCTCAAATTCAACAACAACACGGTTGCGTCCTGCAGGAATTAAATCATAATTCCTCGCTTGAGAACACCAGAGACCTTGCTTCTGTAAATAATTTGAGCAAATTTAAGCAAACTAATTGTATAACCAGCTGATGCGTCGGGTTCCACTCGTGAGGCGTGGACAATAAAAGGGCTTTGATCGGAGTCGTTATACTTCAATTTAGTACCACTAAATTCGGGGAGTGTGAATGTGTGTGTGTGTGTGTGTGTGTGAATTTAAGCGCTAGGAGGAGAGGAAGCATCCCGTTTGTTTAGAATACTCTCTGCAGCGGTTTGAGAGCGTTTGGCAGCCTTCAAGACTTTTTTGGAGTCTTCTCTAATTATAGTATCAGTAGACATCACAAAATCAAACTTATGGAGTCACCTCCGCCCTCATCCGGAGGCTCCTCAGATTCCATCACCAACTACTAAATTATTAAAGAAACACTTATCTCACAACAAGTAATACACAAGAAACATCGCAGGACAACACAAATTTTAGTGAAACTAAGCGATATTAGTACAAAAAAAACCTAATTTAGAAATCGCGCACGTGTAGTAAACAGTACCACAGACCCGACCTTAACTTACTCCACTTAACTTAAGCTGTTAGATAACGGCCTAGTGCTTTTAAGTGTATGACAACTGACAAGTACTCCTAGCGACAGTTTATAATAGTGTATTTCAAACCATATATTTTTTGCGATACAATCATAAACAAAAGAAAACAGACAAAAATAACAACGTCGAGATAAATTTTTTTTTCTATTTTAATCTATTATTATTAATTCAATCTGATTATTTTTCTTTTTTTTATATTTTTCTCATCATTATAATATTAGTGTATTTTATAAAAGAGCAAACGAAAAATAATATTGATTTTATTAATACATCAAAGGAAAATAATGTCATTGATAAATTTACTTCCACCGCCCGAAATATGACAAAAAATCAACTAAAATGACACGCGAGACAGTTATATATACTACGTTGTTGTGCACCGATCTAGCAATTCGCGGACATAGTCGTAACATGAACAACCTGCGTCCATCCGCCGCGGACTGCTTAATAATTTAATAACGGCCAGTGTTTCGCAGTCAACCATTGTGGATAATTCATGCCTTGCCATGTAGCCTGCCCACCATTGCGTTTGTTGATGCCGTGATGCGTCAGTATATCGCGACCGCTCGCACATTCTGCAGTTCGCGCATTAAATCAATTCAAAAATAGAATACCGATGATTTATTTTTTTTAAAAGTGCTGTGCATTTCCGATATAGTTGATTCTCGTGTTTTGGACAATAGTTTGTTTGTTACAATTAGTGATGTGGATGATTGAAGTATTTCCCCGTGTTCTTTACCACTAAACCGGATCACAGATATAAGTCATTATCAGTAAAATTTTATTTGTAAAGCTGGAGCGAAAAAATATCCACATGCATTACAGAAAGCGGCCCTACAGGTAATATATATTATACAGGTACACATAATATGTGAATAAGAAGAACTATGACCATGACTACAGAGGGTTAATGGATAGACTTTGTTTTGATACTAAACTCTGGGAATAATTTCGTTACCTTAATCATAATTGTCGATAAAACATTGTATGTATATATTTATTTGAATTTTGAGAAATAAATGCAACCTTTACATACATCATTTATATATAACACACAAGCAAATAGAATTTTGTTTCTTTGCAATTGCTTGTTGCTGAATATATGTAATATTCAAAAATATTTTATGAAAACAAGGCCTGATACATATCTAAACAACAATTGGTTTAGCCAGTTGGATATTATTTTCGTTTTTATTTTTCATTTGACCTTATAGTTCACGCTCTAATTACAAAAAAACTATGTCGAAACTTATTAAAAAATAACATTTATTTAATTGATAATCATTCTCTAGGACATAAAATAGATAAAAAATAATTTTGAATTCAAATTATAAACGATTAGAAGTAGATTTCGTATTACTTCTAATCGTACGGTATCTTATACGTACAAATATAAAACAAAATGACGTACCGTAGTGGTTTTTTTTTTCGATTTTAGTTTTTATTTTTCAATCCGAGGTTCTTTTATAGTCACCGCAGGACAGCGTAACAATGCGTACGCATGGGTATTTTATAGTGTCCATTCTATTGTTCAACAAGCGGAGGCGTGTGACACGCGATGACAATGTTCTTGTATTTAACCGTAAACTCAAATTGAAAATAATAAAATACAACACTTTTTTAAAAATAAAATATATACGCTGTTGACCCAATGTTGGAACCAATCCTGGATGTAGAAATCAAGTCATGGTTACCATTGAAATGCATTGTGATGGGAATTAAACCAACATGTAAAATTTTAACTCCGTAGGATAAGAGGAAATGGTCTAATTCGGCTTGCAGGATTTGACCTAAACAATCAAACAAATCAATCTTGTTTAATGATTAATTTTACTAATTTCCTTCCGGTTTAGAAATAGAATACTTTAAGTCATAATTTGTTACATCAGAAAAAATTACATACAAAATTTAGTTCGTATATCTTAAAACGACCAGCGATACGAGTTGCATTGTATGATATAACACTGAAAATATTACAAATTATACTTTCTAGCAGCGGTCAGTTAAATTGTGTGACAAGTTGCTTGGATTTATAATTTTCTCAGTAATAGTATTTTATAATAAAACAAATAGAATGAATATCACGCACGCGTCACTTTTTGATAGCAGCCAACCGTCACAGACAATTACCAAAAGAGAAAATGGTTAAGTATCAAAATTCTGTAACAACTTGATGAATAACGATACCTCACGCATTCCAAATCAGTTTAATCTCCGCGCACTAATTATTTTTATTAAATTGTTATCTCTTTTATTTTAATATATAAAGAAACTTTCAGTTTAGAAAACTATTTAAGTATTTTAAAATTATAAACCGGTTAATTGTATCTCGCTAAATGAATGTACCTCCGGAGCTGATATAAAAAAAATAGATTTGTTTAATTTTAATATAAGATGAATTCCATTCCTGAGTATGCTATCTCTTTATAAAGTGTACAGTAAATAAAGGATAACAATAGTTCTATCTTTGTTTATTATAGAGATTGTCTTCAATATTAACGGTAATATGATGACTTTTTTTTAAATTCTTTTTACTTCTAATTAGTTCATATAATTTGTTATTTCTAAAAACCCGATTGCATATTGATATATCTACTGGTTTGAAGTCGAGACAAACTTTAACTTTACCAAAGTTAAAGTTTCGAACTTGTGCAGTTTAAATGTAATGCACTATACTAAACCACGATAATTAGAAATCCGTTATTTCCGATCTAAAATAGTATTAAGTCATATAAAAAGTATGTTTGTATAATGTTTATGTTGTATAAACAAAACGCAAACCAAGCATATTTGTGTCGGTAAATTTATAAACAGTTTTAATAAACATCGCCTTCATTTTATAAACACGTATCAAGTAATCTATAGGTGATATTTATGTACTTAAATTAAATAAAAAACTTAGAACCTTTAAAAGGTTGTAGTTTCCATCATTCCTGACAGATTTGACTATGGAACACCCCTAAACCAAACCGTTTTCAAGATATTGGAGTCAGATATTTTTTTAAAGTATGCCTATCTATATCTCTTAATTATTGGCCATTTTTGTCTTTTATGCTTTTAATTTTTTTTTATTTTTCCGAGTCATTTGATAGTGTTATAAGTAATAAATTTTATTGTAATAATAAAAAAACATTTTGATAGTTAGTAAGAAATCATTTTGAAGTTTTTATAAAATTGAAATCTATATGACTAGCTTTTGATATGTTTAATAACGGACTTCAAATGTAATTGTTTAAAAGTTGAAAGTAAAAGTAAGTTGAAGATTCATAGACCCACATTAACCGTACAAATTAAATTGGTATACTTTTTAAATTATGTTACAAAACATAGTGGCTTCATACATTGAAGAATATATTAAAATTGCGTTTGATTTTTTAATCATTGAAATAAAAGCAAGTAAAGTAACATCCTGAAAATGCCCCACTGCTGGTCAAGGAACTCGCCAAATTTTTTGGAGAATTTTTAGAAGTTGTTCCAGCACGCTGCTCGAATGTGGAATAGTGCAAACTTCAATTGTGTTACTTAATTATTTATTATTAGAACTCAGTTCAAATGAAGGTTTAATTGAAAGGAAATGTGTTTAACGGTATCCCCAACTCGGCTTATACTTTCCGTGAAGGCATTGCGGTGCATCGCTTTCTTACACAATTTCATGGCGAGCGCGTACCCATGCGATTTCACCATCGCCACTTTGTCTAAGTACAGATTATTAGTCGACAATGTAATAAGTACAGGTTACGCTCATGTATCATATACACTATAAATAACAAATAAATTGACTTTATGTTATTTCATTTTATTTATAACTAGTTGTCGCCCGCGGCTTTGCTCGCGTTTTAGGGGGTTAGTTGTCATATATTAGGCAATAAAGTAGCCTATCCTTCCTTGGAGTTCAAGTGTGCTTCATACTAGATTTCATCAAATTCGGTTCATTGTTTTGGCAGTGAAAGAGCGACAGACAGACAGAGTGACTTTCACATTTATAATATCAGTATAGAAGTATATATTGTATTTATGGAACAAACAGCAGGAGACAAACGATACTAATACTACAGATTAGGAGTGTGTTACAGTTCTATAAATACTGTAAATATAACGTAATAAATAATGCAAAAGTTATATTATATATGTCTTTATGAAACGTCATTCAATAATATTTGAAACAAATCCGTTTTCAATGTATTTCCGAAAATTTTTCGCCGTAGAGTAGAAGTATGTGTACCTTAAACAGACATCCGACATATATATTATTTAAGTAAATTATTACAAGTACTTTACTCTTTTCTTTTTAGAAGAAACAAATTGTAACTCAGTCAAAATCAAAATGTGCTTTATTCCAGTAGGATTTTACGAGCAATTTATAATTTCTCACGGTGCCAATGTCTATAAGCATAGGGTACTTCTAACCATCGGGAGGCTCATTTTACCATCTGCATAACTATTCTATAAAATAAATTCAACTTGGTGCTAGCAAGTTTTTTGAATTAACCATAAAATGAGAACTTTTTAAATTAAAGTTTATCTCCATAAACATTAACATACATAACACTATCAAACCAACATAGATACATAATTCAATAAAATACATTAAACCCACTGTCTCCCTAAACAGCCGAAAATCAAACACATTATAATCAAGTTACATCACCAACAATGAACAGCGAATCATTATGTAATTATGACTTACGTACAGATACATAAAAGTGATAATTGCTTGCGATGTACGTATGTACATGCAAAAATATTTCCTTCTTTCCCCCACGGTATGTCGGTTGCACTTTTCCACAGCTCAGAGAACAAACGTGCTAACAATTAATATAATTATTAAAATATAACGCGCTGGCAGGTTGTACAAATTTATAAATTAAGCTTTTAAAAAAAATGTTATTTGAAAATCGAGTCATAAATTTCGAAACATTAGTAACCTCCTTATTCTGCTGAGCCTTGGGCTCGATATAGGTAGAGTGGGTGGAAGTTCAATGTGCAATGCTGTTCTTAATATAATTCTAAATATAACATTTTTATCCACATATATATATACAAGTATACACTATATTTAAAAATATATATATTGAATAGACTTACACAATATTATTATAATTCCTCACAGCTTATACTAACGCTTTGAAAATACCTTTTTTTAGTTTATTATATACTTAGTATCACTAATATGCACTTATTTGTAATATGATCTAAATGGTTACCTGAATGATTAAATTATAAGTATATTTTTTTTAATAAAAATATATTATTTTTAAAGAACTGATCAACGTTTTGTACTTATACCAATAACCGTTAATCTAAATTAATAAAAAAATATTTTGTTTCAGCTCGGGGAAACGACAAATCGGCTCCAATGTTTTAGCTAGGTAAATATTTTGCCTATAACTATTTCAAGTTAACAATATATACATCACACTCCTGATACATCTCTTAAATGTATGAAATAATTGTAAAAAGTTCAAGAGTTACCATTATATCTTGAGTGCTGATTATTTTGTACGTAATCCTTAAACTAATTTCATCGGATAAAATTGCTATCTCTTTCTCATTTGTAGGGTTAAAAAGGAGAGCAAGTCGTTTATTCCTGTCAAATTAGTTTATTGTAGAGATCATAAAAAAGAGAATACAGCTCAAAAGAGGTATCTTTATCCCATAGCGTTGATCAAAATTAAATGAGTCATCATTACAGTAAGAAATAATAATTGAATAGCACAATGCTGTAGATTATGACTAAACTAAACTTTTAAGTTACTCAACATACCTATTTGGAACTTCGATTTATCCATACATAGCCTGAAGTCGTTAAGTTCCTTGACATTAAACAATACAGGGCTGGTACTTGTAGCGACATCTATTGACGTAAGCGCAAACTAAGTTGTATTGAGATTGTACAAAGTCTAATAGAATTTACCATAGATGGCGCTCTAATTAACTCACTTTCACAACAGATGTCGCTATCTGCATCAAATTGAAAACACGATTCAAATTCCTGTCCTGTTGAGGTATCCTGAATAGCTAATAGACTGAGGCATTATCATTGTTTTAGCCAATTGTACCGGTCGTCGTCCTTCAACTCGTCCGGGTGCGGGTCGGGAGGGGAGCCAGCTGACGACATGTACTCTGATGTTTCACTAGAGGAGGATGTACAAGGTCTCAACTACAAGGTAAGCAAGCAAGCCCTTATTTACTACTTGACTTTTTAAGTCTATATTTAGTAAGATCACACATAAACACACTTTAGTAAACAAACAAACTTTTTTTAAACTTTACAGATGAATACCTATTAAATTTTAAAAATATCCTGTATGTATCGTATTTTTCGTCTTGTGTATTTTATGCTAACTACGTTTTATGATAGACGTATTTTAGGCAGTTCTGTCAGTGCCATAATTGCTCCTGTGCAATACATTAGTCCATGGGCCCGGGTCTTCCCAAAACGCCAAAATCCAATAGCCTATTTTTGTCCTCCATTAATCACAAAGCATACCGTTTTCTTAAGGGCCCTTGCAAAAAATGCTTTCCACTATACATTAAGGAGTTAGGTACTGCATAGGCATACTTATATAAACATAATTATTTACGTTAATAAACGCTAAAATATTCGGAACTAAGATAAGATTATAATAATTACGAGTCCTTCACAGATTCTAGCAAAAGTAATTAAAACATTATGATAAAAAATTAATGGCTTTTGAAGGTGATATACCTAACATATAATATAGTTATGATTTTCTACTAGGTAGAAATAATTGTACCACATTTTGATAACTCTTCTTGTTTACTTATCTAGTTTACGCCAACGTAAAAATGATTGAACAAACTTGTTAAATTGTAATTATTATTATAACTTGCAAATTCATGATCTGGATTATATATTTCGTTTGTACATAGGTAGGTTTAGGATAGGAGGCCCTTAGCCTGAGGCGGTTATATTAATTTGACAAGTTAGTCTTTAAATATACGCTTATGTTCAAGAGAATTGAATAAATGACTTTGGCACTGTGTATGATTTTAATAAACATTTGTATATCTATCGAATTCTTTATTTTAATATATTTGTATTTTTTTATAATACAAGCAGGCCGTCGGGTCACCTGGTGGTGAGTAGTGAATACTAATATTGACATTGGTACTCTAAGAAAGAGAACTATTCCTCACATCACCAATGCGTCACCAACTTTGGAAACTAAGATATATGTCCCTTGTGACTGTCGTTACTCTGGCTCACTCGCCTTTCAAAGCGGAGCACAACACTAATAAGTATTGCTGCTTGGAGGTAGAATATATGATGAGTGAGCAATACCTACCCAAACCGGCTTTCACCAAGTATGTATTGGTATAAAATATATTGGGTGCAGCTTCTAAGTTACATGACACAAAATGTTACTCGTAAGATTATTATAATATATAAAACTAAAACAATCAATTTCAATAAACACTATTCGAACAAAAATTTAAACATTTATTCGTGGTATTTAAAACCGTACCATCGACTCGACAGCGATAAGAAACTAGTTACCCCGAAAATGACTTAAGTCTCTCGGAAAACAGGTTACGTTTTTATCACATGTCATTGGTAAGTCATCGCATCGCCGCTGAGCGATGCGTGTTCCGTTAACTTCCTTCCGATACCCACTTGCGATGATTGTACGAGGCCACGCGAGGATGCGATTGATGTTTACATTTTACACATTATACATCATAAGTCTACCAGTAGGCGTTGTTTAGTTATACAATGCAAATATACAATAATAATCTTCTTTACATGATTTAACGCCTTGAAGTATTTCTGTATGCTGATATATCTTGTAAATTATTACACATAGACGATGGTCTATGTTGCTGGGGTTTTTGGGCTTCGAATTTCAGTTGCAAAAAGAAAATTAAAAACAAAAAAACAATGTTGTAGAGTAATGTACTAAAATATAAAATAATAACAATACAGAATTTAAGCTCCGTCTTTCTGTAGTTCATCTTGGCGCATATCTTAGAATATTTTTTTCCGGGTACGTCATCGGTTTCCCTGGACTTTTGCCACTATGGGCACGGATCATGCCAACCATTCATACAATTCTTTGACGGCCTCTGTGGTCGAGTAGTGTGTACACCGGTTTTTTTGGGTATGCCACTCCGAGGTCCCGGGTTCGATTCCCGGTCAAGTCGATGTAGAAAAAGTTAATTAGTTGTCTATGTTGTCTTGGGTCTGGGTGTATGTGGTACCGTCGTGCTACTTACATTGGGATCAGAGTTTTTGTGATGTTGTCCAATATTTATAAAAAAAAAAAAACAATTCTTTGAGATGCTTGTACTTGATTCTTTATTATTAAATCAGATTCATTCATATTCGCATCGCGTAAAACTTAATGAAAATGAAAGGAATTATTATTTAATCTACTATAACCTACTTGTTATTTTTAAAACGCCATTACTTCTATTTATTTCAAACTTTTAATAGAACTAAAATTCAAGTTTATTCTGGTGTTTACTACTCAGCGCTCAAAATTAGTGACTTGGTCACTGCACAGCGTCATCCTCATGACTAAGTCATTTAATTTAGTAACTAAACAAGATATCAAGTTGATAGGGACTAAAATAATTATTCGTTAGTTTTATTTTATGCAAATTAAACAAAAGTATATCATTGAAAAAAAGTAATTCTATAATTGTCATGTAGACTTTTTAAACGTAATCGATTTTAAAACTGTACAGCATTTAATTTTATTGTACTTTTTATAAATTAGATTTAAATCTATCAAAAAAATATTAAAATCCAAACAAACAAAAGGCTATTCAAACAAATTTGGATCTTAGTAATAAATTAAGCGTCTAACATTACATATTTACATGCAACAGGTGAAGGCATGAAAGTATTACTCATCATTAAATTCCAGTTACACTTTTATAAATAATATTCATTATTTGGAACGAGTATAAACAAAAGATTTTTAAATATTCTTCAAAGCATATCGAATCTGCTCTGATTAGTAAGTCGATCCAAGGTCGATTTGGACTCCCGCCAAATCCGAAAATAAGTATTTTGCGAATCTTGTGAAGTGAGTGACGCCATTGGCAGTACTCGTCCCTATTAAGTGATTCTGTCCATTGACAAACCTGATCGACATACGATACACAAGGAATATTTGATATGGAATATGAAGATTATGATGATCTCCTGATATTTTTCGCTCATGACTGCTGATCTGAAAAGAGACTAGCCAATCGCATTGGAAATATTATAGTACACAAGTGTGTGCTCCTATTAACTCACTCTTCATCTTCACAAATTCTCGAAGGTACAGACTCGATGGAATAAAGTTCAAGCTCAGAACCATCGGCTCTAAATGCTTTCCGAGGCACTGGCAGGTAAACAATTGCAAGCAAAGATCGGGTTGCTTTTTTAATTTATGGGCGAATAAATCCAATAACTTAATGGCTCGACTTGGAGTTTGAATCCAGGACCTCAGGATCTGCTTCCTTATACGCTAGCAACATTAGCAACGAGGCAGTCATTTATACACTAGTAGTTACTACTGAGCTCATGTGAACTTAAACCGCTACAGTTATCATCTAAAAATAACCGTTCACGTTAGGTAGAAAAAAATATTGATTTTAAATACTTTGTACCAGTTCAACTCTATATAGTGAAGACCATATGCCATGCGATGTCATCTAGTATAGTAATCTGATGGAAAACTGTCAATAGTGAACTTTAAATCGGGTACCAATAGATTATGTGACTAAACTTACTTTACTTGGTATTACAACTTTGTCCAATCTATCTGAGTAAATACCATTTATCACTTATTCTTGTGTTCCGATTTGAAGGTTGAGTGAGCCAGTATAACTATACGCGAGGGATATAACATCTCAGTTCCCAAAGTTGGCGGCGCATTGTATCTAAGAAATTGTTAATATTTATTACAGCGCCAATGCTCTTGGGCTATGGTGTGACCAGTTACCACCAGAAGGAAAATTTGCCCGTCCTCACACCTACTTTGTAAAAAAGACGGTATAAATAAAATCAATATGTAATTTTTACTATATAGACATAGAAAATAAATTATACCTACTATTTCTTTTATTTATTAGAATTAACACGTAAATAAACAATACATCAGCACTCTTAAAACTAACAGCCTGTAAATGTAGCCTGCTATTATCTGAGCTGCTTTCCTTTTGTGGAGAAGGTTTTGGAATATATTCCACCAAATCGCTTCAATGCGAGATGGTGAATACACATGTGGCAAATTCGACGCGCACATGCAAGCGCATAATTTTCCCCAACTTTTTAATTGATCTTCGGTAACAGTAGGCACGGTTATCTGTATTAGGCGGGAATATATCGGACTCTTCTATAGTTCCTTTGGGTCACATTTCAAACGAAACGTTATTTTTCGTGTGTGCAAAATGAACGTAAGTTCTATTGTTCTTCTATAGCGCTTCCATATATGTTTTATCGAGCACTTGTAAAATAGCCCACCTAGTTTAACTGACATTCTCTGGTCATAGGTCACTCCAATTACTTCTCGCTATATCAACTTAACGACCACAGCTCCTTTCTAAACTTAGGTAACACGAAATTCTACACGATTACTACCGTGTATTTTTTGCAAATACTAAGTCCATAAATAACTGTATCCTTTACTGTGTTATAGTAGAACAAACCAATACACACCTTATAATAAATATATAAAGCGGTCCAACATTTTGTCACGCGGTGTGTGCGGTGATGTTATCATTCATAACGACGGCGGTCGTTAATTAAATATTATTTGTTACATCATGTGCAATAACTATAAACGCGTGAGGCGAGCTACGAGAGTGGCTAGAATATTAAATGAGTATATAACAGGAAGTTTAAGAGTAGCACCTGTGACATAAAAGCTGCAACTAGCCGATTATCGTTTAAAGGATAGAGTATGAATATTACATGTGAATTGTCAAGTGCTAGCTTTAATCTTATATATTAATAGTGTAAGCCGTAAGTTTTGTCCCAGTGATTATCGGACGATAGTTGCACATAAAAAATGTAATGGCCTCATTTTGAAGATCTCTTGCCACAGATGTTCAGAAAAATAAGGAGGATTCTTGATTGCAATTTACTAAATTGTTACGATTTAACAAAGAATTAATTGCAGAGAGTGGAAAAAAGTTATTGGCTGGTTAGAGAGTTAGCTAAAAAAACTTTTGAATAAACGCGAAGTTTCGCGGGAGACCCACTAGTTTTCATTGAATACTGAGTCTACTATGAAACATTTATGATTCTACTATGATATTTTTATTTCAAATAATGATGATGAATTATGACAGATAGAAGTTGTGGAGATGTAAGTGCAAGGAATGAGTAACTGAGGATATGATTAAAGATTAGGTGATAATAAAACAAACTGCGTTGACTCACTCATCCCTCTGTCATAATTTGCTGTTTCGAATATCCGAGACCACCGGAGAAAATTCAGATGCAGAAACAACGGCTTTACCTAGCAGGCACTGAAATAACACACTAACTCCAAATTTCGAACATTAGCTCGAAAATTTCAGATAAGAATATCCTAGTCAATATTAACACTAATAAATAGAATCGTTTTAAACCCAAGAACTCGGGATCGGCAGCCTTATTAGTTAGCCACTAGATAAACGAGGCATTCAATGTCACCAATGGCCTCAAATAAATGGGTTAAGGCAAATAAATGGTGATAATGTTCCAACTGAGCTCCGGTCCTTGTAGATAGCTAGAATGCTAAATAAAAATTAAAGCATATTATTATAAATTAAATTAGTAACATAACTTTAAAGTAATAATTACTATAAACTTAAAGAATTCTTTCAACTCTCTGTGTACCACCATTTATCAATAATTCTTTGTGAACTTATTGTATTCCAGTTTGAAGAATAAATGTTGTTACAAGCACAAGAGACTGTCAATATGAACGAATCAAACGGAAGTTTATGTCGCCCTATACGCATACATATCAAAGACATAACATCATAGTTGCCAAGGCTGATCACGCTTTGGGCACATCAGGGATTATGTTTCTCACATTGCAATTTCTGTAGGCAATGGTGAACACTCACCATCAGGTGACCCACCTGCTAGTCTCTCTACTTATGTCAAATAAAATAACAATAATAACAGACATACATACATACATAACATACATAATCAGCCTGTAAATTTCCCACTGCTGGGCTAATGCCTCCTCTCCCGTAGAGGAAAAGGTATGGAGCATATTCCACCACGCTGCTCCAATGCGGGTTGGTGGAATAGACATGTGGCAGAATTTCGTTGAAATTAGACACATGCAGGTTTCCTCACGATGTTTTCCTTCACCGCCGAGCACGAGATGAATTATAAACACAAATTAAGCACATGAAAATTCAGTGGTGCCTGCCTGGGTTTGAACCCGAAATCATCGGTTAAGATGCACGCGTTCAAACCACTGGGCCATCTCGGCTCAATAACAGACATGACAGCGTTTAAAAAATGTATTCTTTCTTCTTCCACACACAAAGAAAATACCAAAATCTTGTCTTTTTGGATATTAATTAGACCGTTCGGACTGGAAGAAAAAAAAAGGAAGGTCTTCTTTTATAGTATTGCTCATCGTTGGCACCGTTTCATTACAATTTCTAATGCTCACGTTTAATCATCGTCTTGTTCACTTTTCGTAAAACACATGCCGACGTCAACGACCCAATAAAGTAATTACGAGCCAAATAAAGTAACATTATCCGTAATGCCTGTTCAATGACCCCAATATGAATATCAAGGAAAGGTTTTAAACAATAGATCGTGCCGGTTCATTAGATAGTTTGTAGCGCGACAGCAATGGCGGACGGAAATGGTCCTGCGCGTGCGCACCTTCCGGTCAGATGCGTGCGGCCCATATGATAAATATTCGATATGGAATAACAATCAAACACACAAGTATGATTTATAAGAGTGCGCTTGAAATACTTACTAGGTGTTGTTTTGATTTGTTTCTCCGTTCCACTTGCCAATGTCATATTCTAGGCGCACGATAGATTATACCTTAGAAGGTTATTGTAAAAGCCTTAATGTGTGTCTTAATAAATAAGTCATAGAACAATTATGCAATAGCCCTTAGACAAATCTTACATGTTTACCAAAAACAATTATAATGAATGTAAAGCTCTGCTAGTTGAAGACGTAGATATATCGAAAAGAAACGGCAAATGGAGGAAAAATTTAAGAAACGAAAAATAAAATAATATTACGACTTACAAGATTTTTTTTTTTTTAATATTTTTAATATTGTGGTTAAAGTGGAAAATTTAGCTTTTGCCAAATCGTCGAAGCGGAACTAAAAAAAATGAAATTAAACAGAAATTTTTAGCAGTCTAATCAGCCAACATGCGCTCTGTATGAATTACATATATTTGAGTATTCAGAATTTCACTTTCAATTTACGATAACTTAACATTCAATATACTACAACAATTCCACAAATTCGCAAAGGGTCATTCTACGTGGGCGATTACTTTAGACTGCATTACAACAACTTTACAATTACGCTTATTGGAGAACTAACGTAGAGCCTATTGTCTTTGCAATAAGGATCAAACCGAACGCATTAAATATTTTGAAACGACTTCATAATGCAACGGACAATGGATCTGAGAGAAACTGCACGCAACATTACCCAGATAGGCACGTATATAAATAATGCATTAGAACAAGTAGCAAACTGTATGCTTGAATTAATTTGTCATTAAGGTTAGTTACGCCTGTTCGAATAGTTATAGGTAATAAAAGGACAACCTAATACAAAACGAATATATTTTTAATCATATTTGAAGGGAAAAGTTATATCCAAATATTATGTATGTACATATATTTAATCAAAATATTCTTTACCCGAGTAGGCCCATAAAAGCACTTTTTTAAATCGTTACGTTACACTGTTGAATTAAATTTTGTTGATTTTTTTTTTTGTATATTTGAAATGTTTTAACTACGCACGTTAAATTATTAAACATTATATACATATATATATTTTTTTTTATAGTTTTCCAATACTCAAATATTAATATACCTAGTTTATATAATTTATATTTGTATTTATGCCGTTTTCGCACGCGGTCTTCATTACTTCCGTACCTATCTTTAATTGAGATACATTTAGGTCAAAAGAAAATAATTTGTAACTATAAATTTTAATGGTTATGAATAATAGTTTAAGTACCTTATTAATTGTATATCAATGGTTTAAAAAACTAACAATATTTTTTATAAAATCATATTTTCTCGTTGATATACCTGCTCCTTAATTACGACATAGTTGGTTTAGACTGCTTAAATCTACATACAAAATGGAAACTTTAATATGACTGTCGAAAACAATAGGGCATGCTTGTACAGTGGGCGTGGGCGTGGGAGTTCAAACTATGTCAAGGATGTATGGAAATAACCGAAACACTTATCTCGACAATTAAAATCAATTATATAATGCAGGAAAAATATTTTTTCGTAAACAATACTTCTATTAAAGCAGCGATTACCTCAATGATTGATACCAATTAATATATGTAATTATTAAAACATATTTATAGTTAGAATCCACTGAGCAACTTTCTTTTTCTGCAAATGAATAAATTGCTGTTAATTTCCCATTTGAAGTGTGTATATGTTTATGTTAGTTAATATCGCTTGCCTCTTATGTCTAGACGATAATTTATGTTATCGAGTCCTAATCAAACGATGCAAAATTGCAAAATTTACGTAATTGTATGTATTGAATATAATTAAACACGAAAATTTTATAATAAAACACTGCTTAATCTATAAATACAGCCAAAGTGATTGTGGGGCGAAGAAATACCACCTAGACTACCTACATTTTGGAGTTAATGCAAAGCACAGAACTAAAATCAACATTACATTACTTGTTTTCTTATTAAAACAGGATATCTTTGCAATATTGTCACAAAGCAGGCTTTCATTATAATTTCAAACAAACTTAAATTAATCGTGGTTGCATAACTGACATCGGCGACTACTGAAGCATGTCAGTCGATTTATTATGATAATATCTTATCATCGTACAAAAACTAGCGGTGCAAAGGCAGCGCCACACTAAATTGATTTTATACGCAGGTACAGATATAATTTCTGATGAATTAAATGTAGCTATGACAAAGTTTTTTACGGCGGTTTTTTTATTGGTTTACTTAATTTAAAGCTGAATAAAATATCAAGTATCCCTTGAAAACCATTGTTACATTTTTAGCGACATAAAAAATACTCTTTTTATCTTTCTTTTACTCCTTTAATGTTATATAAAATAAATAATAAATTTCAATTCAAAAATAAGTCTTACAAAAAGTCTTTAAAAAAATTAATATTAGCTTTTATATCAAGAATACAATTACTATTAATTTAATAATGTTTCTGATCTGTATCAGTACATGACATTGCAATTTTACAGTAAAAATGAAACAAGAAAATATTTAGTTTTTGTTTCATTTAAAATCGCTCTCTTCGCCAATTAAATTATTTTATGTGCACTGCCAGCTACTTGTAAGTCTATTAAATCCTATCACTCAACTAAGTCTATAAGCGTATTGAGTCAAATCGATCCGACAGTCAAACCCCACAAGTGTCGAGGGGATCTAATATTATCTAACGTTTAAAAAAACCTCCAGACGGAAAGTGATGTGAAGGAACGCGTGCGAAACCTTCAGTATTGTTTGCAGATGCGATCTCTTTCTTTGTAACGCGTTACGTATTAATGAGATGATATCTGTACTGATTTAAAGCAACACGTCTTGTCACTTTGAATCTACAGAAATATAATTATTTTAATATTAATTTGTCTCGATGCTCATAATTACAATAGCACACTATACACAAAAGTTGAATAGTATTTATTTTATATTTATTAAAGTAAATTATATTCACAAACTTCCCTCCTTCTTTGGCTGCCAGTCCGACTTGTATCGTATCGTATTTTCTTATGTATATTGTAACACAACATACATATATTTGATTGATCAGTGAGCAGTCATACAAATGTATTAATTTTTTTAATCTGATTAATATTACTCTATAGATATACTAGCTGACCCGACCACACATTTCTGTTACATTATACGTATAACCATAAACCTTCTCTAAAACAAGCTGATTATTATGGTACAGAATTCATGTCAAAATGTGCGTCGGTTTTTGCGTGATGCGCGTCAAAGAAAAACAGCGATCTATTTATAGATATAGATAATTATGTATGTACAATAAAGTTGAAATTACTTGTCCACTTAGCAGTAGGCCCAAGTTCTATGAATTTTGGTCCAATTTCTTTGAACTAATATACACACATAATATACCACATAAAAAATTATTATCGTTTCATTATTTATATTATTACTAAAGAATATTTAACATCGTAAATATGAGTTTCGTGACCTAATGAAAACAGTACAAAAATAAATCCACCAGGGGGCGAATCAAATCTAGGTTAGAGTCGTTACAATTAAACCATTTTAGGCGGAGCACTTGTTTTATACGACACTTGGTCTGGACTAGATCTCGATTCTAGACTAATTGATATAATTAGACTCTGAGTGGGATATATTTAACGTTTCGACGATGTATCAGATGCTTTATATACTACAAGATTCAGGAATAAAAACCAAATTTCATTTCGGTCCGTTCAGCTGATTTGGCGTGATTGGGTAAACAAACAAAAAAAAATACGCATTTATAATAAGAAGTAAGATAATATTATGGACTTGTTCGAATAACGCTATATCATCTTTTGAATGTCAAAACAACAATGACGGAAGAAATAATATTTTTTCACTTAATAACAAGTAAGTTAGGTCTTTTTTTTCAGTTCACTTAGGTATTTAGTAGTATAAACAATTAAATCTTTTGTAAGAATCTTCAGTTACATCGCTTTAAATAATACGGATACTTTATATTTTTCTTTCTCACTTGCTGAGATCTATAACGTTAATAATGTCGTATTGTCGTTATGAATATGACCTCCGTTGACTGTCTTTTAATGACTTGTTTAGTCCTAGAGTCAAGTACAATGCACAAGCGTACTTTTAATCTTATCACGAGTAACGAACATTTTAGATATATTATAACTATGTTTAATAAAAAAAACTCCTACTAATTAGTATATGTGTATCTATCAAATGATTTATAATTTATTTAATTTAGTCTCATCCAATAAAATTAACACAATCGAAATAGTTATAACAGTATTTATATATAAACATATTTGGTTTGGTATACCTAAAGCTTTGTTTCGCATTACTAATACTAGAAAATATGAGTAAGGGGGAAATACGAATGAAACATCGCATGTTTAACAGTATTCCAGACTTGGTAATAAATTTAATAGAGGATCGACCATCTAGAAAAGGATTTGTGGTATGATGTTTGAAATGTTAATAAAAATGAAAATTCCTTTTCCCTTCATAGATAAAGATTTTGAATTTTAATATATTCAGTTATGCATATTAGTATCTAAGTTAGTTAGAAATACATTATAATTATAATGACGATGGTCTTTTGAACGATTCCGACCACGACGGCCTCAAGGGAGACTGGCAAACTACGCAGGACTTATATCCTGCTACAAATGCTTAAGTGTGTGTGAAAAAACTGGTACACTCTCTATGTACTCACTCCAATAATCTCAATGGTCAACAAATTATGCGCCGGGTCAATAGCTTTAAGTGTTTTTTGTGGTACGGGGGAGTAAACGCTGTCAACTTCCAAACTTTCGAGCTGCTACTGCGTATTTCTTGTAAGAATCCAATATTTTTTTTCTACCTTACCGGTTGAACCCTGGATCTTGGTTTCTGCAGCCATTCGCTAGAGTGTATATCACCAAGGATTGTCACACACATAATATTCAATTTATGCACGTATAAATTAAGCAATATTTAAACTCAACAATTATAACGTAACTCTACAATTGTTCAATTCTTCGTAATTTTCCTACAGACATAACTCGGACAATTTGTTAGTGATTAACAAAAAGTACGTATAATATAATAGCACATTGTTTTTTAAAGTAAAAAATTAATGTACACCAAGCTAATTTTGATGCTGTATTCCAAGTCTGATAAGATCTTCAACTTTTCATTAATTTACTCATAACTACCCATATCTCTATTGAAATTGTAATAGCGTAACTCATCTTACAAAATGTTTACGCACTTATATTGCTCAGTATGAAAATTAATATTTCTAGTAATTCTTGAATCATATCCACAAGTTAAATCACCCTTCCATACATCGTCTAGTTGGTATTGATAACAAAAAAACATATAACATCTAATAAAACTATATTATTTTGACTAATTAGGGATATTTAAACGAAACTTGAAATTATAGGCCCATTTAAAGTCACATCTATTGAGATAAAGTAGCATCTATTTTTGTAGATTCTTTAAATCAAGGAAAAGATAATATGGGCGGTGTTATTTATTCATAGACGCCATATGGGAGCTATCATCTTCAATTGGTGAAACGAAAACGTAATGGCCACGTAATTTATGACACGCATTTACTCCCAAAAATGAAATATATTTTTTTGCAGCACACAATGTATATTTTTTGATATAATTAAATCACCATCTGACACCCGTAAACAATCCTCGTAATAACAGCAGCATTCAATTTGAACTTCCATTTCACACGCTCTCACTAACAATAGCTCCAATTTTGATGTTGGATTAACTATTTTTTATCGCCTTATCTCAATTATCATCTGTTTGCTTTTTAATTCCTTAGATTGATCAATAATTAATGATATGCTACACTTCACTTTCGCATGCTCTTTCATATACTTAAAATTAAATCTCAATAAATAATTTTGCATCGTTGTAAAAGAGAGAAATCACCTCTTTTACTTTCATTCCTGATGTATTTGTCGTTTTGGTATATTCCGGTATTACTTTATCACCAAATAATGCACGTAACAATACTAACATACATCCATTACACGAAGACGCTTCTCTGAATGACCAAGCTATTATAGTGGCCCCTCGCCCATAAAATTACGAGATGCAACCAGACTAGGGGAGCGAATGCAAGGGGTTATTGCCTTGGAACTATCCATCAGACGATCGTGCATATGTGCAGGGAGCGAATAAAGTTTATTTGTATGGCTCTGCGGCGTTGGCAGGCTGATAATCACGTCGAACCGATGGGTGGGGCGAGCCGGCCGAACCGTTCAGTGTCGAACGCGACGGTGACTTAACACAACGTATAAGCTAATTTTAAAACTTTTTATACAACATACAAACATTCAAGTGCAATTTAATTTAAACCAGATTTTAATGAAACTTAACGACCTAGTGCAGTGAATGAAGTGTATCGTTTTATAAAACGATGTTAGGGCAACCGTTGAAAGTTTTGAATCAACTTCGCCAAAGTCTCTTTTTGCCAGATATTTTGATCTTATTATACGACAATAATTAGTTATCATTTCGTGGCAAGTTTTTTAAGTTTATCGAAAGCTGTGAAGTGTTTGCAATCGACTATGTGACAAAGTGCTGCAGTGTTAGAAATCACAAATGTTATGTTAAGCAGTAAGAGTCGGTTACATACATAGGTCTTTGTAACAAGTTACATCGACTTTTGTAGAATTCAGTGTGCCATTATAAGACTTATCTCTACAAATCTAATCAGTTTTGAAAGTCAAATTAGATGTTGATTAGGGTTTAAGTATAATCTGGTGCAATATTTGAATATAACCAAAGACTACGTTATAATTTTAAAGATACATTCTCTTAAATGTTTAAATCTGGATTCTTCCGCTCGAGAGGCAATATGGGTGAATCAATTGAAGTCGAAGATAGTTTAGAATTAGAGTATGATATGTGGGATGGACAGTTTGACTTTGTGGGTCCCCAAGACCCGCCAGTACGAGGACGAATTACCTCTGACAATAGCGTCACTGAAGATTTGTTTACTGGAGGTCCTCTGACACCACACTTGAGCAATGGCCTAAACGGCGGAAAGAAAACTGCTGCCCATCAATGGTGTGACAATTTGTCTGACCAAGTAAGTTCAAAATATTTCAACTAATGCTCATCACTATTACAGTTCAATTCATTGTAATAAATAAGTATTTGTCCTTATTTGAATCATAAACGATTTCCCATCAACGTCAATTGTATGTATATCATACATACGTATGATACTTTTACTGGAATTTGATTCAGTGCCCATGTAATAACCATTATTTTAATCAATGGTAATTCACCAACGGTATGAGTGTCTTCTATTTATATCTTCTTGAACAAAAAAGCTAAAAGTTATTCTTGGATAAATCAAGTTTAGTTTAAAAAATCGTAACTGTGAACCTAATTATAGAAAACAAAAGTTTTTTTTTTTCGGTTGATTGAAGCGCGACGTCTCCGCTCTTCGACCTGCTGGTACCATCGCGATATTTTACGGATGTCACGCGATCTTCTACATTCTGCCTACGATAGCTATAAACAAATCTGTCAGTCCTGCATGCCATTGTCTTTTATAATCCTTTAGCCATAAGATCTATAGTCGTGTGGGAACTTTTTGACGCATTTTCAATTCCGCAGGACCCCAACACGCGATCTTCAAGTTCATATAATTTTTAAGTATGTAGGTACAAGTATTTACATTACTATTTGTATAAATCAAGAATATTGAGTATCTACAAACGTTTTATTAAAATAAATTTGCGCTATAAACAATAACTTGTTAAATAAAAAAATTGTGATATTTTTGATGCGTACGTAATATGTTGAAAAAACAAGATTTATCTAATCCTGAAATCACTATCGATACTAGCTACTATCTTGTCAAGAATTATCAGTTTTCTACTTATATTACATTTATTTATAAGTTATATAAATATATATAATTTTAACTCTCGAACAAAACCCAACTATTGCCAAAGAAAAACAATAGCAATCAAAAAGATTTCAAAAAGAATATTTTATCACCAAACTTATAGCTTAATATTATGTTGACACTCCCTGAAGTAGACTCTCTTATCTGTGTATCTTAGTCTCATCTAGGATAGAGCGTGACTTCATCACTCGCGTTCGTATCTAAATCGAATTCTAAACATAAACAAACATAACTTTTAAGATTTTCATTTGAGAGTAAGATATAGAGACTGCGTCTGTTTCTAAATCTCTCGGTACTCCTTGGTTGTCTTTATCTTAATATAATAGAAGAAAAACATTCTTCTTTAAAACATATACATTATATATCGACACATCGAACTGTGAGAACGTCAAAACATAGAGTTAGTAGTATTTTGAATTCCAACGACCAATTTTTCATGAAAAGCAAATATAATGGTTTGAATGATATGTATGGGAAGTTTTAAATAACAAAAGCCATTGAACTCTCATGTTTCCGTAAGTACATGCAAAACGAACATTTTAACATAAAAATAAATAATTAAAAATATTAGAATAGCCGAACATATTTTTTCATCTATTTTAACGTACATTCAACTTATTAAGGGAAACAATTGGACATTAGAAGAATGCTCGGTTTTGCTTCGCATAACTAACGACGCATTGGCAATGTTGTAAGTTGTTCGTGTTACGTATTAAATGCTTGACGCAGATATAATAGAAAGTTTAAAGAATTGCTAATTAAGAAATCTTTCTACTCAGGTGCTTTGCATATCGTTTAGTAGAAATTTCAATGATTAACAACCATCAAAGAGCTGATTGACCTCGAGGATCTTAACAGGATGATTAAAATCTATGCTATATTCCACAAGGCAATGGACTTGTAAACCAAATTTTATTAAAATCGATCTATTCGTTTAAGTAAACTTTCGCATTTATATAACAAACATACATTGAGCTTAGATTATAAATATTTTACTTGTATGTTCTTAGTATGATTACATATCGAATGAGTTTAATATTAAAGTCGCAGTTAGTTCAACGTACAATTAAATAATACGAATAAACATTGAAATCTATGACTACAAATAAAACGAAACAAGTTATTAATGGTTTAAAAATGATATACATTGGTATGCTTGTTAATTTTAATTAAAAACTGTGCCAGGGTCTTATCACGTCATAATGTATATCGGTTGCAATAATCAGGCCAAGAAAATGATCCTTCCTGTATTTAATCTCTTTGTCCGTTGCGTCTGCGTCGTTGGTCTAGTCGTCTAGTTATTAGATTGTAAGGCTACAAATCCTAAGTGTACTCTTCCTACTGAGTGCAAAACCGGCCAATTAAAGTTAGGTACTTTTCCGTCAGGAAATTCTCTGTAGCAGACAGGGGTTAGACAAGACTCGCACTGTTTCAAATTAGGCACGTAAAACCGTTCGTCCTATGCCCGATCTCTCTCCTATCGTGTTGGTTTTCCATCCCATCAGATGATCTTTTTTTTTTTGAGAAGGTTTAAAGCAAATACCACCACGCTGTAGCACATAAAAATTTAGTACATGGGATTAAACCCAAAATTATTTAGGTTTAGATTTACGTATTCAGACTACTGGTCATCCCTGCTTTTAAACCCAAGAAAAAAATCACCGCAGAAAGTTTAATTAGAATCTAACAACTCTGATTCGTGCGATAAATAAAGAAAGATTGGTATTGATGACGCCTGTGATAAGTCTAAAACGAGAAGTTATTTGAATGACGTTATCGATCCTGAGAATCTGCTTAAAAAACCATACATAACACTTCTAGATACTTAGTAGATTAGTATAGTTGATAGATTTAATTTGTAACTAAGGGGGTACTTACCTTAGTCACCACGCTTGGCAGACGGGTTGGTAAACGCAGAGGCTTTTACCTATTACGACCTATGCAGTTTTCTCGATTAATTTGAGTCAAAATGAAGGCGAAGAAGAAAGAAAATTGTATCACTTCAAATCATCATATCGAAAGTCCTTAGCTTTTCACACTAGTTATAATTATCGCGAGTTTTAATGTTTATATATAATATGTTAAATAATTATGATTGAAGTCAATATTTGTATTATTACTGCATAATATTTAAAATAAACTAATTTAAAAACTGAAGCCGTCTTCCTTGTCAAGAAAGAGTTGTAGCCCTTATTTTATTTTATTTTCAGTAGG
This sequence comes from Vanessa tameamea, assembly GCF_037043105.1. NCBI lineage: Eukaryota > Metazoa > Arthropoda > Insecta > Lepidoptera > Nymphalidae > Vanessa > Vanessa tameamea. The sequence continues at coordinate 8,350,452 of NC_087324.1, forward strand.
ACAACCAACATAAGATACGATATCACATAAAAAAATAAAAATACATTTCAAATTTATCTTGGCAAATGTTCTACTACTTACAGGTAGTCTCACCATGCACCATCACATTGCACAATTTGTATTAAAAATATAAATTAAACATAATAAATGATTAGATACAAGAATTATAATATATTTTTTAACTATTATTATAATAAATAATAATTAATAAAACCAATAATATATACCATAAAAATAGAAATGAGCACAAATAAAAATCTTTATTAATAATTTGTGCGTATTATTTATCTTTGTTTTGGGATATAGACATCGTCAATCAAAGGTCAATAATATCGCGAACAAATATACAACAAATATTTATCGGATGCTTGACATCTATTAAAAAGATGTACTAACATTTCGTAATTCGAACGTTCTTAATATGTATATGACCGTTAAATATAATTAAACCATGTACGCCACAGTCCACTGGACTTTTGTACTGATACCTTACTAGCAGTTTTAGTGCATTCGCCAAATTAATTCAAAATAAGCTTTTACAATTGTTTTGAATGCTTCAAGGATTATTATCCATTAAACCGAAACGTAAAATGTACCTATTTATAAATACAGACAACCATTTTTACTGTCTTCTGGTAAGAATAGTGATTGTGCCAGTGTAGATAAGACAAGTAATAAGGCACGACAAACAAAAACTAGGAATCCATGTTGGCAACGTATTGTTGTTGTAAGTCATGTCTCTAACAATACCTATGTTTACAAGCAGGGCACAAATATGATCTCTGTGTCTATACGTGTCGGTGGGTATGACTACTCGTTATCGGATTGTCGATTTGCATATCCGCCTTCCAACTACTACAATTTGAACATTTATGTAACATGACCTGAACAATCTTGTGAACAAGGATGATATAATACGTTTGCTTTCAAACAATACATTCAACAATATCAGTTTAAATAAATAAAATCACTTGTATTAATTATTATTTTATTATTTTTGAGTTCGTTATTACAAAGTTTATAAATACATACGTGATTGTCATTTTTTAATTTTTATTTAAAATCAACATCGATTAATAGTTATTTATAACATTAATATCTTATTGAATATAGGTATCTAATATACTTAGCATTAATCAACAGAACAATCGCTTCTATCTAATATATCAAAGTAAAATTTGTTTGTTTGTAAATAATTTATAATTTACCTACAAGGATTAACATACAACTCTACTGATGAGCATACGAGTATAATACTAACATAGTTTTGGATCTTTATTTGTAATGTTATAACTCTTACTCTTACTCTTAACTGCTCAGTCTTATTTCCTCAATGTGTAGTAAAAGAGTGATTTTTATAAATTCGCATAGTAATTCTATACGGACAACGGTTGCACGACCGTTAGTATCACGATGACTGCATATCGATTCGTTGCCCCGGTCATCGGGTTCGTTTGACTTATATGTATCGAGTTGCTAGGTCATTCGGAAATACATTTGTAACAATATTCCGTAAATATTAAAGTGCTTGCAACTCATGCGTGATCGAATTAAATTAATCCTTATGCGTCGGAAAAAAATGGTTCAAACGTTATATATGAAACTGTAAATTCAAGTTGGATTTCGATTTTTCATTACACAATTCGTTTATTAAACAAATTATCAACATTTCGATATCCAAAAACCTAATTATATACTTAAGGTTTGTGTGATCATTGACCATTATACATTCCTCCTGTTTGACGTTTGTACATTAGTGGAACTTTCATCTGATGCTATATTGATTCTTGTATACTCACATTGACAATTGCGTATAGTAGCAAGTTCGATATCTGCATACATTTGACAAATATTTGTGTAGCCCATAATGGTTTATGTTGGTCGATGTAGGTATTTGTTTATATTGAGTTAATGAATTGGATGTATAAATTTATTGGGAAATATTATTGTATGTCAAAATATTTTGTTTTATTAGGTTTGTAAATTTTGATAGAATTTCCTATGATGATGATTTTTCACTTTGGGAATAAACCTTATCTATCATATAATACTTGTAAAGTACTAAGGGAATAATAACAAAAATAACAATATATTTAATGACGAGTTCATATATATATACGAATGTTGCCATCGTTGTTAATATTACGCTACCGCTATCAGTACAGTACAGCAGTAGCAGTATGTGCATAATTTTAGCAAATATTACGTAATGGAATGTATTTTCCAGTATATAATGCCAATAATTAATTTCTCGGTTAACATAAGTCGTATACGAATAATGTCATATATGTAAATATTAACTGCACCGCACTGTGACGAAATTCACTATACGCAGAGTAATTTTATATCCTTCTCAACACGTGTCATATTTCAATCTCTCTTATCAACATACAAACTAATCTCTGGAACTATCAGTAAAATAAAAAAATAAATTTTTAATCCTATTTATTAAGAAAGTTTTGCTTATGAGCCATCTAACTTTACCCTACGATTATGAACAGCCAATCAGGGGAAAATTCTACTTTTTTATAACAGTTAGAATACGATCTCGATAATATTCCAATCCAACTTCGATCGAACCGCTACTGGATCGTTGTGTTAGTAGAAAAGGAAAACGGTTAGTAGAAAAAAAAATAACATTTCGATTCGATTGTGATTTTCGAGTGACAATTTGTTAGTGGCACCCAATTACCATAATCGTTACCTAATGTTTCAAACTATAGACAAATAGACATCGTTTATGAAACAGCACGTATATTGTGTAATCAAAATATCACCGTGGGTCAAACCGCGGGACACAACTGTAAGACCATAGTGCTCAAACACGATCGAATTTCACATTATTTGTTATCGTTCATACGCTCTTTGCTTTAATTTCCATCACATCTGAAAACATTTACTCGCGACAGTAATTGAACGTCAAGTAATAAATATCCGTATATGTAAAGCTGGTAACACTGGAAAGTTGTAAGACGGCTTGGACGAAGAAAATGCTCCGCTCTGGGAAGTCACGAGCGCGAACTATTCAGCCCAAGCGCCTATGGATTGCGTTTACCGATAACAATCATAAGTTGACTTATTCCTGTCTTTGTACAAACTTGCAAATATTATAACATGTTTACGATTTTAATCATGTAAAAACATTAGACGTTATGTTCATTTAAAGTGTTTTTATTTTCATTTGTTTCATATTTCGATTTTTATTGAAAATTAATAAGTTCTTGTATAAATCTTTATATAATATTTTTTTGTGATTTTTATGTATATAGAAATTATGTGTCAACAGTCTATTTAACCTAAAGAACTAGATCATAAATTTTAAACGCTAAAATATTAGAGTCAATGAGTTGAATTTTTAAATAATTATCTCTATTATTAAATTATATTATAATATATATATTTTTATAAACAAAATCAGACATTTTTTCATACGTCATTATAACAAACAAAACACTTCTTTGTGTTTGTTTAAAATTACCTTAAATACGAGCATACAATGATCTCAAGCACTCATTAAGCGCTGAGATAATTCTGTCCACATGTTTAGGTCAATTGCAAAGGTTATCGCTTATTTTTAACAAGATTATTATTTTAACGTTTCGCCGTTATTGTTTTAATTTCAAATATTCACTGTATTATAATATTATTCATTGTTTCACACAATTACATCTTTATTATAGTATGTTTATTTTAGTTAGTATGCATAAAATTTTGACTTGAAAATCTTTGAATGAATATCATCACATTTTTTATGAATATTTGTTTGATACAAGCTCCAGATATTTTTTTATTCTTATGCAAAAGATTAACAAAACTTGTCCGTCTTTGGACATGGCTTTATTTTTCAATATAACATTATAAAGTAGTTTTGTAATGACTTCGATGTGTCGTAATTTAAAATTAATTTTACTTCCATACGAAAGTGACTGAAGGAAACCAATAATAAAGAAAAAACAGTCGTGTGTGTTTATTTGCTAAAACGAACATGTATTTTATATTAAATTGTACATTTACACTTTTATTTTAATCTTGAAGCCAAATAAACCATCACAATTTAACTAATAAATACTAAACTATATGGAAAAAAATGTATAGTACATGAAAAAAAATAATTTACTTATCAAAAGGGAGTTACAGAGAAAAGTAATTCTATTTTAACTTTAATGGTATTCTAATGACTTGCGCTTGCGACGCTCATCAGAGATCGGTTCAATGCTCATCTAGTTTCGAGGCGAACACGCAATTCTATTATTCTATAATATCTAGAGTAATTGGTACTGAATCTATTTCCATAATAATATTATTGTAAACGCGAAATACTTGCTTTTCGATTTCCCCAAGTGACGCTGACTTATGAATGAATAATGCGGGCAATCTATTTTTTTTTAATTAATTCAAATAAGAAAGAAAAAACATCCGCTTTTTACTGTAACTAAAGCCCGGTGGAGCGGAATGTTATTTAATCTAATCATAATTGCTATGAATCTATTCCATTTATTTGTAGTCATCTCTCCTCCATTAACGTCTATCTCCACCCGTCTCACATCACACATGTCATCTTCTTTTCCTTCGCTTGCCTTATAACATGCAAGCAAAACTCGGAAGACATTGTCCTCGTATATTGTCATGACAATCAAATCAAAATATACTTTATTCAAGTAGGCTTTTACAAACACTTTTGAATCGTCATTTAACAAAATATATTAAGTGAAGCTACCGGCAAGAAACTCAGTAGTTACTCTTTTTCAACATTTAAAAATATAAAGTCACGTTAGTTAAATTCGCACTGAATCGCAATTCCGATCCTCTGGGAGTGTGAGAGTCTCTCACCAGTGGAGGCAATAAGGCGAGGTTTTATAAAAATACATCAATATGCAAATTCTCATACTTGTGGATCAAACGGCGCCGGAGTCTATTAATCTCAAAGACGTAATATATAAAAAAATATACATGAGGGTGAGTAAGCCAGGGTAACTGCAGGCACAAGGAACATAAAATCAATATATAAGGAATGGTAAATATTTCTTCCAGAGCCAATAACTGTGAGTGGAGGTGACTACTCGCCATCAGGTTACCCATTGCCCTTCCGCCTACCTGTAGCATAAAAAAAAAAAAAGATTTACGTCCTTAACTAAAACTCTTCTTGGAAAAGGACTTTAATTTCTCCACATCAAATATTAAATACTATGATGATCGCTATACTATACAGTCAATAATTAACCATTTCGATAGACATGTTTCATTTTTAATTTTTAATTAATTTTGTTCGAGTGGACTCAAAGTTAATATCGATAACGGTGAAAGTAGATATCTAGAAGAGGTATATTTTATCGATCGGCTATGGCATTCTGAGCCGGCACCAGCGGGTTCCCCCTTTTTTTTAAACGCAACTCACTTTCACAGATTTAAAATTATATCGTATTGCGTACTGAACTGTTATAATATACAACGAAATCAGTTAAAAGAAATGATTCACGCTTGGCGTGTGATCAATTTTAATTATTTATACAGCTGGCGACATTAGAATAACTTTTTTCTCAATCAGAGTATAGTCTATGACAGTAAGTCGCACTTGAGTGCATTTATGACTTTGTTTTTATCATTAAATATTTTAACAAAATGAAAAAGGACCTACTGGCATAGCTGGCGCTTTACGATATAGTCTATCTATCTAATCTATTTATTTATTCTAATAATTACATCACCCAAGCCTAGTATATTGGTACTCTGTTATATTCGATAGAAATCTATTGAATGTCACATAGATATAATACTAGTTGTCGACCGCTGCTTCGCTCCCGTTGTAGTGGTTAGTTTATTCCTTCGGTGTCCTAATTTGCTTCATACCAAATGGGATCATTAATTCATTCGGTTGGATCATAAAAGATTAACACATTTATAATATAAATATAAATAATTTATTAATAGGTATAGATAATACAGTGTAAACTCTTTATAACGTTAACCTTTATAGCGATAAACTCCCTTTAAAGTAGAAGTGAGCACAACTTGGTTGATGGTTTTAACGCAAACCCACATATTGATACACTCTATAGCGATACAGCCATCCTCTATTACGAAGAAATGTGAAGACACTCTACCACTGAGTGAATGGATAAATCAGTTTAACATACCAAACAATTTTAACGAAGATCTACAATCGTACGAAAATATAGATGAGGATGTAGCCACAACCGGTACACTTACAGATGAACAAATTGTTGATTTAGTGTCAAAAAGTAAGGAAACACCCGATAATCAAGATGAAAAAGATGATCAAGTGGACGAAGCCGAATCACCACCAACAATTCAACAAGCCGCTAAGTTGGTAGAATTTTGGCAAAAAACGACAAAGAGACAAAGCTATCAGACTATATGTGTATACAATAATTTATAAGCATATTTTATCTAAGACATATTAAAAATTCTTGTTAATTTGGTTGTTTTTTAACGACAAAAAATGCTCAGTCCCTTGAGTTTCGTTATAAACAGTTTACACTGTATATATGTACACTTACAAATAAACAAGCATTGACACTGTTTCAATGTCTGTACTAGAAGTACCTTTATTATTTATAGATTCGTAATAAAACGAATCCATAAAACGTTTAGACGTAAACAGGCTCAGTATTCATCTGTTAGTTCCCAACATCTGTCTCATTCATTATATACAACAAGCGTTCATTGCTCTCCGTTCCCAAGAGTCTAAACTCTAAACGATCCTTCCTGTTTGTCGTTAGGTTCCTTTGACGTCAACATTAGTCACGGCTATGTGTAACACGACGTACGTACATATATGTATATCTATGACACATTACGCTTCATTTATAGTTTAAAATAAGCTTACGTGTTTTTAAGTGCCTATAAAAATATCGACTGACACTGTGCTTGAAACGGTTTTACGAATTAAATCAGATTTTGCAATTGTGTACGGAATTACGGATTTATCTGCGCGTATAGATATTATATGCATATAAGTGACTTGGCATACACTACAAGAATTTCGGAGCTATTATCTAACAAACTATATGAAATCTTAACGAAACATCTTGTTAGAGAAAGAAATTAGTTCACGTAGCAGTTCTGCATTTGCAATTTAATACTTTTATTTTTCTTGTGTATCCATGAATATACATACTGCTTATTATTGCGTGCATCTCGTAGGTTTAGGTTAGGTTAGGTTAGGTTTTTAGTAATCTCTCTAGCTGTTTCTTATTTATTCAAATAGCTATATTTTCTTTGTTTCATCAATATACATATATATTGAGTGAGGACTAGTCAAAAGATGTTATATGTATAAAGTAGCCAAACATAATGTGTTAAAAATAAATATTTACAATTTACTTAAAATAAATAATCGAGATCCTCTACTTATCAATGATCGTTTTCAATTATATCGTAAATTTCAATCATTAACCAAATCATAACTAATAAGAACAGTCAGTAGTGGATCAAGTCTAGAATGCGTATAATTCAATATATGATGATACTCTCTCATAAGTTGTGTCGTAAGGAAATGATTTATTAAATAAATATGATTACACTATTGTAATAAAAAAACAAAATATTACACATACAATTTCGGTATTAAATACGTATTGTGTTTATTTCCTCCGAAATCTATTGAAAATACTTATAGGTATAGTAGAATGACGTAACACACAGACTAATAATGTAATTAATTTGGATTGAGTAAGAAATGTAGGGAGTATGAATTTGTTAATGCAAATGAAGTAATAACGTTTACAAGAAAGTTCTTTCAAACAATGGCAGTAGTAATAGTGCTAATGAAATTATCGTGTTACACAAACAAACTTAACTCCCACATTATCAGGTGCTCCTAAACAATTTAAAAAAGGAAAAAAAAACAAATGTAAAGTTTGATTTAAGTAAAATTAAAAATTAAGTTCCTTAACATTAATTATAATGAAAAAATCTAATGATAATTTTATTTAACCTGTAAAAAATATTAGTGAATGTTTTATGTAGACACATATTTATCACCTTGTCAATAATACAAGTGCTATCTCTTAAATTAAATTGTAAAAAAAAATGGCCTACGAGATCGATTATTTCCAGTCGCACTCGATTTCGAAGAAGTATTCAAGGACAGGAACGAATTAGTTTTAGTCAGATGCGAATAGTTCATAAAACTCGTTTCATTTGCAATAAACAATTTAATGTGAAATTACGTGCACGAACGTCCTGTAAGTGTTATATACTTATTAAATATTTCTGTATAAGTAATAAATATAATTATATAACAATTGTATTACAAAATGCATTTTGTGCAACTTATACCTAAGTTGGACAGCCTGGTCAGCCTGGTAAAGCTCTCCGTAGCCCTTGACTATATATAGATAACTACTGGACGTTCAATTCCTAAATATATATATATATATATGAATTCTTCTTAACATTTGCCTTATAATTAACCGGAGAGGTGGCCCCTAAGGAATCGCCTTACTTCGGCCCTCTTAAATAGGTACCTAAAATGTTAATTTTAAAGTGAATTAGGTACTGTATATATAAATGATAAAATACCATTAGCATAGGAATGTTGAATAATATTTTAACTTGGCATTTATAAGGTCTACACTCTAGACCCATTATCTAGAGACTATTCTCTAGAACCGGATTTCGGGAAGGGCAAAACGGCCCGGAGAGTGGGCCTCCACTATTATTTTTTGTTTATTTTAATAAAAAAAACAATAACACTTGTTCAGAATAAAATTTTTTTACAATGTGTCGAAATGCGTAGTGTTGGTGAAATACAATGAAACAATTGCATGAAATGGATTTGCTTAAAAAAAGATTCCTGTACATCATAGCAGCTCTACGGGCAACTATTTACAAATATTCACATACAACACTGATAATAATTATTAAATCCTTCTTCCTCAGGTCCAGCTCTTACAACAACAAGTGACCACACTCGCCGACACGCAGAGCACGGCCGATGAGAGGTACGCTCGCGCAAAGGCCGACAACGCAGTGTTGCAAGCCCGTGTACACATGTTGGACGAACAGATACGCGAGGTAATTAAGGCGAGGTGTTAAGTGTTCATCTTATTATTAATAATAGGCTCTAATTTTCGACATGTCCGCTCCATGACGATAAGAAAGATAGACTTTCCGAAACATTCGTGCATTCCTCGATAAAAATACGTAATTGTAATTGGAATCATTTATATTAATTAAATAAATAAAAAGTATGCACAACTTGTAAATTCGATAAGGAATTATTAACACTAATCTTCTATTGAATAATTTTTATATCTATCTATCTATTGATCAATATTAAAACACAATACGTAAATATGCTGCAATACCGTCACAATTCTTAAATCTTATTTAAACCTCTGGTAAGATGGTTAAATCTTACCAATATTTTGAATGTGATAAGTTAATATGGTTTCACACAATCATGCCTGAACCAGTGAGCCATATGAGAGAGAAAAGAAGATTTTTTAAAAAATATTTATTGGTTCTTAAGAAAACATTCCGAAATCACAACATTAAAATTTTCACCTGGTATAATGTGAATATCAATTTCTTAGAGAAGAGTAGGCAAGAAACACAGTCGTTATAATATTTTTAAAATGTGATAAACATGCTTACATATAATAATTACTTACGAATAAATAACTAGAGTTTCATGATCAATGAAACATTAACAGTGAAAAATAACATTTTCTACGCCTATGATAATGAGCCTACAAAGAAAAAAACTGAATAGTTTACCAATATTTAATAATAGCATCAATTAAAAGGCTTTGATTGCTGTAAAACATCATAGAATTAACAATAAACTGATGTAATTTAGCTCGTTTCGCATGATTAACTTATACAGGCCGAACTTCCACTGAGCAAACAGCAGTAAGTCGTGATTGTAGCATAGCTAGATATAGATAGTCATATTATGTACTTCCAATTAAAGATCTAAATATTATATTAAACAAAAACACTAAAAACGGAAACCTAAGATTTATTTTGTACTAAAGTTAAAAAGGAAAAAGAACTAATCAGATATTTTTGGTGTAATTTTCACCAGTTTTCCGATTTAATTAATCTTTATTCAAACCACCCTTGAACTTATAATCTACTCATTGAATATATACTCATTAATATCGGTTCACAATCGAGGGTGATATAAACAAATATACACTCAAAAATAACGGTCGCGCTGATAACCGTATTTATGAAGGCAGGAAAATAGTAATTAAACGCATCTTACGGTTGAAACTATGTGTGTTTCATATATACCTAACAGAATGTTACACGTGTGCATTTTAGATCGAGTGTAGATGTGAGGAGCGTATAGCAGAGGAACAGAAGCGATGCCGAGACGCGATCTCACGCGTCGAACGCGACCGGGACGCGCAACTCGCAGCGCTGAACGACCGTCTCGCCGCTGCAGAATCCGAGGCGTCGCATCTTAAGCAAGAGGTACGAATTTGTTATGAATAAATCAAACCTTATGAATATAAACTCATTCCGATTTCGCAAGTGAGGTGAAAGCAAACCAGTGATATAAATTATATATTTAAAAGATAACACTATAGTAATAATTAATAAAATGATTTAACAATAATCGAACATCAAATAAAAAAGAAACTGATACATTCACATTTTATTCGATTCGATTAGATAAGATTAATAGAACATTTTCGATATCTGTCTTATTTACCGATAATGTAGTCAGCCGCATATTAGTATATAAAGGAATATAAATATTTATATATCAAGTGGTGGAACTCATTTAAATGAAACCCATCATTTAAGGTCGGTAGATTACGGGGCGTGGCGGAAACGTTGCGGGCAAACGCCGACACGGGGACTCGGAGCGCTCGCGAGGCACAGGAGGCGGCGGGCGAGCTGGCGGCGCAGCTGAGCGCGGCGCGGGACGCGGAGCGGCGCGAGCGCGAGGCGGCGGACGCGGCGCGCGCGCAGCTGGCCGCCGCGCAGCTCGAGCTGCGGGCCCTGCGCGCCGCGCCGCCGCCCCCGCCCGACCCGCGCCTGCACGAGCTGCGCCAGGAGCTGCTGCTGCTGCGCACGCAGAACAAATGTCAGTATTTCTCAATACTAGCTGACCGTTATCTGTTTTGCTTGTAGTCGGTTCCATTTGTTTTCAACTATTCCATCTCATTCGGTTCACTGAAACATAAGAGTAAAAATGTTGAGAAGCAAGCGGTCCATACCAGGGCCGGACCGTAAGTTTAGGGGACCCTGGGCTAACACTACTTAGGGGCCCACCTAAGACATATCTGAACGTAGACTTGAGTTAAATTGATTGAATGGGTTTGATTAATTGCAGGACTCGCAGGGCTGCAAACGATACGATCTGTTTAATTTAATAAAGTTATGGATTCTTTCGTATTATCGTCTATTTTTGACTTTGATTTGACTTAGCTGGGGCCCCCTTGAATCCACGAGGCCCTGAGCTGAAGCCCAACAAGCCATATGGTAGATCCGGCCCTGGTTCATACTACAAGTTATATTTCTTTTAATGACAATTTTGCTTCCAAACAGCGCAGAGAAAAAAAAATGTATCTTAAAAGAGTTGTGCTGTCAGATAGATATCACCCAAATAATCCCTTTTTCTCAATAACAATATATTGTATTAATTCCAGCACTGACGGAAGCGCAAGAGGAACTACAAGCGCAAATCCTCACTCGCGGCGTAGAGGAAGGCCGCAGTTTGCTCGACGGAGTGAGCGGGCCGCTGGTCGCCACTAACTCCCTCGCACATGAACTGTCGCAAATGAGCGATCATGAGGTAAGCGCACATATCGTAACATTCTATTAGGATAAGAATGATATATCGCTTGTATTCATTGATTATTGGAAAGACAAATAACACGATATAAATTCCATTCAAATCTAAATAGCGGGAACGTAACTATGACCTACAAACTAATAAGTCATCATATTAATACACATTTTTATTTTATTTTTTCATAATATTTAATTTTACTTTTTTTTTGGGAACATTACTAATGTTATTAAATACCTAAAGTTAAATAGTCCAAATATTGCCACATAAAAAAAATATAATTTTATTTCATATCGCTTCGCTTCTGGCCTCGTTACTTTATTATTTGCGATGCAGGTATATATTGATATATATGCGTTTTTGCAGCTCGTTGGTAGCACACACACAGATCACAGCATAGAGTTGGAAAAGGTACGCCATTTACACTAACGTGTGCATGTCCTGTACCTCGCCTGACTGCATGTCTATTATTTTAAAACATGATCACACATCCAATATTTCGATACCTACTGGGTATAAAAGCATTTAATTAGAATTAGATTATAATTTATATAAATCATACAATATATTATACATTTTTGACATTTGATAATAATAATAGATTAATGCTTTTATATTTAATAAGGATTTTGATTTTGTCTCAGGTTCATTCACAAAAAGCTAAATCTTATGTAGTTTAAATCATATTGCATGAAAATAAACATATTTTTCTCATCAGGAGAGGCCCTTGCCCAGTAATATTATGTAGAGCATGCATCGCCTGTAAGGGCAAATTATTTAAACTAAGACTTTTCTTTGAATTTAATAACAACATCAATAATGCAAAGTTTGATATTATTATAACACAATAAGTCACAGTGGAATTCATATAATATGTTTAATTGCTGACTCGACGGCCAAAAAAACTTGTGAATTGCGACAAACGTTTGTTATTAAGACATCCGGTTGATGATCAGCTAAACAAAAACTCAGTCTCGTATTACAATGATTGTCTTGGTGATATCACAAACAAAGACATTTGTAGTTTAGTAGATTAAATAAATGTAAAATAAATTAATTAATTAATTAAATAACCTGTTTATTCTTACAATTGTTTATGATTGTGATGTTTTATACCTTTAAAATAATGCACTTATACCTAGTAGAGTAGGAATAAATTAATTGTACCTTTTTCAAACTTTATGAAGTTTTAATTAGTAGAATATAATTAATTTGTAAGAAACTACTCATACAATACCTGCATGATCCAAACCACACATCCATTTTCTTGCACACTTTTTACTTTGTATACCTAATTATATGTTATATATAAACTTTTAATAATATTTTTCATATTTGTTTTTCAGCTGCAAAAAGCTTTAAAGGAACAGCAAGACGTTAATGTTCAACTAAGAAACTACATAGATGGAATTCTACTGTCAATTGTAGAAAACTACCCTCAGTTATTGGAAGTAAAATATCAGAAACCTGATGTTAAATCATAACACCTGATAACATTTCATAGTTTCTCTTAGAGCTCTTTCTTTGAAAAAATAACAAGCTTTTGTTATTAAAACTTCCTATACTGAGCTCTAGACTTAGCTTTACTACTTAAGAAACTTAACCTACTTATCCATTCGAATATTTATGTCGTCAATAAAAATTGTCTACTGAACCGTTGTGTTGCCATTTCATAAATCTTTTCAGTCCAGTTCATAAATAATAATTTATAATAAAAAAATGCAATAAAATAATGTAACTATATTTTATTATTAAATTATTTTTTTGGTAATTTGCAATCAGACATTAGAGCTGTGATAAAATTATTAAAAAATAAAAAAAGATTTTAATTAGTATATTTTATCACCAGATTAATTATATTTATATATAAATATAATTTTGAATTGAATAATACAATAAATTATATCCTATCTATGTTTTTAATTGAATAAAAATATTTTAGCAATATAATTTGTATGGCCTAATATAAAATGATATTATACGTATAATATAAGATTGTTAACAATTATTAATAAAAATAATCGTATGTAAATAGTGTAAAGTTAGATTACATTATAGATAAACATTGTTCCTCATTACGAGAATTTGCGTTTAGTCCAGCGATATTGATAAAATAGTTTTTTATTTTTATTTTTAGTCTAGTTTGAGGGTAGTTAGATTTTATGAGGCCAGGCCGTCCATATTGTTAATGTACTACCTAAAATCAATTTGCAAAGACTGGATGTAGGTATTACTTAAAACTCATCTCCATTATTATTGTATTAAAAACCATTTTAAATATTTTTTTTCTTTAACACTCGACGAAAGTCGTAAATGTAATTTTTTGAAATCCGTTATATGTAAATCGTTTTATTTCAATGTTGGTAGGAGGTTTCGGTGCAAGAAACCTAATCAATATTATAATTAACGATTGTATGAATGTATGAAGCCATTTAAATGTATGTATTTCTTAATATATATTATATAAATAGTTAAAATTGTACCTATTTTTACAATGAGATATTATATTTAAGAATAGCCTAGAACTTTTGTGTACATTTTGATAACACGATTAATATGAAGAAAAAATAAGAAAATAATATTGTTATAATCGTCAAAGTAAATAAAATGAAACAATTCTAATATATAGTTCAGTCTTTTATTTACCTGTAAAACCTCTTACATTACAAAACACATTCTTCACTTATAATGTAAAAAAAAAAAGTAAATAGGTACCATGTATGTAAAGACTTACATTTCTTCGTGTTCTTTTCGTTCGGTTTCATCTTTCTTGCTCAAATCCAAATTGCCAATGACTTGTTGAACGTCTAAGCGTAACATCATCAGCTTGGGATCCATATAGTCCTAAAAATATTATAAAACTGTAAACTTACACAGACAGACAGAGCCGAGATGCCCCAGTGGTTAGAACGCGTGCATCTTAACCGATGATTTCGGGTTCAAACCCAGGCAGGCACCACTGAATTTACATGTGCTTAATTTGTTTATAATTCATCTCGTGCTCGGCGGTGAAGGATAACATCGTGAGGAAACCTGCATGTGTCTAATTTCAACGAAATTCTGCCACATGTGTATTCCACCAACCCGCATTGAAGCAGCGTGGTGGAATAAGCTCCATACCTTCTCCACAACGGGAGAGGAGGCCTTAGCCCAGCAGTGGGAAATTTACAGGCTGATTATGTTATGTAAACTTACACAGAAATTGATAATCTTTCGGATGAACTTGATAATATTGAGTGCTTTACATACGACTAACTCACCTTAAAAGCCCCAGATTCCTGACGCACATCTTCACGAGCATCGATCACGTCCTTCCTGACTCGGCCCATTAACTGGGCCATTTCCGCCTCTATGACATTCGCAGGAGAGCTTATATTCCCGTAACCCCTCGAAACCGGCAGGTACGAGGGTACGTACGCATTGTCCGTGTACTGCGAGGTCCTGCACAGCGAGCACTGCTGCCTGCCTTCGATCTCCTTTCTTTCGTTGTGCAAACTGAGTCTTTCTCTCGATAGTGCGACTTTTTCTTTGGCTATTTGCTTTTCCCTCGTATTTAATGATACGACGTGTTCTTGTATCCTTCGTATTCTGTCTTCGTATTTTCTTTGAAGAAACTCTGCCTCCGAGTACTTTTTGTCGGCTTGGGATTGTTTTTCCATCGCCGTTTTAGCGAGCAGATCTAAATCTCTACTTCTGAAAAAGAAAATTTAATAGAATTTATTTATTAAGAAACTTATCCAAATACTAATAAGTAGTAACTTATGAATGGGATAAGATGACTTACTTTGAAAAAACTCTTTGTTCCTCGATTTGCAATTCTTGTTTCTGTGAGTTCAACTTCGACCTCTCCTCTGACGTCTCTTCTAACTGTGCCTGTAGTTCGGCTTTCATTTTCTTTTAATACATAATTAATATTATTATAAATTCTGTATATTGTTGCCCAGGGTACAAAGCAAATATATTATTTTGCTCATTTTCCTCTATTTATCTAAACTAATCAGGGGCGGATTATTAATTAGACAGTGTAGGGCACCGTATCGGCTAGGGCCTACTAGGCAGATCAAAAGTTCAATCAAGACAAAAATTGGAACATAAGATTTAAAAAAAAAGAATCTATAGATAGTGCTAGAGCTCGTTAAAAGATAGACAAACAGAGAAACAAATGGGGCGGAAATCTTCTGTCTTTGTATATTTATTTATAAAAAAATAATTAGCCATAAAATAATATTGATTAACATTACAATTACCTCAAGTTCCAGTTTCAAGCTCTGTATCGAAGCTTTCTCTTTGGCAACCGAAGCGCTCTCCCTTAACGACTTTGCCTTTTCCTCCTCTATTTGGGATATTTTCTCTCGATATTCCTTTTGTATTTCATCTTTCATCATCTGGATCGAAGAATAATTATTGACCGTACCATTGTCGCAGTTATTATTCATCGAAAAAGGCTTTATAGTATTAGCGTGTAAGTCATTTGGATGTTAATAGTAGCAGCCACTTGGCGATATTGGTTCAATCAGAAATGTGCATATATTTTATTAATTCATTGTAATTTACCTTACATAAAAATATTGTTGATTGATTTTATTTAATTATTTCTAAAAGTGTTGTGTGTAGAGATTTCAAGTGTAGTATCGCTATTTTTTTCATCAATAACTTAATTGCCTTATTTTGAGTTAGGTGTCAATCCTATATAAATCTTATGTAAATTCCGATACGTTTGGTTGATATTCTTAGTTGATCTGTTAGCGTCTATTTCAATATTTCTATATATTTATAATAATAAATAATAAATATTGGACAACATCACATACATTACTCCGACCCCAATGTAAGTAGCTAAAGCACTTGTGTTATGGAAAATCAGAAGTAACGACGGTACCACAAACACCCAGACCCAAGACAACGTAGAAAACTAATGAACTTTTTCTGCATCGACTCGGCCGGGAATCGAACCCGAGACCTCGGAGTGGCGTACCCATGAAAACCGGTATACACACTACTCGACCACGGAGGTCGTCAAATATTTATTTGTATATTTATAGATATAATATTTCAAAGAGATAAAACTTTGATTACAAAGTTGACTTCAAATGATTTCTCTTATCGCTACCAAAGAATCCTTTCAAAAATTGGCACCATACGTGACACGATAGAGAATTGAAACTATTCATCAAAAACGTTTACCTACTTACTTTAAAAAGTCACCTAAAATAAACCACAAATTACGATTTTCTAATTAATTAATTCGATATATTCACCTTAATTTCCTCATCCTGTTTCTTTAATATGTTCTTTGCGAATTCCGTCTGTTTGCTAAATGTTGCCTTCTCGAATTCAAATTCCATTTTCTTTTGACGTAACGATGTTGATTCTTCTTCGATCATCTAGTCATTGAAAAACCATACTATTTGGAATAAATTTATTTAAAATGCGTAGGTAGGTTAGTAAATGGAATATCTGATGGTAAGTAAGCACTACTGGCTATAGACATTGCCACTGAAAGAAATATTAACCTTCACTTTTATCGCCAATGCGCCAGCAACCTTGGGAACTAATAATGTTATGTCCCTTCTGATGTAGCCTTTTATTTCAATCAAACTTACATACGCAACGAATATAATATTACCGATGTCATTTGTTTGAGCCTCGCTTCCAACATGTTTACCATTTCCTTACTCCCCGATTTCTCCTTTTCAAAATTTTCCCGCTCAATATTTAATTGTTGAATCATATCTAGAACAAGATTCCAATGAAATCCAATAAAATTTATTCATAAAACTATATATATATAACACAAATATAACATTTTTTTGTACCAGAAATCTGCGTCTCTCGAATCTGTAAGCTCCTATCAGAATCCTTTTGACTGTTTTGTGACAATGTCTCAAATTTTTCATATAACTGAGTACACTTCATATTTCCATCTTTAACTTGTGTCAACAAATCTTGCAGATCTAACGAAAAACTTGCAGAATCTCTTATTAGAACTTGCTCTTGTTTTACCGCATTCCTATAAAGAAAAAAAACTGTTTAATTATTACAATCCTAAAATGTCGCCCAACGTGGGATACACAAAGAACATAAAAATATTTTAAAAAAATTTAGTTAGTATTCGTTGATTTTAATGCGAGATAAATACTAATTGAATCGTATATATACATATGTAAATTAGAGAAAAACAGTCACTTTAGAATTTCACGCTCTCTCCGAACCGGTAGTAGCTGTATAATTAAATTTTATAAGGTAAAATTACGATTCAAGCGTGTTTATAAGAATCTAATTAAATAGATTATAAGGACCTTAAATATGTTAAATAAAAATTACTTCATATTCTCCATTAACGTAGCGTGATGTTCTTGTAATGTTTTAATATTTTCCAAATGCTGTTGTCGTAGCATATCATTCTCAGCCTTATGTCGCTCCGTCAGCGAATTCAAATTCTCTTCGCACATCTTCTTATACAGCTGGTGATGTTCGTCTAACCAAGTAATTTTCTCTGAGTAAAATCTAACGACCTTTTCGCTTTCTTCTTTCATTCTTTCCTCTGATTGATGAAAAGAAACTTCTAAGAAGGCAAGTTGACGTCTAATCGTAAGAAAAGAAAGTGTGAATATTTGAGTTTACTTTTACTATTATAATGTATCATATATTTTTAGGTAGGATACCTGTATGATGTTTCCATTAAATCGATCTCTTTATCGTGATTATCTTGTAACGACTGCACGAGTTGCAGTAATTGTTTTCTTTCTTTTGCAAATGGACTTTCTTTACGTTCTGCTCCTTCATATTCGTTCGTATCTTCTTGTGTTTCCTCATTATCAGTTTTAGCATCACCTAATAAATCCTGCGTTAAATTCACAAAACGCCTATACACTTTAAGGTATTTTTATTGGGAATTTTAATTGTATTATTTTTTTATTCCATGATTGAATTAAATTTTAATTTTATTGAAATAAGTCCAAAATTATGGATGTATTCTTGGGCCTATAATTTTGATATATGTACGTTACATAATCTTAAATAGTTTTAAAGACTTTATTCGATAAAAAATATCCGATTGTCGATTTATTAATTTTTTTGAAAAAGTACAATATTCTTTTGGAATGTTTCAGAGACGATCATTGTATGAAAAAACAATTCCTTATTTTATTAACTATACCTTAAGATAGTTTTACCTTAATCCTCTGAGTGATTCGTTCTTGATGAACAGCTATAATTGCTTGCATTTGCTTCCGGTGATCAGCTTGTCTCCGCAACATCGCATCGAGTTGCTCGTGTTGAGCGAGAACTGACTCGCGTTGCACTCGTTGACTTTCTTTCTGACGCACTACGTATATTTGTTTCGAAAAATTATGATTAATATGTCGATTGAATACAAACCATTACAGATTAATTTAAGTTTATCGTTTTTAGTTCTTTTGAATCAAAATTGAAACCTTTTATAAAAAGAAAGGCAAAGTTAAGGGAATAACGGTAAATTTCTGCCTTACTCAGCATGGCGGCTAACTTTTCATCCTGGGCTTTTAACTGCAACGCTACCATTAACTGCGATTCTTGTTGCTGTAAATAAAGTGCTGTTCCTTGCATTGTTATATCTTCTTGACTGAAGTCTAAGTTCGAGACATTTGCTGTCACATTTTGAATGTGATTTTCTACATTAGCAGTATTTTTGGGGGTTTGCTCTGTTGTCTTAGGATCTTCTTTCTGCTCTTCATCAATTTGTTGAGTTTCAATTTTGGACTCCTTAATATTTTTCTTTTTCTTTTGCCCGCCACCTCCTAACCAAGCAGGCACATTATCTTCTTCTTCTTCTTCTTCCATTAGGCTATCTTTTTCTTGAAAAATTCCAAGCCAGTCATCGGTTGACTTCATTTTCTTCAACTTTTCTACTTCTTTTACGTTTTCAGTTTTTTTATTTATCTTTGGCTTTTGTATTTCAACCTTAGCAGTGGATGAGCCAGTTTGCCTAGATTCAGAATCCAAAAATGTATCTAAATCAAATTGCTGTTTTTTTCCACCTATCGTAGGCCTTGTGGTTTGGTTGGAACCACCTGTTTTATTCGATGAACTGCCCAAAATATCGTCCAGTAATGATTGTGAACTTTTACCCTTTTCTAACGATTTATTGGTATCTTTCTTTGAGTGAATTCCTAAATCATTAAGAACACTATCAGCACTTGTGACAAGTTTTGGCTTAGCAGGCGATTTGCTAGCATCCATTTGTTGGAATATTGATTCTTTTGAAACTGTTCTCTTAAAAGGCGCTGGAGACGTTGCTTTTAAATTATCAGGTTTCGACTTTTCTTCAACAGCAGCATCTTTCTGTAAACTTTTATCCCCAAGTAGATCCTGACTTTTAGGCAGATTAGTTTGTAATTTTTGGTCTCCTAACTCAAAAAAAGTATTTTTCTTTTCCGATATGATAGATTCATTTTTCTTTTGTGGTTTTTTCTTACCCAATATATCGTCATCAAAGAAACTATCATCACTACCATCGCTTAAAATCCCCGCAAGAGGATCATCAAGGTTAAAGTTCATTATAATTTTTTTGAAGATCTTTATACTTTATTTCTGGAGTTTTTCGAATAACTTATTTGGTTATAAAACCATTAAAGCCAAATATATTTTAGAAATAATTATTTTGTTGACAAACTAGCCGCCATAGCAACCTGAGATGTAACATAGATAAACCCAGAGATTATAATTATGAATTCTATACTTTAAATATTGAATAACTGTTTCTAAAGAGGATCAAATTAAAATAACAATAATATAAAAAACAAATAAACATTCATATAATTCAATAATATATTTACATAATAAAGAAATAACTATATTTTGTAAATTCTGAACGCAACACAGAGTGACGAACTGAAGATTGATGAAAAATTTGTTGCTTCATGTCAACCAGTCGGCTGTATTTTTAATTATTTTTTCAAAACAACTACAACAAGAAAACTATTTTTTTGTTAGCTAGATATTTTTTAACATTTAAGCAGCAGTCAATCATGGATTTCATTGGTGAGCATTAATACATCTTGCGCTAGTGATTATTGTTATAATTTTGACAATATAGTTGCGGCCTGGAGGGATCTTTTGTTCTAGAATTTTGCATACTCACGTTATTTTTTCAGCATCCGAAAAAGGGGACACGACAGAAAATCTAGATCCAAATTCATCAGTATCCAATGGCAATTCAAAACCTGACGTAGAAAGCAAACCATGTGTTGATAATGGAAAAGCGCACATCGAAGCTCCCACAGAGATCGCTGCTTGCAGTTCAGAATCAACAGAAGACTCTGCGCTATGTGAGATACCAGAACAAGTCGAATTTACCGTAGTTTTTAACAAAAATAAACATGACATAACATTTGCATATGATGCTACTGTGTTAGAACTTAAAGCTCATTTAGAGAGGATATGCGGGGTGCCGCAATCAGCACAGAAACTAATTATCAAAGGTATGGCTCGGGATAATCTGACCTTGAGAAGCTCAGGAATAGTTAAAGGTGGCAAAGTCATGCTAGTTGGATCTAAAATGGATGACATATTGGCTGTAAAGAGTGCACCAAAGGTAATTGGAATTCAATTACATAAATTATTAAATTATTTAGTAAATGAATAACTTTTGTGAAGTAATAATAATGCAATTATGATGACTAAAATAATTTGAAGTTTAGGAAAAGCTAAATTTAAATTTTCAATTTTAATAAGTACATTTTCAAAAAATTATCTATACTTACACTTTAGGAAATTCAAGATGAAAAAAATAATAGTCAGTCAAATAAGGAGCCACTATGCATGCAAAAAATTCACAGGAAAGTTCTCGATAAAGGCATTCCACCAGATGTGATGCCTGGAATCAAAGGTGTAAAGGTATGTTCAAATTTTTTGTTTAAAATATATGCTGCACAATGGAATCTAAATTCTTGATTCTAAGCTGTTTTTCTATACTTAAAATTGTTACTTAGCAATAGAAAAAAACATTTTGTATTTCTTTCATTTTTAAGAAAAAAAATTTGTTTAATGATTATTTCATCTAGTAGTAATAATTTTTAAATGATCATAAACTTATTTAGGGATTTTAGCAATTTAATAAAATTAAAATCATAATAAATGCAAATAAATATTATGTAATAAAAATGTGGTTAAAGATGTGCATCCACGACACATGAGATCCACTATGATTGAGCACTAAATTTACTCAGCTCTAATAGATACAATACATATGAACACACTGAGCTTTGTTGTTACTAAGACACACTATGGGCTTGCAAGCATAGTGGATATGTACCATTATAAACTATGGAAACAAGTAACACTTTAACTTTACATTATGTGATGTGTAGGAACCACTTCCACCAGTGCCATTAAGTGGAATGTTAAACAAACATGGAGGTAAAGTGAGGCTAACATTTAAACCTGAACAAGATCAGCTGTGGCTTGGTACCAAAGAGCGCACTGAAAAACTTGCCATGACGTCCATTAAAAGTAAGATTTTATTAATCAATATACAGAATACAGTTATATCAAAAGTAATATTGTTATTTATTAATTTTAGGTATCACATCTGAGCCTATTAAAGAACATGAAGAATATCACATTATGGTAAGATTCAACTTAATAATTTTGGTCTAGTCATAATCAAAAGCCAGAAATGATATTTTCTTGTATTTATTTGTTTCAGGGTTTACAACTTGGTCCCACAGAAGCATCCAGGTATTGGGTGTACTGGGTACCTGCACAATATATTGAAGCCATAAAAGATGCAGTGTTTGGAGTCTGGCAGTTCTTTTAATTAAAAAAGCCATTAAATCTGTCTACTGTATCTACCACATGTGAGCTACTTGGGTAGTTGCAATATATTTAAAATTATGGATGTGAATGTTGTACCCTAGCACACTTATGTATATTCCACATTTTATATATAGAAGTTCATATTAATGATTGACTTATACAATTTTACAATAATGATAAGCTAAATAATAGTGCTAGGGATCTCTCTCTTATACAAACACCATCTTAATTATTTATATCATATTTTAATTCTAAATTGTATTTCTTTTTAAAAAAACATTTTACAATAAAAGTTATTATCAGTTTATATATTATATTGTTCCTGTACTGAAAATTTGGTACTGTTCGTTTTGTGATATAATTATGCTATGTCAATTAAAAATTGTCCATTGATAATTTGGCATCTGTCTGGTCAAGCGAGAGAATTATATTTTTTTGCTATTGTATAATTGCATTTTATGCATTTGGGTTTTAGAGCTGTACAATATTGCTATAATGGAATGACATGCTAAAACAACAGAGCATTCATGACTCATGAGCTTATTGTCCCTCGTGTTTGGAAACCTGATCTCTATTTGAACTTTATAAAATTCATTCACAGTGAAGGATTGGTCCGAACACTGCAACAACTTCTTAAACATCTTTATGATCTTTTACTACAATTATTCTGTATATTTAACTCTATTCATGCATATTTTCCTGCCAATCCTTCACAGTCATTTGATTATAGAATTAGATAAAATGTTTTAAACTAATACTTGTTTTATTTCAAACAAAAATATTTTGTGTAAAAGTTTAATCAATAAATAAATATGACATTATAAAATAAATTAGTATGCTTAAAGCTAATGACAAATAGTCACACAAGAATAAAATGGCACATACAAAAAGTGTAAAAAGAATTTTTAACTTTGGCATCTTGATATGTAAATAATACTGTTTTGTACTAAAGCATTTGTAATTGTAATTTCAACCATACTCGGATTGAATGGTCAGTGAAAATTGGCCTCTAGGGATTCTTGTGGCATGGTACCAAAGACGAGTATCCAGTAGCACTGCAAAAAAATTGATTATATTAATTTTTAATTAAATCAATTATGATAACTTTCAAATTATATCATCAATAAATTCATGTTACATTTAGCTAAAAAGGTATTTTGTTTACATACCTACATCCCCTGGCTCAACATAGTATTGAAATTTATTGCAAATATGTTCACATTCTGGAACTGGAACTACAAACCAAGTCTTATTGCCTTTCACTTGGCCTTGCCACATTAGTCTCGGGATATAGTCTAACTGAAATGATAAGCATAGTTTATAAAAAATAAACAGTAAATATCATATAAGAATTCGAAATGTTGATTGTTTTTAATATATTTACATGCATAACAGCTCCTGTTTCATATCCAAAAAATATATTTTCAGTTGCTGGATACTCTGCATCCTCTGGAAGAAATTCTGGGACACTGTAGAACTTTCTTACTTCATTTAATATATCTGGATGACAATTGCCCCTACAAAATAATTATTTAATTAAGTGTGGTATATAACCATTTATTGGCAGTTAATATGTTCTGACATATTATACAAACCATCCTACATACCAGGGCTCTTGCCCTGGCTCATTTCTAACTCTGGCAGCTGGCATCTCAAAGACTTCTTTCAGAGTAAATAAATTTGTTCTAAAATTAAGAAACTGACAACCTTCATCCAAACTTTCATAGCTACCAGAAATTTCTTCATACAGCCTTTTGAACATTTTAAAATTTAGCTCTTTAGAAGCTCTCCAATGTTTTATTGCATTTTTTACAATAATAGGTTTGGACGAATAAGCATAGTTCTGAAAAATAAGAATAACATATATTGTGGTTGTAAGTTCTATAAATAGATTTTTAATTGCAATATTTTCAACGTTATTCCCTACCCTAAAAATTCGTCGAGTAATATTCTGCAATATAATGGGTTTCGTAACATTCGCACAATAGTTACAATCGGCGAGAGGCCGCGTCGCTTCCCACACCAAGTGATTAATAGGTAATAGACATCTTGCACTTAATAAATATTCAACCGCCAACCCCACTAAAGCTGCTGATATAAAAGCTATACCTATTGATAAAATTGCACCTTTGAATCTTACACTCGATTTCTTTTTTACATTACAAATATTACTATATTTTCCAATTAAAGCTCGATCTAGGCCCCTCTCCAACACACTTTTTTGTAAACATTTTAACTTTTTCTGTATATTACTTTTCTCATAAGTAAGTTTTTGCATTGTTTCATTATATTCGTAAAAGTTTTATAAACATTTGCGCAAAAGCAAAACTATTATTTGAATATTATGTCAAAATAAAGAATTATAAAAAACGATGTCTGTCTTATTAATTGTCACTCGTTTATCAATCAATTCTTGTTTTTCGTATATTAAGCTAGATGTACACACTAGACAGGCATTTACTATAATAGTAAAATTACTAAAAATATTTAATTTATTCTTTATTTAAATAATAATAATAATGAAAGTTTTTAAATGAGACATTAAGCATATTTATAACATTTCGTGCAGAAATTTTATCAATAAAATCAACTAAAAGCGTTAGTGATCAGCGTGCATAAGTTATTTATCGTCTATGGTTTGACCTGACGCTGTCAAGTCAACGAACTGATGAACTTGGCGGTTTCAGTACTAAGTTGGCTAGGTGAAACCTAAAATGCCCCCAAAGAAGCGTGATAAAGATAGTGAAACAAACAAAAACTCTAAAATCGATCACTTACAGGCTGACCATGAGTTATTCTTACAAGCTTTCGAAAGTAAGTTGTGATTATGAGTGATGATAAGACGCGCTCTCACAAGGATAATTTGTAATTATAAAAAAACATTCAAATTATATTCTTATTTCAGAACCAACACAAATATACAGATTTTTACGGACGAGAAATATGTTATCGGTTCGTATTAAGTTTCAGTGATTGTGTAAATAAACGATTTAGCAAGTGTTTATTCAAAGTGCTTTATTTTGATTTACAGCCTATTTTCTTAAACAGGACGTTGTCCTACATGAAGCGTCGAATGTCAAGAAGTAATAAAGGTCGCATCGGTTTTAAAGTTGATTCTTTACTGGAAAAGATAACCGTGAAAAAGAGTACTGAGCTGCAGCCCAATAGCTTAGGAGGTTACATGACTTTAACGTTTTTGGGATTTTACGACAAAAGCTTAGACGATCCCAGAGATTTCCAAGTTAAAGTAGAAACTTTATTATTAAAGATATGTCACAAAAAGAGAAAGGAGAGCTCTTCAGCCATTGTGGAGGTTTCAGTAAGTGTTTCATGAAAAATAACAAGCTGATTGATTATAAATTGATGAATTTGAAAACATTCTCTTATTTTAAACTATTTACTGTATAAATATATAATTCACTCTTTATTTTTAATTTAACAAAGATAGGACATTAAAGATTACCTTTTTAAGTATGGCAACCATATTGTTAGAACAATACTTACATTTGTATCTTAATCTTAAGCAGTACCAGTACCAATGAATGCCTGAGGCTTTTTTAAACATTTTAGGTTGGCAGTTGTTCAGTTCCTCTTAACCCTTCAACATCAGAACCTCCAGCAATGGCTTCAGCGGTCAGCATTTCAAGTGATACCTTCAGTCCCTCCCAGGGACCTAATGTTAAGTCTTATATGCTAATGCTAAGGGTCACAGTCACTAAAGCATCTGCAAACACCAATGGAGCGAGTTCTACAGAAATTACAAATGGTGAAAGTGATGGTGAGTATACATACAACTAGCATATATTATATTTGCCATAACATTATAAGCAAATAAGCTAAATATATATATTCATAAAATATACCATAAAAATTAGTACACTATTGACTTATATTCATTGAAAAAAATTAAATAATATATTTAATAGCAAATAATATCACAAAATGATGAAAATATTGTCCTAATATTTGAGTGTTATTTGAAGAAAATGTTGACATTTTAA
This sequence comes from Vanessa tameamea, assembly GCF_037043105.1. NCBI lineage: Eukaryota > Metazoa > Arthropoda > Insecta > Lepidoptera > Nymphalidae > Vanessa > Vanessa tameamea. The sequence goes on from NC_087324.1 coordinate 8,377,026, forward strand.
TTAAAAATTTTAATTAAAATGTCAACATTAAGATTTTAAAAATTAGCAGGTTCGTATCATTGTAAACATTGTTTAACTTGTGCTTATAACTGTGTACTTGTAACTTGTGCTTATAACACAAAAGTGCATCTGGTAACACAGAGTTCATATAGCAGTACTTAAATATTATTGGAATAGTTTCAATTAATACCAAAACCCTAAATAATTTATGCGCAATTTATAAGGCAACTGCAATATGAATTTGTAACCAGTGTGCTCAACATACAACTGTCATACAAGCATCCAAAGATTCTGATTAGTGTTTGGACCTAACTGAGTGAGTGCTGCGGTACTAGCGACTAGTGTCAATTTGAGATAAAAGGATGGATTTTTGCTTATAGCATGAAAGAGTAACTACAAAAAATATGTCACAATATGCCTTATCTAAGTTTGTCGGTCAAACATAAACCGCGAGTAGTATACAACAAGAGCAGGGAGTGTGGGTACAGATTAGAGATGCTAAATGGCATGTTTACAGTTTCTTTGATAGTTGACTATTGTAATATTTTTTACTGTTCTGCATGTAATTTGTCTCACAGAGCCTAATATTGGGCTAGTCAACGTATATTGGAATATATTTTGCACTTATGTATTTTTAGATCTTTTGTAATACGTTAAAAAAGTATTAAAACATTTTTTCTTTTATGTCAAGTTGCTATAACTTTTCATTAGGCTATTAGATATCACAAAGATTTAAATGTTAGATTATCATGTTTACAAATTAACTGTGGTAGATATGATAGAAAGAGTAAATACAATGTATGATAAAATGGGGGAAAAACCTCTTGGGTTAGTCGAAGGGCACTGTGGAAATGTAGTAAGGGCTTATCATTACCAATATCAGATTGAGTAACTATTTATTCTATTATATTCAATTATGAAATAAAAACTAAAGGTAATAACTTTCTATAATATGTTCTGCACCATTAGTTAATCTCCCTTTAACAATGAATTAAATCCCTCAGCTGTAATCATGAGGGCAAAATTATAAAGAATATTCTCATGCATGCATCTTTTCTTGTAATAATATTATCCTTAATTTCAGAACCGCTGACAAAACGTCTTAAATCATCGACAGACCTAAACTCACCAAGCATGGATAATAAATGGAGCAAGCTCTATGGCAGTGAACTCATTGTCTATGACAAACATAATCGCTGTCTTCTTACTAATGGGGAGTATGACCTAGTATTACATGACGTCACTCCTGGTGGTAGGAGTGCCACCATCGCCAGGTCTCCACATAAAGCACTAATGGCTCAGTGGGAAACGATTCCTAATGTGAGTATTTGTTCACGTTATAACTTGAATGAAATTAGTCTATTGAGAAAAATTAAATAATTTTATATTTTACATTTCCAAATAAGATCCAAAATTAGCGACATTTTATAGTAATAGGTCTAAATTATTATGTTTTAGGAAAATGACGTTCATTCAGAATCAAACCCATTCAATATATTCAAAGTGAGACCACTCTTGAAACTAAAACTTAGCTGGAGTCAAGAGCCGACAAATGGCTTAGTGAACCGACCTAAACTCTATCAACAAGCCGGAGAAGCTAATGGTATAAAGAAAGAACCATGTTCTACGAAAGAAAAACTTTCTTCACAAAAATGTTCTATAAGTGAAATCAAAAATGGTAATCAATATTTTTCTATTTACTTTTCTTAAGTTCGAAGTTAAATTTAATTTGAGCTAGTAATTTTGTTTTTACTGGGTGGTAGGGCTTTGTACAAGCCCGCCTGGGTTACCGCCCACTCATCAGATATTCTACCGCCAAAAACAGTACTCGGTATTTTTGTGTTCCGGTTTTAAGGGTGACTGAGCCAGTGTAACTACAGGCATAAGGGACATAACATTTTAATTCCCAAGGTTGGTTGCGTATTTTTGATGATTAATGATTAATATTTATTACAGCGCCATTGTATATGGGCTGTGGTGACCACTTACCATCAGGTGGCCCATACGCTCGTCCAAAAACAAAGGCAAAAAAAAAAATTTTTGGATGCTTTACATGTTATTATTTCACAGGCGAAAAATTAAAAATGGAGACAAACGATGGCGACTCAAAACGTCAGCAGATCATCTATCAGTTCCTTTACAACAATAACTCAAGGCAGCAGACGGAGGCATGTGACGACTTACACTGTCCGTGGTGTTCACTAGATTGTGGCACTCTCTACTCATTGCTCAAACATCTGAAACTGTGTCACTCGCGATTTAATTTTACGTATTTCGTAAGTTACTAACTTTAGGTTTTTTAATTTAAGCTCCATCTAATATTTATTAATACCCCGCTTAATAGTGCATGTCTCGTATCGCTCGCTCACATCTGCTGTAGAAACGGTAACGGCTAGGACATAGCCACGACGATCTGCTAAGTGATCAGGCCCGGGGCCGGATCGAAAGGTCTCGACGCCTCGAGTGGGGGCCTCTAATTATTATTTTATAAATTAATTTTAACGATTTCATTTCTGTCAGTGATATTTGTCTATAACTTGTTTACTCTACGTGTCAACTTTTAAAACAGTATAATTAATAATATCTTTATAATTAGACTATACCTAGACATCCACACATATCGTTATCCCCTCGAAATATGTGAATCTCTATCGTGGTTCGGGAACCACGGACACTGACCGCGCGCGTGACGCAGCCGATCCCGGGCGGCGCGCGCATCGACGTGTCCATCAACGAGCTGTACGACGGCTCGTACACGGGCAGCCCGCACGACCTGGTGGCGGCGGGCGGGCGCGCGGCGGGCGGGCCCCGCGCCGGCCCCACGCGGCGCGCGTGCCTCACGCACCTGCTGGTGTGGCGCCCGCGCGCGCGCCGCCGCGCCACGCGCCTCAGCCTCGCCGAGTTCCTGGAGCTGGACGACGCCGACGCGGCCGACGCGCAGCGCCCCTACCTCACGGGCCACAACCGGTGAGCGCCCGATCCGAGTCTGATATGCTCTGTTCCGACATTTGAAATACAAAAATATATCAGTAATATACAAATATATATGATATACCTGACCTGACCACGTTTGCGTTAACTGCTTATATATTACGTTATCTATATAGTCCAGTTTCAAATTATTTTTTCTCCGACCTTCTCAAACGCTTTCCAGTTGCAGTATCTACGATGGATTAATTAATTCAAGGGATTAATAAACTCCCGTGATATAATATTACAGTATTTAGATATTGGTATTGTTAGAAGCAGCAATACTTGTTTCTATATTTCGCTTCTGTACTGAGAGTCAAGGATGTTACGTCTCTTGTGCATTGTAATAACAAATGATAGAGTAACTGTTAAACTCATCTGAGTTGACCTAGTATTCGTTAATAACTATCATCAATAATATAATTACCTAACTAAAAGTAAGGTCATATTATTATCACGAGTATACCGCTTTGGCTAATCCTAGCTCTTTCGCTACTTGTTTTTCAGATTATACCATCACACGATCACCTGTCTTCCAGTCTACCCGAACGAACTAGACATCGACTCGGAGAGTGAAACGGACCCGCTGTGGCTTCAACAGAAGACCATGATGATGATCGACGAGTTCACGGACGTTAACGAGGGTGAAAAGGAGTTAATGAAGATGTGGAATTTGCACGTAATGAAGTACAACTACGTCGGAGACTGTCAGATACCGCTAGCTTGCCAAATGTTCTTGCAGATGAAAGGGAAAGAACTACTCGAAAAGAATCTGTACAGAAACTTTATACTCCACATGTGCTCATTGCACGACTTCGGACTGCTCAGTCCGGTCGCGCTCTACCAAACTGTGCAAATGCTCAACCAAATGTTAGCGGATAATGCCGAGGCCAAAGAAAAGATGCGCGATTCCCTTAAAGCGCAGAGAGAACATTGGAACGCTGTGGGAAAGTACCAACAACCTGTGATCATAGAACAAAAACCGCCGACCACATCCGTGAAGTTAAACAACGTCGAAGCTTCCCCATCGGTCAGACGAAAAACCTCGAACCTCCAGAACGCCAATAGAATGGCGAGCACTAGTTCTAATTTTACCAAATCGGGCAGTCCCGGGCCGGGCAACGGCGACAGTAAGCGGAAAATGTCATCCGGCAGTATACAGAGTCGCAAACGGTCGTCGATATCGGAGAGAAAGAGCTCCGTATAGCGAATGTTCAGTATTTTATCGGATCAAGAACTGGTCTCCGTATTCGAGGCTCTTAGTACAACCTGGAAGTGATATTATTTTCAGGTATTTCGGACACCTATTCTGTTCAGAGACCAATCGTTATTTAGTCTCGCAGTTCAATATTGTTTTATCATTGGCGCCATATCAATTTAGGTTTAAAATGAACCTGTTATTGTCATTAATTGACTAGTTATTCTGTGGGTACTGCCGTTAATTATAAGTTTTAGATACCAGTCCATTAAATGGATGTCAATATATAAGTTTAAATTATGACATATTATTTTGCCGATCTTGGATCTCCTCTCTTGAAAGCTATGTATTATTTTGTTATTTACAAATACTAGACACTTCTATGATACATAATATAGATTACTGTAATAATTTCTAACCAATAGACTGATGGAAAATAAAGACTACAAATTGCGCTCCCAGTGTTATAAGGACATACATAAATAAACGTAACGAATTGATTGCAATAATATACAAAATAAGGTAACTTTAATGCGTTGCAAATCTTCCGGAATTAACGATAAACTGTTGCTGTGGTACCAATTTTTATTAACATAGTCATTAGGAAAATCTCAGAATAGCAATAAACAGTTGAACTTTTCAATGAAGTAAAATATAGATTAAAAAGGGTCTTATTAGATAGTAAATTAATAATGAAGCGTCTCGTGTCGCTAGCCGTTGTTCAAATACTGGATTCGAAGCACTTCCAAGAAACATTAAAGACTGCAATGCAATATTGCCTTATATTTTTCTCAATCATGGTCTCGGGTGAATGTAATGTGATTGTCGAGTAGCAGCACTTTTTTACAATAGTATTAGTTGTGTGTTTACGTTATTAACTATTTAATGTATTTCCATATTGCAATGATTGATGATATGAAAACTATTTTGTTATTTTTGTAACATTTGAGTAATTTCAGTAATTATTTGTACTTATGAAATGAAATATAATGATTATTTTCAGTAAATATTTGTTTTTTATATTACCAATTCTATATTTATTATACATAAGTTATATAATAGTTTTAAAAATTTAAACAAAAAAGGTATGCAGTAACTTGTGAATATCCCACTGGTTTACAAAGACCTTTTCTCTTGTGGAGAAGGTATGGAACTTTCCAACATGCTTCTCTAAAACAGTTTGGGCAAACTAATGGCAGATTTTTATCCGGCACATATATAAATAAACAATTCCTCAGAGATGATCGCGAAACTTAAAGTAAGTAATCTACTGCACTTTGAGATGCAAACATAAGGGTACGATTTATTTGCTGGAAAATGTGGGTATCTAATTTGACACAGGTGCACAAAATCAGCCTTAATTGTGAAATTCTTATTTTTGCTAATGATGCTATACCGATATAACAAATCATAGACAAGACCATTTACTAAAAAGGTGACTTCAACAACTGATCACAATACTCATAAATAAAATTATTAAAAATAGAATTGTCAGCGATAATAAAAATAAAAATGGGAAGCCATTTGACAAGCACAAATTGAAATTTATTGTTTAAATATGTCAAATTCAAAGAATGCTCACAAATCAAAAACGAACAAAAGTAGATTAGATACACAAAAGATCGAAGATAATGAAGGTAAAAATATAATTAGAACAAATATCTTCGTTGCGTTATTTAGTTTTATAAACTCTTTTATTTTCAGGTGAATTATTAAGTTGTGACCAAACTGAAAGCTGTTCTTATGCTGGTGAGTGCCAGGTTCAGATTTCATGATATAGATTACCGTTTCATCATGCATCTATGTTTTTTTTTTTCATGATTTAATGCTTTACCGGGTTTTTTTCAAGTGACTGTGTCAAAAAAGCTGTCTGGTTCGTCGGAAGAATCTAATCTATGCGGCGGTCAAAAATCATTTATTAGCATTCACTCGACCGATCAGCTCTGTCAGGTGGCAGGAATACAGAATCCAGCTAATATAGACGAATGCAATGTTGAAGTGCTCACCTTAAACGAAGTATTTCCCTCAACCTCTGATGAAAGCCTGTCGAACGACGAATCACCTGTGCGTAGGAAGAGACATCACAAGAAAGGTCCAAACAAAACGCCGCCACAAGATGCAGCGAACACTCCCTACATGCCCACCAATAGTAAATCTTCTACTGCACCAAATCGGACAAAGGAGGCAGTGGAAACCCAATCTTCTGTACATTCAGATTTTAACATACCAAAAAATACGTTATATGTTACGGGTAGTAATCCCGGTGAGCCTAAAATGTCCTATCAAGATCCACCCAAAAAAATGTCGAAAACTGTAAGTTATTTTATTTTAATATCTGGTATGATAGTTTCTTAAAGTTATAAAATTACTGAAAATATGTTAAATATAAAAATGCAAAGCTTAAGTATATTTTAAAATGAACCGTTATTTTCAGATGAAAAAATTTCTCAGGAATATTGACAAGCACAAAAGCGAACAGATGAACAAAATGAATGAGAAAGCAATTAGTAAACTGACTACAATGCGCGGAATTCTCAAAGATGGTCGCTGCGTACCAGAGTGCACGGGAGATTCGTCGTTACAGGACCCAGAAAACCAAGAAAACGCTGGTAATTTAAATTTTTTGAGGTGTTGTTTAGTTGCTTAATGTGGAATTGTTAACATATTTTAAAGAAGTCAAACTGTGTTGTTGTTAAAATATCTATATATTAGACATGCCAATAACTTGCAAGCTGTAGGTACAGGATTACAACTATTGCCAGTGCCATCGTTGGTATATAACTGCGCGTATTTATAGCTTTTGTTTCGTTTATCACATTTTGTTTTCGTAATATATGTGTCACCGTAAGATTACAAACATGGTTAGATTACAATCTATCTCGTCAGATTGTAAACTGTCGAAATATTCTTACAGTCAGATTGTGAACCGTGAAATATGATTGCAATTTAACGCATTATTTTTCGCTATATTAATCTTCTATTATATAGGTTATTAAGCCATATCGACGAACTATAACTGATATATACTTATTTTTGAACAGATGATTTGTCCTTAACATTCGCATTGGATTTCGGACCACAGATTAGTTATACGAAACAAATCCCAGATAAAAATGTTTCATTCAACACTCAAGTGGTAATTATTCATTTTACTGGCGACCTCTGCGTTGGGCAGAGCATTGAAACTCTAAGCAAAGAAAAGGATCAACAGGCTAGGAATTCGGAACTACGAAAAACTTTTCTTACAAAATATAACGAGCTGTGGCCCACTCAAAAGTAATTTCCACTCAGAATATAAATAAGGATGAGAATGAATGCGCGTTATATTTAAAATAATTGTTGAAAAAAATATACTAGTAAGTTATTGGATGATATTGTTAAATGCTTATTTTATTTTGTACTTCGAAATTATAAAATAGTTTTTTAATGATTATTTATTTCAATACATTATTAAGATTATAATTTCTTAAAAAAAAACGTGCCTTAATCTTTTAATTTCACGTGCTAAAAATAGTGTCATAACGTTTTTACTAAAATGGAAGTGACCTGATCTAAGCCAGTACCTATTAGTTCTTTGTTTTTTAATTTTGTTCAATTCTAATTTGTATCTACACATATGTTTTTAATTTGTATTTTGTTATACCAGACAGCATCACCATTTAAGTTGTAGGATATGCAATTTACATAGAAGTCATAGATTCCAGAATTCTTTATTGACTCGGAATGTGTTGGATTCTGGATTCATTTGCCTTTGTCTGGATAGTATTCGGCCAACCTGGTCAAATCGGATCATCTCAACTATAAATTCGCCATTTTAAGGGTGTAATCCAAGATCTTTTTGATATTTGCCATTTATGCTCTCTTCGCCAGTGTTCCTAACGCGTATTTGCTGTCGTCGATATAAAATACTTTTCGTCTGACGCGATAATGCAAACACTGCGTGGGATACGCTATCCTGCAAAAGGCTATTTGACTGGTTTTTAATATCCATTTTATACTATTTAGTAGAGGTTAAGGAACCCCGTAAAAGTTGTTTTTTTAAATTCTTGTACATATTTGCTGAAAAATATCAAATTAAAAATTCCATATTTAAATATCGCGCGAAAACGTTACTATGATAACATGGCGCTGCAATGGGGACGGTGACGTCACGTGCCCTGTATTGTAATCTGAGGCACATATAATCCACATACAGTAGGCAAACGAGGTTAACAAGCAAGTGACGTCATCATAAGCCCGACCAATCAGGAGCGTGTTGTATCACGTGACAAACGTTTAAAAGAATGCATTTTTATTTAAGTATTTTTGAATAAATTAATTATTATTTTCAACTTTCGTTAATAAATAACTCTTAATATATACTGATTACAATAATTGACACTTTATTTTTCGCATTGTCAAATAGCCTATTGTAGCTTTCTCGTCGCATATTTGATAATGATGCTGGTCATCGTCGTCAAATATTTGCGGGATGAGTTTACGCGTACTTACTCCGTATGGCATCACTAGTGCTCAACAGTTCTTGAGACGTTGGACGAATATATTAGGACCTTACATATGAAATTGACGTTTTGTACGAGAGGAATATAGTAATTTTTTTTTTTTGTAAAATATTTTTAATGAATTAAAGTATTATCTTTGGTTATCTTTATCTATGCATTTGTGAACGACACTGGCGCTAGTCCACCAAACACTCACAAGTAACTTTTTCTGAGTCAATTAGTTTAGGGCAGGATTTGGCTGGGTCTTAAGCAAAGAGATCAAAGTGGTCAGTACGACAAAATGCTAATTTCATATGTAACGACCTAATATTATGTTAACTTATTATTATTAGTTGTTTACCTATAAGATTTTCTTTTTCTGTTGCTTCAGTTCGGTGAGTATTATGATCCCTTTGAATATGAATAATATTTTTTTCATATCGCAATTAAGTTGTTCCTAATTTAAAAAAGGAATGTGAATTTAAAGCGTATAAAGTCAAAATAAATAAAAGCCCATTAAAGTTTAAAAATTATATAATATCACAGTATTTTTTAAATATTTTGATTCGAAGTGATTTTCCACAAAATAAGGTCTTTTACACGATCGTACGTAAAATATTTAGGAAAGTCAAGAGGTAGTTGTTCCAATATCCAGTTGGAATGAGTGTCTGTCTTTACTTTATCCAGAAGTGTGAGGAATGTTTCGTAACAAGGCGCAACGGAGTCCATGTGCTCTATAGTGAAGACATAACGCTTCTCTAACACCATGTATAAGGTTTTTGGCGGGTTTGTGTTGAGTATCTTCTGGACAGTGGATATAAAAGCAGCAGTCAGGTCATCGTCGTAGATCACTATAAAATATAGACATATTTTTATATATTGTTATGAATTAATTAAGTATTAATGGGGAATTAAACAATATCAAACAATCCAGCGTCATATGATATGGATATTTGTAAAGTTAACAAAAACACATGAATAGCCTTTGACTGGTTTTTCATATTATTGACATACAATTTCACTTTGTTTGTGTTGTATCAGGATCGAACCTGCGACCTTCAAATTTCTAGACGGTCTTTATAACGTTAATACTAATTAAAATTAAGACGTAGTTGCAATCAAATATACCTTTTAGTATAAACTCAAGGACTTATTTAGAGGAAAACAAATTGATGTACAAAACTTTTTGATTTGAACATTAATGAGTGCATGTTTTTTGTTGGATGAATAAATCGGTACATTATTATAACATAATATATTAAGCTTTATTTTTCGTTGCTCTCAATGTGACCGAGTGTATCTTAAGCACTGAGGTGGCATTAAAATTGTCTGACGTAATTTTTATAAAAAAATACTGGGAAGTAATCTTACCATCAGCTGCTATTACTATATCGGTTCGCTCAATTTCATCCAATAAAACTCGGTTCCAATCTAACTTCGTAAAATCTAATGGCATCACTCTAAACTGCGATTTTATTAGCTTTGAATTATATTTTGCATTCAATTTAATGAGATCTAGAATACCTCCTAAATCAATATCTGTAACAAATTTAAAGTTTTGATTTTTTATGGTAACATTCTAAACATAAAAGTTGGTATTAATAATACTAAAAAGTTTTGATATTTATTTCATGGCCTTTAAACTTATGAGTGGTCTGTTGTAGCGGCAGCGTTATTTGTGTTCAATTTCTGTTACGAGTAAATTCGGACATTAGTGTTATATATTGGTCATCATATGATATTTACTATGTATGTCAATTAATTTCGTGGGTCTAAGCTACCACGAAATGTGTATTAATAGTGTGTGCATTGAGTAGACTGTTTCTTTTTTTTGGGCAGGTTTCCTCACGTTTATTCTTTTCATCGTTCGCACGACATGACAAATAATTACATGAGAATCTGATTGGCTGTTGGCTACTTTTGAACTTGTGGCCATTGGTCCCATTATTTATCCCAAAATAAAATATATTACATAATATATCACATTTAAGGTTTAAGAAGGTATAAGATTATTTTTACATTATAAAACACCGATAACCGATGATTGCGGATTTAAATATGGAAAGCCCCATTTCATGGGGGTCAGCAAATTGCGAAGGAAAACATCGTGAGGAAACTTGATTATGTTGGATATAATTTTAGCCTAGCCTAGCTGTTGAAATGTTAATGCTACTTTACCTTTTATAACCACACTCACCTGTACAAACAACTTTCTTCGCGAACAAAGCAGCTACAAAGCTTGTTAAACCTGTACCAGCACCAAGTTCTAACAAAGTTTTGCCACTTAGTTGACCAGTTTGTCCTAAGTGTATAAGTAAATCTCCCAGCAAGAATGCCCCTCTCCACACTTGTAAACCAACTAATGATATCTTAGTTTTTGAACTGTGTTCTAATAACAAAAAAATACAAAAACAGTTAAAAAAACACACACTTTGCCAGAATCACATGTCGCCAGATTTGAATACAAACAGAAATACCAAATTTTTTACGATTAAGTTTTTTTATACAGGGCTTATTATTTATTACTCATCATAAATTATGTCATACAGGTTTTTTTTTTTTATGAAATACGCAATACTGCCTCGTTTGTCTAGACTCTAGACTGTAGTAGCTAAGTGCATATATTGAAAAATCTGTCGAGATATTCTCAGTAGCAATAAGAAATTTGGAAGTGGGTACTGTCAACACTCTCGAGTTACAGAAAGCACCTGAACTCTTTCAGGTCTTATCGGATTGGCGCTTCCGTCGGATCATGAGAGTGAGGGGAGACTAAAATTTCATGTGCGCTATTAATTCGTGCACATTTGGACTGTCTCCATTTTTGATGGCCGATAAAAGCAGTCCTCCTGACTGCTTGACATACAATATAGATAAAAAGAAATAAATTAAGAATAAATGAAACAATACCACATACAAAAATCCTATATACATATATAAATTATGTCTACATGTAAAAATTAAAAGTAATTCTTGTAGTTTGTAACATTATCTTTCTACTACAATTTTTATAATTTTAATTAAAAGGCATAAATGAAAAATATTAAGCTTACCAATCTTGATTACTTCTTTTAGTGGTCTTTCTACATCCAAATCATCATCCTTGTCAAACTGAATTTGATTGTTGCCTCGTGGCAACAAAAATGGGAACTCAGATATAACATCTAAAATGATGTGCAACACTGATAATAAAGAATGTAAAAATATTAAATTTTTTAACATTTGTTAAATTGACTCATGCTTTTAATGTATATAATAAATATTTGATAATTATTGGAATTAAAATGCTTTGTATAACTAATTAAGCTATATATTAATTAGTATTTAGGGAAGTTCGATTTTTATTAAGTATATATTTTTCTTGAAAATTAAAATACACTTACGGCCATTTTTACTTGCTTTTATATCAGTCTTATAATCAAACTCCTCATATATTTCTGATGTCACTGTATATTCTGGCATCTGAAATGTTATAATATATACAGATTTTTTTTTTAAATTTACTTAATTTTTAGTCAATATTAATACCTTCTAATAGGAAATCTTTTACAGTGTAGTAATGTTCTCAATGAAAACCATTTTATAACTGGACTTCGGAAGTGCTCAAGAATAAAAATTGGATAGTATCCAAATTTTAAATTTCTAAAATAAATTCTTAAGTCTGCTATAATGAAGGCCATTCAAATGTGTTATTGATTAGGATGACATATTGTTATCAGATTTGTTTAGTGAAATCATATTTTTGAAACTGTATTTTAATCTTTATAACAATTATATTTATAATAAACATAGATCTTAATTGTTTGTGTGCACAAATCAATATAGATAATTAATTTAAAAATTAAATAATAGGTTCGTATAATTCAAATTACCATAAATCTAAAACACACTAATAACTACTTTTCATTATGATTTGATCAACTATATAGTATAATCAATGATATTACGGTATAATGAAGATCATTTAATTTTAAATGACTTTTAACGGTGACAAACTCTTAATCGTTGCTTTTCATTCGTATACAATACTTCTGCACAATGTGTTTCCCCAAATGCCAGTCACGATAAATAAAAACAATACACGGTGTATAAAAATTAAACATAATAAAATTAGACAAAATATTTATTTATTTATAAAAATACACGATAGTGAAAAACAGCACTTATTTCATCAATATCTTTTTAGATTTAGATTATAAATAACTGACTGAGATGTAAATTGTTATATTACTAAATCAGTAGTCGAACGCCAGTCGCCAAATGCCAATGTTCATTGTTCGATCATCAAACTTAGATGTCAAAGATATTATTTAAGTGACATAAATACAATATTGCCAACAATAAACTACATTTCAAATTCAAAATATATTTTTTTTTAGAAATTATTAATTTTCTTAAGATAGATACCGCATATTTTTTTAATATTTTATGCTTATGCTTTTGTACATGAAATTAATGTATACATTTTAAAGACTGTAGTAGTCGACGTGAGATTAATTGAATTGATAGATTACGAGTATTCTTATATATTCATATTCTTATGTAGTATATAATTAATTTGTATTTGCCTAGCGCTAACCAACCTTAAAAATTATGCTACTAGGTTGAATCTTTGCGCAATGACATTCTTGATTTGTAGCGCTTAACAAAGAAATCCTTAGTCAATTTTGCCATAGCTCGAGTTAATGCAATGCCGATGCCTAATCTAATATCACAAAGAACAATAATTTATTTTAAAGAAAATTCAATTAATTATCATCGTCTGCAAATGTATAGAAAGATCATAGTGGATCGAAATTATTAATTCAATATTATTTATCTTAATATTATGATTATCATTCTCCTGCCCTTATCCCAATTTTTTTTTTGAGGTCGGCGCAGTAATTCTTCTTCCATTTTTCTTTGTCTGACGTCATCTTATCATATAATGCATTTTAATAAAACTAATTATAAAATATATTTTTCAACTTATTTTCTGCAAAATATTTAATTGTGCTGAACTAGTACAAAGATGAAAGACTGGGAAGTTCACATTATATTATAAGTTATTTATTCTAATTGGGGCTGTTAATATGTTATTAATATATAATAATAATAATTTTATTTACTTGAATTATATAAAGTATAAAAGGGAACTACTAATACAAGGCATTACTCCATGAAACGTTTTTCAATCGATTATAGACTTTTCTGGATCTGTTGGAATTTGGAAACTAAAAAAACAAACAGCGATCCAACCACAGAGTAAAATAAATATGTTATAGATAGATCCAACCAGGCAACCAATCACAGCCAAACACACGATCGACGCTGCCACGTCAAGTGAGACTGCGCAAGTGTGAATGAAGTGGCAGTTTCGGCATTTTGTGAGGATTCGTCTGCCGAGTAGAATTATTAATTGCTGTGAGACCATCAGATATTAAAGATGCGTGTTATAATATTTTCGCTAGCGATAGCCCTCTTGGGTACCGCGCTCGGTGACGAAATTCCTTCTGAAGACAATGTTCTAGTATTATCAAAAGCCAATTTCGACAATGTTATTGCTTCGAATGAATTCGTCTTAGTAGAATTCTGTAAGTTTTATTTTTATTACTTAAATTCTTTGTACAATACTTTGTATAACCTTTGCACGTGTAATACAAATATATCTTGTCTCATTATACAGTCGTTGATATTATCTTAAATATGATATTTTAATACGCCGGGCGGTATTGTAAAGTTCATAAGTCATACGTTCTACGTCACAGATGCACCATGGTGCGGACACTGCAAATCGCTCGCGCCTGAGTATGCAAAGGCAGCTACAAAATTATTGGAAGAAGAATCTCCTATCAAGCTGGCTAAGGTCGATGCTACCCAGGAGCAGGATCTGGCCGAATTCCACAAAGTCAAGGGATACCCGACTCTAATTTTCTTCAAGAAAGGAAACCCACTCGAATATTCCGGTAAGTAGATATCCTATTTTACTTATCTTTTATTCATTATCATTTTCTAGTAATTCACTTAATATAACTCAGTCATTAAAATTAGTCACATGCACTTATTAATGTGCATGTTTTAAAAACATGTTCACAGTAATTAGTACCTTGCTTTATTTCTTAATTTTATGACTTATACTGAAATTAATGAACTAGTATACATTACTTTTTGGAATGGAATTAAAATGAGATTAAATAATTTTGGATTAATTGTGTACCTAGAAGTTATATTTATATTTAGAGTTTAATAAAAATATATGAAAATTTACTTAGATATAAAACCTATTTATTTAAAAATCTGTGTATAAGATAACAGAATCAAATATTGATAATTATACAAATGGATGCCTTATCTTTTCATATTCATAAAATTTTATCACTTTTGTAATAGATACATACATAAATTAATCAGTAATAATCATTTCTATAATTTATTATTTGCATAAATATTTAAATTGATTATACATTGTTCACAAACATTTATATCAAATTCAAAATATTTTATAAATGATGACTAAAGTGTATGTTTCTAATATATATTTGTTATTTAAAAGGTGGACGCCAAGCTGATGACATTGTGGCATGGTTGAAGAAAAAGACTGGTCCACCAGCAGTTGAAGTTGCTTCTGCCGAACAGGCTAAAGAACTGATTGCAGCTAATAATGTTGTTATATTCGGTTTCTTCCCCGACCAAGGAACTGACAAAGCCGTCACTTTCTTAAACACAGCTGGCTTAGTTGATGACCAAATCTTTGCCATTGTCACCGATGAGAAGGTCATTGAGGAACTTGAAGCTCAAGCTGAAGATGTTGTTCTCTACAAAAACGTAAGTAATTCTTGTTTTATATACTTGCAATTTTTTCATTAACTTTACAATATGTATATTGATAGTATAATTTAAAATATGTATATTCTAAAGGTGAAACAAATTACAATATAAATGGATATACAGCTAAATGTACCTTTAAATATGCTACACAAACACACACTACATACCTGTTTATGACAAACTAGTTTTGTCTGACAACATTTTTAACACATACATGTACTGTACTGCTCAACAGTCCATCAATCAACCAGCCATATGTTGACTATTAAAAATAAAAAAATCATTGCTACACATGGTCTATTTTTCTAAAGAGTTATGTTGACTATCTATGTTTGTCAAACTAGTTTTTGGTAACCAAGTTAACTTTTTTTCTGTTCTATGTGACTGATAGGTATTCATATATTAATATCCGTTATCACAAGGTCATCTTAAATGTCAGAGTAGCTTCATTTTAATTGCAATTTTTACATTTTGAGTGTTTATCAGCATCAGAAATATTTTACAAGGGTACTATTATATATAAATGTATTGAATTATCTATGTAACTTATACTCTATGTATAAATTGACCATTACCTCATTAAGCAAAAATCATCCTTCCTGTGTAATAATATATAAGTGTATTTTGTTGTGGTTGTAATAAACTACTTCCGAAACTTTGATTAGTCAAATAATCAATTTATAGCACTCTTTTAACTCTTGAACATGAGTTTAGACATGGCCGAAAACTTAGGACATATGCAACCCAAAGGTTATGATTGTAAACCAGGAATTGCTCATTGGTAAAAGAAACATGTTGAGAAATTCTGTCACATGTGTAACTAACCCCAAAAGTACAGATTTGAGTTTTGTGCTGGTTATTCTTTATGTTTTAATTTCTTTATGTTTTAATTTCTTTATGTTTTAATAAAATGACAAAGTGGTTTTTAGAGCTTACTTAAACAATATATATTTTGATTATACAAAGCTATTTAATATAATTTAATTAAAAAATATGTAAATAATTTAATAGAAATTTTCTGAATATTTATTTATAAATACATTTCGTACACAGTTCGAAGACCCAAGTGTCAAATTCTCCGGTGAAGAGTTCACAGAAGATGCCCTGAAATCATGGGCGTTTGTTCAGAGTATGCCAACCATTGTTGAGTTCTCCCATGAGACTGCCTCCAAGATCTTTGGTGGTCAGATCAAGTACCACCTTCTGTTGTTCCTGTCCAAGGTAAATATGTTAAGCATACATTTATAATATTTTACATTTAAAAAAATATTTTAGCTTAAGATTTTTTTTTTTAATTTGCAATCAGCAATGCTATTTATATTCGGTCCAGCGATAATATGAAATTCAGTTCCGCTTAAGCAAACATAATCGTTAAACAATGTATGTAAGCTTTTAAAATTAATATAAATAAAAAGTACCAATAGTTGATTCTTATTGTGCCGTTAACCGTTAGACAGTTATCTATAACGGTAAAAATCTAACGCCGACGCGATTACCGGTTTGAATACCTCATTGAAAGCGAACTTAGATCGATTTTTGTATACTATACTTCAATTAAATACTTGTTCAAACATTTAAATTTGGAATATCTTTTTATTCTTAAATTTTGTATTTTTTTTATTTGGCTTTCGGCCATATTGTCTTCATGACTTTAATTTTTTTGTCACTTATGAATTAAAAAAAAAAACTGAAGTCACCTACAATATTTGCATCTGTCTATATTTATATAAATATCGCATCATCAATAAGGTCACGAGTTCTGTTAGCTCTCACGTCGGTGAAAGTAACCCTACTTTTACTTTGAGATCATTCTATCTTTGCAATATTATACTGCACTTTCAATTGTAGAGTCGATCATAATTTATAAGGTTTTTAATATCAGATTGATGTATCGAAGATATTTGTTGTGTCTTAGAATAAGAGCGTTCTAAAAAAAATATAATTTAAAGAATATATTGCTGGTTAAATTAATTTTTTTACGGAGTTACTGTTACGAAACTTTATAAACATATTTTTGTATTTACACCTATTTTAATTTAGATGTTTTAAAACTATTTACATATGATATTAACAGTAGCTTCCGACTTCCATATTGATAAAGTGTAACCGAGCTCGCAGGGCAATGAACTCTTGTCATTTTAAGCGCGGAACATTGCGCCCTGTACAAACTGACTAAAGACTAAGTCTTGCACAATAAACGTTTACTTATATTATATCTACCAATATATTCAAATAAGTAACTTTGTTTATTTTCTTAAATACAACAATTATTACATACATATATAGACATACTATATAATAGAATGATATTTTGTTTATATTTTATGTATGGAATAACACGTAATTTACATTAAAATACATCTTTTATTGATATTTCGTGTATAACTCTGTATGACCATTAAACGATATAATCTTTTTAATAGTATAATACTTAATACATTACTATTAATACCGATAAAGTAAATTAGATAATGAAGTATAACACATTTAATGTATTACGTGTTTGTATTTATCAGATTATGTCGTACATTGAAATAATTATTTTAAATATTTTAATCAATATATCGAAAAAGAGTAAGTTGTATTTCAAAAAAATCATATCTTTTTTTTATAAAGATAATAAAAAGCCGTGACATGTGGTAGATTTAGATTATAACATTTTTATACCAAATTTAAAATGTAATTATAAATAAAATAATAAATTATATAGTATAGACGGGTAACTTAATATACATAGATATGTATACGACTAGTTTAATAAAGTATCTACCTTATAGTTATATTGGTTGGTTCAAAGTGTACGAATTATATTATTAACGTATTTCTAACTTCTTCCTTTAGAGCACCGGTCACTTCGAGAAGTACCTGAATTCCCTGAAACCAGTCGCCAAGAACTACCGCGACAGGATCATGACCGTTGCCATCGACACTGATGAGGATGATCACCAGAGGTAATTAAATTTTTTTTTAAACAATAATTACGTACATGTTACCGTTTGTGTTTTGGTACTTTATGAATTCGTTACATTATTGTTATTAATAAAATAATTTATATGCATGTATTAGAAGTATAGAACAACGTGTACTACAGCTTATTTTATCTCAGATAATATTTATATATAAAATGTAATGACCTCACTGATTGATATCGGCAAACAGTTAAATGAGATAGTCTTGAAAATTTAATAAAGCCAGCGTTTCGGAAAGAGCGCTGGACGTTAGGTAAGGACCGCTGCTGCGCCTCAGACATCTTCATACAATCGACTCGTACGAAGGGTCATTCTTGTTAGCACACTAATTATTATCTAAACTAAGTATTCGTACCGATGGTAGTACGTTATAATAATTTTAAAAAAAAGCAATGAAGATATAGTTAAATGATTAATGTCTCATTTGATCCTTTGCTCTGAGAGTATCTAATTACACATTATAAGCACATTGCTGTTATAAGATACAACCTTAAACATTGTTAGGTATGCAAAAATACACTTAAATGTATAATAATACATTATCATGTTTCCTATGAACTAAATTGTATGACGTTAGAGTTGATCGAATAAAATGTTCAATCTATATCAATTAACTAGTTTTTGCCCGCGGATTCACTCGCGTTTCAGGGGCGCCCTTCAGGAGCTAGGCATGAAAAAGTAGCCTACGTCATTCCATGGGGTTCAAGCTCATTAAATTCGGTTCAGTGGTTGGCCTTGAAAGAC
Organism: Vanessa tameamea; assembly: GCF_037043105.1. Lineage (NCBI taxonomy): Eukaryota > Metazoa > Arthropoda > Insecta > Lepidoptera > Nymphalidae > Vanessa > Vanessa tameamea. Next base: position 8,396,192 of record NC_087324.1, read on the forward strand.
TTACATAGTTCCTTTCGCTTTTATAATATTTGTATAGATGAGGACACGTTTTTATTGTGTATAATAATTACTTATACCAAATGATATAGCGCGTCTTGGAAGTTTTAGTGTACATGGGCAAGCGGTTTTGGTTATATAATAATTATAATTAAAATAATTTAATTTCTTAGCATTTCGTCATCGAATAAATAAGCCATGGCTGTTGTTAATCCAATATAATTATCTCAATTAATTTGCATAGTAAAATATTTATTTCGATAGGGACGTCATAAGTGAGCTTTTCTTCGACAGTAAATTTATAATATACATATACGAATAAGACCATTGTTATAATTAGATAATAAATATAAATATACAAAAATGGGGTTAACAGATTAACTAAAATTTTAACCGATTCCCTCGACTTGTGCTGTTCAATGTGCTTATAATGGTATATATAATAATAATGTTTTTTCGGTGAAGGATTCTGGAGTTCTTCGGCATGAAGAAAGAAGAGGTGCCATCGGCTCGTCTGATCGCCCTGGAACAAGACATGGCCAAGTACAAACCCGCCACCGACGAGCTCAGCGCTAACGCCGTAGAGGTACGTGATTTTGTATACTTTTTAATACTTTTCGCGTCTTTAGTAACATGTCAAGATTTGCTAGCGAAGGTCTGTCCGTAACATTATGAAAAATATTATTGTCACATAACAAAATCCCTTTCATAAAACAGTAAAGTTACGCGATGTTTGATTACAATTAATAAAATTCTGAATAGAGTACCCTACCACCAATATTATCATAAATTTTTTTGTTATTGTTAGTTTGCATATTATACGTATAGATATCTAGGGATGTGTTGTTGAAAAAGATTAAAGCAATTAAAGATGATCATTAATCCCACAATGCGTTCATATGTAATGTAATTTTCAACTATTATAAATGTTTCAACAAACATTAAGTTCTTAAATTGTTTAACTTTTGAGATATGAATAGTAATATTAAAAAAATTATGTTATTCGAATCGATTTATATAAAAAATAATATTTTAGTATTTTTAACGTCACTAAGAGTAAATCAATTTCTAAGATTTTTTACACTGAGGAAACATAAACCAGAACACAACGATTGCCATTGTTACATGTGCGTGACAAAGTAAAAAAAAAAAATATCGTTATCGACGTCTCATTGCGAGCTCGCACACGCAATAGCAGTTAAAAACATAATCTTAGTAATCTTATTCTTGTTAGGAAGTATTAATTATATAAATTTTTCAAATCTTACAAACTGGTTGTCGCTCGTGGCTTCGCGTCTTAGGAGTTTGCCGTCGGATGTTAGCTTGCTTCACATCAAATTACATCAGATTCGATTCAGAGGTTTGGTCGTGAATGAGTAATAGTAGGTCAGCACGACACAGACTTTTGTCGCTCGGACATCTTACAAGACAGACCTACAAGTATGAGTAGAAAAGTCTATCGACAAAATGTCTGTACGGACTTTTCATTACCTCCGACTTTTAGTTTTAAGGATATGCAGAGTGTGTCAAACAATTTTCTTAGCGGTACCGTTGCGAGACTTGGTGCGAATAGTTCTAATCAGAGATGGATAAAATTTTATACAAAAAAGACATCAATTATTTTTAGCAACAGTTTGCATTAATATTGAAGAAAAAGAAGAAAAAGTTTCAACTTTCATGAATAGTTCCGACTTTTTCATACAAAGCTCAGACTTTTTCAATAAACCGACTTTTTGTCTGAGCTGATAAGTTGCACAGATAAAATTCAATAGAAGTCTGTGCCAAATCTGTGTCGCGTGGACCTACCTTTACAGACAGACCATCAGACGGACAGAGTTACTTTCGCATTTATAATATTAGATGAAAATTATTTTATTATAGTAGTTTTATTTGGTTCTGTATATAAGTTCTTAATAATATTTTTTATTAATATCGTAATAAATGAGAGAGTGTCTTTAACGGTTACAGATATAGCTTAACAACTGAAGCTTAAGCTGCTAACAGCTTGCTTTCTGATCGTAGTATTGTCTCTGTCTGTATATTTATATATTTCTGCAAGCAAGCCAATGGGTATATATAATTCTACTATGTATAAGCTATTTTTTTATAGCTTAAATCAATAATACTTTTTCAATACGATTAACGCTGTGTGTGTAAAGAGATTTTATAAGTTAATATAATTGTAATCGCAATGCTTATTATTTTGTAATCGTCTAAACAGCGAATCGAATTAAATGTTTCCAAAGCACTGCTTTAGTGCTCGTAAAATACTATGAAACGTACGATTAATAGTGTTCGTTACTTTAAACATGCTTAAAGTTCTAGAGCGCTATTTTAATGAACCGTTTATAATTAAATATATACATACATTCTTAATTATACAATCGTATAAGTAATCGAAAATTGGGCGAATGTCATTTAATACGTTTATTATTTATATAAGTTTATATTGCAGTAAGATTAAACTACTATTGACTGCTGTTAATTTTTAAGGAATGTACTAATTTTTTTCGGGACATGTAGTTTTCCACTATGTAGACGACATAGAGTGTAACTTTATTTATTTAGTCAGCGAAACTCCAAGGCCGTTCGATTTTACCTGACTTAATAAAAGCCCAAGGCTAAGGTTAGCAAATTGGAGAAAAAAAAATATAACTTATATACGAAACCTTTTTCGTGAATTAATCTTCGTGAGAGATTAATAAAAATCATCATATTAATCCCTGATATTAACACGAACAGACATACGTACATACATACATACATACATACGGATAGATAAAAAGAAAGAGTAATAGAAGGAGTAGGGTTGTAATAATGTTAATTACTATTTCCTATACTGAATGTATACCGTCGTCCTCGTGTCGCAGGAGTTCGTGCAATCATTCTTCGCGGGAACCCTGAAGCAGCACCTGCTGAGCGAGGACCTGCCCGCCGACTGGGCCGCCAAGCCCGTCAAGGTACTCGTCGCGTCCAACTTCGACGAGGTCGTGTTCAACCCCGAAAAGAAGGTCCTCGTCGAGTTCTACGCTCCATGGTGAGTCGACTCTATTTGACCTTGATACCATAGACGATTATAGATTTTATACAATGACATAAAAATCTCATGTCCTATCTACCAAATCACTTAATAAATACTTGTTGCTATTATAACTTATATATTTATAAAAAATAATAATTCTAGGAAAAAAATGACGCAATTTATATAACAATTATTGATAATTTTTAAATATTCTTTAATTGTATTGTTCGTGTACATTATATATTTGTACAAGTGTAGCCTGAAAGAGATTCGTTAGGACGTATTCAATGGTTCATGATTAATCGTCGTCCGATTGCCTAATGACTCGAAAATTGTACGCCCATTATGTTAATTCTGTTTGATGTTGTCGTCTTAAGTATATTTGCTTGTCGCTTGGCTCCCGCGAGTGATGTCATAGTTCGACACGATAAAGGTATTGCATAATATATATATTTTTATAAGAAAACAGACGCTACTGATACATTGTTATGTATACACCTTTAATGATATAAAATAATTTTTAATATATATATGAAAGTTAAAAATACTTTTTAAGAAGAAGTCGATTATTGTTTTTTATTTTTTCTCAAAAATTTGGTGTCACTGATTGAGACAATGATGGTGTAACAGTGTGCCTGTGTCTACTAGGGAAGGTGATCACCTACCATTAGATGACGACTTTATTTGTTATATATATATATATATATATATACTTTAATAAATACTTTATGTAAGTATCTCTGTGCTGACGTGATGTCGTGTGTCAGGTGCGGCCACTGCAAGCAGCTGGTGCCGATCTACGACAAGCTGGGCGAGCACTTCGAGAAGGACGCCGACGTTGTCATCGCTAAGATTGACGCGACCGCCAACGAACTCGAGCACACCAAGATCACTTCCTTCCCCACCATCAAGCTCTACGGCAAGGACAACCAGGTAACGACTCCGTTATAAAAACATTACTTTTTATTTTTTTTGTAATTTTCTTTACAATAGTGACATTTGGCGAGCTTATTAGCGAGATACCTGGAGCAATAACATCGAGCAAACGCTTCTTATTAATACAAAATACTTGCGGAAAATCTTGCTACTAATTCGTCGGACTGTCTAGCCGTGCAGGTAGCACGTACAAGGTATACGAAGAAGGATAGCAAGCTCAAGGTCAAGTCTGAGAGTATTATTTATGAGAATACCTGCTGCATTAATAAAAAAAGTAGTAGTATTTCCGTAGTTTACTTCAAACATATAGGAATTATAATAATAATTATCGTATAATCTGCTTCATAAATTTTATTATTGTACATTTGAAATAATATCTTAGTACGCTTTTAACTTTTTGCGTCCTTATTAAATTTCGAATGTGTATCTGAGTGCTATAAGAAATGAGCATGTCCGTGCATGCATGAGAGCTTGTAAGTCTGCCTTCACTAGCAAAATATAGACACAAATAGCACGCGGTGATTTATCTAGAAGTAAATTAGAGTATGCTTCATTATTAATAGCATGTGTTTAACAATAAATAAATCAAACCAAATTCCGTTATTCAACATAGAAACATTACGCTTACTTATTTATTGTCAAAGTAAACACTACCACCGGTTAAGAAAATACCCTGAGCTGAGTAGAAAGGGTGAAGAAACTCACAATATTGCTAGTAAATTCTGAGTTGTTTTATAATATCGACCATGAATTTGATTGAATATAATTATAAATTTACCACAAAATATAATAATCAAACCCAGGTATATATTACACAAAATATAATATATTTTTCATTATATATTAATATATAGTGCATGTATCAATAAAATTTATGTCATGGCATATTAAAATATAGTGGCATGGCATATATACATGGCAAGCTTAATGTTGCATTAAACAGTGATAAGAAATCCATTTTAATTGTTTTGAGTAAGTGGGTTTACGGTGTGGTTTTAAATTCACTTTGAAATTTTAAACAGTAATCTCACATAGCTTGGATTCCTATTTCTTATAACATTTCTTTTAAAACTTCTTCCATATATACATATACATATATGAGTTATACTACTAATACTTTTATACACCAATTTTAATTATAATATAATTATAATTATTGTATGTATAAATGTATGCGTATCACTATAGCAGACATGTTATTATTTCATAACAGATTAACTGATTCATATACTTTTTAAAATTTAAAATAAGCTAATTTTTTGATGTGATGTATTTCGATTGTACAAATGTATATGTAGTACAGGTAAGATACGTATGTGTTTTGAATATATTAATATTTGTGACAGGTGCGCGAATACAACGGCGAGAGGACGTTAGCCGGCCTCACCAAGTTCGTGGAGACCGACGGAGAAGGCGCTTCGCCCGTTCCATCGGTGGTCAGTTCACATTGCTTACTACTACTATCTTTCGTGACCTCGTTTTATATTGACTACTGTGAATAATGGGTACCGACTCGAGTACCGAGTCAGGAAGATAAAAGTTACGCTTTTCTTTAAAACTTGAAATAGACTATTCTATCATGAGCCAAAATCGAAACAACAGCTGATATGGTCCAGATCGTATGCGTGGATTTCGATAGCGGGTTCAAATCCAAGCAAAAGCTCATGTGCTTAATTCATATTCTTCGTTATATGGGCCATTATCTTTGCCCACCTACATTAAAACTGCTTTTTATAAAAAAATATCAAAATCTTGTGTACTCGCATAAGTAATGTGCGGTAGTTCAGTCCGCTAATGTGTGTCCGCTTGCAGAGCGAAGAGTACGAGGAGGACGAGGCGGCGCCGCGCGACGAGTTATAAGCGGCGGCCACACCGGGCGAGCGCTGCGTAGTTATATTTAAATATACTTATTAAAGGCCCCGACGCGCTGCACAAAATACTTTCTTAGGCCTTCCTCGTCCCTCGTAGGTGTCGAGGAAGACCGGCTCCAGTGCGAAGGGACCGTTACACTAATCTGCATTTCCTCTGCTCGACTGTTAATGTTTATATTAGGGTTGTAATGAATATGTGTCATTCGTTTTATGTGATCACCGAGTAACATTACTAAATATAAGAAGGAATTTTATCTGTCTTCGCAACACTCACCATAGTTTCCCATGTGTTTCTAACTTGTCTGTATAATTACATTTTGGTATTTCCATGACAATACATTTTTGTCTCTTTTGAATTTCACGACCTATAATATAAATTAATTTATTAAAATGGCATAATTTATTTTTAAACAGCAGCATAACTAGTTTATGTATGATGTAAGTATATTTATAATTTCTGTATCAAAATAGTGTTTCGTTTCTCACATTCCTTTGTTGGTTGAGTTATATCGAACAAGTTTAGTTGTCGCTAGGAGAGAAATTTATTTTTTACGTTTTGTAAAATATGTTCAATAAATATATATGCATACAACCTATTCATCACAAAAAATATTTTTAAGACAAAATTGTTATACCAGTTTTATTATATTTTTGTAAGAATTTATTTAATTATTTCTTTTAAATTGAAAAGTTAATAAGGTGCTTTTATAAATTGGAATCTTCTATTTTCGTATTTTCAAATACGTATAGTTTCTGTAATTCTCTAAATAACTATATTATATAATAATACCTTGACGTAATTGCCAAAATCCCACATATGTATCTCTGTTGGATACAGAAATTGAATAAATATAATAATATAAATAAAAAATATTTGTTTAATTTTAATCACCAAGTACCAATACAAACCTTTTTATCACTGAAAACGCCTTTACGCATGAAAAATTATTTCCACATAAAGTGGAGGAGTATTTGGGACTCACCGGCGGTAAGTGCACTAAAAAACCAGCGGTACTCAGCCGGTACTCTCTTCAGAAGAATAAAGGGATCGCTACAAATGCTACCTTGACGTTCCGTTTAGTTTCGTCCTGTCTTCGCTTCCTCTAGAAACGGTTACACTTTACGAGCAACCACCGTCGTCGCTCACACCGTTACGGGTCTCTGCGGTCTCCGCAGAAGGGCCGAAGTATTACGGTGAGTGCGTCCACCCAAATATGTGCACCATACAGTGCCATACAGCGCACTATACCAGCGTATGAAAGCACGGTGTTTTCGAACCTCCTACGTTAGGTAGGTGTTGTGTACTCGGGCCGAGTTGGTCAAAATGCTGCTCGAAGCTCCATCTTCCGTATAGGATAATGCCCCAATACCTGGGTCTTGCACCTTAATCAGCCCCCTGATACACGACCCTTAAGTGGGGCCTCCAACGTAACCTCAGTTAATAAGGTATTTATTTATCAGTCATAATAAATACAATTTAAGATCTAGAATGCATATTCTTATTGTGATTTTTTTGTTATTACCATTTTGAAAAATTCAGAACATCCAAAAGTACACAACTCAATCGATCAAAAAAGAAATTCTAATAATTGCTACATCTCAATTTTAAACGAAAAAAATATAGATGGATAAATTATTTTTTCTTTTGTGATATTACCTATTTAATCATTTGAACAACAAGACATTTTACTTACATCGTTATTTCAATTATATCGCCGCTGCGTTTACGCGATACATGAATAACGCAGTCATGTACGCCGTACGGGCTGCAGTACAGTTCAGTCGAACAGAGCGAGTGTTTGTATTAATTTAGACAGGATTTATGAACCTCTGCGTAACAGACCCCGAGAAAGCGACAATATTGCTTTTTATTAAATATAATGCTCCAATTTTAAATTTTTGCTACTAATTAATAAAAACTTTAAAAACCATTCTATACTTTATTTCTGCACCTATATATATTTTTGCAAAAAAAATCTAAATCCGCATCCGCAGATGTGAACGCCAAAAAATCCGCATCCGCATTCGCGATTCGATATGAAAAAAAATTGTATCATGAAATCTAGTGCGTAGTACATAATATATATCGATAAAATACATTATGCACATATTTGTGTATTTCGACTCTTGGCGAATTTTTACAGAATTACTTTATGAATTGGAATAGAAAACTGACTTTATACACGAAGTTCGCTTCGGGAAAGTGTTTTTTTGTCACATTAAACATTTTTTTAGGCATATACATTTTTTTAACAACAACTCGTTTCCTGTACAGGTCATGAAGTTATGGAATGCCCTTCCACGAAACAAAAAATAATCAAAATCAATTTGTGTTTTAAAAAAAACTGTTATAAATTATTACCTAAACAATATTTATCAGTGTATAATAGTCATATAATATATGTAAGTATAAGTAATATTGTGTAAATACTTGTATGTCAGTTTATGGCTGCACCGCCTACCTAGATTATGTTTTTAAAAATCTCTCAGAAAGAGATGGCTAATTAGCCATAAGTCAAGTAAATAAAATATTTGTACTTACGTGTACATTTTTTTTTGTATTATTTTTGTTGGTTTTTGTGTTTATGCCTAAGACTTCTGTATTTTGTCTGTGGTGTGCAATAATAAATATTAACATTAACATTTTTTTTTTATAAAAATATCATCTGTTAAAAAATAATGTTTTGCTCACCTTGTTAAATATTATTAACAAGGTGTATATATATATATAGTTATATAAATATATAGTTTTAGATCGTCTCTTATCTAGCGGGTGGGTCACTAATTTCCTGACGAACATCCTTGTCCTTACTCTACTCAGGTAAGTCAAGTGTCTAGTCAGACCTACATAATTTTATGTGCGTCGTATAAAAATTAAATTATTAGAACTGTGTCTTTTAATTGCTCATAAAGTCTTAGTATTATCATAATAGGTATGTTGAAATAAAAATCGATTATGGTAGTTTATTTTATTATCTTAATTACAACGATTAAACATAAAATAACTCTTTAAATTATTAACATTAAGCTTGTTCTTTTAAAATTATCACATAACACCAAAATATTAGTCATTATCGAGACAAGTGGAATGGTTGAAAATTTATAACTATAATGAGACTTAACGAGTCGAGACCTACATCAGAAATGTTATAATGGATACATCTTTTAATGAGATGGCATAAGAAGGAATAGTTGCATCATTAACATAAAAATAATGACCATGTATAATATTTACCAATATTTCATCATAAAGATTAAGAATTATTTTTATTACAGTAAAGATATATCTACACTTTGCATATACATATAGTATAATAAAATATAATTAAAATAATTTAAAAAAAAAACAATTTTGTTCCATAAAATGTAAAACAAATCAATCACATGATGATAACGAAGTTATTGATGACTGATTTTCATTCATTTTCCCAAATAATTTCAAATTATAAATTTCATATTTTATATTATTTTCCAATTGATGTAAAATCATTAATTTAGAATTTTATAAACTTATGCCATCTTTGAAAATACACTATATATAGTTTTGTGCACAATAAAAGTAAAAAAAAGTCAATCGAATATTAATGAAATACATATTGAAATGGTACATGAGTCAGAAGCCATATATTTGAAAGCGTTCTACTTTGGTACAAATAGGCCTTACTTTAAGGTAACATGATGCTTGGTTACTCTACTACTGTGTATAGGACATGTAACGGACAAACAGGCGTCATAAGTAACTACAGAGGCGGGTACAATTTCACTAAAGTCAAGACTGGACTACTTGTAAAATAAAATTTATTATTAACGTAAATATGAGAACTCATCATATAACGATCGTTGATTTAAATATTTAAAAAATTATTGCACATTTAAAATTTTGCGCAAATAAAAAGTAATACCATACTATCATTATATATAAAATGATTAAATTTATGTATAATATATATATATCACATAAGCCATTAATTGTTTTTTATGTAATCGTTATAGCATATTTGACATATATAAAAAATAATGAAGGTCAAAGTTTAAGACATGGCAAGATCTTACTTAAATAGGTGAACGTGAGAGTTTCCCATAAAATATGTATTTTTTAAATAGTCAAACACACATATGCAACAATAATACAATATAATGGTATTCATAAATGCTCCCTCGTTCAAATTTATATATACATATTCATATAAAGAATATTTGATTGTATATATACCAGCATATGCAATAAATGCGACAAATTTACATCGCAGTCGTTATTTAAAATGCACTGAATTTGTTTAAGTGACGCTAAACATAATCTCAAATTTTTGAAACAAAATATTTACTTAAACTAAAGTAAACTTTAATAAATAATTGCTAACTTATTTATATTTTTAATGATTGTTTCCTATCATGATACATAAGATGTTCAGAGGTTATCTTTGCTTAATATATTTCATTATAAAAGCCAGGCACCATTCGGCAACTTTAAGTCGAGCTATTGTATAGAACCATATTATTATCACTATGAAATAATGTGAATTACTTTTAAAGATGCATAATTCGATGCGAAAAAACATTTAAACTTAATTTCGTGAAAGATGCGCTCACGCATGTCTAGCTTTCACTGCAATATTTATTTAAAAAGTGTCACTTTCCGTTATCCCTTCGAGACTTGCTTCGGATTGAGTTATATAATGTTTTAAATATAATTCTTAACAATAAATAACGTTTTCAAATGCTACGTTATTTAATTTCTTAATACTGGTGGGAAGTATTTTGTATGTAATGTCTATATTAAAGTAATTTAACACAACAAAGATGTAGTTGATTTTTAACCTCATTCATGAGAAAGAAACCAATCGTTTAAGATTGGTCAAATTAGGCAAGTTTAGAACATGCAACATGATTGGTTGAGACATGACTCCGACATTTGTACTCCAGACTTAATCTAGAATGATGTCAGATTGTTTTATTCAACTTTGATTTGTCGATTATATAATACTTTTGGTTACGAATTACGAACCACGTTCTCATCTATCTCATAAACAAATATTAGCAGTGAAGCAGCGAACCGTTTACGTCGATGTCGAAACAAATCAGAGCGCGAACATGGAGTCTTCGTCTTTCTTGATCTGCCTGTGTCGCGGGGTCGCTTGATTGTTTTGAGCTCTGTTCTCTCCGGCGTTGGGTAGATTTTCGGCTGCAGCGGCTCTCTCGGCGAGGAACTTGTCGAAGTCACTGCTGGTCACACTCTCTTGGGCTCCATTCGCTTCCGAGGCCGCCTGTGCATGGGAAGGTAAGTAACGTGTGAGTTTTTGTTATGTAATATTAAGTTTTCATTTATAGCGTGCCTAATATTTTTCATTTATGAAAAGCGTGCAACTAACCTAAATAACCCTATAGCTTCAAGTACCAATTATGGATTTTTGTTTGGAAGAAAATGAAAAGAAGCGTTTATATATTAAATTATAAAATATAAAATTTAAGTTTAATACAAAAGTGTTCTTAAAATACATAAATAAAAAAATAAATAAAAGTGATAATGTAAATAAATGCGAAACAAAAAATTAAATTAAAGACAAATCACCTTCTCCTGCGCTAACCAAGCCGATATCTCATCGAATTCTCTCTGATCCATTCCAGTCGGCTGTTGACAATCGACACCAAATAAATAAAAAATAAATACCACTACAGACCAATAGAAAGTAAATAAAAAGAAAATAAATCATTCTTATATATATACAAATAAATAAATGTTACTCATATACGGCGAGGCGAGAAAGTCGACAGTTAGATTAATAGAGATACAACAGATCCCATACGCCTAGTGTTAAAACTTTCGAACATAAAAGTGGTTTCTTTTTCTTGCGACAATGTGTCGTTTGTCTTGGAGTCATGGGGTCTGTGGTGGAGACCCCATTTGCGATTCGTAAAGGTGGTGCGAGGTGACGGAAAGTGACACAAGATAGTGGAAGGAAGTGTCAGTTAGCATAGAGTAGTTCGAGGTCGTGGTAAATGGTGGTAGGTGGTGCGAGGTGGTGAGAAGGTAGTAGGTGGTGGGCTGGGGGTAGGTGCTCGGGGTAGGTGGTGAGCAGGTGGTAGGTAGTGGGCACAGAGTGTACGCACGAGCGCGGCGGCGGGGCGCAGCTGCGCGGCGGCGGCGAGGCCGGCGCTGCGCTGCTCCTCCGCGTTGTCGGCGTAGCTGCTGCTCCTGCACACACACACACACACACACTTCAAAATATACTTCATTCAAGTTGGCTCCTACAAATGCCAATGTGAGTGAAATAAATAAAAATCAACTTAAAACTAACAAAAAGAGAAGTTTCAAAAGTACTGTAAAATTTAAAAGCGTAAAATTAACCAAAATTCAGCCGATAATTTGATAAAAATATTAAAAACATTGAAGGTAATTTTTTTGCTGCGAGTACCAGTAATTGGCAGACATATATTCCTTCGATTATGGCATCCATGGAGTTATTTCTTTCTTTTAAATTATGAATTTGGCTGTCGGTAAAAGAAACCAGCGGTATCCTCTTCAATAAACAACACAATGTTTTAAATGTAGGGTTACAAGTTACTAACCCAGTCTTTGCGGTCTCGTAGGTGACGTTCCGCGACTGCGCGAACATGTCGAACTCGTCCTTGGAACTGCTAGGAGACTTGTCGGGCTGCTCGTCTTTTACGGCTAAAAATTTAATTATAAGTACATTTATAGAGAACAATTATAACTATTCAAAAGTAGAAATGGACTCAATCGATGAAATTACTGTAAAGAACATAATATTCCTATCATATCAATCGCTCTAGTGTAGTCGTAAGTTTTATACGCCTAAGATCGTCGATAGGTAACATTAAAGAATTAAAAAAAAAAACTACTAAATTACGAATTTGACTGCGTGAATAAAAAAAATACTAATTTTATGATATAAATTTAATGTATAAACTATAGCATTAGAAAGGGAATAATGTAGCTTACTACCAGTATTTTTTTAATTGGATGTTCCGGAGATTGCCCCCCACATACAAACAAACAAATTTTATCTCATTTCCTTAAGATTCAGCTGTTTTGTCATAATTCAGAAACAAACATCCATCCAAACTTTCACATTTATAATATTAGCAAATTTGCATAACTTGTCTTATTGTATTTTCTTCCACGCATTAACTTGTTTAGTCAGAAGAACTTCGCTTCGCTTCAAAGTAACAAAGTTTAAATTCCTGCTGCACATATGGCGATTTCATTTAACAGATGCAGGTTTGCACGCCGTTTTTTTTTTTAGTATCCACGTAAGCCATCCAGTGGGCCGACTCAGCATTTGTATGTTGTTGAATATATTGTATATAGTGTCCTATCCTAGATATGACTATATTAGGTACTTACTTAGTTTAGCTACGTCGGGCATATCATCACTGAGATCAATGAGAGCGTCATCTTCGGTCTTTTCCGCTAAAATCAAGCAATAAAAAAATGCCATTATAATCAATAATAAATTATTACTGAACCTAATTTCATTAAATTTGATTCAGTAGTTTAGCTGTGAAATAGCAACAAACAGTCAGACAGAGTTACTTTATCAGAATCACCATTGCGCCCATGTTGGTGACCTTGGGTACTAAGATGTTATGTCCCTTATGCCTGTACGTTGGCTCACTCTTCAAATCGGAAGAGAACAAAACTACACTACTCATTTTCGAATTGATATTCAGTTTAAAAACAAATTTATTTTTAGTTAAGTGATCCGGTAAAATTTCTAAGGATAGTACATTTTAAAAAAAATAAAAATGGCGGCTAATCTGCTGCGTTAAACTGACACTATAGGTAGCATTCAAGGTAAAAAAAATTGCAAATAAAAATTTGCTTGAATTTATATTACATTACATAAGAGATACTTTGAGATCGGTTCATGTTTTATTATAATTTGTTATTAATTTCCTTGTCAATTATTAACGATACTGTCAGAATTACTTTTTGACGAGAAGTGCAAAGTTCTACATAGTCACGCAATGTGATTTCATGCATTTTATTACGTTGTAAATAAAATATTTTCAAGACTTTTTCGTAACTCGCCTTTATCTTTTTTTTTAAGGAAAAAAAAAAACGTTTTATACAAGTGTATTATATAAAGTAATTTTTTTTTCAACATTTTAATTTATTATATTTAATTTAAAAAAATCTTATCTGCCCGTACTTTACACAAGTTATTATGTATAGAGAGCCTTGCACCAATTATTTTTACAAGGCAATTAAATTTTCTATGATATAAATTTATCTAAATTTAATTATTGCTATTTATTTAATAATTTGTGGTAGAAGGAAATTAATTTGAGTTGCGTTGAATTCTGGTTCTCCATATTATACAGACTCGGTGTTATGTAAGAGCAGACACTTTATGTTAATTAAATCAAAACATATCTTTAATTTATAAATAATAATGTTCTTTAAATTATCACCAGCTTCGAAACGGTGTACAATATTTCAGCTCAATTATTTTAGATAAAACGGTTTCAAAAAGTGATTAAAAAATTTAATCGAGATAGTAATAGATGAAGATAAATAAAAGCTTCGTCACTCACGCGAGGTCGTACCGGGGACCCCCATAGCGGCACCCAGGATGGCGGATGGAGTCGCTCCACCGGTTGCGGCGATTCTGAACATAATTTCTAATATAGCTAAACATTTTAGAGCCAGCTAAGTTGAATGACAAAAAGGGAGTTCACAGAGTTAGGTCGACTATGGTAAATGAAGTACCCCCTTTTCAAAGTAGTAATTTCATAAATCGTATCGTTTTAGTTCTATAAGGTCACCGAGCAATGTTACCAAAATTGATACGAATTCGGACGTCGGTCCGACCGAGGTACCTGTTGTTGAGGAAGCGCGAGTGGCGCAGCAGCAGGTTGTGCAGGCGGTCGTTGGTGAGCAGCAGCTCGGCCGTGAGCGCGCTCTCGCCCGCCAGGCGCGCCACCAGCTCCGCCACGCGCGCCTGCATGGCGCGCAGCGTGTCCGCCAGCTCCTGCGCCGCAGCCCGTTAGGCCTCGGGGGCTCTCTCGTCGGATTGCCGCCCCACCGGTTTATGAGCGGGCCGGTGGGGAGCAAAGAGTGCAACTGTGATGCGCTCACACGTTTCTTTGTACTACGACCGACTTACACCCGATTGACTTTTTTGGCAATTACATAGTATTATAAATACGTATATTAGTTAGACTAATATATAATTGGTTATGAAGATACTCATATAAGTTTTTCATTATGAGTAGAGAAACATGATGAGCGTTCAACACACAAATATATACATAAGAAATATGTAATGTTACGTGTAAATCTGCAGTTTAGATATTATACTCTTTTTTAAATTTATTTACCGAATGTTCTCATTCTCTGATTACCTGTCCATGAAAACGCAGCTAGGCGAATCTATATGTCATATACTAACGTTGAGCAGCTCGATGTCGGTGTCGTGGTGCTGGTGGTAGGGCTGCGCGGTGAGCTCGGTGAGCATGTCGTTCATGACGGTCATGTTGCCCTCCACCACCGACAGGTCAGCGCGCAGCTTGCTCGTCTGGCTCTCGGATAGCGTCACCTGCTGCGAGGAGATTGATATGTTCATTATATATTTCATTAATTGCATGAGCTTTTTGTGTTCTTAATATGACCAGCATTTATTATTATGATTATATTTGTAGTTGTATGTTTCAAATAGCGACGTAAAGATGGCACAGCATACTAAATTACACATAAAAAAGAAAATGAACCACAATAAATTAGGTTCTCATAAATGATAAACTCTTTATTTACCTTTCCCCTTGCACTTCCTTTATTTATCGAGGAGTGCTTAATTCATGTAGCATGATCGAAGTAGGGATTGTTGTAAAATTAAATAAAAACAATAACAATATTTGCACTACTTACTGTGCCTGTAATTTGCTCCTGTGTGGGCCGACTGGGCGAATTTTGCGGGATGGCAGCGCGTTGAGGAGAACCAATGATGGGCTCACCTCCATCTGGCACACTCTGTTATTTTTAAAATTTACTGTGAATATATAATAAAAAAAAAAACAAAAACTACCAAACAAACTGAAATAGCAATTACCTATAAATGTCAAATTTAGTTTTATTTTTTAATTTATTACTCATGATATAATTTTGTTATAAATCTCATAGTGGCTTACAATCGTTTTTTTCTCTGACAATAATATATTTTATAAATTTGTTTTTTTTTTTAAAATCAGTAACCATCTTTTATAAAGTTCTTACTCTTTGTGGGGTAAATATAGGTGCCATAGCATCTAAATCTGTCATTGGAAACTCAACACCTTTGGTTCGCAGCTCATTGTATACTTGACCCACTCCCTGAAAACAAAGACAGTCATATTTAAAATATATAAATTCAACTCAAATGTCATATGCAATAAAAATATAGAACAATTTACATTTGACCTGTAGAGGTCAAAGACGAGGATGATAATCTCATTACTACAAAGGCTAAATTAATCACTATCAGATGTAATTTAATAAGCCCAGGGTTGCCTACTTCGAAGTGTTTTTTCTCCTAAAGAAAAAATCCTAATCATCAAAATTTCTCATAATAAAATGAAAAATCTCCAATAGATAAAATTTTCATTAATTTTCACTCATATTTTATGCTGTAAATGTTATAATATTGTTATATAACATTGTCAAAATCCTATTTAGAGCATAACTTTCACATACCAATGATGATAATATTTTATAAATATTCATTACATTACATAAGAAAATATTGGTTGCAAAAGCTAAAATATAATATGAATATTACATAAAAATGCAACAGTTACAACTTTATAGCTTGCAACATTAATATAACAAGTGCTTCATAATAATTATGTCCTTCTGACTAATTTCTGTCACTCAACAGAGCCAACTGTGCAGGAGATAATGTAGTGCTCAAGTGTGGGTGCAAACACAGATTCCCTCTCAATTCCCTCATTCTCATGATCCTATGAATAAATCCTAATAATAATTTAATAAACAATGTTAGTGTATTTTACCTGTAGTTCTGGCTGATTTTGGAAAGCATCAGCCCAGCATTGGATGAGGCTAAGAACTTTCTCTTGCACAACTGTTGGTGGATCATTTTTAGGCCCAATAAGTTTCACCTGTGCATTAAAATAATTGTAGGGCTGAAAGGCTTTGGATGGAGCAATTTTTAGAGCATTAGAAGTTAGCATGTTAATAATTAAATAGTTTGTTTAAGTTTGATTATAAAACAGGTTTAATTTCCATTCTCAAAACAAGTTCTTAAAAAAAAAACAAAATTTATCAACTTCTACCAATATAATTAAACATAAAAAACTTGAACAATCAGTGAAGCTATTAAATGTGCATTAGATAAGAATATGTTTTAAGCTGAGTCTCAATTATATTTTTATGTTAATTTATTTGAACAGAAACTGTAAAATATATATGTTGCATAAACATATATTAATGATTTGAGAGTCCTATTTATACCAATATGCTAATGTAAGAATAATCTAGTTTTAAAAGCAGTCTTGTGAATTAAATAACTCTAAAGATGGTGACATCATGCCCATATATATAAATGACATAAATTAATTTTTTTCAAATATTTGGCAAATACATTAAATTTAAATTTGAAATAAAATGAAGTACCTATCATAGAAATAAAAATAGGATACAACATAATGTAGATATACTATGTGAATGACATTTTGTCAGATAATAAATTTGATAGACTTAGACATTGTAAATATTATTAATAAGGAATTAGTGACTGTTTGTTTTCTTATTTAGATAATAAAGTAATAAAACAATAAAATTAATGAACATACAAAATAATTAAAAGAAATAAATAAAAAAATCTTTTGATAATTTCCTAAATTTAATCTTTAAAAATACCAAAACAGAGATTACCTATAAATAAAAACCAGAACAAAAGCCTTTCAATATTTCATATTACAAGGTCAAATTATTAACCAAATGAACACTATTCAGTTGACATTTCATTAAATTTTCTTTATCATGATTAAGTTGATACGAAAAGATACAAATATCTGAAATGGTGTATTGATCTTTGTATAATTATTTACAAAAAAAAATAATTGAATGAACTCACCAGTTCAGTAATGAACTCCTTGTTGCAAACTAATACATGGAAGCTCTTTCCACAATTCTTAACGCAAGTTTCGAGCACTGTTAGAGTGTACATAACTATGGTGTAGTTTTTTCCAGCACTCTGAGTCAATCTCTTTCGAATAGCTTTGATGGCATCTTTAGGTCCATCTGTACTACTATTAATAATATCACATATTTCCATGTTAAGAGCCCAATTTTCCGACGGCAACGATCCATCTGTAGCTTGTTCTGGAACATTTTATACACATAGAACATAACAAATGTCATATTTTCAACATGTAATTTGAAGCCGTTACTTAAATATGAAACGAGACATTTAGGACTAGGGTATTGGCACAAACACATAAACAACTCTTTGATGACAAAGAGAAAATTTTACTTCTTAGTGCGCAACAAAACGAAAGGAAACTTAAGTCACGGGTTTTTAAAATACCGCATAAAGACTAGCAATTCCTGGTTGTTATTTAATTTCGTTTACCTATTTTCTGGCCAACAGGCGAAGCAAAAGGATTCCCTACTCCGAAAAACGACATTTTTGTAAAGTAATCCTATTATAAATAAATAATTTCACCGATTTCACTTGTCACCCAGATAGACGTAAAAATACCTAGTCGCAGTCTGTGAAAAAGTTTGTACTGTCAAATGTCACAACGATGCTCAGATTCACGCAGCGCATTTACAAATTACACACCTATTGCGCAATTATTTTATTGAGTTTATTGCGTAATATAATTAAGAGTTAAATGTAAAGAGTAAAGAATTTTAAATTTTTACTTTTACACCGTTTTAGTATTGAATTAGAATATACATTATATATCTGATACTTTAAACGATTGAAATAGGTACATAATGTACCTATGTCGTATCGTTTTAAGTTTCATTTAATAATTACACTATTGTATATCAATAATGGCCCTTGTACTGATAGATATAAGTAACTTATAAAAAAAAAAAACTTTAGCAAGTTGTCTTAGTAACAATAATAAACAAATAAAATTACGTTCGTAAACTGCTATATAATTAATATCGCTGCTCTACTATTTAAAACATATAATCCACTTTAATATTAAAAATGTCAGAAAAGAAATCTCTAAACAGTCTCATAATACATCCTGATATTGAACCTGGTGTTATAGACAATGCTATGCTAACACGATGTATTTTAGAATATGGTAAGCATATTTTGAGTCCTTTAAATTATATTCGACTTATAAAACAATTATTAGCAAAACAGTTATATTACAAATTAGTTCCGGCGCTGATATTTATTTAGCAACGTTTTAAAATAGTTTTTGAATTTTTTCTTGTCCATCAGGACCTAAAGAAGAAGCTGGACGGTTGTTCGCAGAAGAAGGTGTCCATTTAGACGAAGCACAAATAGTTCGACTTGAGTTCCAAAATATTTTAAGAATTGATCATCTTTGGATGCTTAAATCCTTAAGAAAGCTAACTTTAGCGCACAATTTGATTGAAAAAATCGAAAATCTTGAACTATTGGTTGGCTTAAACGAATTAGATTTATCTTTTAATAAGATTGAAAAAATCGAAAATTTAGATGAATTGGTTAATCTAGAAATACTAACATTGTTTCATAATAAGATAAGGAAACTCGAGAATATGGATACACTAGAAAATTTACTGGTGTTTAGTATAGGGGATAATTTAATTGAAGACTATAAGGAGGTATTAATCTTTCTATATATCTATATAAAAGCGAAATACCACTCACTGATTAATCACGAAATCTTAGAAACTATAACACCTAGACTTGAAATTTGGCAGGTAGGTTCGTCATAGGATGTAGACATCCGCATTCTATGAAACTCTATCCCTAAGGGGGTAAAACGAGCTTGAAAATTTGTGTTTTATAAATTTCGCGCGGGTAAAATCGCAGGTTCAGCTAGTTATATTATATGTGTGTGCACAATATGTCATTAGTCTCTGCTTATTATTTGATCACTGTAATACTAATTAAAGACATTGAGATGATCCCATAGACTATTACTATAATATTCATAATCATAACTAGTTAGACATATTCTTAACACAAAAACAAACAACAAATAAAGTCTCATCGATTTTATTAAATGTTATTACAATAAATCGTTAATATTAAAATTTCCCAACACTTGTTCTTTTAAATTATGTTAGCAAATGATTGATTCATGAATTTTTGTCAGATGTCTTACATGAGGAGGTTTCGTAAATTACGCTCTGTGAGTTTTAAGGGCAATCCTTGTTGTGACGACCCTATGACTAACCAATTTCTGAAATCCGCTCTCACTCGTGTAACCTATTTGGACTATAAGCTTATCGCCGAAGAAGAAAGGGAGAGCGGGAGAGCGTTGTTCCGGTAATATTAATAACAGTAAACGTTACATTTATTATAATATTATGTTGATTTTGAATAATGCAAGGCACGTGTAAGATTTTTTGCTATTTGTAATTATATGCTAGATAGCAAGCTCGAGGTCGTCGTGATTGCTCATCGTTAGTTTTGATTTTTACTTGGTGGTTGGGCTTTGTGCAAGCTCGTCTGGGTAAGTACCACGCACTCATCAAATATTCTACCGCTATACAACAGTACTCCGTATTGTTGTGCTCAGGTTTTTAGGGTGAGTGAGCCAGTGTAACTATAGACACAAGGGTCATAACATCTTGGTGGCGCTTTGGCGATTTAAGGAATCGTTAATATTTCTTACAGCGCCATTGTCTATGGGCGGCGGTTACCACTTACCATCAGGTGACCCATATGCTCGTCCGCAAACTAACATATTCTAATTTAAAGTTGCGCACATTGAATTTACCTTTCGAACTGAAGGCAACATTCAATTTATCTTAAATAATATGCCATTACTTATTTCCTTTTCACACGCGTTATAACTCACTCTTTTCTCTTTCACTCTTAAAAACAATAGAAAATGTGGAACTAATATTAATAAAATAAATACTCAGAGGCCATTTGCGTAAATTGGACGACGCTGACGAAAAAGCAGAAAAAGAGAGATTAGCAAAAGAAGACTATGAAGCAAAAGTAAAATTTTATGCTCTATCCTTTGTGGAATATTTAAGTGGTCCCGAATTACTGGATTCAATGTTCGAGAAAGACCCAGATGGATCGTTGCTACTTAAAGTTGGTGGCGAATTGTTGGGATTCTATGAACAGTACCTACTTTTTACTTACAATACTTTATAAATAAAAACGTATAAAATGAAACGATGGTAAAATTGTTTTAACTATTTATATATATATTATTCTTACATAATCTAATTTAAAAACATTATCGTTAAAAAAGAAAATAATATTATTTTTTTATCACTTACGTAAAACTCAAAACTAAATTTTATTATTTACAAGGACTTTGTAATAACATATTTTTATGTTCATTAGATACAAAGAACAATATGAAGAAACAATGGCTGGTCTGGTTCAATTTGCACAAGAGGCATATAACTCAAGGCAGAATGAAATTAAGCTCTTCAAAGATCTAGTAGATAACGCTTTAGAAGATAGCGTTGTCAAGAGTAAAATGTAAGTACACAATAAAAACACAGCAATATATCAAATTAATTAAAAGTAGTAAAATAGTCTATGCCCATACGTCATTGTCTTTGAATATTTTATTTTTTTTAAATGAAATAGGTAGGCAGACCGGTAAAAGGGGCAATCGATGTTAACTGGTGTTAAATATCAACCATCCCTTACTTTGCCAATGTGCCACCAACCTTAGGAACTATGATGTTATTGTTATGTTATTTCCCTTGTGCTTGTAGTTGTATACTGGCTCACTAACCCTCCAAACCGGAACACAATCAAACCTGGCGGCATCATATTTTATGCCGAATAACTATGTCATCATAATTTTATTTTAGATTTACGTATTTCATGCGATTTACTAAAAACTCAGCTATATTATAGACTACTAACATGAGTATCAGAGATTATTCAAGCCAATGATATCACGTAAATTCGATGTAAAATGTTGATTAGTAGGTGTCCTCTTGTGGTTGGAAAAGACTATACGTTTATAATTAATAAACAATTAAATAGTAACATTACCGTCTTTACCATAGGGCACATGGGGCACGTGCCCAGGGCCCCCATCCTAAGAGGGCCCCGAAGAACCAACAATTTACCAAATTAAACCAAAATATATCTAGTAAAAGGGCCCCAAATTCATGGGTGCCCAAAGGCCCCAGTATAGCTTGAGACGGCTCTGAATAGTACAACTAACTTAGTAGAGATAATAATTCAACTATCTAGGTATATCTATTATTATTTGCAGTTTTAATTTTATTTAAAATAAACGCTTTAGGGTCGTGGCAGGATTTGAGGAAAAGAAAAAGTCGTTGATCGACCAAATGAACGAGTTAATAGGCAGGTTCACCAGTAAGAAGGCTACCATAGAGCAATTGGAGCCTAATATTATAGACGCCGGGGAAGCCTTCAATGACATTATCTATGATTTATGGAAAAAATTGATGACTATTGAGATGCAACTCTATGAGCAATGCGAGGTAACCTACACAAGTTCTACGACCATGGACGATAACCGACCACGGACTAAAATATTGTAGACTGTGTTGTATGACTCATCTGAAAATTAAAACAATACTATATCCCAGTACGCTTTCAATTTAATCGTTACATTACGAAACTGTTAAATTGTTCTTCGACATCCTTGTTAAATTATTACGTTAAGTTACAAGTTTCAGGATGTTGATTCCGGCAGAACCTGTAAAAAAACTCAGTTATTATTTTGAACTCATTATAGCAGTGAATAGGTTGAATTAATTTAATAACTGAGGTTTCCTTTAGAAATTTGAACATGGTTTAAGGAATACAGGACTATATTTTTTAATTTACTTACATTTTGTAATGAAAAATTAAAAAGGACCTACAATTGGTCGTTGCAGAATAACTATATTACATGAAAAAGGTGGTTTTTATTCCGCTAGTATTAATATTCTGAATAATGTTGCTGAGAAGAAAATATATAGCTTAGAAATAAGAGTGATGTCTTTTATCGTAATGATTGAGGTTTTCTTTTTTATTGGTGTGGTTATACCTTGGTGGCTATTCAAAACAATTAAACTTTCAATTTTATCATATCATATACTAGGAATCACGAGTACAATTCGCAGTGAATATGACTGAGATGATAACAAAGTTGCTCGAAGTGTCGCGGAATGCGTTCGGAGCCTGGCGGGAGCACGAGGGCATGTGGTCCATGCGCCAATTCGAAGCGCTCTCCAAGCTGCTCGGCAACAAGATAATGCTCGGAGACGCCCCGCCAGAATTGTTTGAGGTATTAACTTTTGTTATTATTTTTAAGCATTTTCATTAAAACTATTGACTAATTCAATGACTAATTTATACATTTTACAAAATTTTATACACTAGGTAATGATGGATAGGGATCAAATGATGAATCTAATTGCGCAATCGTCCGACAATCACATGCGGTTCATCGATGCGCGAGAGGATCTTCTTATGACTCGCGCCAACAACTGGAGGGATGAACTCATTCAAGGCGCTAACGAGTAAGTAACCAATCAAATATTTTTACAATAATTACGTATTAGTAGTTCAAAATAATGACTCAGTTTCGCTGACAGAGCAAAACGATGTTGCAGTGCAGCTGTGTGCGTGAACATAGTGCACTCGCTTTTCCTTTACGTTATAATCTGATGGAATCCTTTACAATTTACTAGCGAACCGCCTTGGCTTTGCACAGGTTCAGGTGCAATTTATCAATAAAGAAAATGATAATAATTAATTATTTATACCCTATAGCAGGGATGTTATGGAGCTCCGTAACTGTAACCGAAACCGATATCCGAAATACAAAAAAAAAAACTATCCGTAACCATAACCAATGTAGGTGAATTATTATTGTGTATATAATTAGTTTATTAATTTATGATATTTATTTATTACACTATACAATTACACAAATACGATATAATATTCTACTTAACATTTATTTATTATTTACGTAACAATATAATATACATACACAATACACACCGACATTACACTTCATATATTTATTTTCATAGCAATATTAACACAAAATATTAATACACAAGCATACTCGGGCGAAACCCGTAGTATGCGGCGGATCGGCCGAGCGACATTTTTGTTCCGCGTCTACCCGCCACTGCGTAATATCGTAAGTCGCCAGAGTGCATAGCTGATTAGTTAGTCGATCTCTCACGCTCGATGCGATTCGTTTACTAGCCTTTAATATGAAATTATTTTCGTATATAGTTTTAGTGATTTATGTGTTATCGATTCTATCAGAACTGTTGCTTTCTTCTTCCGTACTCTCTCTTACCTTCTGACTTTTTCTTTCTGTCTTCATTGTGTGCGTATTATACGAGTTACTATCAAGTTGTGGACATTGTTATTTCTTCCCGCTTAACACGCTACGCACACACCTATACCAAAAACCGATAAAAAAAATATATTATAATTTATTTCTTATACAGTGCTATACTTACTGAGAGTAGCTAATTTTATTTTTAAGTTAATTGATTTTTTTTTGTCATTAAGTATACGTAATACTATATAATAGCCTAGAAATAAAGTAAAATTGATATTTTGTAAATTATAATCCGTAACTGGAAGTATCCGAAACATACGGATAATCCGAAGTAATTTCGTATCCGTAACCGTATCTGAAACCGGGTAAATATAATTCACATATCCGTTTCCAAAATTACATATCCATAACATATATACCTATAGTACTCAGGACTAATGTAGCTTAGCCAGTGTTTTTTTTTGCATCGTGGCATTAGTTCTAGAGATTATTCTACTATATACTAACAAACAAATTGTACCTGTTTATAATATTGGTATAGATAATCTGAGAGATTCAGTAACATTAGCTTAACCCGCTCTTCGAGGCAAGGGATGGGTCCCTTGAGGAGCACGTGGAAAGCCTTGACGAATTAACTTTTTTCTTATAAAGATATCATCCCGTACTATTTTTTAATTAATGACATATAGACATTTACCAAACTATATATTTGCTAACGCATCTTATGACGACCATCAATTTTAAGCGTAAAAGTCGAATCCTTTTTTCCAAGCAGTTCCCAAATAAATGGGACAAATGCTCGGCTCCCAAATAAATGAGTTCAGAGCAAGCAAATGACGACGACGGTGACGATGTGACTCAAATAACGACATTGATGTAAAGTCAAGATAAAACCCCAATTTTTCTTTATTATCTACGGAGTACTTTATTTTCAGCAATGAAATAAAGCGAAATAGAGACAGAATTCTAGAAATATATTACTACATCGATAACCAGCGTGAAGAATGGACAGACATGCAGATGAATATGACTGAAACCGTCGATCCGGAAACAGCGGCACTTTTGGGAGATGATTTTTAACCATTAAAATATTTTTTGGGATGTTTTTCATTAACTTTTATTAATAATCCGATAAGAATACAAAAATAATGTAAGTATCAAACATTTTTGTATAAGTTGTATACATATCTTAACACAATTCAATTAATTTTTATATCTATAATACAATAATTCTGATTATATACATTATATATATGTATTTTTTAAATTTATTTAGGCAGTTTTTAATATTGGCTTGCGATTGGTAATACTTACCCACAGACACAGGCACGGCAAACAGTAAAACCATTTTTGACACCATCAGTGTTGTTATAATGTCTTGTACTTGTAATTACACTCAACAAAGGGATAACAATAATCTACTTATACTGGAGCTTACTTAAACAGATATTCAAACATATATTTGCACAATAGTCTATAATTTCCTTATAACCTATATTGATTCTTTTACGTTATTTTATTTGCACTTAATTGACATTGATTAGGCTTTCTTTTTCAAAGACTGAATGTACATATCAAGGCTTTGTTGAACTTTCGGGTTTTTAACATAAGCTAAAAATTCTTCAGAGTCAGCCTTTCGATTATCTTGAAGATTTTTTATAGGAGCTTGACGTATTTTTTGTTTCGTTATAGATCTGGCTAATGGGGGGATTCTTTCAAACTTCTTAATGAAACTCTTGCATTTGGTGATCGCATCTGCTTTATCTGCTGCACTTTCATCTATGAGACGAATCTGAAATATAATTATTAATATGCTTATTCACATGTTAAGAACTTACTGATATCCAACTTGGGTATGAATATTAGATTTTAGAATGAAACAAATTATTAAATAATTCTTATATGAATGAAATCTTTATATATTGTTTCGGTATGATGATTTTTTTGGCATTATTACATTTAGATATGCTTTAGATTGCAATACTTTAATAAATTTTTAGTTAAGATAACTTATTCTGATAATAACTAATGATAGATTAGATTATTTTTCTTTAAATTATTTATTCATATTATTTGTAGAAAAAAACTAGAAGAACATGAATTGCAAAGCAAATTATGAATCAAAATATAATTAAATTATGGCATAGTTTCTTCTTGCTTATGAAAGAATAGGTAATCTTATTTTATTATTAATTTAATGTTGACCATACCTTTAAAGCTTCATCAACTGTGAACATCCGAGCAGTGGTGAGAGCATACTCTGCCTCACGCATAGGAATGGTGTGGCACATAGTGTCCATGAACCATGTTGGTGCTACTATACCTAAGGCAGTTTCATTAAGTCCAATGGTGAATTTACCTTGTACCATTACTCGGTATTCACATGACATAGCTAGCAAACATCCACCAGCTGGAGCATGGCCCTTAAATAATAATTTTAAATATATGAAAAAAATTATAGTCCATTTCTTCATTTAAAGTATGATTTGTATTTGGTACTAGAAGGCATTATAAAGGTTTTCTATTAAGAGGACAGTCCTTGCGGAACGCCTAAATAGCGCTTACTATTTTCAAAATATCTTAAAACTGGAGCATTGATTATGGATGAAAAAAAAACATTCAGTATCTTAATAGATAGCTCTCAAGTTTCACCGCATGATATTTATAAAATTTGTATCAATAACTCAGTAAATTCATCGTCAACATCATTCCAAACACTGAAATCTACCTTTTCTATTAGCATTTTTTAAGCTATTTAGCTGCCAGTTTATACATGTATTTTTGGTTAAATGGGGACACAAAAGTGTAAATAATAAGTTCACCGTGTTAAATTTCTATTATATCACACAATATTATAGTAATTTTTATTTAAATATTGCTTACTTTTTGGCATTCGTCGTCCATACTTTTTAGTATGGAGAAAATAATTTGACGGTTTTGACTTATTATTCGACATCCCTGTCAATAAATTTTCAGTCCCTCCCCAGATCTCAAGGTGGGAGCACCTCAGTTTTTATTTCGAGCCGAGTCTTATAATTTCGCGAATCGTCTACGCACACATAGACAAGTTAGCATAAGGGTGGGGCGCGAGTGTCGTGGGATGCAATTGTTAATTTTTACTTTTCAAGATTTATCGACAATTAGTCAAGTCACATATTGTTAAGTTAGTTCTTTGATAAATAAATATTTTTGTAATAATTAATATAACGATTTTAATTGGCTTTTTAATTACCCTGTATGAATTTACCCCATGGCGTACGAATTTACCGTATTTACTGTACGAACGTACCCCTACCATACCAATACGTGGGGTACATTCGTACAATTATTTTATGTAGAAAAAAACCTATAACCCTTTAACCTTTTGTCATAATAGTTTTGGACTTTTTTGTAACAAACTATAATATATTTGTTACACTTAAGCATCGTAAAAAAATAAAATCTGAAAAGTGTACGAAGGGTAACCATTTTCCCCTAATGTCGAATTAAAAGTACAAAATTGTAAGGATGAACATAGTGAATACCTGAATGTACCTGAATGTAATGTAATTTTTGCACTATCCTGCTTATTTTTTTCTCTTATACGAAATTTAAAACAAACGCCAACTCATACCCATAACTCATGTCGTTTAGTTCGTCTGCTTAATTCCTAATTATTTAAATGCTTAATTAAAATAGTGCATAGTGCTAAGCAAAAACGGTTGATATACATTCCATTTTGTACTGATGTTATACTTAGTTAGTACCTTTCATGACCAGATACCGTCAACGGGCCGCCCCCCTGATTTTTGTGTAATATAAAATAATTTTAATTGACTTGTTTAACCAAGAAGATTTATGTCTTTAGTTTTTAGTTAATTATAAAAAAAAACTGATTAATATTTACCTCCATTATTTTTATTTATAAAATTTAAGTAAGTGATTATTTAATGTGTCTTAACGCCCTAATTCGTTATACCTACCAACCTTAAAATATCCAGAAAATAATAATTTAGTTAGAGGAGAGCAGTAGAATCAATAAAAATCATAATGTATATGAGGCATCTTAATGCACTCTGACCGCACCCTATGCTAACAAATAATTTATAATTATGTTTGCGAGTGACAACCTTATAGCTAATACATTACTCGTAATTAAATGTATTTTTATAAATCGTACGTTATGAACGCGCAATGAAAATTTAATTTATTCGTTGCACCAAAAACAAGCAACTAATTGTCTCCGAGGATGCGTACGATACACTGCACAATGCAACTGTATTATTGGAAGGTACCTATGTGTGTGTTCTAAAATAAATTCCCACGCTTACAAACTACGCTCTTAATGTGAAAATGAGATCCTTATTTGACCAATTCTGATACTTGGGCTTTACAAGGCTGTCTCGATAGGTAGCACCTACTCATCATATTTGATTTTTAACATATACTACATACATTTCATTGCTGTATTAGAGTTTACCTGGTGGTTTATTACAACACACAGACCATATCAATTTCAGATCAACAGGTATAAAATATTTTTATATTATAGGGTTAGTGTTATATTGGAACTGTAACTGTATATTACAGTGCCAATCTTAAGAGTGAGATGATCATTTATAAATTATTCCATTGTGACCACTTCCTTTTCCTTCCACATATCTCATATAAATTAAATACAAAACACAGGTACATATAATTTTACCCTAAAACATTTACTTGTTGTGGCTATTCAATAAATCACTCAAAATTATTAACCAAGCTTGAAATAAACTTAAAATAAACAGCATATGGTTTTCCACATGGCAGACATTAAATATAATCTATATGATATTTTTTAATAGTGATACTTACATTGATGGCTGCTGCCGTTACAAAGTTTGAACCGAATAATTTAAACCAAACATCCTGTAATGTTGTCCAAAATTCTTCAGCTCTTTTAAAATCTGGCTTATACATTTCCATTATGTCTAATCCTGCTGAAAAGACTGTTGGTGATGACTGAAATATAATATATATAATAAGAAATTTTTAAAATAGTTATAAGCTGTATTGAAATTATAAGGAAATACTTACTGATGTTAGTATTAATCCTCTGCTTTTATTTTTTGCTACTTCATCGAGAGATTTGCTTAATTCTCTAAGCAAATCGAGGTTCAGACTGTTGACCGGTGGTCTTTGCATTGTCATTATTGATACTCCATCATTGTCAACTGTTAAATCAACTAAGGGGCCTTGACTGGCCATGGTTCGGATATTAGGAGCCAGACGTTTAGCATTATTTACAACTTTGCGTAAAAACATTTTATCTAAAATACATATTATTCAAAAATAATTTATATGATAGTCAGCATTAAGAAAAATATCTATATTTTTTAACAGAACCAAATAAACTCGAATCATGATAAATTTGTTTTGCGCAGGATTATATTAAATAAATGGGACCCAACAAATTACAAGTTAAGCCATTGATTCAGTAAGAACAATTCATTAATTATTGGCTTTCTGCGACATCATTTAAATAATGAACTGTTTATAATCATTTTGATTTGTAAGAAAAAATGTGGTTATTGGCCATTAATTATAATTAATTCATTAAATTACAAATGTTTAACGATTGTAAATAATTAAGAATTTATAATTAATATGACACAAAAATATTAATTATCTAAATTTTACCTTTAATATGTACACTTTCGATATTAATCACAAATAATAAAGTTATGAAGAGTTTCGAATTTAAATATTTTTGAACTTTAAACTACTCCTCATTCAATTATTATTAAAATTGGACTTTGACACGAGTTGGCATTTATTGTTAAGCCTGTTGTACATGTTGGGCCAGCGTGCTGGGCCAGTACATTGGATGAATATTTACAACTTGTGTGATTTTTGTAGTTGGCGACAAGTTAGATAAGATACATTTCAAAAGTATAATATATAGATTAAACAAAAATCATATTTTTTTTCGTACAGGAATGAGCATTGAGCAAGAAGAGGCGTTCTTGTATAACCTATTATAATGGAAGTAGAGAAAAAAATTAAAAAAAAACCTTAGATTTACGCATTTCAGCTATATTGTGCACAAAAATGAGTTTATGATCAATATATCTTTATTTATAATAAAACACTATTACATTTAACTACTTATTTTCACTTTAATTTTACTTCCAACATTCCGATAATAGTTTTGTCGACATTCAAAATCCATCAATGGATTAATCAGTTAATATCATAGATTAATCGAGCTCTCAACCAATGATATCGCATCAATTTTCTGTATTTTGTTTATTTGACTTTTCTCCTGTTTGTTGAAATAGAGTATAATGGATCTGCTTGCATAGGGCAACATTAAAAAAATATATTATCTCACCTTGCTGTAACTTGTAAATTAATTATGGTTAATAGATAGTTAAATATTTTCAAACTATACAAAGACTTTGCTAATACCAAAAGCTCCTATAAATTGTAACTGTTCTGAAAATTTAATTTGTTTTCTTTGCTTGATATTTATAATATTGATAAAATAAACAAAAACTGTAGTCTGAACTATGAAGTCTATCTATCCCTGGTCCAAGAGTGTTTTTTTGATGCGTTCTTAGCTTTGACAGTCTTTCTAGACATGTGAATAATCTAAACCACATACACCATGGATATGTATATATATAGATACTAATAAATAATTAATGTATACACCATCAGTTGTATTATTACTACGGATAAATTCAATTTTTCTTGGTCAAACTTTTATCTTTTTGGTGAGTAATGTTGGTTTTAGACATTACAAGAGGATTTGTTAGGGTGTGTATACCGGAACACTGTACAAATTAATTAAACAAGACCAAAAACTTTTATGATAACAATACATAGGGATAAAAGCCAGAATCTATCGCTAAAGATAGATACAATTTTGTGTTTTAGTTCCTACTTCTACTTAATTAGTTTGAAGGGTGAGTGAGCCAGTGTTACTATGGGCACAATAAACAGAACATCTTGGTTTCCAAGGTTGGTGATTCATTGGTGATGTAAGGAATGGTTAAAATTGCTACGGCGCCAATGTCTATGAGTAGTGGTGACCAACTAACGTAAGGTAACTCAACTCAAGGTGCATCAGTTATACAGTTATAGCTAATTATGAGATAAAATGTAGGTTTATCACATAACTTCTCCTTGTAATACTCGTACCTTTAAAGCTTCATCAACCGTGAACATCCGAGTACTAGTGAGAGCATACTCTGCTTCCCGCATAGGAATGGTGTGGCACATAGTGTCCATGAACCTAGTTGGTGCTATTGCAACTAAGAGAGTTTCATTAAGTCCAATTGAGAAATGGCATAGCTAGCAAACATCCACCAGCTGGAGCATGGCCCTTGAATAATAATTTGAAATAGAATGTAACAGCTTTTAAATTTTTCATTTGCATACATTCATTTAGGCATTGTAAAAGCTATTCTATTGTATATAATATAATACGCAAATATGTGTTCTTTTTTTATAAAAAAGACAATGGTGCTAGCTTAGACACCATCTTCTCATTATATATATATTTTAACATAAATACTTTGTATTGCTCTATAAAGCGATTTTACTCTACCTGACTGAATTGATAACTTAAATTATGGCTTAGATGGTATGTGATCATGTGGTAGGGTCAATTTTCAATTTATATTTGCCGGGAGCTCCTTAGGAGGATGACTGCTGCTTGATTATATTTATAAAAATTAGTCCATTGTTGTTTCTAATATGGTTTATGAACTTTTTTTTAATTCATTACCTTTTTATGAACAAGCTATGTTCAGGCTTTCAAGTTTCTAGGCTTGTATCAATTTTATATATAACGATAGGTCTTAGTATATAGTATATGTTTCGAAGTTTAATGTATTACTAGTGGTCACCTGCGAAACTTCGCGTTTGTTCAACAGATTTTATAGGAATTTCAAAAACTATGACGGGTTTTATTTTGATTTTATTTCATTGAAAACAGCAAGTCACTCATCTACATTTCAGTCCTTAATTATGAAACCTTTTTAAAATTAAATTTTTAATGTCAAGTACTTTAATTATGTTTAGAATAAACCTTCCAAATGACACATGATTATTGCTGCTGATAAAAACGAGAAATCGATCAACTGGCTTAAGAGGGCTTCCTGACGTCATTGGCGCTTCGTCCTATATGAGCTTGCCCTGAACATGTCACCATCGGCACTGGTTATGTGATATCAGATGATGACTCATCAGTCAAGTTCAATGAAAAACGGAATCGGTTAAGAACTGTGAGGCCACCAGGAAAAAGCATTTGATACTGTAAGAAGGTTGATGAGTCATTGGTTCACAAAGCTTTTTCAGAAGCTCCGGCACCGTCAATATAATATCTGCTTATGTGGCAGTTTCATTCCATCCCAATTGTCAACAGAATTTCGTCGATTATTGCTCGTTCCGATGGACTTGCGATAGCCTTCATGGATTCTCCCTGTATCAGTGCAGCTTTTCTAGTGTCAGCACTAAGAGAAAATGGAGGCGACGTTCTGTAACCGTCCAGTAACATTTTTCCTCTCTCTAAATTTAATTCTTTGTTAAATCGTAACAGTTTATTAAATTGCCATCAAGAATCGTTTTTATTTTTCTGCACATCTACGGCTGGAGCTCTTCAAAAGGAGACCTTAACTTTTTATGTGCAGCTGTCATCCCATAATTACTGGGACAAAAATCGGCTTACGCTATTAATATATAATACTGTCGTCATTTATATATCAATTAATTGCGATTAATAAAAAAATATTCGAATGGTTCCATTCAGCCTTTCATTAGGTACAGCTTTACACATTAATCCCGTTTATATAAGTTTTTTGATTCACTAATTAACTACATATGTTATTAGTTATGGAGAATTTAAGCTTAATTCTTATCATTAACAACTTTTTAATTTTTCATTATCACTTTACCATATTAATTATAAATGTAATGTTTCAGCATTAAATTTATAATTAATCCACATAGTTAATTGTGCCGATATTCAATTGTATTATCTAAGATAATGATAAATGTATATTTTTATCACAATTACCGTAAATAAATATTAATTCATCACAAATAACGCAAAATAATTCCAAGTTTCAAAGTCACAATATTTTTTTCAAATAATTTTCAATATATTTTTCCTCGTGGTAGTGCCACACTGCATACCTTCGGGTTGCAGCCGAATGGGCCGGCACGCCTGGGGAAGTACCACTCTCTCACTTAAAATCGGCGTAAATTGGTAGCTATGCTATCGCGTTTCGTCCGGTATGTGAGAGTCCCGGAGGCCCGAATTTGGTTTTATTACCCCATGAGGGTACCATCAGCGACTGCGGTGGAGAATCCCACACTGGGCATCCATGCTCAGGACGTACACCACCTGCAGAGATCGTAATTCGTAGCCGTATATTTTAATGCCCACCATGCCGAATGGCTTCACGCACTACCGATCATGCGGGTAAATCTGTTCTTGACTTCGCTTTAGCATATGATTTGACACAACTGGTCGCCTCGCCAATGCGAATACCAGACGTGGAGAATCATATACCTTCATGGATGGCAGATGGCTACCAGGCTATCGTCGATCGTATCGTAGAATCAGCTTTCGCCGGCAGTTTTTCCGAACCGATACGACTTGGGAACCTTCAAGAAAATAGCGTACTCCTTTCTTAAAGGCCGGCAACGCACCTGCAAGCCCACTGGTGTTGCAGCCACAGTGTTGCGGTCGTTTGCCACCTATAACATTAAAAAAAATGCCTTATTATAGAAACACCCAACTCAAATTCGCCGAGAGCTCCTTAGGAGTACTATTGCTACTGATGACAGGAGGGACGGACGGTTTGATTTTTCGCCTAGAGACTGGGAATTCCAATCCAACGGGGTAAAGTTGCAAGTACTCTCGCCACCACGTTTACACGCTTTGTACAAAAGCTAATTTTCGTGTAGGTTAATAAATTTTAGAATGTTTTATCTTTTAATTTTTAGCAATAAAAATAGCATTTATATAAAATGTTATATTACTTGTCATTGCTAAACGTCAAATGTTTATGGTTAAAACTTAAAAGTCAACTGTCAAATCATTAAATTATGGTCAACAACATAGAATATAATATTAAATATTGATCAAATTAAGTCGAGTACGTAGTGAATTAAGTAGGAAATTCTAATATAATAATGTAAAATGTCCTTAGAACAAACAGCTTGTGATGGTAAGCAGGCAATGACATGGAATAGATTTCAATGATATAAATTGTACACTTTAGAATAGATAGATAAGAGCTCTTGAATATAAATGTACGAAAAATATTTTTTATTGCCGAGTATTTAAGACAAATCTAGTTAATATTATAACAAAGATATTTGTTTAATTTTACACTTTATAGTTAGAGCTGAATCTAAACTATTGCATCAATCAATATTTAATCATATTAATTTTAAAAAAATACAATTTTCTTATAGTATTTATATATAAATATTTTTATGATTTTACTAATGGTGCCATTTTCTAATATTACAAGCAATTCTTACAGACTTGAAGGCTTTTGAACGACGCTTAACTGAAGTCATAGCATGTCTTCAACCAGCTACTATGAGATGGAGAAGTGAGTTACAATTAGTTGTTAATAATAATTTTATTAATTATAAAGATATTCTACATCTTAAAATTATCCATAATTACCAGAAAGTGTTGTTATAGTTTTAAAAACAGCACATGTTGCCAATTCTACTAACAAATCCTCACTTTATTGCAATTGAAACGAAACCTAATTCGGTTCAAACAATTTTTTATTCACTAACACAACAATCTAGTTGCAGATTTGTTAAAAATATCATATAGAAATAAGTAGAATTGGCCCTCAGTTATGAATGAGAGTTTCTTTTGTGAGGAATATTCAGTTGGATTTGAATAGAATCTGGAATGTATCATAACCATTAAAATGAATAAGAATTGGCCCCCAGTATCTTCACAATGATCTAATTTTAAATGACATTCATATTTTTACAAACATTACTAATTTATAATAATTTTGTTAGCTTAACATAGCACTATGTTGATTGTGCTTAGCTTTTCTAGTGATATATTCTTTGTTGACTTGATATTCAAACCAAATCACTTGCTTTTAATTATAAATAAATGTTACTATAAAATAAGGATAAATTTGTTTATGACCAAAATAAGTAAGATATTGTCCCAATACATTATTATAAATGGTTATGTAAATTCTTACCAATAGACATTATACATATTTACTTTTCTCCTTTTTTTAAGTTCTCCTGGCGGTGGTGTCTGTGTGCACAGCTATAGCTGCATGGCACTGGCTGACTGACCCCCTCACTCCGGTAGTGTCCTTGACACAATCACTTTGGAATCATCCTTTCTTTGCTTTGACTTCTACATTTTTAGGTAAGCCAACTTTTATGTATAACCTTTTTTTAAAAGAAATAGAAGCTGATTACTATTGACAAATATATGCCTTGAAGAAGTAAACAATTAGATCCTAATGGAAGTGAATAAGTGACAGATATACATATAATGTAACTTATTCCTGAAACAATGCTGCTTCACCGTTTATTAGAGGTACATGCAGCGTTTGTCTTGCCATACATACATACATACATATGATAGTAGAAACAAATAAAGAACATTTACGTGAAATTATTCTTTGCTTAAATTTAAACCTTGGTTACTGAGGTAGATATAGTTGTTATGAAAATATTCTCTTTTGCACACTTGCTATTTTAATTTATAAGTGTTCAAAGGCAGTATTATAAATAAAATGAGTATCTAATGTTACTGGAGTGACCATAGAGTACTGGGTGGAATTGTCTTTAGATTACATACATACATACAACAATACATGTATGTGTCTTATTATTACGTACGTATATACGTACGTACTATTATTATACGTACGTGTATTATACGTACGTAGTATTATACGTACGTACGTACGTATTTTTTGAGATCATCTAGGTTATGCAAGTCAATAACAATTTAAATAAATTATGATGGAAATACAAAAACTTTTTTTTATTATTTGAAGCATTAGTGAAATCAACTTCAATTGCAAGTGCAATTTCAATTCATTGATATACATTCAGTTGCACAAAAATGAACCCTTTTGATCGTAATGTTTATTATAACTTAAACTTTAAACAACATAAATTTGTAACTCCAAGCTTTTAATTGCACAAAAATAGTTCATCCTCCCTGAGACAAGGTTTCCAATTCTATAATAAATTATGCAGAATATTTTAAATTTGCCTATAGGTAAAGTTAAAGTTGATGATAAAAAAAATGAAATAAAAAAAATAAATGATAAAAGTTAATATTCATTGATGTTCATATAGGATACATACATATATACAATTTTATAAATTACGATTATTACATGTAATATTTTGAGATTGAAAAGAGATTTTTAAATGGAGATGAGAAAAATGACGATTCAAAGAGCTATTTAAACAAAGTATATTTTGATTATTGATTAGTAGAAAACATGCTATAAATCCTATAAATTAAATTGCATACTTATCACTATATGTTTTTATTACAGTATTATTGTTTATGATGGGAGTACATAGAAGAGTAATAGCACCAAGTATAATCACAGCACGAACGCGCTCTGTGCTAAACGACTTCAACATGTCATGTGATGAAACTGGAAAACTTATTCTCAAGCCGAGGCCAGCAAATAATTAATTTAAATCCATGTCATTTTAATAGGTTTAATTTATAAATAAAACAAATTACGAGGGACTATTTGTTTATTATTTATAACTTTGGTGTATTTATATAATAAATAAATGATAACTAAGAAAATAGGTTTATCATACACATCTTAAACAATTATTAGTTAAAAACAATTGACTTAATTTATTAATAAAGAACAACAGTAAGACTACATAATGCAATACAATTATCTATATATATTCTGCTAAGAGTTCAATAAATTAATTCAAATATTAACGAATCAAATATCTAGCAAATATTTTTTGAAATAACTATTAAATTGTAAGCATATACATTTTTAAACACACAAATTTAAATTGTAAATACACAATAATTAATATGTAGATATTTTTATCATATTACTTTTAAGACACATAAATAGAAACTTTGAAAATAGTGAAATATAAGTTAAATGCAAAACAGATATATTTTTATAGAGGAGAGGAACTCTTTCTTTAGATTTATAAATAGCCTTGGAATACATAAATTCATTAAAATATATTTAATCTATTTTTTTAGCTTAAACATTTATCGTGCTAATTTCGAAAACCAACATTTTCGCCTCAATTTTTTTTACACATCTAATCTATGCTAACATTAGTAATTCGAACAAAATTGTAAAGACGGTTAAAAAATGGAAAAAATTTATCATAAATGTAGGCTGTGGTTTAAAACAAATCAATTCCTTATAAATGCGAAAGCAGACAAGGCGTAGGTAATTGATTACAATATTAAATAACGAACCACAAAGATATCTCAACAATACTATCTATATTATATAAATAACAATAATGTGCTAAGTGTGCAAGTAATTTTTTTTTCTAATTTAAGGATATTTAATACTTAATATCATCTACGCTACACTTTATATGCATGCTAAATTACAAAGTTGAAAATTATCAAGGAGGGTATAAAAAAATGCAATAAAATTTTCAAAGTCAACATATTATGTAAGTTGCTAGTAACGGCGCATTAAAGCTTTTACCTACATTTTCTTAAATAAAACTAATTATAGTAGAATTGTATATTTAAAAATATTCTGTTAATTTAATTGTGCATTTTAAATTAGGAATAGATCAGCGTGGAAGACTCGAGCAAAGAAAACTTGATACATACTAAACAATAGTAATATAATAATGACATTGAATATTTGAGTGTGTGTGGCGCGTCTTTATTTTCATAGACAATATTGTTTTTTTTTAAACCGTAATTATTATTTATAGGTTTGTATATGATTTTTTAAAAATTTCTTTATTCTTAAAATGGTATGCTTAATTGTTACCTCTTATGCCAATTTATACATAATAGTAAAACATATATAAAATTCGTTTTAAAATTACTTTGATACATAACATCAAGGCAGTGGTACATGGTACATGCATAAATCCATTTCTTAACAATATACTTAAAATTATATCTTAAAAGGCGTTATTAATTTTTTTAAGTTATTTTTTCCTTTATTCGTACAAGACTAATGTGCGAATTACTTCATACCTAACATGCATTACTGTTAATACAATACATTGTATACAATTTTGAATTAGCCGTATTTGTGGAGTATTTGACTCGGTATAGAATTTCAGTCTTGCAGTCTAGAAGACGTTATTTATATGGCGAATTGTGTTAACATTGTAATATTTGTCTTTAGGACACCTGGGATGTTATGATTGATTGTTTTTGTGACAAATGATCAAGGTCACAGTTAGTATCGCTTTTCAAAAATGTATCGAAAACGTCTAACATTTCACTATTTGGTTTGGTAGAGTTCTTAATATCAAGGCAGTTTCGTTTTTATATTAATGTAATACTTTGTTTACGTCAAACTCTATAGCTTCTTAAAAATGTTTTATAAATCTAACTTACGAGTGACTTTATAAATTCTGTTTTGTGTTATGACATACATATAACTACATATACTAACCTTGCATATGTGTGGGGTAAGGGAAAGATTTCTCAAAAATAATGTTTTGCAGTTTGCTTTTAAAGCATTACCTAACAGGATTTATATGATAGAGTGCGTCTATTTACCACTTACATACATCATTATATATTTTTGCATCACTTTTTATTATTAATATAGAGACACTATAGTTATATATATCTGAAAATTATATTGTTCAACGCATTTACCGTACTGAGGTAATCTATATACATTACCGATTTTTTTTAATGATATAATTTGGGCTTTAAAATTTTGTAAAATCATAGACAATAAAACCTATTCATAGAGTATAGAGTATCTCTAATAGGTTAACGATATTAATCATTACATTAACTACAACATTTAATATCTATCTACTACTTACACGCTAAGACAGTTTGTTGTAGCGTGATCTCTGTTATTGTGGAGGTGACACTTCTTTGGAGACGATGAGGGTCAAATTTCAAGGTCGAATTTGAGCAACGTTTTTATATATGTACGTGAAACGCTTTTAACGCACAAAGTTTTCAATTGTACTGACTAGACGCTTTAATTGTTCTTACGGATAGATAGGTTAGATATAATCAGATAGATGCAGTTTATAATTTGTATAACTCAATGACTTACGAGATTTTTGGTAACATTCCTAATTACGATTCGCGATTCAAAAACGTTTCGATCTACAAATTTCTAATGTCAAATGCCAAAAGCAACTACGATGGCTACAAAACTACGATTGTGCCGTGAGCAAACGCTGGCAATCACTAATCGAAATATCTCGTCTGAGCGAATGGTAATTAGAAAGAAAAATAACGTCGGGTTTCACTTGTGTTGTTTAAAACATATGATTTCGACTACTCCATGACTATAGGAATCTATTTCCCAAAACATCGTCAAGCATTCCTCGATAAATATCATACGCAAAACCGGATGAATCCATAATAATATTTAGAATACTTACGGTTCTTATAATTGTAAGCATTACACGTATCTAGTTTCGATGTCTATCGTAAATCGGTTAGAAATCCGCCAATACGAAGCCCGCTGGTGATCATGCGAGGGCGCGCGAAAGTTTAATAAAAAAAAAAAAAAAAATCTTAAAACATATCTATTTCACAGAATTATATTTTAACGAATCTTAAAATGTCTAATAGATATGTATTTTTCGAAAATATATTTACCCATTTCATATTTTTTTAAATAATAAACGCATTATGAAAACCATAACCAGATGCGCGGCAGGGCGGGAAATGTTATTTATGAAAGACCAGTTTTGCCATCCACGATTTAAATGACATTAGGTTACAAAACGAACTTAATGGAATATTCGTCCAAATGAATCTATGATTGCAGTCATATTTTTTACGAGATCACGCTACAACCAACAGTTAATAAACGAGCAAAATAAATGCCGATGAGAAATCCCCACATTTTTATTGTCACCTCATTCCCCACAGCAACATGCAAGGCTGGAGTGGTGTCCTCACGCAGCCAGGAGCGCTCGTATGTTCTTCGGCGTCGATTGACTGTTT
Organism: Vanessa tameamea; assembly: GCF_037043105.1. Classification (NCBI taxonomy): domain Eukaryota; kingdom Metazoa; phylum Arthropoda; class Insecta; order Lepidoptera; family Nymphalidae; genus Vanessa; species Vanessa tameamea. Next base: position 8,436,642 of record NC_087324.1, read on the forward strand.
AGATGCTTCGTGGTGTACCTGAGGGCGTTCAGGAGAGGTTCCGCTTTGGGAGGAGGTTGCTGTTGGAGGAACTTCACGCAACCTTTCACGTCGACTGATGACGAACGGCAGAAGGCTCCAGAAGGATGTACCCAGTCGTAAAGTATGATCAAACCGACCATGACTCGGAGAACCAAGAGGGATGTCTCCTCGCGGCTGAATTGGGCCACCAGTTTTCTGAAATCGCACAATAAGGAAAGAAGTTAAAAACAAAACTGTGTTTATGTTTAACCTATTTTATATATATTTCTGTTCTAGTTGAATTTGTTATAACAACCTTAATACTGGGATATCGTACTTCCTACGGCCTAATTATAATAACGAGCATATTTCTAAATGAAGCTCGCGTACCTGCTTCAAATAAATAAATAGTTATGGGTTACATTGAAAAAACAAGTAATGGGATTTACGGCAAAATAAAAGTACACATTATGCCCGTTCGAGTCGCTGGAGACCGTCCACAGAATACACGTATAAATCATAATTATCTTTGATGTTGGCGAGAAGCACGTTTTATGTAAATATACATATTTATTTCGTTTTTTTTTTTTTTAATTATATCTGTTTTAAGCTACGATCATACGTATATGATAAGTATATATTACTAAATAATTTATTTCGATTGATATAAATAAAAATATTTCAAATATAATTCTTGTAATTTAATTAATTACGAATTTCATGTGATATTACTCATTGTTCTAAATATTTCTAGTCGAAGTATTTTGTATCAATACAGGAAAACAACAACGAACTACCAACGCAACTTAATGTACGTTAAATTAAATATCTATATTTTAAAAATTAAAATTAAATTTACACTACTAAGATATATTATTTGCCGAGATGACCAGTGGGTCAACCACTAGGTTTGAACACGTGAAACGTAACTGAAGATAGCGAATTTAAACTCGTATAAGTAGTTTAATTTGCGTTTGTAAATCATCTCGTATGGCGAAGGAAGACATTGTGAGGAAACACGTGTTTTTAAATGAAATTCTGACTACAAAATCGGCACAATATTTCCGAACAATCCAATTATAATAATAATTTTAACTGCATGTTGTGTGAACAATCGGCTAATAAAATCCTGGCAATGTTTTTATCATTCAAGGCACAAGAAGCTATTGTCACTTTCAATGGCTCGGTCGATATATTGGGCTGTCGTGACCATTAAACGAGCTAAGTGAATAAATGCATGCAAGCGTTTTTAAGCTATATCATATGTGAATAGACATCATATTTGCGTGAACAACTGCACGGATGAGGTTAGCATGTGTAGTATATCAACCGAATACGTTTGATAAGGAAGCGGATAGCGGTCGTACGTCAGAGGATGACCAGTTCGTTACGTCCGAAAACTTGTGATCGGTTATTCGAATTACGATAAACAAATAAGATCTTATCAATAATTTCTAGGTTACTTACTATTTTTGCTAATCGGATAACACACGAATCGAATAACACACGAACTGCTGAATATCCGTTAGGATTTACAGCCAAACTAATATGATAAATCCGACCGTTACTTTGTTTAATACGTTTTCAAGTCCTCCACGCTAACTACTCCACGGAACATCACGAAATTTGCATAAACTTAGAAGTACAGAAACGTCAAGATCTAACACCTGATGCTCTCCCCCAAGTTACGGGCGAAAACTTGTAAATATCTAAATACAAATGTTAAGTATTCTATTTTTAAACTTTAACATTGTATAATATAAAAAAAAATACAAGTACGACTGTTTTAGATAGAAAGAAATATTTTAAATGTTGGTATTACTGACAAAAAAAAAAAGATTCAAATTTATACTTATTAAACAGCTAGTTATGACAATTGAATCGAGTGTGTGTACTAACTACTTTACATAATAAAGTTCATGATGTCACAAATAACAGCGGTAATAAGGAAGTAAATAGACGTAAATCGAAAGGGGAGACATTAAGTGCGATGTGAGTGACATATGATTTATCATTATTTCATCAGCGTTCGTTGAGTGCGCCGGTATCATGTGTCGAACGACCCCGGGAATAATTCACTTTAATAATATACTCGCCCTTGTTGCAATCACAACGAATAACACATTTACGTGCATTTTATACATATCAGTCAATATGTTTTATAAATTTTTAAATAGCGTTAATAAACATACATAATCATTAACATATTCCGATAGGTCATAATTTCGCCTGGCAAGGAACTGGCACTTGTTTTAAAATTTTCACACTGCGTATTTAAATAAACGCATAATAACTTTGATACACAATATTATTATTATTTGAAACTGTTTTAGTTTAGAGGTAGTAAACTCAGAATAGTCCTCCTTGTTAAATGTCGAATAAATAGAAAAAAATAAAACACTTACGGATTTTCCAACATTCTTAAACACACTTTGGCCATCGTGCTGAGCGTTTCTGTTGTATTTTCTAAATCCTGTTGATTGTCGTTGACGAATTGGCTTGTTGCTTCTGACAAAACTTTGAGCATCGGCGTTGCCTGTGCATAGAATAAGGACATTCGATTTGCAACCTCTGCCCCGATGTGCGGTTCTTCCCCTGGAGGTAATTCTGCATTGATGAGGCCACTGCGTGATACGATTCTTCTGTAGTAACTGAAGTCGTTCTGAATGGCTGGCGTCTTCATCTGTACAAAGGGAGTATTTATGACGGTGTTAGATATATAATGCATAGGGATTCATCAAATTACGAAAGGAAATTCAAGTATTGAAGAGAGGAATACTCTGGGAATTCATAATTTAGACATTACATTGGTTTGAAATTAAATTATTTTCGAATGTGAACTTAAGTCTAAGTTAAATAATATTGAATTCACCACTATTTATTAAATTAATTAATTTCGCTTAATTTATCTTTATAATTAATCTCACGTTAGATCATCGACCTTGATCTAGGCACCCCAGGTTGAACTTTCGGCACCCTTTTATATTCGATCAGAATATGTATAATGTATATATATATATATACATATTAATATTTTACTTTATTATGTATAATATTTAATAAATAAATTAGCTAATCTTTAGAAGTCTTAGGGATTTTGATTTGTTCTCAATTCGATAAAAGAAGCTTGGCTAAAATTGTAATATGCAAATACATTTTTTTCTTTAGCCACTTAACTAATATAAATAAACAATCAACTGAAGAGGAATGATTAAAGCCAGTTTTACACTATGTAACGAAATAAATTTTACAGCAGATATATTTATTACATCCTACAAACTGCGTTCACACTAAGAGATACATATTTACAATCAGTAAAACGATCAGACTAATATACCCACGCGGTTGCCGACAAATAGGTACAAAGGGCGTAGGAAAGGGTAACGCGGGGTACGGTCAGTATAAATAATAATTTCCTTGATATTATTCTCCCGACAGATTTCGGTCTGAAACTAGCAATCTACGCAGAAAATATTAAAGTGCATAAGTGTGGCGCGTGCACAAAATATTATAATACCATAACTAGTGGGGGAGTTCACGCGCAGGAACATCGACTTTACTTGACTGTTTTCCGAGGCACGGGAACGTTAACACTGCTAATATTACAAGAATCATATTAAAAAAATATTATTTTTTGAAATTTTATAAACACTTTCTAATCGTCATTTTACTCGACTGTATTAAAGGTTAAGCTATCATAATGTATATTCTACCGAGAGGAACCGGCTAGAAACTCAGTAATTAGATCAACTAAGCATTTCGAAATACTTATCTATAGCTCGGATATATATAATAATATATAATATAATATTAAATGGCAACGATATATCAATTTAAAATACGGGATGTAAATGAATATCATATTCTATAGCGAAAAGCCAGCATCAGTAGACCGAGGTCGGTAGTTTTCTATTACAATGTTTAACGCGTGGAATTCACAACATAAGCAATTAGATCGACGACATGACATGACGATGACAGGTAATGAGTAATTGTAAATGTATAAACAATACAATGAGTGTATGAATACGCTTTCGATGTCTAAACAATAATATATTACAAACTAGCTGCGTACCCGATGAGATAGATATCGTAAAACGCGGCAATGTTTGCCTTTTTTCTTAAAAATAGAAGACATCGATTGGCATGTTCCAAATTTAAAAAATGTCCCCCTATATGTAGCTTATAAATTTTGAACACATTCTATTAGGAAGTCCTGTGCATAATTCTATCCTGCTAGTCTCGCCGGTTTAGGCTGTGCGTTGTGTGTCAGTTAGTAATTTTAATTTTTTTATTAAGCATATAACCGTAAAACCTTAGCCACTTAAAAAGTTTTATATTTAAAGAAAATTGACACAATATTCTGTCCTAGAAATTGTTTTAAATGATATAAAATGGCTTGCATTATTTGTATATTTTCATACAGGAAATATAATAAGCACTGTAAAGAAAATGAGCCTCGTGTCGGTTGTTCTCGGTAGTCAGTTGGTCAGGGTTGGTCGGTGGTCAGTTCCAATATAGGCTTTAGTTTATATTGGAACTGATAGAGGGTTATCGAACGTTTAATTATAAAATAACGATCCGAACCAACTTGTAACATCCTAATATAATAATAGTTAATTTCAACAAGGAGTTTTGCATTGCAATATACAAATGAAAATATGTATTGAGTTATTTGTTGTTCTTGTCGAGTCGTTGTCCAAACGAATGATATACTTTATAATAGTCTTACTTAAATATATACAATCTTGCAATTTGATCCAAGACTTAATAAGTATACCGAAGTAAAGGGAACTTCTAAAAAATCTAAATGATGTTGAGCACAATTAAATATTCGATCTTAGACTTTTGATGGATAAAATAAATATCCATTATACGATTCTTTTTAATTATTAATTAATGAATTTACACCTTCGACATAAAGTTAACTGAAATCACTAGAAATATAAAAAAAAGCAATCGGAATAAAACATTATGAAATTGGATAGACGGGGTGTGGTCAACGAAGGTCAAGTAGGATTTGAACCTGTTATCGATTACATCCAATAGTCTATTGTCTGTTGAAATGCAAGATTGTATTCCAAAGACTTTAGATTCCTTCTAGTGATTCATTGAATTGTTAGATATTACTTTCCATAAAAGGTGACGTTCTGTCGCAAAGCATTAATACTTTATTGATTAGTTTATTTATAACTATATTTAAAGCAGTGGAGTGGATCAACATTGAAATTATGAGTCACTTATTTTCAAACTAGGTGCGATAGGGTGCCACGCATTAAAATTAAGACTAAACGTGTATCCACTGTCTGTGTAAAATTTTAAGTCGTCGGGGCTACTGCACGTCGTACGTATCGTTAAACCGTTACAACGTGGAAGTTAATTTATTTTTATGTTATTTTTTACATGTACATATTGGTTTTACGTTACACAACGTCGGTACGTGTCACGTCACAATCGTAGCTGTAAATACTTTAATTAATAGAATAATTTTATTTTGATCAGTTAACAATTGTATACACAATCTATTATAGAGGAACATAATGTGTTATATTAATACTGACGCTGTGTCAGTGATGACATATATCTGTACGATGAATTCAACAGAGCCCAAATTGTTATTATATTGACAAAAACTAAACTACAATTCTATCTAATAAGCGTTTAAATATACTTTTCTCGCGAACTTTAAATTGCTACGTCACAACCCAATTCGAATTTGGGATTAAAAATATATGAATATCGAGTTTAATGTTAAAGAATACGCACAATGAAAACCTAGACAAGGAATGTTTTACGTACTGCCTAGGATTGTATCGTTCAGTTAAACAGCTTATAATTTACCTTTTGCGTTACATAGTGTACTTAACACTGTGTAACCGATTTTTTTTTTTATTTGTGACTGGGAGTACATGAGCTTATATAGGAATCCCGTCAGGAATCCCATATCAGGAATCCCAGTAACTTTACTAGACTAGGGCTTCTTCAGATCTAGGCTAGATATTACCTAGTTCGATAAATTCTTTAGTAGCCTTTGGCTTGTATAAACTGGGTCAGTTATTTTGTTAGCATTTAATGTTATTTAAGTATTTCAAAACAATTTCATCATTAAAGGTAACTTACTTTGTGTTCATCGAATTTCAGAACGAATTCCAATATTTCTGCAAATTGTTTCACTAGAGCTTGCTGTTGTTCCAAGTGTTGCGTGGGACTCATCGATCCCCCCACAAGTGAACCTAAGAGACGTGGTACAACCTGAAAAAAGAAGCAGCCTCATCATAACATTGTTTTATTACGGTATACTAATCACATTAATTTCTAATAATTTACAATTACAGATTGTCTTGTTATTTAAAATCATATTAAATATTTTAAACTGTTATTTTTCTATTATAATTTTAGTTATGTAGGATTTAAAACAAGCAATGTAGGCAACATTGTTTATTTTAAAAGTATTATCAATATTTTCCTGAAGAAGCTTGTTGCTGATAGAACCTGTGATTTTATTTCAACTTGTTGGTATAGTGGCTAGTTAGTTAAGCTGTTAATTCTGAGACTCTAGGTTCAAGCTCAGTTTTGGTCCAGTTAAGTGTTTCTGGAATAAATCAACCTTCGTATACTTTATTCTATAGTAGCATTATCGCTTTTGTTTATGATTATTTTTTTTTCATTGAAAGAGTACAAAAAGAGAACACGTTCATAAAAATAAAGTAAATTAAATATAAATAATAATATAAGTTTAGTGTGCCAAGCTAGTCGAGGTCATTTTGTTACAAAAATTCAAACTTTCCTTCGAGCTAATATTAAATGCATGACACAAAATATTTATTGTATAACCGATTCGAATCGAAGACGGAGTCGAGATAAACAAACGTCAGATTTACGTATTTGCTAATAGCTCTGATATATTGAGCACTACAAATAGATCTTTATTTATAATGTAATATTAATTATCTTAACTACTTATATCCACTTTAATTTTACTCCAAAACGATAACAGCTTCGGCGACATTAAATACACCATTTTTTCAGGAATCCATTTATAATGTCATAGATTATTTAAGCTGTCGATGAATCATATCTCACCAATCTTATGACGAATGTTTATTTACGTTTATCCCTCTTCTGGAATAGGCTTTAGTCACATACCATTCATAATTTAAATTATAATTAGTTTAAAATAATTCAATCTGAAAATTGGCAATCAATAATACAAAAACAAAAAAAAAATACATTCAACATCCTTTTAAACTAATTAGTAAAAAATAATTAGTAACCTACAAGTGGAAAGTTTAATTACTAAATATTTTCATAATCTTTGCAGACTGGAAGGAAAAACATTTTTTCTTCTCAATTTTAGTAAAATGTTAGCGAGTACTGATATAAAAAATTGTAATTCATTTGATTTTTATAATAACTTATTTCCAATGTGATTTGGTTCATACGTGTGTCATAATTCCACTTGAAACATGCAGGTTTCCTCATGCTTTTTTCGTCACCGTGCGACACAAAATTAATTATTTTATTAACACAAACAAGCGATTTAACGATTTGGGGTTGAACCCGCGATTTTGGGCTAAGATTCACGTGAAACCACTGAGCCTTCTCGGCTCCCGTCTATTAATTATCCGGAATGACTTAAAATTACACGAAGCTCATGGTCAGTTACCCTGTGTCATTTAATTTTAATGACCATGGAGGGATACCCTACTGCAGTGTTTATTTTTCATTTTCAAGGATAATCAAAACAGTTGCCGTCAGACGATAGTAACATAACATAACGAGCTCCGCTCAGACAAGATGGAAATTTTAATATTCATGGACGACGTTCGGTCAGCTGGAAAAAACCATCTAGCTCAGTGTTAAATATATTTTCTTAAATCTACACGTTATGTACTAGTTTTGTTTTGTTAAAAATGTACATACAATAACGTGCGTTAAGTAAAAGTAAAGTAATACCGTGTTTGGAGGTTACTCTAACACTCTCCAATGTTAGTTTGGTAGATATAAATTTGTTAAGCGCATGAAAACTCAGTAATTCCTGCCGTATTTGAAAACTTGATCCTTAGTTGAGATTCACAAGTTCTTGCCACTTGGTCATTTCGGTTTGTAATTCCGCAAATGACGATAGATTTTATAATAAAAATAAAAAACCCAAACACGACATAAAAACAATTATGTCGTAAGTAGTCAGACTTTATTTTTTCTAAAATATCATTAAAAATATTCTTATTAGAATTATACTATATTAATATAACAAAGAGGTACTTTATTTGTATGTAGGTGGTAATGTCATGAACTATTGATACAATTGTAAAATGTTTTTCATTGGTAGAAAGCTACATTATTCCTGAGCTCTAAAGGGAATAAAATATATTTATATCATATCATTTTCTTTCTTATAAATTGCACTCGTGTGAAGCCGAGCCGGGTTGCTAGTGTTCAATAAATATAAACCAGGTTAAGTATAAACAAACCCCAAATATAAAATAAAAAGTAAAACTATATTTAATTGGGCACTTTAAATTGTTATTTTTCAAAGCATAAAAAGCCAGTTTCGAATTTTTTAATATATAGCTATTTTTTCAGATATTTAAGAAGAGTTAAAAAATTAGCATAAACGAATTTAAACTTTGATAGTTAAAATTGCATGATTAATTTTCACTGCAAGAAATATGATATTCAACTTATAAAAGCTAGAACTGCACCCAGACGTACGTGGATTAGAGTTAATCTGGGCTTAGCGAAGTTTCTGTAGGAGTTGAATTCGTATTTGAGACGGGTTTGCTAAATGACATATTGTTCGGGGAACGAAGTACTGTAGCTATAAAGTAGGTACGTACTATTGTAATGTGACGTGAGTTCGTTCGGTAATTTCTGGTGCCGGTTGAATGAACCGACAAACGGAAACGGTGTGTAAATTAAAATGTTAAGATGTTATTATGTTAAACATAATTTGGCGTAATAAACATTTTCCTTCGTTTTATTTCGAACTATAACATTTTTTTTAATCATAAGTCAAAGGCATAATATGGAAATCATTTTAAATAAGTCCATAAATATTATGAAATGTAAATTCAACCAATACATCTGTGTTATAATAAAATAATTATTACGTTATTCGGTTCATAATTTTCCTGTTGTCTAAATAATAATAATAGTAATAAATTACTTTATTGTCACCAAATAAAACTAAAACAATGTTACCAACTTTGCAACATTTATAGAGATGTTCGACTAGGCTATTACGTATTTTATATGTATATATTTTTGTCGATATTTAAGAGAAATTTAAAATAAGTTAAGACGAATTAGAGCAAATATTTTATATTACACTAGCGACTAATATCAGTTTCGCAAGGGTTCAATTTATGAATAAAGAAATGATAAATTATTTATACTCTATAGAATTCAGAAATCATGTAGCTTCTGCCAGTGAAAAAAATAACATTGGATCATTAGCTCCGGGAATTACATACAAACAAACAAATTTTACCTCTTTAGAGTATTAATATATGTAGATTTAAAAATAATATATAGCCAAGCTAATATATCGACGACAAAATCGATCGATAATACTTTAAAAAATTTACAAGGTTTGCGGTTACGGGCGCTTGTATATCTGGTTTTACAGTGTGGTGTAACATTATAATGTCTGTTTTATGTCGTTCATAAATAATCTCGTCTCGTGTAAGCATCGATATGTGTGATAAAAGTGATATGACACGATCACATCACGTTTATAGATTATTGTAAAAAAAGAAAAATAAATTTACAACAACAATAAAACTTCTCGAGCAGTATTTATACCTATTTGAGCGATGGAGTTTTTACATTTTTTTAGTTTTTTATTTTATTAAATTAAAACTTTTTATGTTTTCCCTAACTGAAAACTATGAAACCAATTTACATAAAACTTATGCCAGAAGATGCAGAGCGTCTCGCAGATTTTAGTTAATGATACATGGCTGATAGCAGTCAACAATTGCCGACGGTTTTGCTTGTATGTAATACATAAAGGTTGTAGAAGTTTTACACGGATTTATTTCATTGATATTTTTTTGTTTCCTATTGTTGTAAATTAGGTTTATTTCGATTCCTTTGTGCACTGTTTACGTGTCCAATTCGCACAAAAACGCCGGAAGCCGGAAGCGAAGTAGGTTTAAACAACTTGGGGCACTAAAAGATTCGGTCGACTTTTGGTCCACTGCCAATTTGCTGTCAGCAGAATATATTTTCATTACTGGGTCATGTTTTTACAATAAATTCAAAGCAAAGTAGGATTAACTCAATTAACATATACTTAGTACAATATCGTCATGTCTCATCAAAATTAAAATATAATTTATACGAGTAGTCACTTGCACTTTGCAAGTTTAACCTAACATCGGTAAGGAATGTAGATTCGACCGAGAAACCGACAAAAACGTAGAAGTTTCAGTACATACTTATTATTCAATAGATGAATCTTTTTTAGATACACATGAAATTCAACGAATTAAAAATATCTTATCTAAAATTAATAATTATTGCTTGTATTAATTCGTGTTCTATGCGTTTACGCATCGTTCATCCGATTAAGTTCAAAGTTCGTGCTGTTATTTTTGGGATTTGTGTTAAGGTTTCTGGTATAATTCTATAAATGTACAAAAGGTGGAGCGCCAGCTGTTTTAGTTCATTTATTGTTTACAAAAACAGAGGTATTATAATTGTTTATCAAAATATATATTGATTTTTCAATTAAGGTTGGTAAACCTAAAATTTATTAGACATAACAACTCCGTACATAAGCTAATCTATGCTTAAAAAATAATATGATCTATTTATGGTTTTTTAAATTGGTTTTTAATTTAGCAAACATAAAATTGTTTAAAGATATGATTATACAATCGTAAATTTCAAGTAATTTGTGTTTGTAGGTGTAAGGTTTATTGGTTTAATAACGTTAGTCCCATGAATATAAAACGTTTTTAGAATCAGAATCGTTTGCATAACCTCTACAGGAAGTAGTCGTTGTTTAGTCGATTAGGTTGCAATTGCAACGGGAGCGCGGATAAGCAATTATTTCTATTAACTCTCTTCCGGATCCTGATCGGATTGCATTTACCATATATACAATTATAGGAAACACGAAATAAAAACGTCGATATTTGTTGTAAAATTAAGTGGTAAATTAATTACTATATCCTGAATAATAGAAGAACAAAAATTTGGCGTTACCCTACCTAAGTATACCTAAAACGAAATGTAAATGACAAAAAAAGATACATAATATAAATAAAATGATATATGTAACATGTACATATAAGTTGTACATATTAAAAAAAATACGAAACAAGATACGAAAGCAAAAATCTTTATCGATCAAAAAGTATACAATTGTACGTTGTTAGTGTGCGATTTTTTCACTACACGACTTATTTGAAAGGAAGTTCTTTTTCGCGGTTAAAAGTATAGTGAACTGGCAGAAATCGTCACGTAAGGAAAACGCCAATTTCCCCCTCCAGGCGACCTTTTCCTCTCCTCCTTTTTCTATTGTATACGGTTTTGTGTAAAAATTATTACTCATTTTTTTTTTGGTATTGTTTTAATTCACACGGGATTTTTAATAACAATGTTGTCATTGTTATTTAATTTAAAGTTGTTAATCTATGTTATTGTGCCTGTTATTCAATACTTATTATATAGCGAAAACAACTTCGTTGCAACCGTATGTCCCACGACAAATCTCTTTTTTAATTATATAATTTTTGACTGATATAATATATTATAATACTCGTGGAAACATATAAAATCTTAAGATACTTTCCATTTATTAGGTTAACAAATGTAATCATTTTGTTTGATTATTTATTTATAAGAGTTCTTTTTTAATAATCTTTAGTCGTTTGCGTCTGCAAATCACTAACGATAAAGGTACAACGTTGTGGTATTTACTGGGATTATGATATCTTAATTAAAAGATTTAATTATCGGCCTGCGCAAGACGAGCCGCATTAAAAACATCGGAGGGTAAAACAAAAGAGTATTAACTAGACATCAGGATCAGAAGACACGCTTTGTTGCATGGAATTATTTTTATAAACATTATTAAGATTTTATTTTTTACTGACATTGAAGAAAGTATTTTTTTAATCAGTATTAAATGCAAAACGTTTGTTAGGATGATTATTATTCAATCACATTTAAGAATAAAGCATAACAACCGAAAAAGGTGATTAAATTATATTTGATAGGTATAGAAGTTGACTACATCGCGAAACATGACCTATTATAGTATTGTATATGTTTATTAAAAATACCTGCAAACATACAAATATTATGAAACATATAGCTGGGTAGTGAAACGTTATAACTAGTAACTAATCTACAATAAGATAAACCAAATATATATAATAGAATAGGATAGAATATATTTCGTTTTCTATGTATACTCGTACATACATAATATCTTACTAAGTGAACTGACAATATAGGTATTATTAAAGTAATTACTTCGATGCATGTTTACCTGAAGTTGGCGATATTATTTACGCATACAATAGTACCCTCAGCGATTGTGTGCTTTATATAAAATGTGATGAATCACAAACCGAGGTGACTCACGTGTCTGTAGTCGTTTTCGAACTGGCATCCCGATGTCATCAGGGCTTGCAAATTAGAGAGATTTCGCCATACAGTGACGCATTCGAAGGCGATTTTAAGCCGAGAACATATGTTTTTACAAAATTCTAATTTCGTAACGAATACATAAATTTTAACATACCATTGTTTAAAAAGGATAAAATTGTTTTACGGTTGATAATCAAATATCATCGTTTGTTATTCAATGCAGTGAATTTGTGACGAAAATGCATTATGTATTACGGTAATATCCGTCTTGTGGGAGTCATAATGTTGGAATAGGTTTTTTATTGGTCTCGTAGCCCTAAACAAAGTAAAGGATAAAGTGGGATTCGTTTCGAATGACGTAATGTGCCGTAAATGGTATCAAGGCGAGGCGAACACGTGTTCAACGAAATAAAGCTGGGATAAATCTATAAGTTGTTCGTGGAATGAAATGTTTGATTATAGTTTACTCATTTATATACAATTATATAGTATAAAGTGAAGTTATTTACTTAATATAAAACCTTTTTGAAATAAATGTATTGGCTACGGTGCTAATTATATTGCTTATTGTATTATACTAAACTAATTGACAGAACATAAATACGGAAAGAGATAGTGCCACTTTATTTTAGCACCTAACAATTAAAATGGATGAATGGTTTGAAAAGAGTTATTACATAAAATGTCAATTTGCAAATAATAATCTAAGGATTACTAAACTAATTTTAATAAAATTTACATATGACGATAGCTTAACTTTCAATTTAAGATAGTAACACCTACCATTTCAAGGCAGAATACAATATGAGATATCTGATGATATTACAGACATCATTAGATAACGATCACAGACAGAAATGTCTGATTTGACAGTATTTCTTATTAATAACCCTACGCAAGGGTATCCAACAGGGATTTAAACGGCGCAGACGCTTGTAGCTGTAATTATATTATATTATTCAAGTCTTGTTAACATAATATCTCAGGTATCTATTACTTCTCCTCGACAATAGCTCTCACTTCTAGTTGGATGTCAATGTTGGGATGTATGACATATATCCTTGTGCCTGAAATTACACTAGCGCAGTCTTTTAAAAAAAAAACCTCTTTGCTTTTATGTACAGGAAGTCCCAATTAGCTCGTCATCAATTAATGATTATATCATTGGCATTTAAATGGACTTAGTCGCGGGAATAATTTATAAAAGGTGTATCACATTGATTTCATTAGGCGCTTGATTGGTTATACTTGCAAGTTAACTGTTAAATTAACATAATGTTTACATTAACTGCGCTATAAAAAGTATTATAGATGTGCTATAACTAATAAGAACGGCATATAATAAGAGCTTTGTTTTTTTTTTTTTTAATTAAATTCGTTAGAATTATCTTAGTAGTCCAAGGCCAGAATCTTAAAGTTTAATAATATAAATACGATATTATTATTATTATTCCTATAGATTCAAACTTACTATTATAACATAAATAATCGTATTTTTTATCGAACTTAAAAACATCTGGCGGGGAGACCCGACCAGACCAGAAAGGTCTGGTAATAAATGTAGTTTTTTAATGAGATCCTGTAAATTGTTACTCAAAAATCACCATATTGTATAGCTATAAAATTGGAGCGTCTGAGGATATTATATCTGATTTTCTCTGCATAATGTAATCTAGACTTTGTGTGATTGTACGTTTCTCCATTTTATTTGCGCGAATGTAAACGTGTGCGAAAAATAGGCGACTTGCAAGTCGTGTGTGCTGCGTTTATCTTGATGGGTTAATTTAAAAAATAAATGAAAAATATAAATGGAAGATGTTTGCAGAAGTATGTCGTAACAATAAATTGAGCTTGGTACTCGCAGTTCGATTGGTGGAACGGCCAAATATATGTGATATTATAGTGTATATGTACCTCCTTTATACTAAGTCCTCTTTTGAATTATTTTTTTCTTTGATATCTGTGTTAAATATATGCGTATTTTATAATCGTTGAGTGCATTTAATTACATGATGTCCGATCAATCAAGCCGATACCTAACTTAACAGAATAAAACATTTTTAAGGAAATTCTAAGCTATTGACATTCGTAAGAAATTTTCTACTCAAACGATATTAATTTCAATTCACATCACATTTCGAAATCGTACAATAATATCGTACAAAGAACGACATTAAACTTTTTATAATAATTTTAATGGTATTTAAGGTTATAACACACAGTCGAAGTTAATTATATAGAGAAAAAAGGAATATCTTTTAAATTGGCCGGGTCAGCTCCTGAACTACGTGTGGCGCGCCGTTTATTAAATTAACACCATTTGTCGTTCAATTGTAAGATTTGCGCTATAATTTCGTTGCAAGATGATAACTTGGAAAGCTTAGCTAATATTTGTCACGACAGTTCGAATGAAATTAAAATTAAGAGAAAAGAGTTAGAGTAATTACATTTTTTTTTTAAATTAAATTTATGTTCATTTTAATTCCCTAAAAATATTAAGCTCAATGAAACTTACATTAAGGATATTAAATTATAATGAATTAAAATAAACATATTAAACTGTCGACTGTCTGTAGTTGTGTATCACCGTTATCGCTGGTCATGTTACCACTTACTTAATTTAAGTAAGTGTGAAGTCTGCAGCAGAATGCAATTATCGAACGAGCGGAAAGTATTCTGAGTGCAACGTACCCCATGCACCATTAATTTGGTTCCACCTCACGATCCAGCGAGCTAAGAAATATCTTTTTGTACTGATATGCTTTTTATCAGCTACTCCGGTGGTATACTTGCATTTAATTGCGAGCAAGATTACATGGTTAAGAGGTAGTTCTATGAAAACTTAATTTAATATATTGTCTATGATTAATTCGTAATATTTTTGTATTTAAATTTAATTTTAAGTGTAAATTGTTATTGTTATTAAAATCGACTTTACTTGGTGGTTGGCTTTGTGCAAGTCCGTCTGCTAAGGTACCACTCACTCATTAGATATCCTACCGCCAAATAATAGTACTCAGTATTGTTAAGTTCCGGTTTGAAAGGTGAGACATAAAATCCTAGTTCCCATGGTTGGTGGCACATTGTTGATTTAAGAAATGTTAATATTTCTTACAGCGCTATTGCCTATGAAATTACCAATTACTGTCAACTGGCCCATTTGCTCGTCCGCCTAACTATATCATTAAAAAAAATCGACTGAGGCTTTCGGTGTGAATGGATTATGGATTTTTTTCTGCTGTGCGTTTATAAGTAATTAAAACTTAACTACAAAATAGCATTTAATAAATTAAAAAGTTAAGTAAAGAAAAATCCTTTATAAATACAATCATTGAAGTTTCACGAAAAATTTAAGCTCAAACGTATTTTTTCGACTGAGAGAAAACGTTTTATAATTATATTCATAATCTGTTCAAAAATAAGCCAAGGAAAGAGTTTAACATCCAATTACTATAAAAAAAAAAACTGTGTTTTTCGTTTTAAAATTAAAACAGGAGGTAAAAGTAAACTACAAATAATTTCTGCATATATAAATACGTGCGAAAATATATATAAAATTAAAAATGTTTTTAATATTTATTAAAAAAAAAAAAAGACACTACAAACATTTCTACAGCCAAAATTTAATGGTATGATACAAATGATACGACACAGTTCTATGCCACGAGTGCGTTATTTGTTTTAAATTTAAAACATGAGGCAAAAGTTTAAAACACAAAAGTTGCTGCACTAGACTATACGTGCAAAGGTATGTATGAACCTAAAATAAAAACACTATAATTATTATGGGACGAGAAATCTGTCACAACGAAAGAGTTCAGCTGCAGGACCAACGTCGTTACGTGTCTTTCGAAATACAAGATTGTAAATACTATTAACTTACAAACGCCAGGGACTCGAACCCAGGCCCTCGCAATCAGCGATCATTTAGAAACCAACAAGGCAGTGTTATTGTAGTGAGTTTTCATCACCATTGAGTAAATAAAAGAATGAAATCGTTGACCTCATTTCTGAATCTCATTTAGTGTAAATGTGTCGTACCAAGTTGCATTGCAAGTCGCATATGATAGCTTTGAAAGGTCGTTTCATAATAGAAGCGGGTTTCAATTTGATATCCATTGTTATGACGTGGTTAGATTCACTCGAGTACCGACGCACGTAGTCACAACAGTTTATTAATAAATACTTTTGAATTTTCCAGCATTTCTGTGTATTGTTTTAACATTCATTGAATGTTTGTTACATAATTACCAATAAATGCATTTAACGCTCATATTTAAAGCAACCGAAGATGAACGTGGATGGATATAGAGGAAGGGGACGACCAATGAAAAGATGAAGAGGATGGATTGTGTGAAAGATGATATGGGTGGAAAGAATGTTACTTGTGAGAGACGTCAGATAGAGAAGTATGGAAGAAGAAGACATGCTGCGGCGACCCCAAGTAAATTGGGATAAGGGCAGGAAGATGAGGATGATGATTTAAAGCACCCGCAGATGCAGCAATACTTTGTATTGTTGTGTTATAGACAGTTAGTGAGCCAGTATAACTACACATGGGACATAACATCTTAGTTACCATGGTTGGTGGCGCTTTGGAGATGTAAGGAATGATTAAAATTTCTAACGGCATCAATATATATGGAAGGTGGTGACCACTTGCCATCCGGTGGTTCATTTGCGCGTTTGCCTAACTATTTTATAATAAAATAATATTAATAAATTAGGCATCTTATTATATCAGGATTATGATACCAATTTTTCAAATGTGTATTTCTTATATATTAAATAAAGATTGGAGATATCGCATATATAAAAGATGATAAAGATTAACTACTGGCTTTTGAGCGGATATTCTTCGTTAGAATTTACGTTCTACACCGGTGGGAGTTTTATATTTATATTATCATGTGAAATGACGACTCAAAAGTGCTTGTGCTCGCTTAATTACTAAAGCGGGAACATATATATTTCATATTGCTTTACAACCGAATAAAAATATTTTTGAGTGAGAAATGATATTCAAAGTTTTTTTTTTATTAATAATTAAGATATCAAATCAAGTAAAATATAGAAATTGTCTATGTATATTTTTCCAAGTAAAGTAACAGACGTTAATGTCCCTGAACTGGACAAACGACACTTCTCCCCTGAAAAGGGTGGTTCGGTTAATTTATCAAGTTGCTATAAATGCAGTTTAGTTATTACGAATAGAGCAGAATATTATCCGATGGATACCATACACAATGTTTTTCTCCAACGCCGACTAAGTAGTGAATTTACGAGATCAAATGAGAACACAAAAAATTAGCAGGGCTTGCCTTGATCTAGATCCGCGATGATGAGAATTGAGATCCATGTGTATAAAAAACAAAAACATGTCAATAAATACAGACAGTTTTTTTATTAAAGTTATAGTTAGTTACTCATATCACCAAATTTATTTTGATTTTTCCGTATGTAACATATATAAAAAGTATTCATATATATTCGTTGAGAAAAAAGTGAGAAAAAGGTCTTAATTTTGCATAAAATATATAATGTGAAGTATACTCAAGTCTAAGGTGCAATAATAATAGCAAATAAAACTCAAAAACACGCTTCCACGCTTGGGACTCAACAAAACAAACCAAATGGACACAAATTCAGTTTTACTACAAGTCGTAAAACGGTTCCAACTATTCAGCTAGATTATACCAATATATTTATAACTTTACAAGCTTCACTTATAGTTTCAAATCTATTTGACAATTAGAAATATGTTAAAATCGCCGAGAAGTTACTGAAAGGCGTATTAAGTATTATGAATTGACGGCAATTTTTCTCACTTGTTTTATTTTTATCTCTACGGAGTTTATTGAGTTTTACTTCCGTTGCAAACTAAAAAATACATTGAATATAAGAGTATAAATGAACTATAAATGTAATATACTTTACGCTAGTATATTATGAACACGATGAACATCAAACTCGACGAAGACAAATCCCTGAATTCAATATAAATTAATTAGAACAATGGTTCTTAATCCAAATTAACATCGACAATTACTCGCTTGGAATATTGCGAGCGGCAACTATTACACTATTATTTCATTTCAAATTTAGAACGTCGAAATATTTTAAAATGAGAATCCTAATATTTTTTATTTATTGATATTAAATTCGTAAAAGATGCATTGGTTTCTGTTTAAAAAAAAAATCTTAATTAAGTTGGTAGTAAAACAATTACATTTTAAAACGTGGACAGATTTATTACAATTAAAGATATATGTATTATTATTTTTGTTAGTTTTTATGTTCTATGATTATTGTTGTACTTAAAGTTGCACACCAAACCTAGTTTTGTTATTTAAATATGTTCAAGAAACAGATGCTACAAATACCGGTTTTATTATACTAAATGTTGCTATATACAACTGTCAAGGTGCACATTTTTAAGCGCACCTGTCTTTTTTATATTTAGATGAATGAGACCAGCTGGTAAGCAGATTAATTCTTATGACAGATCTGGCGACAAGTGCTAAGCTTAAGTAAGTTATATATATATTTTTTAAGTGAAGACGTAGACAGAGGCAAGATAAGGTACGGTTGGACTTCTGTCTTAAATTTTAATACATTTTTAAAGCGTCAAAGTATTTCCTTTTTTGTTACTCAAATTAACAAAAAAAAAACTAAATCAAATCAACAAAAAAGAAAAATTAGAACCAAGAATGTAGATACAAAATTCTGATATTACCAATAAAATATAATTTAAGTAGTTAGTCGAAGATACTGAAATATTAGTATTTTTATTGGTGCTAATTGCCAGAAAACTAGGTAAACTAAAGCGAAGTTTACCACTATTACAAATAATAAAGAACGTATTTTTAAAATATAAACCAGGTTTCAAACACAGCAACATCACGATGACGAAAATGTTTACAACGATGCTAAATACAGTTGTGAGATGGCCCAGTGTGGATCTTATCCGACGATTGCACGATCAAGCTCGGGCTATCATTACTGATTTTTAATGTTCTTAATTTCAGTAGAGTAAAGAAGAAACTCGAAACTTTCTGCGGAACATGAGCATCGCATCTGTGATATGCGACATTGATTATCATAATTATAAAACGTATAAGATACACGGATTAAATGGTATATCACCGTAAGTCGGCTGTCAAAATTTAACAAGTGAGATGCGAAGTGAATAAAACGCAATATAATTCTGTAAGAATTACAATACATCTCGTGCTCGTCGATGACTGAAAACAGCGTCAGTTTCCTTGCTTTCATCCAGGATCCCGAATTGAAACTGGGTGGTAGTATAATTTACAAAATCTTCTCATTAAGACAGTAGGTCTTAGTAATGTTTAGACACTAGCAACAATTAAAGGGAAAACCAAGTATTTAATTACATGTGACCACCATCGGAATACTAATAAGGTTGCACTATTCAAAGCTCGGCATTGTCAAGCAATATACTTTGGATTCGCCTTCTCACTCTTTATTTAGTCATTGAGTTGAGACAAAACATTTCAATAGATTTTAATTACTCTGCAAATCTATCTCAATTTAACGTGACTTTTATTATCTTACGAACTTGACGTATTATGGCTGTGACTAATTTTGAGCAAAACTTTCATTAATATATTTTTCTAATCTGTGGTTTCTTTGTGTACAATCATAATTGTCCGATAAAATTTATATATCAACATTTGTTCATTAGTTGCTTTGCCATATGAAAAAAAGAAGATTATTAAAAAAAAAGAAGTTTTTAACGCAAAATAAAAGCCGCCAGTGTGTGAAAATTGAAATTTAGCGAATGAAAACAAACGTCAAGATCTGATTTAAGTTCCAATATAACAATTAGTAAGAAAGAATTAAACAAAAATGTATTTCATAACAACTTTAATTTAGATTTTCCTTTTCCTTATATTGCACAGGAAGTGCTGGGTAACTATTTTAGTACTATTTTTCCTAAGAGAGATAAAGTTTTTATCGAGTTTGTTTACGCATTTACTGTTCAAGTATAGTAATTATTTTTTATTCGTTCATTCTTATTCATAGAATGCAGAACTTACTTTGCTTCTGGCGATTATAGTTAATGGAACACGACGATTATTATTTATAAACATGCTATTTAAATAAACTGCCTGATTGTTAATCTATTGATCATTATACATATATTTAATGCAAATATACTAGAATTATATTATGTGAAAATCGGTCGTTCTATAAATTCATCGATTGTTTTTGATAAAATTTATGAGTGGTATCGCAAGATTGTAAATTCATAAGTGAAGTTCCGAGATAAGATTACGCTGTTACTTGAATATCAATGACAGATGTAATCATTTCAATAATAAAATCAATACAGTAAGTCAATTTATTATTTTATAGCCAACTTGTTTCCGGCCGCGGTTTCACTCGCCTGTTTCTTTGTCGGTGTTTGGTGTTATGTCCCATTCTGTACCCGTACAATGTGTGTGCAAAAATTAATGATGCTCGCTTAAGCAGTTAAGACGTGAAAGCATAACTAACAAATAAACTCACTTATAATACTAGTTAAGATTAAAAAAGATGTTTACTTAATGGCGGTTCATTGAAATTATGCAAATAACTAAATAAGATCGGTATTATTATAAACATATGGTCATAGTAATTTTTCTGCGTCATTTGTTATAGGAAAATAAATGATTTCACTCTTCAAAGAGGATGCGGTGAACGTTATTTAAATTCTCACGCAACTTCTATACGACTGTTTGATTGGATGATTGCCACATACATTTAAACATGGGGTTCAAGCGTGCTTCCTATAGAAACAAGCACTGCATGCTGTGATAACAATTACAATTTTATATATAAAAAAAAAATGTTAGTTTTGTCTATTTCAATGGCAGGAGTGGAGATTAGTAAAAACTCTGTTATATGATCAGCAAAAAGTTGAATAATATATCTTTATTTATAATATAACTTTATTCCACTTAATACTTTATCCATTGTAATTTTACTACCAAATTTCCTAAAACAATTTCGCCAATTCAAACGGCATTACTGCACGAATCCATATTAAATACCGTATATTTAGTGATTTTTATTTCATGTCAATTAAATTCAAGGTCAGATTTGTTTATATATCTTTACTCCTCCTTCCATTGAATAGGCTTTAGTTATATATGTTTGAGATTACTAGACTTTGACACAGTTAGACCGATATCTAAAAAAATTGCCACTAATGATTTTCCATTGGTGTTTCATAGTATGGACTTTGTAGTAAATCACCAGTTAATGGCGCTGCCGCACATCAGCTTCTATACCGTTCGACCAATCGATTTGAAGATTCATTTGTATATTTGAACACGGAGAATTCCCTATTCTTCTTTTGTTTATAGACGGTTTATTTATTTTAAACATAACTTAACTATCATTTGACACCTCATCTGTTACTTAATCCTAGCGGCCTTACTTATAGACGTTGTTTAGCTGGTGTTTAGTTAAACAGTGATTCTTTTCATTCCTTCATTTGTCATTCGAAAATGACACAGTATTGTTTAATTAATCACAGACCGAATTTTTCAGGTAAGTAAAAATCAAACATCGAAATATCTCACACTTATTCATCCATTTTTATATACTGTAACATAACACGACACGACTAAAAAACATATACAGTGATGTTATTTACAATTATATTATATATAAATTAATTATTAATTTTATTTTAACGTGCCTGCATCTTTACCAGGAAGCATCACAATCTGAATTTTTAGATTGTAAATTTGCATTGAGTGACGAACCTTAGTTGAACATCGGGAATTCCCATCCCAGAAAGTGTTACTTCTTGAATGATATATTAAAAGTGGTGTCTAAAATATACCATGGTAATGCTTCTGGGTTACGTCAATTCCTTCAAAAAGATATCAAGCTTTATATTTCAGTAAAGGTTCATAAAGGCTGTGGTTTACTTTTGATTCGTGTCTGCTTATCTTATCAAAAGTATCGTTCTGGGAACAGGAAATGTTACACACGATTCCCAAATGAGTTAAACATGCTAAATTTGGATAGATATGGACTTGGTGTTTGTATATTTTATAATATTAATACTGTATGATTTAAAATTAAAAATAAAGTCAATATCATTTCACGCAAAGGAAAATTTCTGTAGTAATGACGATTTACAAAATTTTATTGATAAACTATTGCTTAGCGTAAGACTTCGTCTATTGTATCTGCATTGCGTCCTATGTTGCGGATTGTAACTGATTTTGAGAAAATTTGTGCAATAAGGGATCGAGCATAAACTAAAACTATGTTACGTATGTTAAAAAATAAACGACTGGTTTTTAAGTTCGAGAATTCATTTGCGCGTACTTTTAATATGAGTAGTGTTTTAATTGTATCTTGTAATTCGATGCAATTTTGGCAGTTTTACCGATTTTATTATAATCAGTGAAAACCTATTTTCACAATAACAATATAAGACGATTAATAGATAATAGCAAACATCAAGCATCTCAGTTCACTTGATAGAAGTGACACTTCTCTTTGTATCAGAAACATTTAATTATGCAAGCATTTATTACTTTAGAATGTTATGAATACATAACAAAAACAAAGATATCGATTATATTATTATAGCCTTAATGTTACATTATTCCAGTTAATAATGGCCACCTCCGGAGAAACACCTAAAAAAATTTATTATTATATACTAGCATACAATTTTTTTTTTTTAACTTTCTTTTTTTTATTTATTGCCAGATAAAATTTAAAATAAGAATAGAACTAAATTATTTAAAAAAATGTGTGCATGTGTGCTACTGATTAGGTATTCTATTTTTTTTTCTGAATACAGAACTACAGAAGTTACAAATAAAAAATCATAGTCGAAATAGATTAAACAAAGCATATAGTGTTGTACATTTTTATGTATCTACTAAACAGAACTACCTACATTTTAATTACCTACTTTATAAAGTTTTTAATATTATTTTTATGTAAAACCAATATTTACTTTAATGAATAAACTGTGTGTCACTGGTTGATTAAGTTAATTTGAAGATAAGGAAACAAATATTTCATAATTTTTTTCATTTATGAAATTATTATGGATAACATTATATACATAGAGATCATCGAGTGAACATTCAGAAAAGTGTGAACTCGTTACATAAGCTCGTCGTGATGTCACATGATTCTCTCCAGTACAATTATTGTGGGTGGTAACCTTTAGCTATCTTCTAACATTACATTCTAGTGCTGTTCAATAATGGATGAGTTAACACACTCACCTCACAATTTGTTAAAAATAAATTAAATATATTTTTAAATTGTATATACTTTTTAAGTGCCATCATATTTGAAATATACTAGATGACTATGATTTTTTATATAATAGAATGTGTCATGCACAATATATAATTTTTTTTCAATTTAAATTGGTTGAAATAAAATAATCTAGTTATTTTATCTCTAAAATGATAAAAATATAAAGTATTTGAATAAAACTTCAATTATTTAATTGTTTAAAAACTATGAAACTAACATTTCAATGAGAGTGATATTTTAATAGTGGAAATAATATTTTTTGCAGCAAATGCACCGGGAAGTTGCCATCATACTTGATAGCTCCAATATCTTCTGAAAGTGTTATCTATGTTTGTGACTTCATTAATCACAACTGATAAGGATAAACTTCCTTTGCTAACACTTCACACAGAAATCATATTATAAACAGTATCATGTATATTTTTAACATTGAGAAAATATATTTGTTTAAAGCAAATTTAATATGGAATATTGTCGGTACTACCAAGAGTTATAAATATATATATTAAGAAATATATATCAGTTTTCTTTATTGTTGTATAAATATTATTAATTTTTGTCTTACCCGTTTCAACTCCAGTGAATGGTTATAAAATCTGAGCAGTTTATCCACTAAGGGTTTGACGGCGCGCCAAGCCCTTTCTTGGGTTATAGTCGAGGGGTCTGCAATCGCTTCTCGTATTTCCTTTCCAGCTCCTTTGTAACACTGTATTTCTTCTAAGATTTTGTCTGAATCCAAAAGAACTCTTTGCACTTCTTCATAAACATCGCGCTCTGTGTCAGTGGGTGCAGCATTCTCAAAATCTAAGAATATATCATATCGTGGCGAAGAACAACAGTTTGAATCATCACGGGCCAATAGACTCAGCAGTTTTCCCATTTCGATTTATTTGAATCACGAATTAATTTTATTTATTATAAATACCTCCTGGATAGCATCGACTGCATTGCCCAGTAATTACGGTTTATGAATAAATGTTATTGTTTCCGTATAAAATATAATGAAAAAGGCGGTTTTATTATTTGTTAGACACTGTCACTAGTTATTTCATTACAGTTTTATATTTTAATTTAAATAAACTCTCCTCTGATACACTACTACCGTTGTACACTGTTAATACCCCACCAACTGAATTGACATTGACTTATACCACCCGCCCACAATAGCGTTGTGATAAAGTATTCATATATGTCGATTAAAGTATTAACACATTCTACATTATTGGTAGTTGTTTTAATATATACACATAAAAAATAATTGATCTATGTTTTTAATCACTCTAAAGTTTATCTTAATTTGTTCTATAAATTCAACATAGACCTAAGCCCCATGTGTAAACGTAATCTAACTTTTATCACTTTTCTTTAAATTTGTTATGTTGGCTATACTGTTTAACGCAGTTGGCTAGTGTTGTTTTTAGCGCTAACGCTAAACTAAAGCGCAAATCTAAAACTTAACGCGCTAAATGTATCATTTATTTAAAAAAATAATTGTTAATTATATGTAGTGAAATTAACTAATGATCAATTCATTTAGACTAATATTCGATTCGCCACCTGGCCGGTGGGCTACTAGCCTTACTGATATTATCACGAGCATTAAATTTGCTATAAAATGTACTATAAAAAATGTATATATATACATAGTTGTTCAAAGGTAATGAGCTATTGATTTTCAGGTATATAGCACAAAAATAATGTGGGTATTTTGACTGCACACTAATATTCTCTATATAGATGAACACGTGCGCTTAGTAGAACAACATGAAAGGTAGAAAATTAAACCTAACGAAGTGGGTAGGTAGGTTTATTCTTTTTTTAATAAAATTGGTAAGATTCTGGCATATGCCACTTGAAATTACATTGTGTTAAAAATAGGGTATTTAATCAAAGATAACTTCTACGATTTTTTATGTTTCATATATAATTCTTAAATATGTCTATATGTCGACATTAAGACATGTGGAATTCTATACTTTAGTTTTTTATAATAGTATTCTGGTTTATGTTTTTAGTATCTACATAAATATTAAATAGTTTAATAATTGATACATTAATGTTATATATTCTGGTGTTTTGTTTAAAATAAACACAATAGTAGTGAGGTTTTAGCATCATTTATTTATTTTAATGTAATTGTATAACATCGACACATTGCCATTCAACATACGAATGTATTTTACAAATAAAATTAAGTTTTTTATTTACAAAATTTACTCTCATTCTGATAAATCTACATATTAGATGATTAAATTATTTTAAGCATGCTCCTGAGCAATATTGAGGTATTACTCTATGATAAACTATTGATTTATGTGCAACAACAACACATTCAAAACATCTATGAAATTGATAGACTAAACGTTATAAATATTATTTATACTATGTAATAAATCAATATAATATTAGAAACTTATTTATATAAGACGTAATTCAGGTATTCTGACCATGTTGTTGTCGTACTAACCTACAACAAATTTAAAATCATATTCAAGACTAGAATTTCTAAGCCCCTGTATAAAATGTTACCTACAGATAATAAATAGAAAAAATTGGACAGAGCGAGATGTTAACAAGTTATATCAAATCATGATACCTAAAAATAACAAAAGATAATCTATTAAACTTATCAATACCATATATTTTTAAAGATCAGTCTAACATTCGATAATTTACACCTTTATTCTAATTTTCTTTTGAGTTAAGGCTACGGCCTGTCCTTATATTGTAATAAGGCCCTGCCAGATCATTCTCTTAATTCATATTTCAAGTTAAATTAGCTTAATAGATAAAAAAATGACTTATAAAAGTGCGTAAAATTCCAAAAAATCCATTCGAGTTTAAAACTTAATTCTCACTGACACAACCCAGTGTCTGTTTGTGCAAAGCTATAACATATAAGCATCTAAGTTATTATTATGTGAATATAATTCAAATATAATAAATAATTTTAGCTAATGAAAAAAAAAAATCAATGGTTTTGGATAAGATGTTTTGTAATAATTGTTTTCATAAATTGATGTAGGAACAATAATTATGATAGTAATTCTATCTAAAACAAAAAAGACGCTTGTATTTTGAATCTGTATGGAAATTACGATTATGAGGTTTTCATACTATTTTAAAATTAATTATATTCATTTCCATTATTTCATAAGCATAATTAAGAATAAAACGTGAAACAGAAAAACCGAAACAAGTTAAGTTTGCGGGCTTAGCATTCCAGAAGCACACATAACATTTTACGATGGCACTGTTCAGTGTTCATATACAACAATCAGTAAATTTCTAATACAAATAACATCTACTTTATCTACATTTGCTAAATCGAAAGTCTTAATTATTTGGTGTAAAGATCCGTCTTAACCTAGTATAATAATTAAAATTGCAATTATTTTTTCTGTATAGTTTATAAATCGCTGCAACAGCACGAACTTTTATATCACACTTTTACCAATTACAAGTAATCATACCAGTACATAAGCGTTTTAAAACAGGAGATCAATTCGATTTATCATAGATATATAGTAGATAGTATAAGTTAACGTGCAAGTTATAATATCGTGATTATAGGCTGATTATATTATGTAAGTACGAAATGTTGAAAACGTGCTGTTTTTTGAAATTTATAAAGTGTGTAATGTTCCTTAATTTCTTTTAAATAAATGCTGGTGAAATGCGAATGCCTGAACAGTATGATTTATGTGATTGATTTTGATTCGGAGGCAAGTAATTAATATTTACTTAAATTTTATAAATTTAATGATGACTCCACATTTGTATCTATTCATTATATTTTTTACAAGTAAAATTAAAACACTTAGTTAATTTCAGCGAAATTCGTACTGTGAATCATTGGAAGTATCGAAGCAGAGGAACTTTTATGAAAAGACAAGGATATGTTGCGCCGGTTGTTTTACTACAGTGGGGGAACTAAAAAATTTTCTTCAAATTTTCAACTAAACGAAAAATGTGTGTGCCAATTATTGTAAATTGAAAGAGTTTGAAAAAAAAAAGTTTGAACGTCGTTTTTCATCGTAATTTTAACGTATTCTTGTAGTATTGAAAATTAAACAGCTAATTGTACAACCAACAACGTATTTCAAGATGCCACAAATACTATTTTACGAATGAATTCGGATTTTATAAGCATATGTTCGATATCATATTGTGACAAGATAGTGTCAATGTTGATTTCAATTTATGATCTTCATCGGAAATACTTAAGAGCAGAGACAAGAAGGAATTTTTCAATGAAGAGGTCAGAATCTAATGCGGCGATGTGCGCCGCGCGACCAACTAGTGCGCTGGCCGTGTGCGGGAGAGCGTGTTGCACGTCATAGCGCACTACGGACACAGACGAAGCTCGAGCCGCTAGCGGAGACACCATGTTATGTACCTGGGAAAATTATTAAACATGTTTAATTTTTAACGCGTAAACGATGTTACTTATAAGGACGATACTTATATAACTTAAAATGTATTTATTATTTCTTGATTTCTTATTATTAAAAAGGTATACCATTTCCCTGTAAGCCTGTCCTAATAACGACGTGTCTTTAGCAGCTGCTTTACAAAGTTCTAGCCTCGCTGAGTGCAATGGTACGTATCTGTCCTGTCCTGAACCACACAACAAAATGTGTTTGAACTGATGCAGTTGACTACGTTCGCTCAGACGGTACAGGAAAGATCGTCTAGGATCAGAAGCATCACGGAGAGAAAGCTGAAGCAAAGAGCCAGATTTCTTCCACTTTTGCATGAACCACATGCCTGAAAACGTTTAAGAAAATGTGTAATGTGTTCAATAAATTAAAAAACATTATAAAAGCAAAAAAGTCCAACAATGATTATATGATGAAACAACAAAATTTTACTTGCCTGCATTAACAAGCCCGCTGGAATTATACAGTGTCCCTAAATGTGGTCCACTAAGCGAGAGGAAAGTGTGTAATTTCCCCAAGAATGGTTTCATTTGTGGCCTCGCTAACGCCGATCTTATAATGATAGTGCCCAGGGAATGTCCCACGAAACTTATCCTAGCTGGGTCACTTGAATTTTGTATATGAGTCATAATTTCTTGGACCAACCTTGAATACAATTAATATAAATAAATTATCCTTGCTTATACATGTCACTGGTATCATAACTAAACAATGCGAACCTGTCCGTCATAGTGTCAAAATCCGAGAAAGTATCTCCTTGATTTCTTTCAGACATGAGGAAATCTAATCTGGCTCCTGGTAAGCCTAATTCCAAGTATGTTTTGACCAAGCGTAAATCAGCGGCGTTACCATCCAATCCATGAACGCATATAATGAGATGAAGACCTGGAATTAAATATAAAAAATAAGCTTAAATAAATTTTACAATATCATCATATCATAACAAGATCAGAAGTTGTTTTTAAAAAAATAAAATACCTTCCGGATTAAACATTCTATATTCATCGCTTATATGGAAATAGGGCAAAGAGTTTTCAACTGGAGGAAAGTCAGAATATATTGCTCCTGGATACTTGACACTTTGTCGAAATTCTTCTCTACATTTTACAAACAGTCGTTCCGATTCTGCTAAGCCAAATATGCTAATAAAATTGCTTTGTCGTTGTTCTGAAACAGTAAAATATGATATTACGTATAAAATTCCACATGTTTATTACAAAATATCCAGTAAAAGTAAACATTTGTTAGCATATTAGCATCCTACCTTTACCATTTTCATTTCTGCTAGCTAATTCACCAGTACTTTGACTTTTATTTAGTGTACTAGCCGAAGGTGTGGCAGTGGCATTCATGGATTGGTGGGGTCTTAACTTTCGCCTTTCTAAAATTCCTGGATTAATAGCCATGGGTTAGTTTTATTTAACGCTCAAGCATGAGGTTTTAGCCAAATAAACAAAATAATTATTATATATACCTTCGCAA
Source organism: Vanessa tameamea (assembly GCF_037043105.1). Classification (NCBI taxonomy): domain Eukaryota; kingdom Metazoa; phylum Arthropoda; class Insecta; order Lepidoptera; family Nymphalidae; genus Vanessa; species Vanessa tameamea. The sequence continues at coordinate 8,466,485 of NC_087324.1, forward strand.
ACGTGATATAAAGGATTATCTAGTTGCAGTGTTGTAGGTTGTCCAGTTTTTCTACTTTTTGAGGGAGTCGAAGATTTACTACTTTGTCGGCTCTGCAACGGGGACTTTGACGGTGGATCCTTGAGTTATAAATTTAAATAAAAAAAGTTATTCAGTCAATTGTTATTTATAAAATGATAAAAATAGATAAATAATTATATTTATTATTGTTACCTTAAATTCGTCAGGTGGTGGTGGAGCATCTCTAAACTGTTGTGGTGGCGGCAAGTGTTCGTAATCATTCTCACCACTGAAATGGCTTAAGTCTATTTCTGATTTTGCTTTTCCATGGTATTTTTGAGCAGCTATGGCGGGACCACCGCTGGTTTTATGACTTTTACAAGAGCGATCTACTGTCAGGCTTAGAATTTCTGCAGCTATTAGTTTTTCCGTATATTCTATCCTATCTCTAAGTTTAACTTTATTCATTGAATTTGACTTTTCAGCAGTAGCAGGTTGCGCAGGCTTTTCAACCTTCGTTGCTATTTCTTTTCGAATATAAGGATGTAAGTTATCGCTGACTGTTTGAGACTTTTTAACAGTTCCTTCATTAGAACTTTTAACTATGGAACTATATGTATTTCCCTGAATGGCACTAAATGAATTATGTCTTTGATTTATTTTACCAACATTAGAATCAGAATATTGATAGCAACTTGCTGTACAAGTATCGGAATTACAACCTGCATCAATTCCTTCATTGTGCATCATCTTATTATATTCACATTGGCTGTCCGTACAAATAGAATCGCTACAAATTGTACATTCTTCACAAACTTCCTTATCACAGCATTCAATCTTTTCAGTTGAACTACTTTGAACAGCTTTTACTGCAAGTTTAAGTAAACGCTCACGAAGTTGCTCACCATTAAGAATGGTTCTTTTGAAATCACTTATTTTTTCACCCTGTTTTTTTCTTGTTTCGTCAGTATTATCGTATTTTTTATCAGGAATTTTCGAAACACTTGCGCTACTCGCAGGAGGGTAATTTTGATTCAATTGACAACTACCATTATCTGGCGAAGATGGACCTGAACTCCTACCACTCGAAACCCAGCCACTTTGTTCACTCAAACTTGACGTAGAACTTCTACTTAGTTTATCTTCTTTATTAAGAAAACTATCCGGTGGCAAAATTTTAAAATCTTTATCAGTAATATCTAATGGAGGAGATTCAAAAGCCGGTGGTGGGGCTAAATTTGGCAATGACTCAGATCCGAATGTAGTATTTAGATTATGCTCCTCTATAATAGATGCAGCACTTCTACAATGTCTTAATTCCGATCCATGATCCAAACTATATGGAACGCTTGTTGATGATTCTAATCTTTTAAGCTCAAACGGTATGCTTTCATTACTAGAAGAAGAAGCAGCTTCTGACATAAGCTGAGACATTTTTTCCGATGCTTTATGTTTGGAACGCTTTTCTGGTTTTCCACTAGATCTTCCACTTTTAGGCGTAGCTCCTCCTGATTTAGGGGTAGCTCTACCTGACTTTGGAGTTGCAAGCCCAGATCTTGGAGTTATACCACCGGACTTTGGAGTTCCCTTGCCTGACTTTGGGGTACTTCTCTCCGATTTAGGTGTACTACGGTCTGATTTTGGTGTCTGCCGATCGGTCTTACTATCCCTTGATTTAATTGAATGATGACTGCTCAATGAATCTCGACTTGAATTCATTTTAGTGCTTTCTTTACCATTCGAGTTAAGTTTAGACTCTTTAGATCGACTCTTCTTATGCCTCACGGAAGGCAAACTAGAATGAGGTGTCGATGGAGGTGTTTTTGAATAAGTTGACTTCGATGTTCCATCACTACTTCTATCTAAAGTCATTACAAACCCACTATCATCACTACTCTTGCTAGATTTCTTCTGGTAGTTTTGTATTAAACTACCAGTATTAAAGTCATAACTCCAGTCACCTTTCTGTAGATAATAGTTTAGCTCGTGTCTCAATTGATTACGGGTTGCTTCAATATCCATCTGTTGGCTATCATTCATATTTTGTTGAAAAACATGTGTAGAGTTAGATCTATGAACGTGTTTATTAGAAACTAAGTTACTTTGATCAGTCCCTTGTGTTTTTCCACTAACTGGAGGATAAGAATTACGAGGAGGCAACATAGGACGGGGCAAATTTACACTATAACCTCTTTGAAATTCTAATGGATTGCGAATAACGTTATTCGCTGGCATATTACCCTGATTACCGAAAGCGTAACCATATATTTGGTTAGCATTTCCTTTAATTGTACCGTCGTACTTAAATCCTACGTCATGAAACACGTCATTGTTTCCATGAACATTAGAGTTACAAGGATTCTTATATTTTTCTCTAAATTCATTTATATTTCTCCTGTAGTCATCACCTTTAGATCCACAACGCGTCGTCGTGCTAGTTGGATAAGATGTAGTAGTAACACTTCTAGGAAGAGTTGTGGGTTTTATAGGTTGCGGCGGTTTGTACGTCTTTTGATAATTAACTGATACATTAGAACTATTTTTAACATTCTTTGTTAATGGTTGTACACTTAAAGGTGCCATTTGAGAAACTCTTAATTGGTCTAAAGATTTGCTATGCCTTGCTGGCAGGGTGCTGACACCACTTGTTATTTCATGCTTTTGAACAAAAACTTGATCTGGATCGGATCTGTCTTTGCCTAGCTGGGAAACATTTACATTGCTTTTTGTAGCATTTATGTCCAATAATGTTGAAGCTGAGTATCTAGACATTTGTTGGCCTTGCTGAATCGGGCATGAAGCAAACACATTGTTAGGCGGCAATTGAATTTCACTTATTTGATTATTCTGTACAATATACCTGTTTCTTCCTGTTAATTCTAATTGCTTGTTATGCGGTTTGCTCATTTCCACAACGTTTTGTTTAACCAAAGTTCGCTTTGGTGAACCTCTAGCGGATTTCTGAGGGGCTAAAGTTAATGTTGCTTGCACTACACTTGTACTTGCTTTAGGGCTATTGAACTGAGGCTCAAGCACATCTATTATAGTTTTGGGTAGTGTAAGGGTTACTCTCGAAGCTTCTGATGAAGGTCTTCTAGAGTCCATCATTGAACTAATACTGCAAGCACAGTCTTCTCCAGTTGCTTCCGAACATAGGAAGGGATCTGAAATATATCATTCGTGAAAATATTGATAAGCATTGACAATTGTAATAATATTATTTCAACTACTCACCACTACCAGACTTGTTTGCGCTAGAATTCAAAAATGAACGTCTTCTAGCAAATTCAGCGGTGTCTTGATACCTACGTATTCAAAATAAATAAATATTTATTAATTGTCATTTAAGTCAATAAATCCTTTCTCAGGTTTTCGCTCTTTCTACTTCTCGTACAAGTTAATTTACATTATGTATAATAATGTAATTACAGGGAGCATACAATGCAGATCTATGGTAAGTATTTATATATGTATGTGTACAGACAGTGTTGTGTATATATATGTGTTTTGTATGCATCATTTGAAACTTAATTTAAAATATTAAAAATTATCATACATTCGAAGATTATAAAATTAAATATTGACCTCAATTAATTATTAAAATGTTTTTTTTTTTTAATTTTAAAAGCTTTTCATGTCATATGTCAAATTGTGTAGTTTACATAATTAAGTGTGTTTACATTCATATGATTGCATATCGTATATTTTTATTTATTTTGATTGCTTTTGATCAAGGCCGAAAATAAAAATGGCAAAAGAAATAAGTCTATTTTGAAATATAATACCTGTCTTCAAATATGATAGGCATGATATGCGGGTCACCATCAAGCGCTATGCAGTGTACGGGTAGCGGAGGCAGTAACGCGAGGTAGCGTGATCGTCTAACCGCTTCTCCCACACTTTGATACGACTGATAGTTGCTGTCATAGCAACCAGCAAGCGAATGCCGAGGGTTGTCTAGCACGAAGAAGCATTCTGAGAATCGTTTGATTCTGAAAAGTAAAATGGTTAAAAGTTAATAATTATCTATCACCTACAATAAACAACAATTATATTGTTAGAGAAAGTCATCTTTAGGCAAATTAAATAATAATAAACTTAATTCAATTACGTTCTTACAAGCTGTATTGTTGTCATTCATATTACATGATTAAATTAAATGTAATGAAGAACTCGTGAGATACTCAGTAGTTGCTATTGTTGTTAATTAATTATAATAATATAATACTTTATTCTATTAATACGAATAAAATAAATTAGATATTTAATTAAATTTATCTTTCATAATACATTGCATATTCGATTTTTTTTCGTTTTAACATCTATGAGTACATTAATATATTGTATAGAATATAAAAAAGCATGTATGCTTTTAACATAAGCTATGTCTATGTAGGAAAATTAAATAAAGAAAAATCTATTTAATAGAGCTCTATATATTTCTTTGTTGCTATTTAACACATGATACCTTAATGCATGATGTCTTGCGGCGAGGGCGTGGTGCACGTGCGGCCGGTCGGAAGTGTGATGCAAAAAAGCGCGCCATCTGAGCGTCACCTCTGCACAGAGTCTTGCGATGTCGTGTGCAGCTCCCATGGCCCATTCTTCTTCTTCACCAGCTTCAGATTTCTGTGCAAAAGAACATTTAGCGCTTTTCGATATATATATATATATATATATATATATAACGCTTTAAGGATTGTTCCGATGCAAATCTAAAGTTATCTTAACATTACTGATAAATAGCCCACCTTGCCTAAATCACTTAAGTCTTTTATTCTCTGCGCAACTTCACCAACAATAGAATTAGATGACGATTCTTCAGGAGTCAGCAATACTCCGGTTGAACCACATACACTCAATGCGCTCTGCAAACCTTCAAGCGACCCAAGCAGAATACCGCAAACCTCAGCATGAACTTGTCTGAAAACATGTTTAAATCGCATTTCCTTACAAATGCCATAAACTGTAAAGCCTTACAAATTATGTCAAGTATCTAATTAATTACAAAAATAAAAATATTATAAAATAACAAGACTAAGAATTCTAAAAGAACATATAGGTACTTTACTAAATCAACTTAAATACGTATATAAAAGTTATGGATTATAAGTAACTATAATGTTCAAATGAAGTACCTGGCATGTGCTATTTTGCTAGAGTTTCCGCCGGCACACTTGCCGCTGGATCCGAAAAGAATGTTCTCTAAGCTTCCCGAAGCGTTAAAGTTAGATCCTGCACTTTTCATCAATTTCCCCCATTGTTTGCTAGAACGAGGGGTGCTGGAATCAAAATGATATTTTGTTCTCATATTAAAACCGGCTTGACACATATTTATATTGACTATTTTATACTTGTCTTAAAACATTCGTATGATTATTTAAAGATTTCTAAAAGAAATAATGTTCCTATGACCTAATACTCCTAAGCTAGCAATTTTAATTGTCTAAACTACTACTATAGTTTGTTGATTCATCATTCACTATATGACTTAACAATTTAAAAAATAATATTTATCATGTTTTGCATTCCACGATGCTGATGATTACGAGGGTGGTAATTTTTATTAATGAGACCATTATGGAATATGGAAAAATTGGTCTACAATATTCTCATTTCTAAAAAAAAAAAAAAATTTTAATAATAAAATCTTTCTAATTATTATTAAAAAAAAATGCCTAGAATTAGCATTTCCAAATATAGTATCAATTTCCATATACTTACTTTATAATGAATCTTAGTAGGAAAATATATTATAATTTATATTTAGAGGACTTAAAAGATAATTTTTGTAATTAAATATATACTTAGTAAATGATTTATAGGCATATAAACAATTATGTAACAAGAAACATGTGCAATTACAATCTAGTACTTACCAGCTTTGTACGTAATGCATGATGCTTTTCCTAAATAAAGACATGTAACAAATGAATTTTGTTTTATCTGAGAAGAGTATACGTCAAATTTTATATAAAAAAATATGTGTCAAAAGAGTGCTCCTAGGTAGTGAAGTTATTGTAGTAGAAATCCACTTAACATTGTGCTCTACTGCAATGCGAGACTCGCTTCACGCTTTGCATACGTACAAATACATATATACCTAGAACTATATATACAGGTTTCTTTTGAGATTTACCTGCTTTTTGTTTCTTTTTTGTTATAAATTTACATATAAATTATCAGTCGTACAAATAAATTTAAAGTAAGTGCCGAATAATTAAGTATTCTTTTCTCTCTTTCTTTCATTATTAAATTGATATTCGAAAGATGAAGACAAAAAACAATTATAGCAATACAACACGTATTAGTAAGAGGTTAAGATGCTATGCTTGAAGAAAAAATCTTGGTTTTGTTTTGATTTTAATTATAATTGTAGTTTTTTAATTTATTAATATAGATGTTACGTATTTAAATCTTAAAATCAGTCCACATTTATTGCAATAAAATCTAATGTAACTTACTTGATATAAGGCTGATGTAGAGCTACTAAACTGGCGTGGATAGTAACGGAAACCGCGGATAAGTGGAAGTAGTCGAACAGCACTGGTAGGTGGTAGTGCAAGCCCTGGGAAGGCTGAAAATGCAGCTTCAAGACGCGACAGGATACAGGCGAGAGTGTATTCGATTGTGCACCCTCGCTGCACCACAACTCTACGCCGAGACTCCATTCCGCCCTTTCCAAAGACTCCTTTAGGTTACGGCTATCAACTGGAAGTTTAAATATACCCTAGAATGCTTATAATAATAGTTATCATGAAAATTGCGGATTTTCATATTTAATTTTAGTTCATAATTCATCTCAAGTGCAGTGGAGGAAAACATAGTAAGCAATCCTGCATATATCTAATGAAAGTCTACCACATGTAAATCCACTACCAGCACGCATTGGAGCAGTGTAGTGGAAAAAGTTGCAAACCTTTTCCTCAAAATAGAAGCCTTAGTTTAAGAGCGGGACATTTACTGATTATTATTTTACTTACATTAAGTCATAAAGTAAACTGAAAAGTAATCGATTATATTTTTGGGTTCAATATAATAATACCCTTTGACCTTGGCAGAAAAATAATTACCCTGAAGAACAAAAATTGTCGAATATTTTAAGGGCATTACTGTTTTTTCTTAATATTTTTTTTTAAATTGTGTATTGAAAATATACTAGGTATATACATACAAATTAGTAAGATTAAAACATATATTTCAAAAGCCAACTATTATGAGGTCGCTGATCTCTGGTGTATGTATGTTATTATTTCAAGAGATTTATCTAACAATGCCAATGAACTGAAAATCTTGGAATCTACGATGTGATTTCCTCGAGTGGTTTTAATTACATTGTCTCACGTAAACATTTGGGTTTCGAACACAGATATATAAAGAATTATGTACAACACTTCAAACTAGTCTGCAAATCGACCTAGAGGAGTATACTCCACCACCAGTAAAACTTAGAAATTAGGACATTTACTGCATATTGGGTCAGAGTCTTGGCAAACTTCCAACGATGTTATAAGTCGTCCTGGTTTTATCTCTTATTTGGTAATACTTTTCTGCTCCGGGCACTTAATATTTCGGAGTTAATTTTGTTTCTAAAGTGTTAATAGCTTGGATGCTTTGAACAAAGCAAGTTATATAAAATATAAATATCGAACTTTATTCCTCTTTTACTTAGGAATAAGGCATAGAAGAAGGTTTTTGTTAAAAATATATTTAATGTAGGTATTATATTACTTTAAGGTACTTAATAGCTGCCAAAATGTCTCAAAACTTTATTTCACATTAAACTCTATATATGAATTTTATTATTTTTGTTCGATATACGAAATTATATAAAAGGTCTGATGAACGATTCGATAAATTCTGCGCTGGAAATGGTTTATGTTTGCATAATATTTTAACGGTTCAACTTCAGTTAGTTTAACGCCGAAAGCGCATAAATTTAAAGCATGTTCGAGCCCTAATCCAAGAAGCTATGACGGCAAACTAGCGAACGACTTATCTCCATATAAACATAGGCCCGTTATATCATAATATTAAATAATGTTTTATATTGAATAACGTTGTCGCCTTATATATCTTATCGCCTGATGAAATAGCTAAAAAAAATAAAAGTAAGAGCCTGTAAATGTCCCACTGCTGGGCTAAGAACTCTTCTCTCTATGAGGCTTTGAGCTTATTCGGTTACGCTGCTCCAATTCGGGTCGGTACAAATATTCCATACCGTTTAAAAATATTTTGGACATGGTATTTATCGCTTTGATTATTTCATAAACGCATTTTCACAGAATAAAAAAGTCTTATAATTAGATCAGAATAAAGCAGTTAAAATAAAAGTAAATATTTTTGAACACACGGGTTTCAAAAGAAGTAAAAATACAGAGTAAGAACTACTCATATTGAATTTAAATGCAATTATTGTCTATGGTCGATGTTTAGTAAAACTTACCTAGTAGATGCGCTCTAAAATGCACGATGTCTCTCAATGTGACCTCTTCATTTCTATACATAATCTGGAAGGCTCGAGAAGCAGCGAGGCCTCCGATGAGAGATGCATTAGCAGCAGGCCTGCCGGTCCTTGCGGCGCCATTACCGCTCGACACCGTCGCCTCGATGTGTACCGGTACCTTAGGTGACACGCGTAGTCCCACACGTACTTGGTATAGTCTGCAAATTTTAAAATTGAAAATATTTCATCAAATATTTAAAAAAGGGCGTCTATTTACACTTAACGTGATTTGTGTTATAAATTGCTTCGGATACTTTCTATTATAAAATTATAAATAGATAAACGTTGCACTGAAATTCGTTATTCTTTAATCGACCATGAAAATAAGGTCTTATTGTGTCTTATTAAGGTTTCATAATAATAAGGATAATTTGCAATAAGTATAAATTTATTGCAGGACATGTCCTAAGTTCCCCGGATCACACAGTATATTTCATTTTTGGGTACGATAGCCAATAGCCGTATCATATTTTATCTTGAGTTATTTGTTTCCAAAAATCGAAATAAAAATAAAAAAAATATTTATATTAGAATTATTTGCAACTTAATATTATTTATAAAAATATCTACGTATTAACAAGACTTCGGATCCGTTTGAGCGATCACCATGAAATTTGGCAAATATATTGTAGCTCGCCACTAGATGGCGCAGCATATCAACTTCTACACCGTTCAAGCGATCGCCACGACAGTTAATTATTATTGATATTCGTGTAATTTGGGCATGAAGATTATTCGAGCGCAAGTCATATCGAATAATAGTTTAAAAACAGATTTAGATTATACACGCACGCACACTTAACATACAAATAAAAATAAGTTACTCCCTACTGTATGTAGGTATATATAAATCAGCACAGTGTAGAATGTTGGCAAGAATGCTAGCACAATTTCCCAGTTGTATTTTAATTACGATTTTCCGAGCAAAACCTGAACCAGACCCTCTATCACCAGATATGGTAATAAAAACGGACGTTATAAATTATTAAATTTGAAAATCTCCGAATAAAGAAAGATAAAGTCATTTTTTTAACCGACTCCAAAAAAAGGAGGAGGTTCTCGATTCGTCGTAACTTATTTTTTATTACGTCAATAGATTCGTAATTTGAATACTACCGAGATAAACTAAATGAAAGTCATAGTCCATTTCAATTGTTATCAGTAATCGTTTGTGCAAGTATTTATTGAAATAGTTACACCATCAACTTAACACTGAACATTTAAAATTAACAAATTATATAGGTAATATTCAAAAGTGAGAAGTCTTCAACGGTGTATAGTATCTTGCACTCAAGTGATATTTTATCGTCTAATAACAATACCGTGACAATACTTTAAGGGTCAGTATCAATGACCGTTGCTTTTGGTAATCAAAATTGAAAAATGAACAGACTTTACGTAGTCTTTTGTGTAACATATTATGCGTTTTTTGCGTAATATTTTTGTTGTTAGTTAAATCTAATGTTAAGCTTATGCCGATAAATATAATTCAAAAAATATATTTGAAGTCAAAGTTCTGAATAAAAATGTATCATTTCAGATAGCGTAATTAACAGTTCCAATATTCCTGAACGAGCGTAATAAATGCATATAAAATTATAGGCACATACTGTACTTACGTAGGTCGGATACGATCGATGTTTGAACTCACGTGTTGGAGATGTGGTTTTATATTTTAGTATTATATTTTTGTGTACACGCCATTAACGTGCTCACAGATTCTTAGAATTTTATTTATAATAACTGTAACGGGGTCTTATATATTTATACGAGAAATATATGTTTTATGTTATGTCGATATTTTTCTCGCATGTCGACTAAGAAAAAAAAACAGATATTATTTATCTCTGCAGAAATAAAAATGCTTGCTTTTGTGCGTATTCCATGCGTTCTCTGTTGTTAGTCGTCAAGGTTTGCGGCGTACCATTAAAGTACAAAAGAGATTTTTTTTTAAAAAGGTTTTCATTAAAACGCGTGCTGGTTATTACCTATTAGCACACGCAATGAAAAACTTTCATTATTACTAGATAATTGGAATACCTACTGTTTTGTTAAATACAAGTAGTTATACTGAAGTTTATAATTGATTAAACATACATAATATTGTAATATAGAAGAGGGTGGTGGCACCTCACACAAGTACTTGTCCTTACTAGTTTTCGTTTTCTATAACTGTTATATATTAAGTCCTATATATGTAATGCAAAAAAACATATTCTACACAGTTTCAAAAATAGAACCTTTAATTTAAACCGACATAAAAAAGAAAGAAGAAAGCTATCAATTTGATAGTTTTTGACGTACATCAATGCTTCGTCAAACGTTTGTCTTTAACGTTGAAACGCAAGATAAGCATTTGAAATTTCAAGTTTGCGAATTTGAATCTGGAATATTATGTTAAACCTGACGTGTTCAGCTATTAGGCCAATTCGGCTTGATATCTAAAAGTATATATTTATTTACCGTTAATTGATTTAGCACATGGTTCAATTTAAATTCAACAATACATAATTTCCGTAGGCTTAATATCTTCTATAAATATTAGAATCGAACTCTTATAGAAAAGTTTTCGTATCGTATGAAATTATATAATTAAGGGGTCAGGTGGTAGGCAGCCTTTGTTTTAAGTGAAGTTATTCCAAAATACAAATTTTGATATTTATAATTATTATCAGGATTGAAAAAGAATGTTAATAGGTAGGAAGAGTTTGTAAAATTCCGTACCAACTTATCATGGTATAATTTAAATAAAACTGGTAAAGACGGTAAAATTATGTATCATATTTCTCTAGGCCCTGATTCTGTCTAAATGCTCTTACGGCTTGCTACTTCTACTTAAACGGTATTCCGAGCCCCTGTCATATTTAAAAACGTAACGAGTTTAGATCTCGTTATGATCTCGTTATGAAATGCCGAAATTTCACGCCCTCATCATTCGAGCCATAAACATGCGGATTTAATTATTCATCATTTTTTTTATAATTAAATAGTTTTTAATTTGTTGTATAAATTAAAGTTTTTAATGTAATGTATGTTCCCCGAAGACACGAAGAGGTTACCGCTGGTTTTTTAGTGGGTATTCCGGGGTACCGGGGAGCACTCAGCGTCCTGGGCATCGGCGAGTCCTACATACCCTCCCCCTCTTCCACGTAGGAAAATACGTAACGCGTTTTCCAGCGAGATAAAAAACAAGGTTAAGTTAGACTAGCAAGTCGAGGACATCAGAGCCATTGCTGTGGTTATTTACTGATGGTAAAGTGGTCACTACCGCCCATGGAAACTGGCTCTGTGAAATATTAACCATTCCATACATCGACAATGCGAAAGCAACCTAGGCAACTAAGAGGTTATGTCCCTAGCGCCAGTAATTATACTGGGTCATTTAATCTTCATACCGAAGCACAACTATACTAAGTGGTCACATTTGCCGATAGAATATGTCATGAGTGGGTGATATGTGATATCTATAATTGGGCTTGTACAAAGTTGTGAAAATATAAAAATACGAATCTTTGCATGAAGATAACACAAAATATATGTGAGTTTCGTTTCGTCATAACAGCCTTTTAAATAAAAATAAACCTTACTCACACCCTTTTCATGAAATACTGTAAGAATGCGCGGTCCTCAAAAATTGCGTAGTGCTATTTCTTTTTATGTAGAGCGTCAAATGTTTGCGTCATGAAGTTTTTTGTTTTACTAATATAACTTATTAAAGTTTATCTCTGACAATTTGTATTTGCTCAGTCCACGGCACTGTAACGAGCCGAGTAACAATTTTAAGTTAACATATATAAATATATTAATACTGACCCAATATTATGATTGATCTCGTATGTACAATGTGAAAATATTGTGTTAAAAATCAAAATTTTTACGGCGTGAAGATTTGGAGACAGGCTGTGTAAGACAGATTGATATGTTATGATTTCGTATTTTCATCGTAATCACAAAGCCTAGGGGAAAATTTAACAAAAAACACATATTGTTTAAAGTTATTTGAACTGCTTCTTCGATAATAATAATATTTGATATATGAAATAATCAGCCAGTAAGAGATAAGATTCTAATAACATTAAGCAAATAAACATGAAACTAAATGATTCGTACATGCCGCAATAAATAATCCATTGCATAGCAGAGTTTTGGCACCAACCCAATCGCAGGTAAATTACTTCCGGGAGTAATCGTTTTGGTGGCAACGACAGATACATAATAAAGTTCTTTCAATAGTAGAATGCTAGTCTTGACTTTCGTTGTGTGCGACAAATATGTGTCTGTAGCGATCATATTACAAGGAACTTTAAACAACACAAACGCTACAGTATTTCTAGGAATCACTTAAGATTCAAAACTTCAGTCGAATCCTCATAATATATCGTTCCTGACAGGGAGAATTAGCTCCGTCGCATACGCGGTTAGAAAAGTCAGACAACTAACTGATACTGCTTGATTAGTATACTTTTATTACTTTCATAGTATTATGATATGGGGTAACGCTGCGGATATTGAAACAGTTTTCATAGTGAAAAAAGGAGCTGTTAGGTCTATTTATAATGTTATTATATTATGCTTTTTATCGTCATGAAATTATAATTAATGGAAACATTGAATTATTGATGATAATGAATTAATGTACAATTTGTTAAAAAAATATAAAATATTAAGTATATTAATTACAGGAGTGCTCTTAAAATGGGTGTAACGGCTTAGGGTTAATTTATGTGTGTGAGTGTTTTTATTCTACCATAACTTTTAAAGGCCTGGATAAATAAAGTTAGTTAGAACGAGTGTCAGACGGGGCAATCGTGTTATTTAATTTTTGGCATCCTTTAAATATTTTGTCTCCGCTTCATAAGTTCTTCTCAATATCTTAAAATGTGTGCAATTATTCAATATCTACAAATAACTAAATAAGTACCTCACTCCAGATGCTTCATTGCTGAAAAAAATGGCGTATTTGCTTGTTAAGGATATCAGAAATCAGAATGCCTTTTAACACGTATGAGGGTTCCAACACATTAAGATCCCGTCAAGACACATTGTTTCACAAATTCCACCCGCAATGTAAGTCTTGTCTACCTTTTTTAGGGCTATATCCTGGTGTGAAGGTAAATAGCCCCGCGAATTTATAGGCTCAGAAGATATAACACCTTGAATTCCATTACCAGAGTAAATCATTATATATATTTCATGTAGTTAGGAATACAGGTCTGGAATTAAAAATGTAAACAAAACTTGTGTGTAATAAATAAATGAGAAATAAATAATAAATATAATGCTAATGTACCATTGCACATGTATTAGCCAATTATCTACTATTATACCTAAAGAAAAAAATACGGATGAAAACATGACCTGAAATTTTTCATGCTGCTTACAATTATTTTATTTCGTATAATGTGTTCATAAAATATATTTTTTTGTATTAGAATATCTCTTGTATTACCTATTTATCTCACAAAATTGTATCCATCGTAAATCTGAAACTCATTAATAACCTATCAATCATTTCGCATTTATCTGCCATTTATATAAAAGATTAGCTGTCCGTCCCGGTTCCACATTGGTAGAATAGGAGTCTATACAAAACGTCTAAATTGAAGGATAAGCAATTACGCGGTTCTACGAAAAACATATCTCCAAAGTTTTATCACAAGCGGATGATTAGTTTAGAAATGCAGAGGGTGAAAAACAAATACAAAAACATGAATTATTATTTATTAAGAAAATAATAAATAATTACAATACATTTTAAAATAATAATGTATAATATTAATAATTCACTATTGTTTTTTGCTAACAGATGATTCGTAACAAATCAGAGGTCGTTTATCTTTCAATCTAAACTAAATATTTGAAAGCGTACGTCGACAAGTATTGCGAATACGTTGCCAGCCTAATATATAAAGTTCAGTGAGCCAGCGTTCGTTGGCACCTGCCAGTAGCTAAACAGTTGGCTGATGTGTAAATCATATATTTACGTTAGTAGTTTTGCTATGGATTATTTCACTAAGTCGATTTCTTGCGAATCTGCTCTATATTTATCCTACATTTTATACAATATCTGCATATACATATATATATTTGTATGACTTAGATATAGATTACGCTTAATGTAAATTATATGTAATAACATTTTCTATTGAAAGAGTATAAATTAAAAAAGTCACCGTTCAGTATTGCAATTTTTTAATAAATGTTATTTGTAATTTTTGTCATACTTGTATTTCGTGGGTTCGAAATTCAACCAATTTTTTTTCGACTATTTGGTAAATATTCAATAATATACGTTTCATTCTCCTCTTCTTGAAAATATTGAAATGTACTCTGATTACTGTACGTGTATTAATGTAGCCACATATTAAACAGTAATGATTATTAAATACTTTTTTTTTAATTTTCACAACCAGTCTTGAAGATAGATTACAAAAATGTACTCTTAATATTAATCTTTAATGTAATGATATAATACGTAGAAAAATTGTTAATAACTAAATGAAAGGAACAATGTGGGTTACTTTCATGTACTTTTTTACGAAAATAGTTTATTAGTTAAGATTTAATACAATTAAAAAAAAACACAAGGCTGTATAATGACAAACTCTTGTCTATCCGAAATAAGGTAAACGAAACAATTTGCCTACTTTGTGATAACGGCAATACTTACTATATTATGTAATTTCAATATTTATATTCTATATTTAATATTTTGTATTTATATAAACTCAAAAGTTTTATTCCTTTGAATGTAGCATCTTTAATTTCAAATAAATGATAAGTTTTCCGGCTTCTCTGTGGTATATGATTATGTAATACAGTAAGTCTCGGTTCCGAAACAATAGCGATATTTGTCGATAGCACATGTACTCTAATACACTCGAAACAAACCTTTCAAGAATTACATTTTGTGCAAACACGAAATAACATTGTTAACGTTGAGTTTTCATTGCACTATAAATATTGTGGAAATACCTACAAATAAATCATAAAACTTTATGTGACTTATACACGTCATTATATTTTCTAAATTCGAATCTCGTTGGGTTCTATAAAAGTAAATCAAAGTCATATTTGAGTTTACAAATTAAATGCTACAATCAAGATGTTTCATATGATTCATTTTATGTATAATTTAATAGATGATTACAAGTTGGTTTAAAAATAATAGGCACACTATGCCTTAACAACATTGGTGTGTATATATATACTTACAATTTATGTTTAATTTAAAAATGTAAGGTCGTATTAAAATCTGAAGTAAAACGTTTTATTAATGTTACGTGTCCAGTCAACGTCATGCCTTAATTTTACTATTTCCGTTAGGCTTTTTCTTTAACTTTTACTTTATTACCATACTCTACAATGTTCAGTAGCTATTTATAAGACCTAAGTACTAATTACTATACTATTTTAGTAACCAATCGTTGACGCTAATTTATATTATTTATACTATAAATTTACTTTAGTAAATAGTTGCAAATCTTAATAAATTGGTGGTACGGCTTCGTGCAAACCTGCCTGTATTCTATTGCGCCCATGGACACCTGCAACACCGGGGGGCAACGGTAAAGAAAAATACCACTTAAAGTGTTCTCCTCAAGAGGAAGCCCTTTGTCTAGTTGTTGAATATAAACAAGCTTTATCACATTATCTTATATTTACTGAAATATTTTTTAATATTCAAATCTAATATGTATTTGATACAAGAATTAATTTAACTTAAAAACGTAATTACATACGTATTCGTGGGTCCATTCTTGCAAGAATTTAAATTACTTCTATTCTACTGGTTGAGCTGAAATTTTGTACACTTGGTACTGGTGACTACACAAATTAAAAGATTATTTGTCAAGACTTAGTGGAGACGTAATAAAGGTTTGTTTATGAACAAACTTTTATTACTATTATTTTATTACATTTTAATTTATGCTAACGTTTAGCACGTAGTAAGTCAATGGAACTGGAACGTGTTTATAATCTTGGCAGTTGTTATCTAGAACCCTGCTACTAAACTATCAAGGCTTGATGATCTGATTAAAAAGTGGCTCTCGTGAGTACATCTCGTCTCGACCTGTATAATGATTCAAGTATTATTACACTTTAATACGCCTATGGTGCCAGTATTCAGCGGATATCGCGATATAAATCGGAAAAGATTACACAGTTTTAGTACCTTTTCCGTTCGTTGTGTTGTTTTATAGGAAAAAATCTTAAAATTTTTTTGGTAGATTAAGATGAATCGCAGTAAAGTACGGATCGTTCATTTATAATTTTTATCATAAAAATGTTCTAATGACAACCGATTAAGAAAACATACATACCTATAATTAAAATTAAATGTCAACACCATTACATATAAATTTGTGAAATAAAAAAAAATGTGGATTAGTTTTTTTAATAACTATATTATTGTTAAAATATACGGTATTTTATGTTAAGGTCACATGTGCATATGCCAATTCCAGCCACTGGAGTAAAGACAAATAAATTCGTATATCGATATGTAAATCTATGGTTTATCTTCTGTCTTTCCATCGGAGTATAGAAAGTGCATCGCAGGTACTTATATTTTGGATCAAACTTGAATATGTTTAAGAAAGTTCTTTGTTTTGTAACGTATATTTACATAAATTTAAAACTCTGAAAGCATTATGGTAATACTATATGGTATGGTAATGATAACAAAATTCATACTTATTCCTGTTTTCAAAAATGTTACCATGTCGGATAAAAAAAAACGAATTATTTTTCGCTTTCGTACAGAATATAGATTATATATCTATTAAATAAAAGCTTAAATAGAACTATTTTTATTTAAGTTCTGTCTTTCTCATTTCAAAATTCCAGAAAGTTTTCATATTTAAAATAAAAATATTAAAAAATATATATATTTCGTTATTATATATCCACAGGAACATTGTCCGTCCGTTTGGTGTAAATTTTCGATTTTTTGGTCTTATGATATTTTTCTCAGCTTGCAATTTTTTATTACCAGTCAGCAACAAAATTCCAATTTTATTTCGATGTTATTTTATTACTGGATTATTATTTGAAAATTAAAAATAGAAGCTATCTTACTTAAGTATTATATTTATAAGATTATAATATAATATTTTTGATTTCAGGTGCCGCTGACAATTTTGCTTGATAAATCAAATTTATTAAGGTTAGATGCACGGAACCACCGTGTAAATTGAATTCGCGTAAATTGAAGTGAGAGTTATATTGCGGAAGAGTTTCCCAGATTTATAATATTGAAAATATAACCGTTCAATTTTATACAAAATTCAATAAAAAAATTTAATATAAATGTTATATTAGTGTAAAACTTTTATATACTTTCATCATTGCACTTTTAAATAAAAGCTCGTACATATTTCACGGCTGGGCATAGTAGTTTTTCCTCTTAAGGGTTGAGACTTGACAATTTGTTTTGTTTTGTTTGGTTACCTCACGATGTTTTTCATCACCAAAACAGTATGTATGTATGTAAAGTATGAACCCGCGATCTTCAGTTACGATGACTCTATTTACTACTCCCTCACACCACTGACAGATAACTAAAAAATAGATAACAAATCCAAAAAAGACAAAATATTTCAAATTCATCATCGAACGTCTTTGACATAATTTCAAAGAAGGAAAATGATATTACGTAATTAGAAAAGTCTAAAATGTGTTCTTGATAAAACTTTTATTCATTTGAATTATATTTCATATAATTGGCAACCTGACGATTTAAAAGGGGCATTTGTCACGTGTATATTAAAAGGGAATTCATATCGAATACGAGGGTCAATTTACACAGCCCTGTTTACCCCATGTCAAACAGCCCAATCTAGTCCCTGTTTCCGGTCCCCACGTTCAAAGTGACTCACCCATCGTCCATGGAACCATTTCACTAATAGACCCTCGCTGCAAACTGTGCGAAAACATTCTATTTTCGTCTCACTTCGCAAATTAACTAATTAGGTAGGAAATAATTAAATGTACTGTGTTATTTCTTAATTTAGTAACAAGGAAGTATGGTTATCATTTTGAATTATTCTAATTCTAATTTGAATTATATCAATGGAGCGTTTTCAGCAGACCTATTCTGTTACTGTGAGAATTAACTTCGTAAGTCTCATACGTTTCGGTGATATAATATTTTGCTTCCTCATAATGTCGCATAAAACACTAATAATTTCGTGTGTAAATTCTAATATCAGAACTACATTTCTTTTGCGGGTAATACTGGCGAAGTTCAATCTTAACTGAGCAGTACGCCTAGAAAGGCCCCTAGTTACTATATTTAATATAAAAGACAATGATATAGTAACTACTACTAGTTGCAAAATAAAATAAAGTTTTACAAAGAACATAGATACAACTTACTTAAAATATTTTTCTCGATTACCCTATATTAAAAACATAAAACTTTATATTTTTATTTACGTTGTATAATGATTGTTATATAAATAGCAACTGATCTATTTTTTTTAGAGTCGGCGTATGTTGTAAAGTCGAGGCAAAACTATTTAAATATGAACATCGATTCCGAAAATAATTTCTTTTTGTATGAATTTATTTCTGTATAATGAGTGTCTTTTGACAGACAAGGTCAATACCACCCGACAAACTGAACTACAAAACCTACTTTACATTTTACAGACGTTTAATAACTACTTATTTTATATTAGTTTCATTCGAATATAAAAATGTATTTATATTCGATTTTTATCGAAATAACTAGCGATTATTTCGATAAGCGATTCGAGTAGCGATTAGCGAAAGCGATAGATAGTGACAAAGATCCTCCTCTTTTTTAGGAAATGTTACAAATATATGTACATTCAAAGGGGTGTCACAGTGGATATTTAAATAAAATTAGTTGTCAGAAATTGAGAAATACTTTCAAACAAATATTTATAAAGATCTATTTATCATAGTGTGTGCAGTGAATATTTGCTTTTTGGAAAACATGATTTCGCCTATAGTTGATGCGTGCTATAGTGTAGGCTTGTTTTGCAAACATACCTTCATTTTATGTTTCCTAAATATAATATTTTATAGAACAGAGATCAAGCGTCTGACCAACGACTTCACATAATAGCCGAGACAGGGCAATGTTTATCTGCCTCTGAGCTGTTACAAGAATTTCTTTACAGAAAAATCCAATAATTCTCATGATCTACAGCTGAACAGATAAGCCACTAAACCAACGAGACAGTTTCTACTAACTAGTAATGTTAAAAAATATTTACACTTAAAAACATAAGTTACGATACGACATTATTTTTACAATATATTTTAAAAACATAAAATTTTCAATAAAAAATAGTAAATATTAACAATAATCTTTTTAATAACACATGATATTAAATAATAAGGAATAAAACTTATTTATATATATCTCTGCATCATTCATAGCATCATAAAAAGTTATACTACATATTTATATGATAATAAAGATTATAGAAATAACAATTAATAAACTAGGTGTAGCTTGCAACCTGGAACGTAACCTATAATGTCGGGGTTGGGGGAATCAATAGGTGGGTGTAACCAATTAGGAGCTACAAGTCTAATCAAGTAAACAGCGGAAATCAGGGGCTGAAAGTGAATTAGCGACTAGCGTCCATTGAAATATGTTTCGATTTTATAAAGAGAACTTCAAAACTGAAAATAATTTATATCAAAATTAAATTTGGGTGTCGAGATGGCTTAGTGGTTAGAACACGTAGAGCAGTAGCATTTACAAACGGTTACTATAAATTAAGCTTCAGTTATAAATGAAAAAGTTGTAATATAAGTGGAACTAAATAAAATAATTGGAATTCGTTTCAAAGTTTCAAATATCACCTGACTGAGTCATCATTTTCTTTGTTATTATTATTTATTTGGTGCTTAAAATATAGTTTGTTAATTTTGACGTGTTGATTTTTTTATGACATTTCGTGTGACTAATTCAAGCCGTAGGTTTTGCGTGATATCGTGACAAGGAAAAACTCACACATGAATATTATAAGGGTGTAAAATAAATAGGTACTATTTCGTTAAAGTTACAATGAGTAACTGTGAACCCCTTGACTGCCGTTAACTGCGAAACTTTGCTTAAAATGTTGTATCATATAATTCCTACGTATTATCATGACTTCTGTCTTGTTTATAAACTCACAAGCTTTTGGGACTGCAAATCCTGAGGGCCTGAATTCAAGACCGGAGCTTGTAAGGTGATAGTCATACAATCCCGTGCCTCGGAAAGCACGTTAAGCCTGTGCCGTAATTCTTAGTAGTTGAATCATGTTGCTGTCTTTTATGATTATAAAGGAACAGAAAATTCACTTGTATTTGCAAATAAATTTGCACGGTGTTATAAATAACACGTTCTGCGCAGTTGGCTTGTCTCTCTTGAGAATAGTCGTTGAGGTCGCAATAGATTAGGAACTCATCATGACTACCATTACCATCACTGCCACCATCATCACTATTAACGTTACCATTGACATCACTACCATCAAATATATGTATTTTATATTTGGAAAACTATGTTCCCCTATATGACAGTATGTACAAAATATGCAAATTTCCATAATAATCGATTGAGTATTTAAAGTCTTAAAATAATTGCTATCAAGTCTGATAGCAAACAAATAAAAAAACTCTAATATGCCCTGCGTATTTGGTTAGTCTCCTTAAGATTGACCGCCGTGGTGAAATTGGTTATCATTGGGTGTAAAAAAAAATTGATTGAAATGTAATATTAAATATATGTAGATTGTGACAAATAACAAAACTGCAAAGCAGAGAGTTATAAAATTCGTTACTCCTATAATGTATTGTTTAAAAGTATCAAGTTTATTTGAATAAACCTATTTTGATTTAAGATCTAAGATTTACAATCAAAATAATCTTGATGTTAATTCTATCGAGGTAAACCTATATAAAAGAAGTATGTAGAGGAAGCTTATATACCTAATATCTACAAACAATCTTTAAAAAATGGTTTTCAAAAAGTATGTAGGTATAACGTACATATATGCTTTTCACGTGATGCTAATCATGGGATATAAAATATTAAATGATATCTTTTGTGCTGCTAATGACACTAGCTGACTCCCACCCATCCAGCTATAACGACAATACAAAGATATTACGGCAGAATAACTGATGACAAGGTGATACTTTCAGGCGTATGTGCACAATTCCTTAACGTGTATGGATATCCCAAGTGTGTAAACGGGGCCCAAGTTTTTTTTTTTTATGGAGAATTAGTTGTCGCCTGCTTCCTTACGCTTACAGCGTTGGTGGTCAAGTGCTAGGCATAAAAAAGTAGCTCTTGTCCTTTCAAACAAGGTTGAGCCCCTAGCTCAAATTGCTTCATATCAAATTTTATCAAATTCGATTCATTGGTTTGGTCGTAAAGGGTTGTAGACAGGCAGACAGTTACTTTCGAATTTATAATATTATTATAGATTATAGATAAACTTATGATCGTAAAAGTCAAGTAACGGTCTACAACGGTCTCAATAGGCCAGTATTGGCCTCTTTTCCGTTTAAGGAGAAGGTTTTGAGTTTAGTACACAACAGTGCTCCAATGCGGGTTGGTGCATATATGGAAGATTATCATCCGATACATGTGTGATCATGATGTGTTTTTTCATCGCCGAGCGAGAGATCAATTATAAGACAAATTAAGCGCTTTAAAATTTAATGCTACTTTCATTGATAACTAATAAAGAAAAAATATTTATGTATTACAAATATTAATGTAAGTAATTATTAAAAAAAAAGTGACCTTATAACTTAATTAGTGATTAGGTTCTCGCCGGGTTTTAAATTTGCGTTTTTGGCTAATTCCCGTGCTTTAACCACTGTGCCCATTGGACTCTTTAATAGTATAAAAATCTGAAACGGAATTATGATTTTACTTGTGAACAAGTTAATAAATAATACTAACAGACTGCTCGAAACAATTGAAATTTTAAATAAACTAGCTAGGATATATGAGCCCGCAGTGAAATTTTTTGTAGGTTAAATTATTTACTGCGAGCACTGGTTTTTATTCAGTTGTTTTTTTTTTTCTAAAGTAAATATATCGCCACAGATTCTTGTCCTCGCTTCGTCGCACCGATTCTAATATTTTTATTAGTTTTTTTTTCAGGAAATATTACGATCGAAATCTTTTGTTTTACATATAATTGAAAATCTTATTGTATTTTAATGTTTGCCTAATATATGTATTTTTTAATTCATTATATGTATATTTTTCTACGTGCTATACCATGAGAAGCGATATAGTTCATCCTACAGCCTCCACATTATTCAATCTGCTTTTGACTCCGTCACTTCTTTATAATTACAATTTCGTCAAGAGCTTTACGGGATTTGTGGGTTTTGTGCAAGCTCGTTTGGGTTACTTGGTTGAGATTATATTCTACTACCAAATATTTCGTTTTAAAGCGAATGAGCCAAAATAATTGCAGGCGCAAGGAAATATCATCTTCAATTCAATTCTTAGTTTAATGGCTTTTAAATATCATCTTTGTCCCATGATTGTCGGCGCATTGACAGCGATAGATAATTCATAATACTCTTTATGTTGTCAATTTACGGTGACTGTGGCGGTAGTTATCACTTAACAGCCGGTGGATTTACTCGTACTTGTCTGCAAGCCTTATTGAAATTCTTACGTATATTTTAATTTATTTGGGATAAAATAATATTTTAATATTGTGTAAAATATTTAGATGTAACGTTTTGTAAAATGAAATAAGAACGTACGGAATGAGTCCACAGAGCAAGAGAGTTATGTTTTACATATCAGCTAAAAAATTGTAGGATGTTTGAGATTGAGTATTGACTAAAAATTGTAGGAAGGATCTCTGAACTGCCGAAGAGATTTCGGTGCACTAGGGCGCACTAGGTGACCTGGGTACCGGCGAGTCCCACATATCCCCCTCCTACACTTCGTACGGGAATGCGTAATGCGTTTTACCAGCGAGAGAAATATATGCCAACTCGCTTCAGAAATAAAACTATTTACTACTAATAAAACTATATGTAACTCTGTCTGTTTGTCTGTTGCCCTTTCATGACCTAATACCTGACGGAAAAACACCTTAAGCGCAAACGAAGACGCGGGCGACAACTAATTTTATAAAACAAAACGAATCTTCAAACGAATACCTTGAAATCTTTATTAAAGCTCACTCGGCTCTGTGTAGCTCATTCAAGCTCTTACAAACCCCAATGAATCAAGCATGTCAACTTGCAACCTGTCACGAATAAACGTAATGCCACTATTAGTTTGGAATGTGGATTCTACTGCCAACCAACGGGAAATTCATCATTACTCTTTATTATTGCATATATCATTATTATTGCATGTAATACATATAATAATTACTCTCTATGCATTTTCAGTCGCGTTATATTTGCATGTTCGATGCAAATCGCCATATTAGTTGAATTTTATCGTTATCGCTCCGCTTTTCGAGCTCGTAATACGAAGTTATATGGCTTATAAATTTCCTCATTAAATATATATTATATTATATATAAAACCGAAATACCACTCACCGATTAATCAGGAAATCTCAGAAACTATAACACATACAAACTTGAAATTTGGCAGATGGTTCTTTATAGGGCGTACACATCCGTTAACAACGGCTTTTACGAAACTCTACATCTAAGGGGGTAAGACGGGGTTAGAAGTTTGTATGAAAGTCCTATGTTTTTGAAGTTCGACTTGAAATTTAAAATATATGCTCTATAGATGGTGTGGAGGTGTACTAATAATGTATCTTTAGGAATCACTCCCCCTTTTGGGGCTACAATAGGGGATGGTTGTTTTTCACAGCTAGCAGGCTATATAATGAAAAAAGTTTTGTGACTAGTCGAACTATTGTGCTATTGTCCTTTTACAGTATCACGTCCAATTATACAAAATTTCCAGATTTACGAAATAACTAGCTGTTCCGGGCGGATACCCGCGTTAAACGTTACTACTCCGACCACGTCGTGATTAATCTATACTAATATTATAAATGTGAAAGTAACTCTGTCTGTCTGTCGCTCTTTCGCTACCAAAACATATCTGAATTTGATGAAACTTGGTTTGAAGTAAACATGAACTCCAAGGAAGGACATAGGCTACTTTTTTGCCTCATTTACAATTATTTATGTATCGAAAGAATAAAACAATACATTATTGTGACCGATCCTTTTGTAATATTCTTCCCATAGCATAATAAAATGGTGCCCGAAGGCTTGTCAACTGGCATCAGCAGCCCTGCTCACTGCCATGAATTATTTATAACCGTTGGAAAATCCACTCAAATCATGGCTGTAATTCGATTTCTATAAACGATAATGTCCATGTCAACGTAAACAAAGTTGGAAAATTATAATAAGAATTTTCAGTAGTAGTTTCCTTATACCTTGTCTTATTTAATTAAAATCTTTCATTCACATCGAACTTCCAATTCCTTGATTCTAATAATTATGTATTTAATTATTTTTTTTATTGGGTCCGGTTTATATGAAACTTAAACTGCGACGCTTTCCTAGTCGGACATGAAAACAGTTGAATATATTGAAAATATAAAAAAAATCGTCAATGTCGCTAGACTATACTAATATCAAAGAGATGTAAAATTTGTTTGTTTGTATGTCCCTACATAATCTCCGGAACTAATGACCCATTCCTAAATTTTTTCAACTGGTAGAAAGTTACATTATTCCTGAGTGCTATGCGATATTATATTTGTATTATCGTTATCTTTATTAATATATTAATAAATTGTATCCGTGCGAAGCTGGGGCGGCAAGTTAGTGTGGGATGAGAATTCTTGGAAGTCATGTTGAAAAGGGCCAGAGAGTTTACAAATAACTTACCGAAATTTAAAATTGCTATCTATTCGCGGCTACTTGTACGTATATCTTTTAACAAATGAAGCCGTATGGCGACAATAATTTAATTATCAATGGATATCCGCATGTATTTGAGTCAAAATTTATGTCATGTAAACCTACATAAGCATTTTTTCACACATGCTCCACCCAATACTTAGACGGTTTTGGACCGGTAATATATTATGCTTCGGTCATCACGATTAATGGATACATTAAAAAAAATTTTTTTTTTCTATTTTATCCTTTTTATAATATTTATATCAATGTAATTTGAAGCGTTATTGTTTATAACAAATATTGAAGTAATACGTCTGATTATCCATCTGTCACATTAAGAATAGCTTGTATTTTATTAATACAAAAATATATATTATTTAATGAAATTTATGAATTTAAAAATATTTTAAGAACAGTTTGTTACTGGCAACTATTAAAAATATATTAATAAGTTTGCTAAAAATATAAACGAAATCTCGTTAAAACTAATATACTACAAGTTGAACGATCCCCTGCGGGTAGATCTTAACTAGTTGTGGCAGTTGACGTCATAACTGTTGAGAACAGTGCAACGCAGCAAAAGTAGTTAAAAGTTAATACTAGGACTATTCTTGAGATAAAGTTTCTTCATATTTGACTTTTGTTACGTATACAGCCTACACATTAGTACTTAGTTCTTATATGTAGCAATTATTTATAAATATATATTATATTAAAGGGATTTTAGTTTAAATGTTTACTGTCTTCAAAAATATTGACACATTTGAAAACCGATATTTTCGTAATTTCATTTAAATATATTTAATTATTTTATATTCTATTCTCTATTTTTTTTTCTGATGTGCCATGGCACCTGGCTTTATTCATACTTACCCTTTTCTTAAATATATTTATATTTTTTTATTGAATACATTAAAGGTTAAATTAAAAAAAAAAACGAATACTTTTCTTACGCATCGCATGATTTTTTATTGGAATTTGTTCTAAGAAATTAGAATTGATAATGATTCACATGGACGGTCTTAAAATGATATAAATTTGTAATTAAAATAATAGTAAATTTATAGCATTCAATAAAAATTAAGAGTAACTCAATCATTAATCTGTGGCCAGTAGCCGAGTCCGAACCGGTAGCTTTAAAATAATATAAATCCTAAATTAAGTGACATGATATAAAAGTACACTAATTTGAATTAAAAATATTTTGTTTCCTTTTTGGTAATTTTTTTTTATTGATTGGTATAAATTTTGTTTATGGCAATTAACAGTTTCTAAAGCCGTTTTATGTATTAATTTTTAATGTTTGCAATATTATGTTATGCTTAAAATACAGATCTGAATTTGATTAGGTTGGTAATTATACATATTTCAATGAAATCTTCATCTCTTCTCATTTCCTTTGGAAATCTTCAGGTATATCAGGATTGTATTGTATTTATTACGGTGCTCGTACTTCATTATGTAACTTCTAACTAGGTTGACGTCACTTATCCATCACAAGTGTCATCTATGATATTATTTTACAAAAGACGACAAGATTTTCAAAACGATTTTATGACTATCTAATACATAGATATTTTATGTACACAGCTTTGATCTGCCTTTTAAGTGTTACTTTCTTAGGTGCTAAGATATTATTTTTAAGCGAGAGAGAAGTGATGGTTATACTTAATAGTTTACATATTTATTTCTTAAAACCAGAAGAACCATTTCTAATTGGTGCTCCATTCTAAAAATAATATATAGCTGAAACTCTTGTTTGAAAGGTAAAAATCAAATAAGATTCTTATCAATCATTATCTATCATACGCAGAACTAAGTAGTTCAGCTGTTAGTGTCGGGTTAGCAGTATTAATAAGTCGAACTTACCCTCTCTGAAAGAGATCGACATTGTAGAACTTGTAAAGTTCCACGGAGAACTCGAAGGTGGCCTGCAGGTCGCTCATGGTTCGAGTGAGGAGGCGCGGGCGCGGGCGGCGCGGCGCGCCATGCCGCGGCCGCTAGCAGCCCGAACGCACCGGCCGGAGCCCTACGGGTCTCACGGGGTGCATTCTCCGCACAACTCACCGCATTAGCTTTCGCACAGCACAGCAACACAAGACCACACCCCGCAAACAATCGCGGCCCGGGCGCGGTCCGAATGTCGCCGCGAAAATAGCGACACACGGCGGCAACGACGAGCGTGCGGCCCACAGTGCGGGAAACGGGAATTCATTTTTTAGTGGGCTCGAGTGCGCATGCGCGCCGCGGAGCGCCGTCGCGCGTCGTCGTGCCGCGGCGTCGAGCTGGCCTGCAGTAGTGCGCGTCGCCTGCCTACCTAGACAGGTGCGCTCGCAATAAACGCTAATCCGCACTCGACGATGCTATGAAACACTTTCAGAGATATGTCGCGTGGTAATGCGGAGGGATTACCTCCCGTGGGAGGAGGCTTTAAAGGTCAGGGGGCGGCCGCGTGCGCCACCGGGCTCGCCGACGTTAACCTTTGCCGCACTCGCCGATAACGGGAGTACGGCGTACGTGGATGACGTTATTATAAGAGGATGTGATTTTTTACACAATGTTGCTAAAACAGATTGAAAATCATACATTGAGATGCAAAGCAAATCAATACAATAATATAAAGCAATTTATGACCTCTGTAATTAATAAAGTAAACATAATATAATATAATTATTCAAAAATAAGTAGATACGCGGGAGAACATGCAAATGAATATGCTAAGAATTTGCAAATGAGATGACCAAGCTATATTTTTTATTAAAGATTGTACCTAATAAGCTTATGAAATGACGCCTACATTGAATATAACCCGCAACGAGACAACTACAGACTGGATTTCGGGACGAGAGGAGAGGTTCCAATCGTTCGAGCTAAAGGTCATAGGTCAATATTAAGTTGATCGATATTCGCGGGTTCAAGGAAGGTTAAGGAATCTTGACATTAACTAAATCTTTAAAATTATAACTTGAGCACGTGACAACTGTTCGTGGTCCACTAACTCGATATCGGTCGTCTGATTGGAGTATCTACATACATGTTCTAACCGACGCAGTCGATTTGTTTTACAATATTTTAAACTTATATAATACAATTTTGAATTGATAAACAAAAAAAGTCATCTTAATACCCACAAGATATATTAAGGAGCTGTGGAAGTAATGAGATCGGTTTACGGCCTTACCTATAAATTTATATATTATGTATACATATTTACAAAAAAAAATGTTTCTCCTAAAAGATCACTTCTTTTGACAAATCAAAGAGATAAATCAGTTTTTAATTAAATACCCGCGAGCGTGAGCCTGTTCATGCAATGTAATCTGATTGTAAGATACGATTTTGAACATTTCAGATGTTTTAATACACAAAGGAGCGCCATTCCAATAAACTATAAGTTATTATAGAGTATTAAACAATAATTTGTAAAAACTTAGTCTCAACTCAGAAATAAAACAATATTTATTAAGTTTTCTTATGTAATTTGATAA
This sequence comes from Vanessa tameamea, assembly GCF_037043105.1. Taxonomy (NCBI): domain Eukaryota; kingdom Metazoa; phylum Arthropoda; class Insecta; order Lepidoptera; family Nymphalidae; genus Vanessa; species Vanessa tameamea. Next base: position 8,495,381 of record NC_087324.1, read on the forward strand.
GAATTTTAAATAATGTTTTATTCGATACGCAGCTAAAAATATATATCGAATAATCAATTTTCCCGCCATTACGAGTATCTGTCAATGTTCATATTACCAGATTAAAAATATAATGCTTAATAGACAAAGTGACAGATGCTCGTCTGTAATATACAGATAACAATAATTCATATAATATTTAATATAAAGTATTACATTCTTATTAAGTCTTACAAATTTAACGAGGGAATTCATCTTTCGTGAATCGTGAGTGAATGGAAGTGTTTCCTTTAAACTTTACATTCTGCCAGTCTGCCACATTGACTGACGAGCAGAATATAATAATATGCAACAATTTCAGATTCAATTTTGAGCATTCGCCTGCAGGCGATTCAGTTGTTATTACAATGTTGTACAAGTTATAATGGTACACCATTACAGGTTGCGCACTTTAACGTGTTCACTCAGTTCTTCTCACTTACCTATACAATGCTTGAGAATCTGAACTGTTAACATAAAACGGAATGCTCTCACCCCTAAGACAACGTTATTTTTTATGGTATAGGTGGCAAACGTGCAGAAGGCTCATCTGATCGAATGTGACTATCCCCGGACATCTACAACACTGGGTAACAAAACTGCGTTGCCGGTTTTTAAGAATTGTGTAGGCGCTTTTCTCGAACGTTCCACCCAACGTTTATAAGTAAGTCGCAACGTTGATAAAACGTTGCTAGATTTTATCTGTCTTGATAAATACCTAAAAACAATTTCGAAATCAACTTCGAGTGTAATATATTAAAAAAAGAGGTTGTCAGTCAGCAAGTAGGTTAGCAAGAGCAAAATAATGCAAGTAACAAGTATGTACATCGTTTGCAAGACGCCAAAGCGACAATGGCTCTCGTTCCCCGAATGACAATAGGAACTACCACTCAGCATATTGCTACCGTTGCAAAAGAAAACGCCTCATATCGCCGCCATTGTACGCTTTACGTGCTAATATTTTAAGTATTTTAATACCTGACAAAAATGTGTCAGTTTATGAGGTTAAGTGTTTATAACATGTCATGTACATCATAAAACGTTGTAAAGAGGATTTCATTTAATTTTTCATATAAAAACATTGAAATAAATATTACAGACTATAAATGTTCTACTGTTGGGCTAAGGCCTTCTCTTTTTTTTTTAAACAAAAAAAGGATGGAAGCTTATTTCACCAAACCACGCTACTCGAATGGGTATTTTTTATAAAACCTCAAATATAAAATCTAATCTGTAATCCTCTGATATAAAACGTTGTATAACGTTCGAATTCATATTCATATAGCTATATTATTTTTAAGGCATGGTTTATACAAATATGTATAAAATATCCTAAACTTACTGTGTTTTTTTTATTATATTAAATACATATTTATGTATATTATACGTACAATAAGTCTATAATTGAGAAAATTGCCCAAAATGTAGAGCTCATTGATTTCAATTTAGTAGGAAACTTCAAATAAGTAGTAGACATTTGTGTAAGCCCGTCTGACTAGGTGCAATTGGTTGCATCATCATTTCTTCTACTGTCAAATATTAATGTTTGATATTATTGGGTATAATATTGCTGTGTCTGGTTTGAAGGGTGAGTAAAACAGTGTTACTACAGGCACAAGGGACATAACGTATTACTTCCAAAGTTGATGGAGTATTGGTGATTTAATGAATGGAAAATATTTCTTACAGCACCGATATCTATGACAGGTGACTTTTTATTATCAAACACAGATGGCACATTTGTTTGTCCGTCTACCTATTAAAATGAAAACTAAAAAATACGAACTAACTTCAAGCGGTAAGAACTAAAACAAAACCGCGAGATACGTAGTAAATAAAATAAGTTTCAATGAAGTGTTCCGCCCCCCCTTCCTTGGTGTTAGGCATACGGAGACTTAAAAAAATAAAGTTATTGCTTAAAGAAATTTTCTCTGTTTTCATGGCAGCTATGTTTATGTGTACATTTTTTAAGCAAATATTATAACTATGGATTTTTAAGATTCTTTCGGCCTGGGTTATCATTATAAATATGTGACGGTCCTGATATATTAAGTAACATATTTATGTAAACGCTTATAGATATTAAACTAATTGCGTTGAAGTCAGCTTATTATTTTAATAAAATAATTCTTTATATGTTAAATTTAGTATAATATATTTGTTAAACTGAAGCGATAATTTCCGCATACTTTTTAATAAATATCGCAAGAATTAAGCTTTACCTTCAATAATAAAATATAGTAAATATATTCGGGGGAAAGCAGCTCTAGTTCAGATAATCCGATTTAATGCATTCATTGTTTTATAACTTGCCCAAACTAGCAGACAGCATTCGTCGACTATTTAGTATTTATATATAATTATATGAATATTATCGTTGTATTTTTTGTATAACTATTAATACTAGGTGTATTAAAAATGAAATAAATATACGTTGTTCGAAAGGTATTCAATTGATATGCAGGTGCATAGTACAAAATAATGTGGGCATTCCGACCTTATCTGTGCATTTTTTGTGACGTTTCGTGGAATTAGTATTTATTGATTTCTAGGCAGGATATATAAAAAATGAAATGTACTTTACTGACATACTATGTAATTAAAATGGTGAAAAAGAGAAAACAACTGAGTTTCTTGCCGGTTTTTCGCGGTAGATTTACTATCCGAACCGGTTACGACGATTCAAGAGTGCTTTTATGAGTCTACTTGAATGAAGGATATTTTGATTTGGATTTTGATTTTATAATAAAATTGATAGGCAGTCCATGGAGCATTTGATGGTAACCTAAATCACTTGATGATAAATGATAACCCTGAGACTTAGGCACTGTAAGAAATATTAAGCATTACTTACAAGGTTATGTCTGGAATGCTTAGTAGTAGATTGGCGACTAACCTCGATAATTAACATGTTATTCTCCTTGTAGCCTGTAATTACGCTGGTTCACTCACCCTTCAAACCGGAACACAATAATACTAAATACTATAATCTGGCAGTCGAATTTGCGACAAGTGAATAATAAGTTCTCCGGCGGTCTTCTACAGAACCCTAAGATATGAACAAAAAACTTGCATTTGAGTGCCTTGCGCTCAGAAGCATATTAGCAATAGGAAATTAAAATACTCTATAATACGTTGTATCCATTATAATTTGATTATTATAACAGACTCAAACCTTGCATCATAAAAATGAATTGATTATTATTTATTATTAGAAAAATTTGAAGGTTTGGATACATTAATGGATGAGTAACAAGATAAATGTATGTTACATTAAAACGGTTGAACGGATTGTAATTAAATTTACCATTTAGTCTGGAATAGCACATAGGTTACCTTTTATCCCGGAAAATGTATCTAACACTTGCAACAACACAAGCGCTTGAAGCCGCGAACAGAAACTAGTTAAAAACATAATAATTGTACTAGAGCTATATCAATACATTGCATATTGTTTTGAATTTATAATAATTATATTATAGTAATAAATTCAATACAATGTGCAATATATTGTTATATTATTAAGTTAACTTCACAGATGTGAAATAAAGCTCATTCAGAACACAAGTTATATTAAAAACGAATGCAAAACTTCATTGTACATAGTGTGCAATATATCTCGCAAGGAAGGAAGGCTTCATTAAATGCAATTTCGCTTCAGATTTCCACAACGTTGCAAGTAGGTTTACCATACGAGATGCAGACAATGAATATTAATATTTATTCTAATATAGATTCATCTAGTACGTAGTTCTATCAGTATATTTAATACATATATATATTTTAACCAGTAACTTCCGATTGTCATTTGTTAAAACGAACCTTCGAAAACGCTCGTAAAACAATTAGTAACCATAAATGCAATTGGAATAACGGAAGTGTGTTTCTGGAAATAAAATATAATCGTTCAAAGATATACTTTCTTATTTATTTATTTAATATAAAACGTAATGTTACGAGATTGGGGGATGAACCAAGTCTTATTTTTTATTTGGTTTTTTTAATATTTTAATTACAAACAAACTTATATACTCGTCGAAACTCGACTGCCAATAAAGTTCAATGTTGATAGGAGTTTGATTATGATTCAACCTCCTATGCTAATTCATCTTTCAGTTCCTCAAGTGGGTATATATTATATTTTCGAAAGTGCTATATTTGTAAGAAATAACTAACATCTTTATCAAGAGGCTACGATAGTCGATATTAAAAGTTGAGTAGACGTTCTCTTCACGATAGAAATAGATATGGCCATAAGATTGTACAACCAATCAGACTCTTAAGAATTTATGAAAAATACCGCACCGTTTATTTGAAACCAAACTTAAGGCCTGGCTATAAGCAAATTACATCTACATGGTAGACGGATTTTTAGAATTAAAAATAAATTGTTATTTTGCCAGATTTTTAATTTTAGTAAATAACTAGCTAAAAGGCCCAAAATTCATGTGTGCCCAAGGGCCTGAGCGTAGCTTGAGACAGCTCTGAGTTCTAAGGTGTTATATCTCTTGTACGTGTAGTTACATTGGCTCACTCAGCTTGAAGACAAAAATACTAAATATTGCTTTTAGGCGGTAGAATAGCTGATAAGTGGGTGGTACCTACCCGGATGGGCTTGCACAAAGTCCTAAGACCAAACCTCAAGGCTGTTGCCTTTACGTAAACCTGTGCCTTGATAAATAATTAAAACCTCATGGACCTTCGCTGTGAAATGTGAAAGTTTAACCATTCGACCCATTTAAATAGTAATTCTTAATAACGTATATAAGATATAGTAACATATGACCTATGTATTTATAGTAATAGAACTTTTTTGGATTACACAAATATGTCGGATTATACTATACACATATAAAAGCCGCTTTAAGACGTTTGAACGTTACCAAGAACGAATGTTATTAAACATTTCATGGAAATTTTTGTTCCATGAATTTAATATAGAATACTTACATATTACATTCGATTCTATAAATATATTAGGATCATTGTGTTTCTGATTGTAGTAATATATATTTCTAGAAAGAGTGACTATCGAAGCAGAAGTCGTAAATCTTAGTCGATGATTCCGAGTTAAATCCTGGACATGCGCCGGGGAATTGTCACGTGCTTTATAATTCGTTTCGTGTTCAGCGATAAAAGCAAACATCGAGAGGAAACCTGTGATAGAGTAAGGTTTAAATCCTTCTCCATAAAAGAGAGATGAGGCCTCAGCTCAGCAATGGGAAGTTTATAAGTTACTTTAATATATTATATGTATGGAAAGTTTTTTTTATGGCAGAATAAACCTAATCTCAGGAACTTTTTTTTTTTTAATATTTTAATCTTTTCACTTCATACTAAGTTATACTTTTTAAGAGTCAAACAGGAATCATAAACGTTAACCAGTAGGATAAACTGTAGTATTAAGTATAGTAAAATTTTACAAAAGAGACTATCAATAGTAATTCAGAAAATTCAGTTTTTAGGACGAGTATAATCGTGGTCGCCCGGCTGGGAAAGGATAAGCTTCAAAGTCTTGGACATATTGTTTCATACTTAGAACCTAGCCCTTATTGCAATAGTCATAAAGGCTTTTACTCGATAAAGTTTTATTCTCAGTTGAATATAAAATTAGCTCACTACTTACTGCAGTGACATGACCGCTTACGGTAGAATCCTTTTATCGCAGTAAGCCTTTGCGGAAGTGACGTTTTACAGTTATTTATACGACATTATTCCATTTTATTTCTATAAACTATAATTATATTATTATTTAATTTCTTTACCGACTGTTATTTATTAGTAAAGGAGTTAAGACAGTTTTTCTTTGGATTGAAAATGTTAATAATGATTGTGACTTGGTTGTCATTGCGAAGAACTAAAATTGTAAATTTTAATCAGTTTTTTATGTGTCGAATCACTCATATCGATATTAGACAATGATTTTGTCATACCTAAAACTCCATAAACAAAATGAACACCATAATATATTGAATTAGATTCAAAACAGTAAATTTAGAATTAAATTGTATGATTTTTTTTTATTTGATCCGCTCTGACACGCTGAGATTGAATATAAATTTTAAATATATTTTCTACTTCTTTGTGTTCGTTGAGTTGTTATAAAAAATAAAACATTTAATAGTCGTTTAAATATTGGTTCGAGTCGCCCAATCAGAGAAGAATGTATTAATTCCATCAATATTAAAAATATTTATCAAAATAAGAATCTTTTCAATGAACTCCGTTGCATAGACGATGGGTACAATTTTCATTCAACTTGCAATCTTTGATACTAGGTCATGCAACCCGATGTTACAATGCATCTCAAAGCGTACTGAAAGCGTTGCATTGCCGTTGCGTTCGTGAAGAGCTAAAAAGGGTACGAGAACAAAATGTACGTTGAAATTGAAACGAACATGCCTTTTTAAAGTAACAACCACACATGTCTACGGTCGAGAGAAAGAGAAAGGTATATTTATTTCATTTAACATAATATAATGCCCAAAAAGCACTTAATTCTATTTGTATACTTACTCATTTTTATCCGACTCCGCTCGTAGCAAATGAAAGTTAAAATATGTTTACTCCATGTCTTCTGGCAAACCATTCGAGTGACTATTAAACTTGATGTAGTCAAAACGAATTGAAATAATTATTTATTTCTTAACTTTACAATTACTATCATCTATGTTTTCAATATAGTTAAACTTTATATATTATATACTTGACGACGACTATTTGTATGTACTCAAATATACTGATGGTGATGATGTCCCCCTGATCGATTTCGGCCATTATAGCATTGTATAGCCGCAGTACATATTATAAGTGAACCATCGTGTGGGCTAACACAAGAGCTCTGTTTATTTTCACACTCTCATAATCCGATGGAATATCTAATCCGACACGACACGAATTACTTCAGGCGCAGGCAAGTCATATGCTTTAGTAGCACTGGAGTGTGAGTCCTGCCACTGGCTGTTACTGAGAATATTTCAACAGCAACACCAATATTTTTTTATAGACCCGACCAAAAGTAATTAATTACATATGTATTTGTCGCAATGATTCTTTAAATTTTATTGGTGAATTATCCGATGCGATTTCCGCAAAAAATATTCTCCGTGCTCAAATGTATACCAATTGTCCTGGTGATCCCTTAAGCAGTATAGAATGTGTTTCACTGCAGCGCCGTCTAGTGGCGAATTACAACAAAGAGGATACAATTAAATCTTCTCATAGAGATAAGCCAACTTTTATGGTATTCGGTCACAATAAGTGTAACAATAAGTTTTGTATATACACAATAGTGTTGTTTGTATTTATTGTTTATATATATATAAACAATAATATATCTAGATAGATAGATCAATATCTAGAAGGAAAAATTTTTTATCTTGCGTGGATTAAAAAAGAAGTTATTTAAAACTAATGGAACCTATGACAAATTTTACAATGAAATTGGACATTATTTGTCGGTTATTTAATATTGAATTAATATTTATATTTTAAAATAAAATTAAAGTATATATTGTTATTTGAATGTTTATAAAAATAAAAGAAGCTAACGAGTGGAAAATTAAGTTCTCTCGCAAATGACCGGGAATTGAGAACACGGTATTACTGCGTCATTTTAAGTTAAGTTATTCACAAGTACGGAACTATGTCGTAATAATTATTATGCAGATGCTTGATTTTAATCACTACCATTGTGTGTAGCTTCGAGTATATTACGAATTTCATAAAATTTCACAACATTGAAAGAGCTTGTATTTGTGTCAACATCTAGTTTATATTTATAGTTTGTCGCTCGCGGGTTCTGAATAGCCCAGCTGTAATAAAATAACAGTCATTTTCATTTTGGAGATAAAATTAACTTACAAGACTTTACAACACCGAAGTAATATTGTTTTTACGTTAAGACAATAAAGACGGCGATTGTGTTGCACACAATATCTAAGTTGAATTAATTTGTTAGTAGTAACAATACTATTTGTTATGTTTCTTGTTTGAAGTTGAAGACGATAGCTGGTCGTTTAGCTTTGTAAAATTTGTTAGTTTATAGACCGTGTAATATATATTCAGCAGCTATTATATATTTTTTTTTATATCAATTTCTATCTCTAAATATTTTTGCATTCGTGCCATTATGAGTATTTTTTTGTATTATTTTTTTACGAGTCCGTTACTTTTGTATTACATAAATATATTACGGAATGTTTTACAACGTTCACAGTTTTTCAATCGTTAGACAATACAAACCGCTATGTCCCTTCGTTTTAAATCTGTAATGTCTTCGAAAATATTCATTTAAATTACATGCTGTAAAGGGCATATATTGATTTATATATAACTGGATTATATAGAACTGGATAAGGATTTATGATGTAATGCTTGAAATATCGTATCTGTATCGCTTCGAAAATAAGCAATTATTATAAAATGTATAGGATAAAAAATAGTTATTGTGGGTTATCCTTAATAGATAGATATATAGGTACAATTGCGAACTTTTTTGAACCGCAAAAATTGTGTTTATTTACGACATCACTTCGGAAACCTCTAAAATTATCAGTTTTTCGCTACTATATCGTGCATGTGCTTACGTATAAACTTTTGTCTTGAATCAATCTATCTATTAAAAAAAACCGCATCAAAATCAGTTGTGTGATTTTAAAGATCTAAGCATACATAGAGACAGACAGGGTAAGTGACTTTGTTTTATACTATGTAATGTTGATGATTATTAACTAGTTGTCACTCGCGACTTCGCTCGTGTTTTAGCTTTCTTCATACCAAATATAATTAAATTCGGTTCAGTGGCTTGGAGGAGTGAGGACCACTTACCATCATGTGGACCCTTTGTACCTAACTATACCTTTAAATAAAAAAATCGTATTTTGTGTCTTTTATTAATTAATTTATTGTATTTTATAAATATTATTTATAGTATTTATATCTATTAATGTTTTGTTAAGTTATTATTATTAATTAATTTGTATGCAAAATTACGGGACTGTCTGTATCGACTAGATTATATGCGAATCTATAAATTTATATTATATTTTTTTATATTATATTTTTATATTTTTTTATTTTAAGTTTTTTTTTGTACAAAAATACGAATAATTAGAAATAAATTAACGAACTAGAAAATGTCAATTTAACAAACCGGATGCAATTTAATTTAAACGCTAACTTAGCTTCGTCGCCGCGCCGGTTGAATTTATCGAATTGAGTTTCGGAAATTACGTGAAATGCACACTGTATTAATATTACGAGTAGATTCCTGTCTAGGGCACTATGACTTTAATTAAATTAGAATGCTTGGTGGTATGGCTTAGTGTGAGCCCATCTGGGTAGACAACACGCAGTGGAGAATGATTAATATTTCTTAAAGTACCAATACGAATGGGCAGTGGTGACCACTTACCATCAGGTGGCCATTTTGCCAATCCACATTTGCCACACAGAAAAAGTTTTAGAGTTTCGTCATCTCGCTACAGTGTGGGAGGATACGCATGTCGTAGGTTTATGCACATAAAACTTTCCCCAACACAGTGGTGGGGGCAAAACCAAAATTATATGTGGGCAATATCTTCACCTCGCAAGTTTTCGCTTAATGGGCAACGTGACACACCGCCCACGGTCACGCGGCCTTTCCAACACGATGTTGTTTTACAGCGACGAACATGTGGATTATAAACACAATTAAATGCTCGAAAACGCAGCGCTGCTTGTCCGAATGTTAATACGCAGTCACCAGTTAAAATTTACTGTTACTGTCCACTGGCTCGTCTCTGCCTTGTGTACAACATTTGTGAACTGAACTTTAATTTAAAATTTTATTTTAGGATGTCCAATAAAAAAAATGTAAATGTATAATTTAGATATTATTATAGCGTATTTCAATCACAAAAAGACAAAGGTCAAATAGACAACATTTGATACCGAATGGATGCAATATCGTTGGTTGAGAAAAATGGCGCTTTGAACAACGACGAAGCTGTTATCGGAACTTTGGAATTTAAATTAAACTGGATACGAGTAGTTAAGAGGAATAGTGCTGGATATAAATAAAGATATATTAATCACTAACTGTTAGAAGTGCAAAATATAGCTGACTTATTAGTGGATCGCATAGAATACGTGAACCTAAGGTTTATTTATTTTATTTAACTGAATAGTACGAGAGCCGAGATGGCCCAGTGGTTAGAACGCGTGCATCTTAACCGAAGATTTCGGGTTCAAACCCAGGCAGGTACCACTGAATTTTCATGTGCTTAATTTGTGTTTATAATTCATCTCGTGCTCGGCGGTGAAGGAAAACATCGTGAGGAAACCTGCATGTGTCTAATTTCAACGAAATTCTGCCACATGTGTATTCCACCAACCCGCATTGGAGCAGCGTGGTGGAATATGCTCCATACCTTCTCCTCAACGGCAGAGGAGGCCTTATATTACAGGCTGATTATGAATAGTACGTGTCTCTTATTTACATATATGTCTAAATAGATTTTTCATTCTTGGGTATGCTAGAAGAAATATCTTGTAGGCTGCCTTTTATACTTAGTCCTTTTTGACATACTTGTATATATTTGTTTTTGTTTTTTTTTTTAATATATGTTTGTATTGTTAAGTTCTCAATCTAAATAATTCTTGTGTAAATAAGTTTATACTATTATATTTATTACACTATACTGTACTATACATGCCTATGTATATATTATAAATAAAAAATTAAGTTCTGCTATGCCATGTAAAGGTTTGTTATAACAAAGTGTTTAGTATAAAAACGTACAAAAATTACCCGATACAAAAATTAAAGAACCGAGACGGTTCGAACACGTAAATCATAAGGGAAGGTTTCGATCTCGCCAAGCACTTATAAATTTTCATATACTTTATTTATGTTAATAGTTAATCTCTTGTTCAGCGATGTATGAAAACATCATGAGGAAACCTGTTGGCAACCACGTGTTGGATGAAAATGTGCCACATGTGTATTCACCAACGCGCATTGGATCAGTGTGGAAGAAAGAGCTCCAATTCTTCTCCTCAAAAGGAGAGGAGGCCTTAGCCGAGCAGTGGAGCAACAGTAACTATTGATTAATTTTATAAAAACATACGAGTACATATATACATTTGTGCCAATCTCAATATCTAGTAATTTCAAACAAATATACAAGTAGGATCGAAATTAGATTTAACGACGAAATGTTCGCATTAATGCCACCATTCGTCTCGGCCATGATTATTAGAATAACTATTTTTAGTTCTTATTTATTTATAGTTAAGGTCTTGGTGTTAATAATTCTTATATAAATAATTTTTTTTTTTTTTATATATATTTAAATAATATAATCTTTATCTAAAAAGATCGCTGTTATTTTTGAACACGTATCACGCAAGAACCACTGAATATTTCGAAATTTTTACTATTATACATATAATATGTTTCAAAGAAGGTTTTTGACTAGTCATAAGCATATAATGTAGTTACAGGAACGTGTCGTCGGATATGATACTTAAAAATAAATTACCAAAAATAATCTCAATAACTATATACACAAGGAGCTTATAAAACACAAAATGTCTTAAAAACCGAAAAGTTTTTACATAACATTTCGTTTACTATACTGATAATATCTTTTTTTTATTAAAATGGCGCATTTAGAGTATACTTCGCTGTGGTTTCATAATGCTGAATGCGGCGTTCTGGAGTGATATTAAACGTACCTACCTATGTTTGATTGAAACATGGCTATTGGAAACGTTTGAATTTCGTTTCGTTCAAGTTCTCGAATATAATATTGTATTTTTAAATAACATGAGGAAAGTAGTCACCTTTTTGTGTCATTCAAATAGCAAACTTTCAAACAAATTAAAATAAATATTATTCAGGCAGGCGCTTACAAGATATTTAGAATCTTCATTTAAAAAAAACGATTAAGCGTAAATTTACTACTGGTTTGCAATGTAGATTCAACTGATAAGATCCAGAAAGGAATAAGGTTTTTTCGGGACCATTCATCAGCCCCGAATCCGTATGCAAGCAGGACTGGCGGTCTCCCCTTCTCTGCAAAAACAGATTACCAAAATGGTTCAATACACGATTATCATCGGCGAGGCGCTTACAACTCGCCCGGGTTTTTTTGCAGTCCCTTTATTCTTCATTAAGATGGACCTGTTGTTCGTTGACCGTTCTGTACTCAAAGTGTCGTACTTATGTCTTAATTAAGTTTTATATAACATCAAAACTAGTATGTTATTGTATTGTTTACTTTATAAATTTAATGAATTCGAAGCTAGTTAAGCTTAACTTAACATGGAAAGCGGAGTGCAGTTTTTGAAAATTCAGAACAAAATAATCAGTATAGGTACATGTATCTAGCAGTAATATTAATTATGTGGTAATTTGTAAAGTACTTCAATAGCCCAGATATAGTCCGTTTGGACTTCAGCAGCCTCAAATTTTTTTGTATTATGTCAAGGCCCTAGGTTTTGATCATAATTTCCGCACTGGACATGTGAGTGTATCAAAATGTGGTATTGGTGAACTTCTACCGGTGACATTACTGCTCGTCCCCAGCCTTTATAATTAAGCCTCAACTTTGTGTGATTATACCGCCATCAGCCAGTCGTAAGAGCCTCGACCATTTGTTAACAGCATGATTACGTGCTAGTAGGTTAGCGAAGAGTTCTATCCTGCTATTTATTCCATATCAAAGATCGATTTAAATCTCGTTTTATCACCTTTTAATATATGACTAGCTCCCTGCACAAGACATATATTGCACAATCACTAGAAGCGCAAACATAAGTCCACTTCCATTGCTTGGCTCTCATAATTCGGTGGGACAGTAAATCCGACATGACCGAACAAGCCAACAGGTTCAATTCAGGTTCAGGAACAATAGCTTTATAATTTTTCCGAATCTTTATAAACTTCAGCTTTTGGTACGGAAAATTTTAACAAAAAACCTAATAATTTTTTTAATGGATCTCCTCAAGGATTAAATTCAGTACCCCGACATCGGAATCTTTATTATTTAGCCACTAAGCATTTCCTTTTTACAAAATTATACGATAGTACTTACTTGATAATTAAATACTGAATCCAACGCGCAGTGTGATGACATATTTCTCGCTCCAACAACCTGACTACGTAATAAGTTGAATGCAGAGAGTTCTCTCAATATAATCTAATTCTATGTTTTAACGTTTTATAACGTTCTTGCAATTTTCTTAGAATACGTAATTAAAAGGAATTTGTTAAACGTTTCAAATTTATTATTCACTTTCGCGGCTCAGTTAGCTAATTACCGTCGATGTGTAATTTTGATTAGATTTTTTTGAAATGTTTTTTGTTACAATTGTATTTAAATATACTTTTAAATTGTTACTTAGTTTGGTATGTCAATTGTAAGTAAAGGTCGTTGATCTTTGACGAACATTCTAGAAATCGCGACATGTATATATTTTTTTTGTCTTGACACTGGTCAATGACTTAATATATATTTTTTTTCTTACAGATATAATTAAATAAGTAAACTTAGCTTCAGTGCATATAAATAAACGAAAAAAAGAGTTAATTCGATGTAAATTAAGCGCGATAAGGAAACATGGAATTTCTCGAATCCAAAAATTTAATCGAATTTAGGCATTAATTTTTTTTATCAGTTTCTACTTACACCAGTAATGTCTCAAGACTATGTTAATTCCTCCTCTTGATCACGTCCATATTATCATCGCAGGTTCAAATCAAAACCAGGCAAAGACTTTAAGCCGAATATAAATAAATTTCATTTTCAATCTTGAAATACATCTGTATCCCTAGTAATGAAAGAGTAATTATTTATTACATATTATAGAGTAATTATTCATATGTTACATAATAGTAAATATGATTATGGATTAAATTTCAATATTTTGGAACATCAAATTAAAGACGTAATGTTTTTTTAACACAGTTTTAAGTGCCTTAAATTAAGTGTCATCCTACACTACACTATTTATACAACAGATTATAAATAAAACCAAGTTGTAACGCAGTCCAACATTTCACGTCTTGCCAAATATAGCACCAAGCGGAAATCACTGTTTAAGAAAATAAGACTTTTTTGTCTATTTTTAGGGCTGCAAGATTTTAATTATTATAGACCGAGAAAAGGAAGACTTCCGGCCGTTATAATTAATCTCGCCTTCGCTATTTCTCTTCGGAAAATAACAAAAAGAAGATTACTTTCTATTGAATCCATTTCAAATAAAATTGTATAGCGTCGCGGATAGTTATCTCTCCAGGGGCACTGACTTCATTTTAAAATTTTCAGTTTCTTCTTTATATTAGGATCTGTTTATTTCTCCAATGCAATTATTTGAATTATATAATATTATGGTTTTTTTATTGAGAATTATATGAAAATATAAAGTAATTTGAAAAGGAATATTAAAACCAATATTAAAAAATAAATAAAAATCAAGTTGAAGAATTTGTTTGTTTCGAGCTAATCTCAAGAGATACCAGTCCGATTTGAACAGGTTTTGATCGTTTTGATTACCTATTTGAGAAATTTTAAATCTACATAACGTGAAATATCGATATAGACCCGGTGCCGTTTAGTTTAAGTTTTAGTTAAGTAATAAAACTACGAAAGTTATTATAACAATATACACATTAAAATTCGTAATGATTAAAAAAATAATTCTTATATTATTAAAAAAAAAAACTTAATAAATTCCCGATTTATCTTCGTATTATAATCTTGAAAAGTTGAAACAATACGGTTATTTAGGGATGAAATGCCCTTAAATCGAGAACATCTAGATTAACTTCTAAAGATAAGATAGGTCGAGGGTTCTTGATAATGTAAAGTGGCGCTAGCGAAGAACTTGGAAGTGTGAGATGAAAATAAAAGGTCAAAGAAACACGCTAGGACTGCGCTCACCTCTTTATTATTCGTCTTCCAAAAGCCGTACGGTATTATCATGTGTACTTTGCTGCATGTCCCGAAGTGCTTGCCTGAGGCTAACGCACCTTGGCTATTTATTTGCCTTTTGAGGGATTTAGACGGTTCTTAGGTTAATTCTTTTTAACTAACAGAATACAGTGCTGTTTGTTTTTTGAATTTAATGTATAATTTTTAATTATTTTTACTCTCAAATATAGCTTCTTTTTAAATAAAAAATAAATTGTAACATTTTAATGCCAACTGCTACATTTTTCTTAATATTTCAAATCGGTCAATTTCAAACTGTGAGAGTATTTTCAAACTTTTTTTTTGCAATGACAATATGTCATACAACTACAATTTAATTAATTTATTTTATAAAGATTCAAATTATATACATAATAATTTCCTACTTCAAAGACTTTTGAGTTCATACCATTTTAATTATATACCTATTTTGATCGTTTGGCTTTTTCGTGGTATTTCATATTCATACATTTATATGATTGTATATACACATATATAAACGAAACAATACTATTCAATATTGGAATAAATAAATAAATTCAGTAAATTTGTAGTAAAAATGAAAATACGTTTTAAAATTTATCTTATTTATTGTTGGTACTTACGTCTATTTATACAGATATTGCTAAGGTAACTATTGTATTTACCTACTAAGTTTGACTATGGACACATTCGCGTCCCATTGAACTCTAGGTTTAGAGATTTTATCCTAACAAGATCATTAGGCAGTGACCGTTTTATAAGAACGAAATACGATTTTTTGATTCCAACTTATATTCTAATATAATATAATATATATATTATACTTCAATTCAATTTAACATAACATCAAAGTAAATATAAATTAAATAGCATTTTGTTGCCGAAACTGTATTAAAATCTAATTACAATTAAATTGAACATTATTGAATTTTACAACCGAATTGTTTTTATTTACTGACCAATCCAAGTGGAATTTATTTTACTTTTAAATAATAAAGACGAAAATACATAATTAGAAGTTGAAATCTAGCACACTAAGATTACGTCTGTTATCACAACATAGCGATTGTAAACTAACAAAAACATTACATTGGAATCGACACGAAAAAATTTTAAAGGATAACGTAAACAAAACCATTGTCCGAAATAAGATTAAAATGTTTACAACTGGTAAGTATAGATTGGAATAAGTTTATAGATATTTTAATGCATTATATTGTGACCTTCATTGATTATTCAAGGCATTCATAATGATATTAATGTCGTGTCGTAATGCAATGTATACGTGTACATTAATCGGACCGAACTTCGCAAATGAAGAATGTTTCGAAGGAGCAAGGTGAGTCGTTCCATTTCAAGCCCTTATCGTCTCTGTTCCATAATTCTAAACAGTTTTCTTCTTCTCCGTTCTCGTATCTGAAGTTATTCGGTTCCCCAGCGTTCCAGTTTACGAATGTGAGCGGTCTGCCGTTGGCCATCCAGAAGAAATTGCCTTCTTCAGCTAAGTCAGTACCCGATGTCCAGAAATGTTCGCGGCCGTAACCTGGAATATTAAATATTGTGAAGTGAAGTTTAACAATCAAAATATAGTGTTTGCCTTTTCATATTATTTATGGGACAGGAATGAATACTATGATATTGCGTCTTAGGCGCTGTATATATAATATAGATACATATATTAAATGTTATAGTTGAAACTGAGTAACTGATCTTAACCTTTATTTGTATTTAATTATTTTTTTTATGGCATTGGTTGGCGGTGCTGTAAGAAATATTAACCATTCCTTACATCACCTATGCGCCACCAACCTTGGGGACTAAGATGTTATGTCCCTTGTGCCTGTGATTACACTGGCTCACTCACCCTTCTAGCCGGAACACAACAATACAGTGTACTGTTATTTGGCGATAGAATATCTGATGAGTGGGTGGTACCTACCCAGAGGGGCTTGCAAAAAGCCCTACCAACAAGTAAATATATATTATATAATTATATATATATATATTACGCTACGCCTTAA
This sequence comes from Vanessa tameamea, assembly GCF_037043105.1. Classification (NCBI taxonomy): domain Eukaryota; kingdom Metazoa; phylum Arthropoda; class Insecta; order Lepidoptera; family Nymphalidae; genus Vanessa; species Vanessa tameamea. Next base: position 8,512,362 of record NC_087324.1, read on the forward strand.
AATATAGTAAGATTTAGTATTATTTCATAAATATTTCAAAGATTTAAACTGGCTAGACTGTTAATTTCCATTTCGAACCAGTGGTAATTTTTAATTTAATCAATTCGGTGAGAGCCTAATTCTATAGACTATATATAACCTTTGGTGAAAGATTTATATTGGCAGTTAAAAAAGGGGAAGGATGAAAATCTCATACCGTTACGTTTAGAAGTTTTCACATGATTAATGTTACAAAAAATATTAAATATAGATATAGATTTAATTATATTTTATTCCTGAGCGTTTGTTTGTGTTAATAACTGTGACTCATATTATTAAGATCAATTAATCGATTATAAAGAACTTTCATATTTTTCCCTTGATCTTTTTGGGAGGCCATAGTCAAATACATACATACATACATTCATACAAGCGGATGCAACTGCATTAAATAGTTCATTAAATATGTCCGTAAAAAAAACTGATTCCATTTACAAAGCTCAATATAACCGAAATTGAGATCTGACTTTGAGCTATAATTAACGCAAGACAAAAATAATCAGCAAAATCGTTACAAAAACAATATGTTGTTAAAAGTATAACAATAAGTGAAAAGTAGTAAAATTGTCTATGTCTTAATCTCATTGTCCTTGATCTGTATGTTATATATGAGACAATATGCCAGAAGGCTATGTTAGGTGTATTAATATCTCCAAACCAACTTTTATAATGTAAATTTCATTCCCCAATTCTATAAGATGTTAAAAAAAAATGTTTATTTTTTTAAATTATATTACAATTTTAGTATGATATAAAATAAGGCAACACTGTGTCTTCGTACGAATATAACAATCTAGAACTATTTTTAAAATCTTCTGCTTAAAGGCATCTAATACGTAACGTATTTATATTATAAGCCAATCAAGATCAATTATTATATGTGTGCTTACAAACATACCAATGAGAGCTCTGATCAAATTTTCAAAATTCCATATTTTATCGGTACAAGTGAAAGCGGTTAAGATTCACCGCTCACTCACATGCTCTAGCCCGGTGGCTAGAGCATGTGAATCTTAACCGAACATTACAGTTATAAACTCGAACAAGCAATTGAATTTACAAGTGCTTAATTCGTGTTTATAATTAATCTCGTGCTCGGCGGCGAAGGAAAATATTGTAATAGCATTGGAGTAGTGTGATAAAGTAAGTTACAGACCTTCTTAGATTTAAAGGTTGATACAATTTTTCTGTGTAAACTATAACGACTCGAGGAAGGCTGACCATCCTTAGCATTATTCTTATTATCTTAGCTAGGATGGCCTGACTGTACTTTAAATTATCTTTGTTAACTTTAATTATTGGATGAATAGTTAGGGGAAATAATAAAGTCAATATAATATTACCTGATTCCCTGACGTATTTCTCTAGGCGGTCATTTTCTTCCTGTGACGAAACAGAGGCCAGATGCATGCCGTGGAATCTGCAGTACTGTTGAGCTTTGAACCAATTCGCCTGAAAAAAAGAAAAGTTAGTTATAAAAATGCATTAAAAACTTCTTTCAAGTGAAACTTCTTTGACGCGATGAGAGTAAATTTTAAGGTCGATTTCACGTTTCAGTGAAACACCTTTAACGTAAAAAGTTTTAAAAATTTACTGGAGCTGTAAGTAACGAAGTGTGCAAAATTTAGGTATAAATAAGCGCAGTCAATTATAAATTTTACTAAACAAGATTATTTGTGTTCCAGTATTCTCATAAAACAATATGTTCGAAGTTTGAATACGAAAAATATATTTAAAAAAAAAAATCCTTCGTAGATTTGACTCGCTGAGTATATTCTATTTATGAATATGGAAATTAAAATAATAAAACCCGAATTAAACTAAAATCAAATTAGTAACCATTATAAATTTAAAGAATGAAAATTTTTAAGTAACCAACAATACATTTGTTTTATATTCTAAAAAGTAATTACTGCTTGATATAACTTACTGAATAATTTTGATATCAACTTTTTTTTCAATTCTTATTTTAATTTATTCAAAGTTAAACCTATCATTTAGCTTCTTAAATTATCAATTATTCATTCTTACTTATTTGAGAGACCACTTCTTTTTTAATAAATACCAAATCGTCTCCCGTCACACGCTGAGAAAGTGGGTCGTGTTTCAACGAGTGTTTAATATGCGACTAACACTGTAGATAGATGTATAATTATATCATACCAGAACATGCTTTACAGCTTCGAATTAACAACTATATTGGCGTGAAAGATAACACGTTTAGTGTGTAGCTTGCGCGAGCTATTGGACTTATTGCAAGTTGATTGGCTATAGAATTTCATCAAGCAGTGTAAATATCTAAAATACTTCGCAAAGAATGTACATATTAGTTGCATAAAATACTTTGATATGTCCTCAGTACTGTGCACATTTTATAGCGCTTAAAGCAATTATTTAGGAACTAATAACAATAAAAATATCAGTCAATTAAAGCTTAACAAAAAAAAAAAAATACTCCTATGGTATTTTAGTCTAAATGACATTTATGAATAAATATAAGTGGTTCAATTATAAAATAATACAAAGTTAGTCTAGTGGCTAGCTTTTATGGATGCAGATTTCGAGGTCTTGGGCTAAAATCCCGGGTCGGACCAATTAAAACGATAACGTTTTTGTCCATAATTTTTCAGTTTACCTCACACAGAATTTTAATACTAATCAGCATTGGGACAGGTTTTGTTTGGTCCTTAGTAATATTAATAGCTTATGGTATGTATGGTAGAGTTAAAATATTTATACCTTAAATATGTAAATGCTCATCCTTATTTTATGTACGAGTATACCCGTTACATATGAAGGATATTTAGTAAGTTTTTGCGTGCATATTCCATCGATCAGTCTTGTTTATGTGTGTGTGTGTGTGTAGAGGCATTTTTTGCGAAAGTATAGTATGGACTTGATTCATAAATCGAAATTTTAGGGGTCACATACATACAGCCTAAATGAGATAATTCAAGGTAGAAGAGTTGACACTGAATTGGCTACATGCCAATAAACTAGAAAGTTACATATTATTTATACACCTATACACAGGCACATTTAACTACCTTAAGATATTTTTTTAAATATTTAATTTAATAAAATATCTGGCTATATAGAACTTTTAGATTGAAGCGCCAATATAAAAAGAAATATTGCTGATTTTATCCGGATATGAATTCTATTAATCAAAATAAATTATCGGCTTTTCTCTACTGTAATATGCATTATTATACATAAAACCGTCCTCTGTTATTGGTGAAAAGTGCTTTAAAATGATCCTGCCTGGAAATAAAAAAGTGCAGGCACATCAAAATACCAAACTAGGTAATAGTACAGTAATAACACAGAGATTAATCATAGGTACGGACAACGCGTTTGTGGATATAAGAAAGACTAAATAAAAATATATTGACAATTTATATAAAACCTACATACGTTGCAATTTTAGCTTTCCAGAAAGAAAAATAAAAAACAAACCACAAAACGAGTGCTGTCATGGAAAACCTGGTTAGATTGAAGTTGCTTTCACTCTATATTACGAACAAATTAATACATACAATGATATAAATCTACAACGTTCGAATAGAAAAAAAAATAAGTTTAAATAAAACCATATATACAAGAAAGAGACAGACAGAGAAAGAGAAAGAGAGATAAAGGTCGACTGGAGGCATAACGCTTTTTTCTTTAGTTGACGATTTCTGCCAGTTCACTCTGAAAAATACAACCCAGCTTCTTTAGGTGTACAATTATACGATAAAAATGTTATTTAGATCATGGACAAATATTAACCTCGCCTACACTAGTCATATGTGATTTTTTTACCAAATAAAATTAAATAAACATAAAAATATAATATGCCAAGAGTTACATTTCGTTTTTTACATTTAATGAGAATGAGGGGCCGAGATGATTTAATTGATAGAACGTCTTCTTAACCGAAGGTGCTTCAATCTGGGAAAGATGTTTATAATTTATCTCGAGCTCTGTGGTAAAAGAAAATAAGTTTCAAGCCTTTATTGAAACCTCCTTTACAAAATAACGTTAGGCCTTTGTCTAACTTGGGACTATTACAGGACTTATTATATTTAAAAAGTGAGCTACTTATGTAAGAAGATATGAACCGACTAATGTGAAATATTTACCAAAATGCTTAATTTCTCAGCTCATTAATTATGCTTATGTAATTTGTAATGTGAAATGAAAGTGTTTGAAGCTACAATGCTTTTTTGTGACGTGACATCCGCTTTGATAATTATAAAACCGGTTTTTATGAATATTCATTTTGTTAACTAATTTAACTTTTGTTCCTTTAATTAAGGAAAAAAGTAAAACTATACTTGGACTTTATGTTAAGTGTGTACTTATACATTGAGAAGAGTTTTATTATGAACGATCTTATTAGAAGTAATGGCATCATTTCGTAAAAATTCATACGAACTTTTGTTTTAAATATACTTGTTTATATGGCAAAAAAAATACCTAATCGTAATGTTTTTTACGTTACGGAATCCAGAAAACATGATATGCCAAGTTAAACCGCACTTGGTTGGTTAAAAAAAAAACTTATAAACATTACGACTTATTTTTGTGTTTAGTATAAAATACCTACCTATATTTATAACATATCCTTTAATAAAGTCGATTTTGCTTCAAGAACAATTTCTTGATATTGAATAATTATACTTTATAAATAGCTAATGGCTGGTATGATGACTCTGTAAACGTACTATAGGTAATCTGTTACATGTATATATTATACGACTATATTATACTATACAATATAGTATACTTAGGAATTGTCACGGCACGGTATAGAAGTGTATGTACTGCAGTGCGATTCTGTAAGAATTCACTTCGTACCACACTCCTGAAATATTGACAACCGACTTACAGTGATACGCCATTTTGGTACGTTTATCCTGTAAATTTTATAATTATTATACTTAATATCAAGGTGAGATTCGAGTTTCTTGCTACAGAATAGCCCTACAGCAATGCCGTGTAGAGGCGAGTTTCAACAAATTAGAAACTATTAAAACCTTCTCTAAGTGTCACCTTTCACGGTGATCAGTCAAACGGAGGCGAAGTCAACAATATCAAAATTGCTGCGGAAAAAGCTGAATCAAACAATTGATCCAAATATTCATCTCATATTGCTTATTATGTCTTTGTCTCATTTGCAGTTGACCTTGGACATTGGAATAATAGTCCAAAAACGTTTATAAAAAGTATCACGACTCGTTTTAATTGCCTCCACTGATGACAGGAGGGCTGGTTAATTGTTTGCCCAGTGGATCGGAGTAACTAGTTTTTTTTTTTTTATATAGTAAAGACTCAAGATATAACATCCATTTAAAATATATATGGATTATGGACTTTATACATAACATCATTAAAATTAATTCTTCCATTAATTAAAATCTAATGTAATTATAGATTATTCAATTAGTGCGGTCTCTGAATGTCGGTACAGTTTCATAAATCATTTATGTAATTTTTTATTAATAATAATTAATGTTGAACTGATTTGATTGATGTGTTATTAATATTTCATAAATCAAAATAGATTAAATTTTGTTGATATAAAAATCTGTAGTGTTTTCTTGAGTTAACAAGGACAAAATTGAATACATATTTTTTAGGGGACATGTTTAGAAATGCTTTTAGTATTTCTACGTAATTAAAGTGTTAATAAAAAAAATCCTTAGGTTCATAAAGTTATAACATTTGTAAAAATAAAAGATGTAATAAAAGCTTTATATTGTATTATAATACTGCGTGTAAAACATCTACAGTACAAATCTATTTTAATTAAATTTGTTAGGTGACATTTTCTTATTTAGATTACCTAAAAGTACCGCTTGAAGTTTACATTGCATAGAATTAGGCAATTCATTATCAAGATGATATGTTTTGAAACGGAGGCTATCGTTTACTAAAACAAAGCTAATTACATTGCAAATTGCGTTTCGGAATAGTTTATCTGTCTGATGCATGATAAATCTTAAACCAGTTCTTAACTGGTTTAAAATAAACACAATAAAGACATTTAAAATACATTCTGCTTAGAGAAATAACTTTGTAAATATTTATTGTGCGACTGTGACGTAGGCAGCGAATCTAATCGATACTACTACTTCGATAATAGTTCTTAATTTGAAATAGTATATTTTGACACTAACGAAAATTCTTTTATTATTTTAATTAAATATTTTCTGAATTCAATATGTTATATCGTATTCAAAAATATTTAGTCGTAAATAAAATTAGGTTATATATTTTTTTTAATATCACTGCTTAATCAGACTATGTGTGATAACGACTATGCCATGTTTGACATGATAAACTCCTTAACTATAATATTCTGCTTTCATTTATTGAAATAGTTTTTCTCTTCTTTAGTAAAATATTGCAAGATAATTTTAATGAATATTCTAAATTCAAAGGTAAGAATAATTATAAATGAATACTTTCCTAATCGTAAGGTATAAAAAATCATGGTTCCAAGCCGGTTTTAGTAAAAGCTATTTTCTCCGCACCTCAAGATTACCACCTAGTGATTGCGTCGAGGTACCATTACAGCAAAAGCATTCAATTTAGGCAAATAAATTTTATTTACGGTTGTAAAATGCATACCATTGTAATATTGTTACGTAAGAAATATTCTATGAGGAAAATGTTGTGGAATAATCGTGTTTTATTTCAACATCAAAACAAATACTTTTTTCTTAGACACGTTTTACTCTATCGTGTTTATCGTTTTTAGCGAATTCATGTTTATTGTTTCATATAATCCAATATATTTTATTTAAGTAAACTTTCCAATAAACCATTTTTGAATCGTAAATATTTCAACTTGGTACAGTCGGAAGCTTTCCGGAAAATTGCTTCCAGCAAAGTAAGGGAGAGAAACTCGTAAATATATTTGATGAACTATTGTTTATGTAAAATTTCATATGATTTATCCAAAATGCATCAATTTTCTTATTTACTTCAAAAGAGGCTTCTCTGTCTTATATGAAATATTAAAAAAAAATAGCTACGATATGTAAGGTGATATGGCAATAAAATTAAACGTCAATTTACAATGCAGACCAACATGAACAACGTGTAAATTGTCATTACATAGTTTCCGTGACATTTTGCAGCGCGATATTACTTCCGGTACAATGGGCGGAGCTGACTTTGTATTGGGGGAAAATTTATGATTTATAATGATTGAAACATTGGACCGGCTCACTCACTATTACGAGCAAAACATTAAATTTTAAATCGAAATGCTGCATTCTTGCCACCATTCCACGCGGTCATGATTTATACAGTAACTGTTAATTATTATTCTTATGTATATAAATATACATTATTTCTGTTTAGCAGTAGAATATATGACGAGTAATATTAACTCAGACGGGCTTACACAAAGTCAACGAGTACACCTTTTTTCTGAACAAATTAAATTTTGGCCTTATTGGAAACTGCGGTTTATTAACGTATTGCGAAGTATGTTAAGCTTTCAATCTGTACTAAAATTACAATTGTGGAAGTAACTATGTATGTATGTGTGTGGCACACTGGCAATGAATTAGCTTGGGTCCAAGACATATGTACGTATATAAATTAAAGAAAAGCGTCGAGAACCGCTAATTAAGATATAATTTAATGGATTTCAAATCTATTTCCTTTAGAGGATTATTTCAAATTTTGAAAACAAATATATAATATATTTATTACAACATTAACATATAGCCTGCGTATTAAGTCTACTTTGCAAAACATGAATGGACAATTAATCATAATCACATCTTAAATAATTTCGTTCAACATAATATGAAATAGGTACATATTGAAAGTGCTATATCTTTCGTAGCAAACGGAATCAAAGGCGGGTGTTCATTTAAAAAATGAATGAAAGTTAGCGAGTGATCTGTTCTACTAAAATGGAATAATTATATGTTTATTTCGAGCCGATGACTCGGTGGATAAAACGTGTGAATATTCGTCGTGAGAAAATAAATAATAATAAAATATAAAGCGTATCCAATAACTGACTCTTTGTATGAATACATTAAATATGTAAAAATATACGTGAATCTTAATCTAAAATCACAGGGTAAAATTCAGCTTCGTAATTCTGACCTCACGTGTTCAATATACTCTCGATATCGTAAGTGAAGAAACAAATCGTGAGGAAACCTACACGACACGAGTATATCAATCTACATACCAAGCTGCAACACGTCTTAACAGGAGATATGCCCAGTGGAATTTATAGCGTATACCTAAATACCTTTTAATGAATTTATATAATAGAATTACCAACTATTAACAGTATCACTATTATCAGTAACACATATAAGACATAGAGATATATAAATACTATCTGTCAGTCGCGGCTTCGCTCGCGTTACAGTGGTTGGTTGTCAGGTGTTCGGTATCAAAAATAAACCTATATCCTGCCTTTTGGTTTCATCAAATTCGGATCATGGAAGCGTAACAGACAGACTGGGTAACTTTAGCTTTTATAATATTAGTAAAGATTTCACTTTCCACTTAAAAAAAAAGAGCTTTATACAATTTTAATTAAAGTTGCTTAGTGATAATTTGGGTTAAATAATATATTTTATTTACAATCGAAGTTTAAGATAAATAAAATATTACGACAATAATTGTACATCCGTTCATTGTAGTAGTACGAGGTGTGGTTAGTTAAAATGTTTCGTTCAAAAGAGAAAGCAGATAATCGATCAAACCATGCGACCACTCGAGATGCGTACGCGCATTGCATAACTTGTGACGTCAACATAATGACAATATTACACGTGTCTTAAGAATTAATATAGGCATTCCGATATTGTTTTGCTATGCTTTTTTGAATAAGGTGATTAAATATGTTGTTTTAATAAATATAATGGAATAGAAATAATTTTATAATAAATATATTATAAAAATAATAGAGAAAGTTTTTATCTAGGTGACAGTTATGTTCCAGTTATATTTTTATAGGGTTCCGTACCTATAGGGTATAATGGAACTCTATTACTAAGACTCCGCTGTCCGACCGTCCGTCCGTCCATCTCTCCGTCATCTCATGAACTGTGACAGTTAGACACTTGAAATTTTTACAGATGATGTATTTCTGATATCGCTATAACAACAAATACTAAAAACAGAATAAAATAAATATAATATAATGGGACTTCCACACAGCAGACATGATCTTTACTGCTTTTATATATAATGGTACGGAGCACTCCGTGAGCGAGTCTGACTCTCACTTGGCAAATTTTTTCTGTTTTAATTTGTCTTGTAAAGAGGTTTTGAATTCACTTTTACTGTATGGATTTGCTTTTTTGAAGCAATGGATTATATTTATAGATACGTAATAGTTTACTAATCTATTCGCCCGTACTGTTCTGTGTTGGGTTATTGTACGGTGCAGTCCTGGGTCATTTAAAGCAATATTTCTATCTTAATAATATATTTAAACGACGATAGGGATAAGGATTGAACGTTTTTATGTGCAAAATATGACGTTTAGGTATTTTATCGAAATTTCTCTAAAACGGTTAAACATAATCAAATTTTCATAGTTCTAAAGGCGGAGAGTACCAAGTTGCCAGTGTGAAAACCAAACACAACACTCGCTTGTTCTAATGACCGCGTTTTCATCAAACAGGACGTTAAAAGCGGGGTCGAAAGACTTCCTCGCTTTAAATGTATGAGAACGTATCAACAATGAAGAGTTTGATAATCTTACAATAACATAAATTATGATTACGCTATTAAACTCAAGTGCCATAATATTACGCTATATTACGCTATTTATAGCGAAATGTCATGCAATGTAATATATTTCTTTATTTATGGTTCCTAAAAGGTCATTTTTAAGAAATCATAATTCAAGTCAAAGTCGTGTTAGGTTATTAAATAATCGTATCATAAATCATTACTGTACAATTCATCATATAAATTGAATGATGAATAATTTAAATAAAAATATCGCGCGCAGGTTAAAAAATGCTATAAAAATTAAGTATTTTTGGGGTCATCCCTATTTTTATTGAAAAAATAGTAATAAAAATATACCTATATATTTATAAATTATTTGGAAAATGTTTTTATCATTGTGAAATACTTATTTATTTACCTTGAAGAATATTCCAAGATAGTATCGTTTCTCTCCTGATTTCAGAAGAGGCATTGTCCATCGCGTTACGCCTAGTTCGTCTTCGCTGCTGCAACTTGAACATTCTGTAAATAAAAATCACCGGTTATACAAAACATACAAGACCATTTCGGATGGTAGTCTAACATTATAATGCGATGAAATAAAAATGACTATTAAGTGTAATAATATCATCGTCAGCAGTTGGTCATGATTCACAATGATGAAACCTATTTGATGATGTCGTCTGGCGGGGACGTTTTAACCATGGCGGTCAATATCAGGGGATATCAGCTTTATTTTTCGAAATGTGTAATGCTATGTATATGTATGTATGTATATACATGGGGATCCCAAGTACGCGGGACGTATTATAGTGCATAAGTGCACACACAAGTACACTCTCTATTCCCTAACTCTTATAATTCGATGTGACGGCAACTTCGATACAACCGGAAAGAGTTCAGGGGCAGGACTATAGACACTTTCAATTTCCAGACTCCAATCTGTTACTGAGAAATTGTATAGAAATCCCCAATAACTTTTTATCGACCCGCCTTGGGGTTTGAACTTAGGACTTCGAGATCTGCGACCTTAAACCCCACTACCCTACTAGACCAACGAGGAAATCACGTAAGTATTTAAGATAAGTGTGAATAGTAAGTATTGTCTTACTATTTAAAATAAACACGAGAAGAGTTTAATTGAAAATGATTATTCCATTGGAATAAATATCATAATTAAATTGAAGAAAATATAACAGATGTAGATTTTTATATTATTAAAGTAACAATCAGTAAACTAACAGCTATTAAAAGTATGATAAACGATTTAAATTTTGTCTATTTTAATTTAGGTAGAAATATTCATTGTTGTTTTGGTAAGAATACGATTATTGCTGTTTGCCGGTAGAATGAATCTTCAAGGTAAGCTACCATGAAGACCTATCAAAAGTGAGAGCCGATTTGTATTTATGATTCATAACTATATTATATTTAATTGAATATTACGAAACAACCGTGGAATGGCGAAGAGGAAAACGAATCATTTTTACCAAATTTGAAGACCTACTGATGTTGACCAATCCGTCATGATTGTTGAGAAATTGGGATAGTAAAGGTCAAAGATGATTAAGAAAAGCTTAGTACATTTGAAGTTTTTAATTTATGACAATTAATTACCTATAATCAGGGTTTTTTTATAATCAAAGGTAGGCGGATAAGCAAATGCGCCACCTGATGGTAAGAGGTCACTCCCGCCCACAGACATTGGCGCTGTCTGAAATATTAAACATTCCTTACAACGCCAATGCGTCACCAACCTTGGGAACCAAGATGTTACGTCCCTTGTGCTTGTATTTACATTGGCTCTTTCACTCTTCAAATCGGAACACAATGATACCAAATATTACTGTTTAGCGGTAATATCTGGTGATTGGCTGCAATCTACCCATACGGGACTATAAGTAAGGCTATAATTTCTAGGATAAAATCATAATTAATTTAATTTAGGACTTATCTATCGATATATCTTTCGATTAATGGTATTAAAGTGATGTGTTATGTAGGTTTACCGGACTATCGGACTATAAGAATGAGGGAATGGAAAGCGCTCCTTGCGTAGGTGTGTATTATAATGTCGCGGCAGCAGAGTCCTAGTAGAAATTGGATTCATTTGTTGTTAATGACGCATGCGTATTATAATAGAATAAAGTTTATAAAGATGGCATTCATATTGATGCAATAATATATTCGTATTAAGATGGTTGACTCATACGTGTAGTGAAATTTTTTATCTACTGTTGTAACATTTAATTCTATTTTTCGATCAAGATAACACGCTAGTTGAACCAATTAAGCAATATTTCCGAAAAGTTATTCCTCCTTTTACTATGAACATTGCAATTCCTAGCTTTGTATGTTGTAATATTAAACAAATACTTTATCTAACGTTGATTCTGTGATAAATAAATAGGCAATGAATTGCAAGGTCACATAGTGCAATTGTTTAAGAAATTTAAGCATGTTGTCAATGAAGTAGACACGGCGCTATTTGTCAAATGTGTTTAAGGCTAAAAGTACGTTAATGTTTGACCCAAGTTCATATAGCACCAGCCGCATTACTAAATTCTTTAAGCAAAGCATTGCTAGTCACTTTGACCTCCTTCTAACTCATTAGGTACTTATGTAAGTTAATTTCTAGACAAAACTACTGCACACGCAAAAATATTTAGATTTTTGTGGTCTGTCAAATCTGGCCAGTTTGAATTTGACTTTTTTTTATTTTTTTTAAAGATATATTTAAAAACTTTATTTCCTAAAAACAAGTATTTCGTTATACATCAATTAAACGTAAATTTGTATTGTATTTTTTATAACTAGACCATAAAGAACTCTTTTATATAGAAAGGATTTCACGTATTATAAAAAAATAAATTAACTTTTTTTTTAATTTTGAGGCTTTTTGACATAGTGGCATTTTGCCTTTGTCATGCAAAATATATCGAATTATAAATCACAACCCTCAATCTTAGCTATGTATCGTCGCCGTGGTAGCCATCTCAGTTGAGTCAGTTGTTGAGTTTGACTTTGAGTTTGAATGAGGATGTATTTTTAAATTTATAGTATTATCATCAATTATAATAATAATTTTAATTCACATAATACGATGCAATTAAAGTCAATTATAAAATGAATCATTTGAAATTATTATTAAATCTCAATGAAGTTCCATTGCGCATTCATTCAAAGGAATAGCTTTGTGTTCCTCATTCGTTGAATTAAATGTATTGTAAAGACTGTACTGAGTACCATTATATGTTACGTCAAAATCATTTAATATATTATAATATATGAAACTATTAGTAAGATTTGAAATGACTATTATGAAGTAGTGTAAAATAAAGATTACCAAACAACTGTTTAATAATATAAAATATTAAGTATTACGTATCATTAAAAAAACCGTTAAAATAAATTGTTTCGAAATATGAAAATATAACAAAAAAAAAAAACAATAGAACCACATGATAAGCTTGCAATAACAATAGTAACAACCTCTGACTTTATTTGCATAAAATTCACTAGCTCAGTAAAATAATTTAATGGCGTTATTACCATCTTAAAACATTTATTAGTAATGAGCTCTTTTGTGGTGATGACACCTTAGGTATACGTAGCTGGCTACCCTTCCCGCCTTTGAACGGCTACAAGGCATAACTATTATACTGTAATGCATATGAATCTATGGTTTAACACGGTGCACGCCAGTAAAGCTCCCAGTCAGCGAGATGTTTTTTTAGCTATCTCCAACAATCATCGCCAATTAACACTTAACTTTAATTGATTAGAATAACCTTCTTCATGAAATACCCTGTCCATTTATTAAAACCGAACTAAATCCTCTCGGTAGTTTTCTAGTTTAATGCGCTAAGACAGATAGGAAGACAGACGCGGTAGGGACTTAGTTTTATAATTAATAGCGATAAACTATTGGTTACTAAACATACCCCCAGTTTCTGAAATCCTGATCAAAGTAAAGTTACCTAATTTCTAATCTGAATGATCATTGGTCAATATTAGCCGATGTCGCAAAACGCGAACAATGTGTGAAATTATTAAAACTCTGAAGTCAAGAAAAACCAAAAGTCTTTCAAAAATCTGATATTTTATATATCCAGAGTATCTGCGCCTTTTAATTAATTAATTAATTTAATTTTTAGCAAGAATTTAAAATAAATTTTAGGTTTTAAGAGAATGACAATTTAAAAAAGGAACATTTCTTATACGTCAATGTGCCTTGATCTTATCGATCTAAAAAGTTTTGCTTGTTATAACTAGCCTTCTGACCCTTAAAGATGTTTTGATATTTGTTCATTGGGTATCTTGCACAATGATTTACTTCAACAATTTACAAATATGCACTGTCGTTGTGAATAATTTGGTGAATGATTAATATGTAGCACTTCTTCCGATAAGTCTACACGAGTTAATATGATTCATGATTCATAATCCATCATTATCGTCTTTCAGCGAGATACCTTTGAGTCGTACATCTAGAGTTTTTTATTTATATTTCTTACCTGACTTCCCACCGATACTATTGAGAGGCGACTGGTAGTTCACGGTCTTGGTGTCAGCTATACAGCTCATCACGAGTAAGATTACAGGTAGATATTGACGTTGAAACATTTTTGTTTATATTTATCACTTTGCACTTCACGTTTGAACTATTTTGACTTAAATTGGTCAATTGATTCAGGTACACTTAATTTGACTGTTTTTTTGCTAATGAGGTTGACTTAAATGATAAAAAGAATTTACTATTAATAGCCTGTTAAATGCTACTCAATGTAGTCTGTTCTCTTGCAAAGAGTTTATAAAGCTATCACCACGGGTCTTCAATCCGGATGGATGTGGACGTATGTGGCAGATTTTCTTGACACATTTGTTGTCATATGATGTTATTCGTCACTGCCCCAAAAAACAAACAGTTTACCTCCAATATTCAGTTAACATTTACGTGTTCTGGGCACTAGGCCATCTATCTAGAGAACATTTAGCAAGAGAGTTGGTACTTTTTTTAATTATCAAATGATATCTACGACTATATCTATCTATATCATATAAATGGTATCACGGTTAGCGTTTAAAGTTATTTCGTTTTGTTATTATTATAATAACTGTATATTGCACTGTTGCGTATCGCTTACAACATGATGAGCATAATTATATTTCGTAAATCTGACACGCAACAGATGAATTAAGATTGAAAATTATCAAATTGTTAACCAAGCACCCCGATTCTTATTACAGATTATATACAAAAGCAAAAATTAATACAAATTCCCGGTAGTGTTAAACGACGAGTATTTTTGTTGATACGTGTGTGGCTTTCGTTATTAATTATTGACGTATTAACAAATTGTTAATTTTGACGACATCCGTGGTCGAGTAGTGTGTACACCGGTTTTCATAGGTACGCCACTCCGAGGTCCCGGGTTCGATTTCCGGCCGAGTCGAAGTAGAAAAAGTTTATTCGTTTTCGATGTCGTATTGGGTCTGGGTTTTTGTAGTACCATCGTTACTTCTGATTTCCATAATACAAGTGCTTTAGCTACTTACATTGGGATCAGAGTAATGTATGTGATGTTGTCCAATATTTATTATTTATTTATTTCCTATAGATTACTAGAATCTTCTGCCTTTTGTTTTATAATCTAATAACATAAAAACATCAAAGTTTTATTGTGCAGTAATATCACCTGAACTTCAATGTTGGTATATTTCATGTTCTAAATCACTTCTGATTTGGTCAATTATTATTTATTGTAGATTAAAAAATTAAGCTTCATTTTACTTCAATTTATCAAAAAATTGTTAAATGTTTTAATATCTCATCTTAATATATAGTCCATAAGCGTTTACGCATTGTGTTGTAGAATAAAATACAAGTTGATTAAATTGATTGTTGACAGGGGACACGATGTAGAGTACGAGTTTTTTTACCCATGATATGCCTGTTTTTTTTAATGGTAACTAAAATTTAAAACGAGCGGCTCTTATGGCGAGCAGTACTCATAAGTAATTAATATTATTATTAAGATCGAACGCGATTTCTTTATTGATATTGCAATCAGAGTTGGATCGAATGAGATCATTGCTCAACGTACATTCATTTCCTTGGTTACATTTCAGATTAATTATAAACTGTTAGTGCTGTTGTGCTATTCTGTAAATCGTTTCGTATCTCACTCGTGAAACGTTAAATACTTTTTGTGATGAGCTATTTCAATGAGTGTATTCTTTAAATGTCATATAGAATATAAATATCACATTATAACATTTCACAATAGGATTATGTTATGCGGAGATTTTCAAGTTTATTTTTACAGATTAGCTCTATCCCATCCGAAAACACTGTCATGTTTACTTATAAGCATAAGTAAAAGAACTTTTTAACTCGAAAATGACGTAATTTTCGGCCGAAATATTAACGGTGATTAATTTAAAAAAAAAATTGATGAATTACGATATGAATAAACGAGATAAATATTGAAAAATAAGTACGTTCCATTAGAAATTCATGTGCAAAATTTCATCTTGTTCGACCATTAGGTTTCTTTCATAAGAAAGGGCGTATCATCTTGTTATGCTAACAAAATAAGTGAAGATGAAAACCTTTTAGTAAAATTAAAATTGTACGCTATCATTAAATAGTTTTTTAAAGTCAGTCAAGCGTATACTTAAATTTTATGTGGAGGTATAGCAAGAATTAAATAAGCGATAAAAAATATTACTTGTCGTATTATATCAATTTTAATGGGATAAATATAGTGTAAATATAATTACATGGTGTGATTAAACTTTATCGATAACCAACTGACATAAAATATGAAATGATAAAAATCAGCTTTTTGTTTGCTTCGACGAATGGTGATGGCCTTACATTCATTTAAAATATTATCTTTAATCACACTGAGCTGATCCCAGTAAATACAGCAACCAGTTTTTTTTAAAAGCTGTCAGTTTTATTTTTAATTATTTTTTATCTGCTGACTCGTCCTTTGAGATAATCAGTGTTAAGCATATTTTTGAGTTCAATGTAATTTTGTTGTTCCGTAAATATTTATTAACAAGGATTGATTGGATTTATAGTTTATTTAACATATCAAATTGTATCTGTATTGCATGATTTTTCATCTGGGATTTTTTTATCACCCGATGATGATGAGCACATGCGTTGTTTTTATACAATCAATTGCTTTATTTAAAGAGCTACTATAAGTATGTTCCGGTTTGAAGGGTGAGTGAGTGAAGGGTACATGGGCAGTGGTTACCATTAGGTTGCCAGACCTTAATTTTTAATTTAAAAAATACGACTGAAATAATGCTATTTCTGAAATTTTGTTATTCTTCAAAAAATAACCATCAAGACAACACTATCCATTATCGTTGACATCAGAACGTATTTAACATAAATGTAACTAATATTCTTTTTATGAAAACTCATCTTATAGAACGTTTTATTATACTCGTAAATAAAACCTTAATATGACGCGATCACCGTGAATTCGTGACATAAAAATATCGAATCAATCGAATTGCTTTGCCTCTCCGATATTTCACGATCAACACTATATATGCAAATTGCAATGTTAAGCAAATCTCTTTTAAAAATTCTTACAAGGGGTCATCGATTTGCGCAATCAACGTCAATACCTAAATTGTTTCATCTAGTTTCCTTGAGTCTCGAAATCTTGAGCATTGCTTGACGACTTTTTAGATTTTATCTATACACACATATAATAAAATTAGGGCGTCTGTTTGTAATATTAAAATAACCGTTTTTTACTAAATACATATGTATGTATACTAACGTAACATTTTTTTACAATTTTTGTGTTTCCGTCTGTCTGTCTGTTTGTTCCGGCTAAATCTATATAGGCTGAACCTATTTTGACGGTACTTTCACTGGCAGATAGCTGATGTAATAAGGAGTTGCTTAGGCTACTTATATTTTAGAATTATATATATGTACATATTATATACAGTCACGCTGCAATGTCCAAATAACTTAAATTAAAACTGGCACGAATTCGCGGGCGTAACTAGTTTGTAACTATAATATAGGAGAATAATGCTATTATAAATATATAAAAAAGTGTTTGGTCGCTGAACGAACTGGAATTGTAGCAAAGTTGCGAATTTTAATCAAACATGTTATTGCAGGTTTTCACGCTACGTTTTCCTTCACCGCCGAGTGAAAGATGAATTATAAACACAAATTAAGTACTTGAAAATTCAGTGGTCAGTTAAAATTCACGTGTTCTTACCACTGGGCCTTCTACATACTTGTGTTGTGTTATCTTGTTAAAATACAACAATACATAAAATTATAATTCCATGTATTCGAATATTAGTATGTAATTTAAATGAATTCGTTGTATCGAACAATAACATAAGTAAACAAAAAGTAGAGATTATGATAAAAAGTACACGAGATCAGCTAATTAGTATTTGTAAAGAACATTTAACATTACGAATATTGTATCAAACGATTTCCGTTTCCTTTAGTAAATTACCCGTATTTCCTCGCCTTCCGCAACGATATCATCGAAATTGTAAATTCTCTCGTATACAATGAAGGTCCGTCTGACTTGGTGTTAATGTAAAAGTACTTTTTTTAAGATGTAAATGATAAGACGGATAAGCGATACATTAATTCATATTTATCATCCGGACTACAGTCTTTCCCAATTAACACGAGTAAAGACAAATGAACAACGTTGACCTTGAATTCGAATGACGTCATTAGTATATCTAAAGTAATCTAGGTATCGTATGTATCGTAAAAATGGCATTTT
The DNA here is from genome assembly GCF_037043105.1 of Vanessa tameamea. Classification (NCBI taxonomy): domain Eukaryota; kingdom Metazoa; phylum Arthropoda; class Insecta; order Lepidoptera; family Nymphalidae; genus Vanessa; species Vanessa tameamea. Next base: position 8,530,916 of record NC_087324.1, read on the forward strand.
GAATGTCGGCGAAGTTGTTATCGCAACTTTGAAAGTAAAATTAATGTGTATATAAGTATTATTTTGTAAGTTATATTTCAGGTTTCCTCACGATGTTTTCCTTCACCGCCGAGCACGAGATGAATTATAAACACAAATTAAGCATATGACAATTCAGTGGTGCGTGTCTGGGTTTGAACCCGAAATCATCGGTTAAAATGCACGCTTTCTAGCCACTGGGCCATCTCGGCTCTGTATATAAGTATTTAAGTGGAATAGTGTTGTACTATAATGTAGTCGCTCTATTAGCAAATCGCATGGAATATGTAAATGTAAGTTAAATGTAAATTTGTGAATCTTTCCTATTTCTGAACCAGGAATAAACTACAGTGGACGCCCGGTAATCTGGCCCCTGGCTAATCCGGCACGTCTATTATTATTGAATATTTTTCGATAATCTTCGCTTATGTAGACAATGCATGGTTGAGCAGGTTACAATGTACTCTTTCGTAAAAAAATCCGTACTATTGGGGGTCTTACTCTTAGACAGAAGGGTACTCGTTTATCCGATTTCGATAGTCCGACACTGCCCTGGAAAACGTTTGTCGGATTACCGGGGGTCTACTGTATAGAGACATAACAAAAATATAGACAATAAATTGGTGTGGGATTAGCGTTTTTGATATTCGGGATAGATAAAACTTAATAGTCAGTAATCAATATATATGTTATAATACATTTTATAAAAGAGTAATTATATCGTACGTTTCTTACCGGTTCTATTGGACATAACCTACATTTGAATCCCGTATTAGTTTCATATTTAATTAATCTTGTTTATTTTATATATATCGTTGACAATACTTAAATGAAGTATTTATTTTGACTTTAAAGCCTTTATTTTATAGGATTCCATATGAATTCGGTTTTATTACATTATAATTGTATCTGACATTGTGTAATTTTAAAAGAGGTAACATCACGGAAACATCTTGACCTTACTAACTGCCTAAATAAAATTATATATGATTATTAAATTACATTATATGGATTATAATTACTTTACAATTTTATCGTAGATTACAGATACATTTTATATTATAATAAAATCGTATTAGCGTTACGATTATACTAAAATTATAATATTATAAAGATTTCGTATTTTCAAACATACATTGCGAAATAATTTTTATTTAATTTTTTACTCAAACTACGTAATTCTAACTTTGTATGGAATACAAGAGGTCAGAATCGAATTTGAACCTTTGACATCTGCTAACGAGACCTGTATAACGTAGACCTATTGAAGCTATAAGATTTAAAGTTATACTATTTGGTTTTCCTATTAAGGAGGCTTAAAGCTTATTCTATAATACGACATCCAGATTGTGGATTCACCTGTGGCAGAATTCTTCCATAGGTGAGATAATTCTAATTCTTCTAGTTTAACTACATTAAACACAAGATGAATATTAAATACGCAATAAATCTAAAGAGTTTTTTGTCTCCTTTGTTTGGACGCGCTAATATCTAGAACTACTTTGGAAAAAATCTTTTTGCGTTTAATATTGAAAGCGTAAAAAAATTGTGCGCCCGAATTTAAATGAGCAATCATTAATCACGGCCAATATGTTCTATTCACGGATCGCCGATATACTTTTAAATATTGAAATATTTTTCTAGCTTAATTCTAGGCATTAGCCTACAGTATCTAGTTATAGTAATTTCCGCTTTAACCGACGGACGGAGTTATCAGTTTCAAAAGGAAATTGGCATTTCTCATAGATATCCAGCCTACTAGCACGGACATCGAACAGGCATGTTACATGAGTTCGACGCCAATCATGGCCTCATAATACGTATGAATACGTTATTAGTCGAGAAACGAACACGTTCTCGTACTGCGAGGACTGATACCTGACACGCCTTTGCTGATTGGATGTGTCGGGAGACAGGAATGTGGTTTCGTAAATTCGATGGATTAAGTATTCGCGAATTTATTCATACGTTTTTATAAACTGCAATCTGTAATCATGATTAACTTTGAAAAAAATATAGATCGTGCTTATAAAAACGAGTTTATAATAGTATTTGACAGAGATTTTAAATATGATAACGAAAACTCAGGTAAATGTTTAGTATATTGCGAAAATTAATTAAATTAATCAGGACTTAGAATGTTTCGATCTCTTAGTTAAGTTTGGAGTTGAAAAGTATTGTAAATATAAATCAAATTAGTCAATAGGTTGTTCAAAATATAATTATCACTATTGTGTCAGTAATGTTAGCAACTGGATGTCTAAATAAATGTGTTACGGTTGATCCTTAACGTAAAGCTAACGACTGACTTGTATCAATTGAACGTTAAGAACCTGATACAACTTCAGCATTCGCATAGTTGGTATACGGTTGAGCGAACCGCTGACGATCAAGATATACCCCACCAGATTTTCGACGAAATCATTGAGTGTTACAAGTCAGTAGGTCGAAACATCGGTACGACTACACGCTTTGAAACAAATGATAAACCTTTCTATCAGACGTTGTACGTACAACAAAGACAAAATCACTCCGTTATAACGATTTTCATCGCAGATTTTATTTTATCTTTACATATTAAATATTTTGGATACTTACTAATTATATTATTCGTAGTAACAAATGTTACGTTACAATATGTTAAGTCGGACGCTAGCTTATGGTATATTATATTACCTACCTAGTCGAATGAAAAGTTAGCAGTCGAGAAGTTGCAACATTTCAGTTGTAGGACCTAAACGAGTTAGAAATAGCAAAAACTTACGGACTTGCTCACTCGACTAATACTTTTCTGGAAAAACTTTAAGACGTTATAAAAACTGGCGGCGTAAGTAATTACATATATCATTAACTACTATAAAATTATCGTATTCTATAAGGGAATGTAAAAATATAATACTTTTTAAATGTATCAACATAAACATGAACATATCCAAATATAGAGGTGTACTAAGAGAACATAATACTATTTTAAATATAATAATGTACGCCTACACAAAAAATAATAAATAATACTTTATCAAATATAATTTTACAGTTTATAAATATAGCAATGGAGAGCATATAAAATTATTCGTTGCGAATGTAATAATGTTTCGATGGATATAAATGTCTGATGCGAGTAATTGTGGAACAAATGTCAATGTCTCGATGTTATTGTAATTATTGTTATTACATGACAGTTTCACTAGCTTTATTTATCGAGGAGCGCGTCTCCATGATTAAGAAATCGTACCGCATCGAGAATTCCTCGACTGACAACGCAAATAATAGTTGAATGAAAATCAGCCATATGTATCCACTGTGTGGTCCGTAATGGTGGAATTACCTCCTAACCTTGTCCTAAAAGGACGAAGCCTTAGCCCAGCATTGTCGCAAATACAGGCTGTTTTTATTATTTATAGATAATATAATAATGATATTATGAAAATTTACGATCTATCTGTATATATACTTATCTATATATATATACTTTTGTCTTTTATTGGTGTTAGATTGGTCGTAGAATGATTTCACATTGTTGTTGAAAGATATTGCTATTGGTTCCGGCAGAGTAGATTGGAACCAATGCATCATTCACGAATGTCGACAGACCTGACTATGGAAAATTATTGTAAAGCCCATATATTATATTAATACCATCTAAAAAAAATCTTATATACAAAACTCGAGCTACAAAAGAGCTTGTATGAAGTCAGTCGCAGGAAGGAAAAGACTGTCGAATTGGTTTTTCATTCAATAATTTAAAACACTATGTTACTTCTACGTCATATGTCACTATATTGATTCTTTATTTACTTAAAGATCGATCGTATTATCCTTTAAGGTAAAGTTTAATACCTACATTAGTCAGACAGGATGTCGGTATCAAGCACGAAATGAATATTATAATTAAACTTTACAGCGCTAACTTAATTTTTTTGTATTGACAGATAAAAACAATTTTTAAATGAAATAATAACATATACTAATAAAGTTGATCTGTGCAAAAGTATTTAGTGTTAGGATCTTATTAGGATTTAGACCGAATGTCTTTTTATCTTGTTTCATTGAAAACAGTTCGTAATACGACAAAAATAAACTACTGCGAAACATGTTAAAAAATAACTATATTACTTTGAAAATAGTTTTAGTTCCGTTTTATACCCTAAATATTACTTGCCCATTGTTAATTTACTAAAAATCGACATAATATATTAAGAAACAAACAGTAGAATTAAGACTATATTAAGACATGCCTACACAAACTTTTTAGATTTTATGTAATTATTAATATAAATTACTTTCAATCCTGTAATGAATATAAAACCTACAACGAATGTCTAATGAAACTGTGCATGTAATATCAAAATTAAAATAAATTAATATTTAATAAATACTTCTTGTTACCTTCTTAGTATTTATCATAAAAAATATATTACACGTTTATACTTTAGTGATATTTGGATTTGCATTAATTAACCTCCGGCCAAGGTTGTCTTATATTTGAGTGGTACATCCTTTTATGTGTAGCACTTTTTCTTCAATAAACATACATACATTTTGTAATGTAATTTATATAGTGTTTTAATGTAAATATTATATATGGTTAATTTTCTGTCGGTCTGATCTTGTAATATAAATACATTTATTTACTAGAAACAAGAATAAAAAACTGGTATTTTTTTAAATATTGCCATGTAAGTCCAAGTAAAGACGACGACGAAGAAGAATAATATTATTTTTTAATTATATTGAATCATAATTATGTTATTGATTAACAGTTGAATTATAGAAGATACTATTTAACTGATTTTTTTCCTGACAAAATCTAATTTAATGCCTACAGCTTTAACATATTCTGGGAACATAACTTTAGTTGAAACCTCAATAAAATGTTAGGCAGAGGGATTAGTATTTCCGTCTTAAAAATTAATTGAATGATTCAAATATTTTTATATTTACCCTATTTGGCTTTTGTGCTATATTTCTGTGCCACCGTGTGAATGTGTTACAAGCAACGTCATTCGTATATAGAGGCATAAGTGTAAGAACGTTCAGCCAATGTTAAAAAAGTTAAATTCGTTAATTGAAATATTGAATTTTTCATTAGATGTTTCAAACTGTTTCTTTTTTCTTCTAGCTTTGATTAAATTTTTATGCGTGTATGGCTGATTATGTCTACATTCATTTGCAAATGATAATAATGTATTCAGCTTAACCACATAGAAATTATGTTCTGTACACCGTGGGTGTTGTAAGCGACACGTTATGTAATTTCCTGACAAGGCTATTAATTTATGAGCGAAAATATTTAAATAATTATAAAAAAAATGTCTTATTAGGTATCCTACCCGTATATTTCATTATGAAAAAAATAATATTTAAAAGGTCATTGATTTTTAATAAATACTTTCAATACAAACTAGAAATCAAAATATATTTTAATAAAATTGTACTTTTATTAAAAATATTTACAGGAAGTCAATTGATTTTTGAGTCAAGTTGTCAGATTATACCCGCTCAGAAACAGCAGAGAGTTTAATCAGTTCCATGACATCACTAGGTATTTGAACGCAACGAAATCTGATTCCTGTCACTTAAATGCCAAGGTCACGTGTAGTTAAGCTATAAAACTATCCCCATTATGAATAAAAAACTAACCCCGATTTAGAAATTATTAAAAATAGCAGGCACTTACAAATTTTTGAAAAAAATATTTAAAAAGAGGTCAATTGAGCACAGTCAACCTCATTAGTCACTTAGACCGCGAAAATAAAACACGAAAAAAAATATATAAAAAAAAATTTAGAAGGCAAGCGCGCGCGCTTCGTTATACGCGTGTTCGCCGCGTTGGTTGCGGTTATACTAAGTATTAACAATGATAAAATAAGCAAAGCTTTTATGTAACCTTCAGTTTGAAAGCCGCATTTTTGCGGTCAAGCGGTTTGTAGTGAAGATGTCGCAAACTCAACTCTCCAAATAAACGATTCATTTGGTTTGACCTTTGCAAGGTTTTTATAGATAAATTCGATTTAATTGCGTATGCGCAGTCTTATGTGCATTTTATAAGGGTGAATCATATTACATTTTTCTCGTGTTAAACTATGCTTTCTTATAATAATTGAATGTGAGATATAATGTTTCGACCCTTAGTTGTAGTTTTAAACAGCTTTTAAAATTAAAATATGTCAGTTGTGCGAGTTTTACGCTTACCAGCTGTTCTGTACTGCAATCAGCCAGAGGGTGGAATTTAAACGCATCTTCGATGTGCGTGTGAACGGGATAAACACATGCATGACAAAATAATTAATACACCACTATCGTAATGTGTGGTTAAATGGAGCTGTCTCATTGGCTAAGTGGCTAGCTTATAAGGCTTCAAATCCCGAGACACGAAATTGAAATATCGGTTGGAGCATTGGCTCCAAAAAGAAATTGCATTTTTCACGAAGTTACAAAGTTGACATTGCTATACTCCTGCGCGTCGGATAACGTAAAATTTAGCCGTTGATGTAAAATGTAAATCCGATGACACCGAATCAGAAGGGGCCTAATCTTACTTATTATTTATTTATATTGGAAATTGGTTAGTTTACGCCGAGATTTGCCGTCGAAGCTGAAATCGGTCAGGCGGATATCACTCTTATTTTATTGTAGCAGGAAGACAAAGGTAAAGTCTTATATGTATATGATCTGTTAGTCACCTTTTATTTTAGGTAGACACAAAGTGTCATGAAGTAAGAAAACATTCCTTGTGTTGTCAGCTGTCAAAGATTATAAATTTTAGGTTACAATGATAATCCTATATTGTACATTCTCACTATTAAGTTTGCACTCTCGCTTTATATATACCACAACGGTATTTTTTTATTGTTTTATTGTCTATCAATTCCACATTCAAGCCCAATACCTTATAATATACTGCCATAAAAGTTAACCAATCCGAAAAAGACAGGTTATATGCACAAGGAACATGCTAAATTTTCAATCAAATATGTAAGAACATTACTACTTGAGCATCAACCACGAACAACCACGAACAACCACAAAAATATCAACTACGAAACAAACAAGAGAAATAAGCTATTACAGACAAACAGCAATTTAATACTGAACAATAACTTTTGAAATGGGAAAAAAGTACCCGTTGATGTTAAAATATTATTTCCACACAGAAAATGACGTTTATTATCGTAGTTATTCACTTCTTTTTAAGGTAAAAATATTTATTTTAAACATTTAAATCCAGGAAATCATATGAAAGAAAAATCTTCTGATAGTCGAATACGAGGTAGCGATAAATTTTGAGATACATTTTCTGTCTCAGATATTTTCGCCCTTTTCTGATTTATATTTATATGTAAAGGTCATATACAACAATAAGCTTTATGGAATTTATGGTGGTATTCGTTTGTATGCCAATGTATTTATCCGTTTCCGGAATTGCAATCGGATTCCAGACATACGTAATCGTATGGTTCGCAACTTTGTATGTTTTAAAATATTATAACGAGGTTAATTATTAAGATCAAAATGAAATATAAAACGTCTAATATAATATTAGAAATGTTTTTGATTTCGGTTATAAAACCTTATAGTTAACTTAAAAGCATTTACAATATATGTACATCTTTAAAGAAATAATGAACATCTAGATTAATTTTCAACTTTGTTGACAGGAAGGTTATGTTTTTCGTCCAGAGTATTTGAATTGCAATTCAACTAATCATACTGAATATTAATCATGCGACTATTATACACGCGGTCATTATTGATTTGTATAAATAATATTTTTAAGTAGATTCTAGAATAAATCATTTAATCCATAACAAATGAAAAAATATTTAAAAAAAAAGCTATTCCTATTGGTAGGCTTTTTCCTGGTCTCTATTCGCAAATAGTCATTTATTCATTTTTAATATGTAAGACGCTTTGTATTGAAAAGAGTTCTTGATAAAGGAGGTTATTTATTTGGCAGTTTTATTCGATCATGAATTAGAGTGATTATGATGATTCTTGGTTATATTTTAACGCTTGTCTCATTCAAATTAGAAGGAAAATCTATCACTAAGGGTGAAAACTAAAGGAGTCAACTGTTTTTACTAACTCTGTACTAATTGAAACTTCTTACTTAGAAAGTAAGCTAAAGTAAGAATCTGTAAATAACCCATGACAAGACTACGGCCTCCTCTCCCCTTGAGGCTTATTCCACCTCTCCTTTTGGAGTTTATTCCACTACGCTACTCCAATGTGGGTTGGTAGATACATATGTGGCAGAATTTCATTGAAATTAGACACATGCTATTCCTTTACCGAGAACGAGATAAATAATATATCACATATCAAATGGTGCTTGCCTGTGTTTGAACGGCAATCATCGGTTTTTGCACGCGTTTTAACCACTGGGCCATTTTGTCTCACATGAAAAGGCCAATCCATATATAATCATTACATAGTATGTATATAACAAAGTCGCTTACCGCTGTCTGTCTTTCCCTGAGTATGCTTAAATCTTTAAAATTACACAACAAATTTCGATGCGGTTTTTTTAATAGATATTGTGAACATACTCTGCTACTGATACTGCAATGTAGTAGAGAAACATTTATTATTTCTCCAAAGTGATGTCGTTAATAAACACATTTATTGCGCTTACATTGCAAACGCTGGCTGAAACGTACAAGATAGATCAAAATAATGTAGTACAGTATTGTACACCTCAAAAAGGTCTTCAATAATGTCCGTGATGGTATGTGTCAATTTAATACACTCCTCAATAACCATTTTTTATCCTTTACATTTTACGAGATATAATGGCTTATTTTCAAAGCTTATTAATAATTAAATAAACCTTAAATACAATGTGCATTTAATAAAGATCAATATGGCCCTTTAAATGTAATGTATGTAATTTAAATGAATATTTTCAAACATATTACAGATTTACAATGCAGGGACATAGCGGTTTATATTGTCTATTGACAAAAAAGCTGTGAACGTTGTAAGACATTCTGTAGTATATTTAGTATCAGCATTGCACCCGTGCGAACCAGGGCGGGTCGCTAGTATTATACAAATTATACGTTACACATTTACCACAAAAAAGTAAGTTTTTATTCTTAAAAAACTAAATTGCATCGTACATAGGTACGGCAATTTTTTAATTCGGTTCTAATTTTTTTATTATATGTACATAAAATATAAAAAGTATGTTAATTTTTGACTAAATAAATAATCATAAATATACAACGTAATTGGTCTTGCTTATAATATTTAAATAATAGTTAACATAATGGCAATTTAATTCAAATTGAATGTAATTTGGCGCAAAAATGAATTATTATTAGCCCGAAGGTGAAAGTTTTATGTGATTGATTACCTACTCGTATTTTATATTTATTTGTCTATTAAATTACCTATGTCAATATAAAATATATGACTAATACTTATATGTAGATATAGAATATTAAATAAACATATGTTATATACAAACACACTAATTATTTGTACTTATAGTATGTTAGTTGTCGTTCGTGGCTTAGCTCGAGTTTTGGTGTTGGTCGTTAGGTGTAACAAATTAGCCTATACTCTTCCATGGGATTCAAGCTTACTTCATAGCAAATTTCATAAAAAATCAAATCGGGTCAGTGTTTTGGTTATAAAATGCAGACAGAGAAACAGAGCTACTTTTGAATTTATAATATTAATATAGTTTATAAATTAGGTATGTTCTGTTATTAAAACTTGCACTTTTTTTTATTGTAATATTGAAGAACTTCTCAACTTCATACAATATCAATAGATGCTATGTAGATTTAAGCTCATGACGTATATAATCTCTAACATAAAGAAAAAATTAAATAAATTAATGTCTGTTAATTAGTAATTACAAATACTTTTTTTATATCAAAAGCGACATAACTATTACACTTGTATGTATAATAAATGGCTAAGCATTTTATATATACCATAATAATTATGAAGTATTTATCCTGTCAACACACTAGGCTGCAAATATTATAATGTTGCTGTGTGTGTAAACTACCCGTTCCAGTTTATTTCAAGGACAATCCTGTAACGAACTCACCGCGTCAGCCGTAGCCTTAAACATAAACTAACCTATAAAATGAACATTACAAGTATTTATAGAGGTACAGTCCACATAAAAAGTGGTGGTTAAAATAAATTTTATAAAAAAAGGTACATAACAGTACAGGCCTGCCTCTGTCGTATACGTTTTTGGAGGCATTATTTGGAGTATAATACATAAATGTTTTACCCGAGGATATTTTCTAAAATATATATGTATGTAGTTTTTGTATACAGGGGATAATCTCCGAATCTAATTATCCAATTCTAAAGCTACATTATCTTGAGGATATAAATAATATTTATATCATTTTCATTATTAATTATTTGCACCTAAGCCGAGCGATGCTGGGGTGGGTCGCTAGTATGTTATAATATAAGAAGCATCCAAAGAAATATATTTCTTGATATTGGGATAGTCTAAATCTAGATTTCGTAGTATTATAATTATATCTGAAGTCAAATTTTTAATCAATTTAAAAATTGCTATTTTTCACAAACCCTAGCTTAAATTCGCTTAAGTTTTGGTTATGAAAACGTGTCATTTATATGAAATGTATGTATAAACGAACGAAGGAAATATTATTGTATGTTTACATACAAATAAATAAAGTACGAATAATTTATGTGGCTGATTGTATAGGTTTGTGCCCTTAAAACATTTTAATAAGAGCAATATTCTGCTAACCAACTGTAAAGGGCAAGGTCTCTTAGGGCTCTAGTCTAGCGGCTATTCATCCAATGTTTATTCGTCATTTTTTGTAAGACTGGATACTTGGGAATTAACTGACCAAAGACTTGTGGAATTAATGTACTTACCTTGAAATCACATTACTGTTTATAATTTAATTTGTTTTACGTTTTTTACGAGAATACGTGAACATAAATTATTTTTGTATAATTTTGTGGCTTTTAACTAAATAGCCTTTAAAATTACATGTGTCTTATTGAATTATAATTTATCTAAGGCTATATTTATTAAAGCTAATGTATTGATATAAGTATATTACTCGCAGAATTTGATTTAGTTTTAAACATCTGTTTTCATGAAAATTATGAGCGTTAAACTGCATCCCACACCACGTAAGTATTTTTACGTTCGAAACATTTCATGAAGAAACGATATGTTGGATTCAAAACTTCAGCTTGTAATTAAATCAGACTGCACCCAAATATTGTTACTTAATAAAAAAAAATGTTTGAATCATTGATATGGGCAAAGTTTACGAAATGAAGTTCAGACGGGAAGGCGCGCCCCTCCACATTTATGGACAAACATAATCTAATTAGTTTCTTTTCTCTTCTGTTAATCGTCTCACGCACACTAAGACATCTTTTAAGCATGAGTGTCACCCATACTATTGCACTTCGATAATTTAACGTGGAGGTGCGATCCTTGATTGTGAATAGATTTTTAAAATAGTTTGTAATATTATCAAACAATGATTAAATTTATAATATCATTGAGTGACGAATTATTATAACCAAATAATATGATTAAGACAACTGTCTTATCGATGTAGTCATCGACGTATTAAGATTTAAATTCTGGCTTAAATAAGCGCACCATTAAAAAGTTGTTTAGTATTTCTGTAAATAATTTGTCAGTAGTTGTCTAAAGAAGTTATTGTGAAAAGTTCCTGTATTAGAAGTCACATGAAGCCGTTCAGCGTCTGAATCTATAATCCTGAGCTAAATTAACACGACGAAACGTTCATCTGATTTAATTGAATGTCAAAATTCAAGGACAAATATTTACTCCTCAAAAAGCGAAAGCATAAATCATTCAATCATGTTTATTGTTTTCGAATATCATGTTCGAAATCTAATATGTGAGACCTTCATGATGATTTAAAGTGGTTCCTTTATAAATATATTCGTCGATTCTGTTGTCATAGGAAAAATATGCAAACGAATCTACTGTTTTTCACGTGTCTACGTTTGTGTTTTAATTGAGAACTATTTCAATTTACTAATTGGCATTTGCAAATTTAAAGGGGAGGGCTCGCAATAAGTATTTAATTAATTTATGATTAGCCATTGTTTAATAATTTTGATTCAATGCTCGATGATCGTAACTTTATCTACAGTAATATTATAATTACGAAAGTAACTCTGCATGTTACTCTTTCAACGTCAAACCACTAAACTAAATTTGATGAAATTGGATATGAATCCCGCTTGAGCCCTATGGAAGGGCATAGGCTACTATTTTATGACTATCATTTGACGTTCAACCCCTAAAATGCGAACAAAGCCGCGATCGATAGCTAGTATAGTATGTGTTAAATTAGTTAAATGTGAGTACACAAACAGACGTGTCCTTTAATCATTATCATGTATAATATTCACTAGCGAAACAGGTTATATATCTTGTAATAAGACATATAAATATATTATTTTTGCATTTCAATACTTCATAATAAAAAAAGTTTATTTTTACAAAACTATGCTGGAAACTATTTTGTTAGTCATACATAAGATGAACTATAACATTTTATATGTCTATTTTCAGCTGAGATGATTAAAAGACGGTTATGTATATAAAAAAAACTATGAGTTTAAACCCAGTATAAATGAATATTAGTGAGTTTAATTTGTGTTTATAATTCCTCATCACGAGCAACTCATCATATTTTCATCAAAATATGATCATTAGTACTAGTATAAGGAGAACAGACATATGTTAATTCTTTTCTATCAATACAGACTAAAATGGTCTATAAATTATTATAATTTATTAATTCTATATTCTATCTAAAAACTTTGCTTCTATAATTTTAATGCAATTCAAAGTTATACGAAATAGTCCACATTGCTGCAATGAAATGCAAAATGCGTGAATCTTCGACCTTGGTTTAAATGGTCCGGTGCAAATGTCATTTAGGTACGTCTCGACCAAAACTAGTTAGTGGTTAGATCCACTAACATTTGCTTTGCACTTTTAACATTCAATAAATTTAACAAATTATAGGACATGTTTTTACGAATTAACCGAAAATATTTTAGTTCTTAAAAATATTTATAATTGGTTGAGTTTTTCAAGTTTTGCGTTCAATATTCTATTAAAATATTGTGCGAGCCCGTCTGGGTAGATACCACACATTCGTTCTTCAACCGCCAAACAGTAATAATTAATATTTTTGTGTTTTGGTTTGAAAGTTAATGTGAGTATTTATGTTTATACAAGTACAAGGGACATTTCAATCTCTGTTTCCAATGTTGGTGACGCATGTAAGAAATGGTTCAAAATGTATACAGCGCCAATATATTTGGTGCTGACGACCACTTGTCATCAGATGACTTACGTATTTATATTTAAAAATATATATATATATATTTTATTTAAGCAGAAAGTTCAGACTCATTGATTATATTTTGTTTTTTTTTTACGACTACAAGGTCGAGGTACTTATTGTGCTTATGACCTACAGATTTTAAAAAAATCAGTTTTATGTAACGCCTAAAAATAAAGAACATACGAGTATCATACATATTGTAAAACCTTTTTTTTTGCTACCGGATATTGGACTGAATTGCAGTTAAGGTAATTTGAATCCAACCTATCCAATAAACCAGCATTGTAGAAAATTCTTCGTTCCTTTTGCAGACACTTACGGACTATTATTGATGAAAAACTGTATTATGATATACCTATTATAAATAAATATTATAATATCGATAACAATTCATATTGATCCAGAAACATACAGTTTTTGGTAGAATACTTGAAAATCGAATATCATTAATTGTACTTTAATGAGACACTGTACAAGCGGATATGATGTCAATAGGAGCCATAAATAACTCAGTCAACACTAAAATATCACATTAAAATAGAATATCTAAATAACATATTAGCAGCATTAATAATCACGAAGATGCGTCGGTAATTATAGTATTCCGTTTGTAAAATACCAGAATTCGACATATTTCTTTAATTGCTTTTAAGTCGTCTGAAACAGGACATATCAGTCACTAATGGCTAATTAATTTTTGCTGATCTAATTAATTATTCGAACCATATTGTACATAATAAACATGATATAAAGGTCACGGTTAATTTATTTATTAGTTTTTTTTTTAAAGGAGTAATAAATTTTGTAGATGTTTTAATAGGTGAGTGGATCAATAAGCAAATGTCCTCATCAAGAATATCGAAAGTGAGTTTGTTATTTTTTACACCGATATTAGTAGAGCACTACCACGCCGCTGCTGCGTGTTCTAATTAAAATATGATGTTGCTCACTGAATGAAATTTTTTTATAAAATATATTAAATATTTGCATGGAGCGATCAGTTATATTCGTATCTACAAAATATACGTTTATTTATTTATAGGTGCCACTGTTTGTAAAAATGAGTACTGTAATTAAGCCAACTGTGGGACTAGCAACACTATGTATTGCTCTGTTTCGGTGAAATTGATTGAATTTGTCCCCGGAATCGCGGAATTGACAGCATTATAAGCCACTACACCAGCGAGGCGAAAAATTCCGTTGTTGTTGAAAGTACTTACGCAGACTATATTGGTACTAGCATAGAATTTACAGGACAATTTAACGTTAGTCAGTTCGTTAATGATATAATGAACATTAACTAGATCTTGAAGATAATTGAAAATGGGTAAAATTTGTGACTTTGCTCATTTATTTTTCAGAGACTGAAGCATACTATAACATTAACATAACGGACCATGTCTATCGTGAAAATTAGATGATAATTCAATTCAAGCCTTAATTTAATGGTGTTTAGTTGTACTGATAGGGCACAGATTATATAACCAATGTCACATTGGAAAACTGAAAGACGCTATAGTAAATTTTACTGGACAAAGCTTAGATCTACCCGAATTCATAATACTCGAAAAGATCAAAGGACAAATGGTGATGTATAGGAAAGATAAGTTTAGGTTGCCAGGATTTTAGAAGGTGCATTTTTATTGCAACGATATAAAAGAAAAAGTGAAGATAGAGATGGCCAATTGAAGAAAAATTGTTAAAATTTGCTTACGATTAAAAGGTTCCAACTCGCCTTCATTAAACTGACTTGTATACTTTTTACTCCTACCTGAAACAATCAAATATAAAAAATTTAATATATATTCTATGAAAGAGATCTTTAAAACTTTAATTTTGAATTTATACGGCCTAAGAACCGTAAGCATTTCAGTTAATTTCATTTGAAACAATGAATGGAACGTTCTATAAAAGTATTTTATTAGCTCTTGTCAGTGATGCTTAGCATTGAATCTTTAAATTGTTTTGCAAGCAACCTTATTCACAGCAGTAACAGCATGTACATTTCCTCTCTCCTCTGCCTTTGAGGGTTTGGAGCTTATTCCACCACGCTACTGCAATACGGATTTGTGATAAACATGTTGATAGACAGGTAGCAGAATTTTGTTGAAATTAAACTCATGCAGGTTTCCTCACGATGTTTTACTTCACCGCCGAGCACGAGATGAATTACAAACACAAGTTAAGCACATGAAAATTCAGTGGTGCCTGTCTGGGTTTGGTGAAGATGCACGCGTTCTAATCAATGGGCCATCTCGGCTCTCACATCGCCTTGTTCACATTATTTGTTAATAATATAATATACCAGAAACCTACACATATATATAAAAGCAGCATATACTATAAAACCCAAGTATTAAATTTTATATATTCATAAAGTTTTCATTTAAGGAAATTAATAATATCCGAGGATTATGTGTGGGTTGTGCTCAGTACTGTTTTAAAAAAATTGGTTCTATTTGCTCTAGTTATAAATAGAAAGCATAATTAAAATCTTATTATTTGAAATCTAGTAAAAAGATCCAACTAAATTAAAATAAATCTCGGTTACATTTTAACGTAATTCCTCAAAGACATTTCAATCGCATACAAAATTAAGTTGTTATATTGTTAGGAGGAAATTCAAAGATATCTTTGAGAGAAAGATATTTTTAAAGCTGAATATCTGAGGCAGCTCGAAAATGGGTCACAGCTCTAACGATGGTCCTTTTTTTACACTTTTTCGCATCCAAGCCGCACAAGTCGAGTTTGTTGAAAGCTGTCGCCATTATGAAAAATTTTCACCCTTCGGGAAATCAGTGGGAAGTATTGCGAAAAAATCGGTTGGATAGCAATGTTTTACATAATTAAGGTTAGGGATATCATTTAAAAATGCTTTTTTAGTTTTTGCATGCGATTCAATACAACAAATTTAATAAGGTGCAAACGTCATTTGTAAAATAGTCTGAATATCTTTCTCAATTATTGTAATTTAATATTATGATGGACTAGTTGTCGCCTGCAGCTTCACTCGTTTGAGGGATTGGTCGTCAGGTGTTAAATATAAAAAATCGATGTCCATCCTTGGGTTTCAAGCGTCGTACCAAATCTCATCAAATTCGTTAGAATGGTGTCGCCGTGAAATGATAACAGACAGACTTTATTTTCACATTGATATTATTGCTAGCTGAGCCTATGACTTTACCTGTGCGAAATTTATATAACTTTATTTTTATCACAAAACCGTCAAACTTAATTATATTAATTCGAGGTGTGAATTAAAAAAGTAGCTTTTAGTCTTTCCTCGGGACTCAAACTATCTCCACACAAAATAAATTTTGTAGTTTAAGCGTGAAAAGATAACAGAGTTACTCTCGCATTTATAATATTAGTATAGTATATATTATATATTTAGTATATTACATAAGAGTAAAGATTCAGTGCGGATATTTTTTTTGTTTAATTTCTTTCTCCTGTCTGCGCGTGTGCTTTTTGAGTTCCTTTTACATGAATTCATTTATTGAACTTTTATTGCTTCGTTATATTCTTATTAATGAAATTAGTCGTATATGATATATATAGACTTCATAATAATTAATGATTAATTATTAAACGTCTATCTTAATAACTAAATCACGATTAACAGTGCATTTGATCTATCCAGATATTTGTCCATAACTCTATAGAGATATCGTTTATACTAGTAGCGCAAGTAACTTTTGTCTTAAAGATTAATTAAAAGTCAAGTAATGATACATTTAAGATAATTCATAATTATTCTAAATAGATGTCATATTCTTAATATATACATTATAATAGACCACAAGATGGAAAAATTGATCTATATTATTTTTAGGAAAGGTCAAATGTCGTTTAAAATTCGCATATATATACAATTAAGTATGTTTTCAGAATATTCATTTTTTTTTTAATTTGACCCATAAATATCGTGACATTCATAAAAATTATCATGTTGATATATTTACATTAATTATAAATAAGTCACCTCATTATATTTAACTCTATTAATTATTCTTTACAAAATTACGAAAACATATACAGGGTTATTGGTAATTCGACGTATTCCCGTGAGGAGGTAATAGGGGTAACTATTTGCGATAATTTTAACTCCCATATGCATGATACAAAAGTGAACCATTTTTGAGTTATCACGTTTTTTAGATTTTTTTAAAATAAGTCAAAAATGCAACTTCAAATATTTATTTAAAAAAGTATCAATTAAAATCTAAAATTATCGCAAATAGTCACCCCTATTACTCCCTCACGGGAATACGTCGAATTACCAATAACCCTGTATTTAGTGTAAACTTATTGGTCTAGAACTGAAATATCAGAGTGACATATGCGCCTATTGACTTATGAAAAAATATCACTCGAAACGTTGTATATCCATTCATCATATACTGCAGAGAAGTAATACTTAGTATTGTTATTGTTACGGGTGTTTGCTGCTTGCCGGTAGAATATGTGATGAGTTGCTGAAACCTACCCAGACGGGCTTACACAAAGCCCAACTAAAATATATCAATTATTAAATGACTATAACATTACATTAACATTTTACATTAACAGCCTGTAAATTTCCCTCTGCTGGGCTAAGGCTTCCACTCCCTTTGAGGAGAAGGTTTGGAGCATACTCCACCACGCTGCTCCTATGCGGGTTGGTGGAATACACATGTGGCAGAATTTCGTTGAAATTAGACACATGACGGTTTCCTCACTATGTTTTCCTTCACCGCCGAGCACCAGATGAATTATAAACACAAATTAAGCACATGAAAATTCAGTGATGCTTGCCTGGGTTTGAATCCAAAATCATCGGTTATGATGCACACGTTCTAACCACTGGGCTATCTCGGCTCAATGACTGTAACTTTCTTTCAATATAAATACTTTTAAAATAATTAATTTATGTTTCTACTATGCATCTATACTAAGTCTAATTGTTTAACTTACCATATACGTAGATTAGTTTCTGCATACTTTCTTTTTGTTTTAAAATATTCAAGTATAGAAAATAAATATTTATACTTTTAACTATAAATTAACATAGAACTATAAAATTTGTATACGTATTGACATCTGATTTAATTAATTTTATATTAATATTTGCACGTAATTTGTTAAATAACTCTTGATTTGTGTATCGTGTGACAAATTAAGAATCGATATCACATCCGTAATGTAGATTATGTAAATAAACTATTTCAAATATAATTATTAATTTAAATTCAACGGGCTCATGAAAATTCATCGTATCTTAATATTTTTTTTGCGTAATTTTTTTAATGTTTCGTATCAAATGTTAAAGCGTAGCTTCATTTATGGCTCCGTGTCGTGAACAATATCGAGTGACATCTATCGAAAAAAAAAAAAAAACAATTCATCGTAATTTTCTTTTAGAAAATTAAATTGTTTGGTAATTTATAAATAACTGACTATTATTTTCTTCTTATTGATTTCTATGTTTAAATAAATGCTAAGCATATATATTTATATAATACATAAGAGAGAAAAAAATATTTTATTTATATGAATCTCTATTAGGTACATAACTGTGTAAGAGTCAGGATTACAACTAACTAGTTGGAATATTGACTCTTGAAAAAAAGCGTATCAAAGTGATTTCCCAAACGTAGAATCATTCTATAAACTAATAATAATACTGCACTTTTGCAAATTAAATTGGTTGGTCTTCCCGGTATAAATGAATTATAAAATTATTTTTTAGTAAGTATTTTTAGCTGCGGATTCCTATTCAATATGTGCTAAATACGCATCTGTGTGATTTTTAAATATTATTTATGTAAGGACATATTATGTATATAAAAAACGTAATTTATTTGTAATATGACATCGTGTCAAGGATAATTTGAAATGAAGATGCCGAACTCAATATGGAATTCAATTAATATTCTTAATTTAAATTTTAACACTATCAAATTAGTAATAACAGACGAATTACAAAGTTTTCATCAACACATCAATTTTTAAAGTGGTCATTAATGATTTATTATATTATTAATAAAAAAATAAAAACAAATTAATATTTCCAATGATGTTATGTTTATTGCGGTGTTAAAGGTAAACATTCTAATTCTGGGGTCAATAATTATTAAACAATCACCATTAATATTCTACATGGCCTTATACAAATATTTCATACATAAATAATCCAAATAAATCTAGGGTAATATTCCATAAATAGGAATGCTGGTCAAAGACCTCCTCTCATATGGAGACGGTTTAAATATTATTCCACCACGTTGCATCATTAAGAGTTTGAGGGTGTGGGTGAGGGCGCGATACATATATTTTGAAAATGGAAACGAAACATATATGTAATTTCCTATATTTATATTCTGTATATTTTTCTCTATGAAGTATGAACACAAATTAAGCATATAAAAATGAATAGGTCCGACTATAAATAAAATCAAAATTAAAAAAGTGCATGTTATAATTAAAAAAAAAAGAGAGGTGTATAATGTTTTAAATATAAAAAAAGTATTTGAGAATAATTGACAAGAACAAGTTAAACGACAAGAATTAAAATTGTTATTTAAATGCCGTCTGAATTAAAACAATAGCAAGAATAAGTTTAAATATTATACAAACAATAGACAGAGAAAGAAAAAGATACAGAGAGGGAGAGAGAGAAGTCGCCTGGAGGAGGCATGACGCATTTTCCTCATGTGACGATTTCTGCTAGTTCACATTATTGTTAGCCGCGTAATAGAACTTTGTTTCAAAAATATATGTAGAATAGGTATAGCCTATGACAATGGAATTAAGAAAAAAGATAAACAAACCTTAGGTTCATGTATTTCATGCGATTTGCTACTAACTCAGCTATATTCTGCATTACTAGGAGCTAATGATTAATACATATTTATTTATAATACAGCACTATAAAACTTAACTACTTATTTCCACTTTAATTTTACTTTCTAAATTCCGATAAAAGTTTCGTCAACGTTCAAAACGCCATTTTTTCGCAAATCCATAGTGAATATTATAGATTAATCAAGCTCTCGACCAATGATATTGTGTCAATTTGCTGTCAAATGTTGTTTATTTTGCTTTTTTCCTGTTATGGCTGGAATAGAGTATAGATAATTATGCAAAAATACTAATGTTCTCAGATAGATGTCTTGAAAAAATGGCTAATAATTTAGACATAAGAAAATCACTCGTTAATTCGTTTTAAGTATTTTTATTGTTCTAGAGTAATGTAGAAATAGATAAATAAATTATAATACGATAATCATAAAATTAAAAATAGAATGCATTCCTATTTCAATTTTTAAATGTGTTTCTACGATGTTCAATCAACTTGATATCAAAGTTATCGTCGAACTAATCAACGAGGGAAATGTCAGCTGTACTCGTAAAACTCGTTCTTTCGAGTTCATTCCAGAATTTATTTTTCTTTTTTAAACTATAACTCGCTATCCGTTCTTAAGAAGATCCTAATAGTATTTTGTAACATATTAGTTAATTTGAACAAGAATCAAACGTCAAAATAAGTTAATTTTTCTTTTTGCATCGCCTAGTTAATTTAAACAATTTTAAATGTACATAAAAAAGAATTTAGTCAGTCCTTATCCTAGTTACACAGTGTAAGAAACAAAATGAAAAATAATGAATCATCTTAAAGCAAGGTTATTTTTTAAATTAGCTGTAAATATTAAAATTGGTAATTTTAATCTTTACAAAAAAATTCTAAAGAACTTATATACTCATCATAATCATACTTGTTAAAAAAATGTCTGCTTATCATTAATGTCAATGAACTGCAAACTAAATTGTAAGATTTTTATTGGTTATGTCAGCGAATTTATTTAAAAATAAATAATTATTCAACCGTTTTTAGGCACTCGCTTAGGTAATCTTACTGCCGTCCTTGCCAAGGTCTAAATGCAATGTCAAATAATTTTAGTAAAATAACCTTTTGATGATAGTTTGATATGAAACGAATCGAAATGTTGTTTAGTAACATTTTAAAGATTACTATGCTAATATGCAATAAAATGAACATTACAGGAAGGTCTTGTTGTTTAATCGATAATTGAATTAACGTTACGTTAAAATTTGCTTTGTTTTATTATTTTTTTAATTCCTTATTCTTATGTAAATACCTAAGATAAGATAGATAAGTTTACGTACATTTTGTTTGGCTTCGTGCAAGTCCGTTTGGGTAGGTTTTAATTTAAAGTTCGAGGCACAAGTGATCTTTGTTGCCAAGGTTGGTAGTGCATTGGCTATGTTATGATTGGTTAATAAATACAACGCCAATGTCTATAGGCCGTAATAACAACTTACCATCTGGGGCCCTATTTGCCTGTCCGCTTACATACATATATAATAATAAAAAAAATACTAATAAATTTGTTCCAAATAAAAATATTTTTTTGTGTAAGACAAAAACTAAAGTAATTGATATATTTAAGAAAAAAAATGTTTACGAATCAGTTTGTCATGTCTAATATTATTTTGTGAATTGTGTAGGAAATTCGGTAGGAAAGCTACACGTAAATAATAAATAATTTGCTATTGGTGTATTACTGTTAAATTTATGTCATATCACAGACAAATGATCAGTTTTAATTATGTTGTGATATTATTATTGAAACTTTAAATAAATTAATATGAAGTATATTAATTTATAATACAATTAAATCAACATTTCACGAGAACATTTCATGAGAAAATACATTCTTATATTCATTTTTCAAGGATACAAATAAACCTTGCTATTAAAAGGTCAAATATAGTAACATTAAGTAAATAAAATACATAAAACAGGAAAAATTACAGTCACTTAGCAACTTCGATTTAGTAACATAGTGATAGCTTTCAAGTTTACTTCATACTTGCTTGCGATGTTTTCATAAGTTTTAAATTTGTCAACAAATATTGAATCAGTGTTCATTAACGTGAATATCGTGTAAATAATACGCAATTGAACTAACGCTGTTGGCCATTCGCACAATTGGCACACATGATTTGTTATACCGTGACAAATATTTGTAATATATTTGGAACATTCGTGATAATACTTATGAGATGTGCTGTTCACACAACTATTAAATATTTATAAGACTAAGCCGCAAATATTGTTTTAAATAATTAGGTAATTTGGTTTCATATCTTTGTTTAGTACGTTCTTTAAGTTCACGTACTTTAATGAAGTTTTTGGACTGTAGAGATCGTGGTTGAAAGATATATTTTCTAAATAAGATATTTAGAAATTTGGAAGAGAAGTTGTTTAAGGCGGATAGGAAAAAGCAAGAGTTTGAAAGTCGATAGAGTCGATACTACCTTCGGAATAAATAGAGTCTACTTGTTCACTCTCGACGCTTTGCAAGTTGTCATCTTCTCCATAATCTTGGACTGTTATATCTGGTAGATCGAAATTTTCAGGAAAATCTGAATCTTCTGCCACTCCTGAATCATCTGGCATTTCTGTATCATCTAGTATATCTGTATCTTCTGGCATTTCCTCATCTTCTGGCCTATCTGACTCTTCTAACATATGGGGATGAATATTTTTTAGGCTGCGATTTGTTGAATCTCTTATTGTCCTCTCTTCAGTCTTTTTCCCTGGTAGAATATCAAATATGGAAGGTGCTCTAACATTAGTGCTCGCTAGTCCCAATTTCTTCTGAATAAAAGCCTCCAATATTTGCTTAGTGATTACATTCTGCCTCGCCAGCTCGTGGAAGTCTGCGGAGAAAGGAGAATAACAGATAAAAATGACTGCGCGAAAACCAATCACAGATAGCGTTCGGAGGTTAAATTTTAAAACGAGTTTTACGTCATTTTTATCTGCTTCCCCATTTCCTCCCAATATATTCAAAGGGGGCTTAGCTTTTAATTTAAATAAAAAAATAATAATACTCAATTAATATATTAAAATTCGTTAAATTTCACCTCCGTACAGACATTATAAATATCGAATGAACCACGAAAAGTTGTATGTATTTCATTGATGCCCTAAAAATATTTGTAAACTGTATCATCAATCTTGCCTTGTCATTTGTTGTACTGGTTTGACGCCACAATGCCATTGTTAAGACTGCATAACAAGAACAATAGCAGTTTATCAGATTGCTTGTTATACCATATGAATGTATGGAAGTTAATATTAGGTAGTCGTAGATTTGTAAGGAAGTATAAAGTACAAGTTAGTTTAACACATCACATTGTCCAAAACTATTCACCCTTAACCGGGCAAAAATTTATATTGAGGTTAAGTTTGCAATTTAGTTGATTCATCGTAATTAAAATTATTAAATAGTATATCATTAAAGGTTTTATATAATGTATAAATAAAAATATTTTTTTTTGTTTTTACTATTCGTTATTTCAGCAATCACAGATTATACATAAATAAATTAAATGTTTATTGCTTCATAACACAAAAGCATTCTATCGCAATCCTCCAATAATTTATGATCTAGACATTGTAGTAGCTATTAATATGTCGGTAAACTTAATTTATAGCAATTGTCCGGGTAACGATACCATAAGAATTTGACTATCACATAAACTATTATATCCGGTCTTTTGAATTACACTTTTTTTAATAAGAGAGACCTACATATTTAACAATATTTAGTTTATATAACATAATAATTGATATTAATATGTATCTAAGCCTTGAAAATAATATCCATGAGCTCTTTGGTTCCAGCAGAAGTAACATTCCGAAACAGTGGAAGATTGACGGTTGTTAAAGAATTGTAAAATTTCAATCTAAATACACTTCTAAGAGCATAGATATGAACTTTAATTTGACACTCGTTTTGTCATTATGGTTCAAATATGTTGCAGCCATATAGGCCGCCATCTTGATTTTGGATCAATGCACAAAGTTGCAACTCATCCTCATTCTATAATTTATAAGGATTTGAAAGATAACTTTGACACAGGCCGTATACTTCTATTGTCAAGGAGTCCGTGGAAAATTCGACAGAATGTCTTTATGAATGAATCTCTGTAAACCATTTATGTTAGGAAAATACGCAAAATTACCGATAGAAAGCTTTGTATTCATTTATTTGACGATAAACAATAAAAAACGTATATTGTAATCACAAAAAGCTTGAACTTTAACAAATGACATTAAATTTTAACTCATCGCTAATTGTATTCGTAATTTGACTGATATTGTAATTAAATACAATAAAAATGTGCATAAATATTTCAATTTTAACATATTTACGTTTAGTCTATTGTTATTTCTTTTTTAATATTGCAACAACAACGAACGTAATTGTTTGTAAGCCTTATTTTAAGAAACAATAATAAATAAAGTTTCTCAATTCGTTTCGTTTTGGAAGAAGATACAACCGTAACAAGAGATATGCAGATAATTGCGAATGTTTTTTTTTCTTTCTTTAAGACTTATATCGAATGCCCAAAATGGTTTCTGGTTTACGGTGGGGTAGGGGTACCATTTTACTTAATACGTTACCAGGAATTGAATATTTCAGACGATTTTGCGTATATTTTTTATATTAATTTGTTGTTTTCATTTTTTATCAATACAAAATCATCAAGTATAAGAAGAAAAAACAGACCCATAATTATTTCTTGTAAAAGCCTTCCGTAAAATATTCATGTCATGCATAATTTAATTAACTTAATTTATTATTATTCATTTAAACAATATATTCATAAAATTTCTTGAAAAATATATTACGTAAATATCATTTAAATTATTGCGAATAGACATGACATTTTTATAAATACATATATTCAAAAGCTGAATAGTTTGATTGGTTGAGCATGCTAGTTACAGAAACAATGAATCTGAATTGAAAAAAATATATTATTTTGGCGTTAGATAGTCCGACTGTTGAGGAAATTATAGGCACAATATATAATAACTACGATCATGATAAACAAACAATGATCATAAATGGTATTGAGTAGATGTTATGAAATATTTAGACGGCATGTACCATAAAACTGCTCTGTACCACTAGTTATTTTATAAATTCGTATAGAAATGAATTACGATTGTTCGTGATTTTAAGCGATGAAAAGAGAACCCTAAATGTAATGCTACGTAAATTATAATCATGCTCAACCATCTCTCACGTCAGAAAAATAAACACAACAATCTTGTAACGCGTTGCATCGATGGATATGTTTACGACACTCTCATTAATCTGAAAGCATATTTACAAAGAATGGTATTGAAATATTATTTAAATATTATATATTATTTTAAATTTTGTTAACGAACCACTTAAAATTATTAAAAAAAAAACAATTATAAATACGTAATTCGTAATAAACTACTCATAATATATCTATATTCTTAAATTCTTTGGATATATTTTTAGATATATTACATTAGATAACAATAATATTTATACTTTTCATAACAGATAAAATTAAGACACTCAATAAATTATCGGAATAAAAGGTCAAGTCATGTACTGAGTTGCTCAGACAAATTTGACGATTGCACTTAAAATTATTCGAGAATATTTTGACAGATATTCAAACTGAATCTTATTTTCCAAATAAGCTTCAAGCGCGTAGTGATTCGATCAACGATTTTATCATCGCACGGCAGCCTTTTGATTGTATATATAGACCGTTGATCTGTTGAGGCTTAAATACACTTAACGTCAAGTAATTTCAACAATCAGACAAAGAATTAACTCTTAAATTATTTAAATTATAGCGCATAAATATATTACGTCCTGTCCATGCATGAATTTCCATATAAGTCTATCAATTTAATTTTTCTTTATCACTCTAGTTGTTATTTAAGATCATCTCCAGAGTTGTAATATGAAATTCCAATTATATATAAGAAACATTTTATGCTAATCCTGATTGCTCAAAAGTAATCCTTTTGCATTCAAACTGCATCGTTTTTTATTCAAAATGTAAAAGGATGACCGACCTACGCACGTATTAAACTGTCTAATTTACAACATACTCGTAAAAATGGCATCACACCTATATGTGATCAATTGAATATGTCACGATCGTAAAATATATTTTTTGTATTCATAAGGAAATAACTTTATACTCTTTGATGCTATTTAAATTAAAAATGACTGAATAATACTAATGAATAATGTTGAAATTTATCCAAATGATAGCCACTTGTATTTGCCGTGACTTAACATTATTAAATAATTTGGATTAATTTGTGAATCAGAAGGGTTTTTTTTACATTCGTATATTGAAGAAGTTTGTAAAGAAAATCAGAATGGTCGTTTATTCGCCTCTTTTAGGTATATCTTACATGATGATATTCATTTTTCGATTTCGGACACGCGGTTGTTCCCGAAAGAGAGTGTAGCAAAAGCACAGGAGACATTAACATTATACACTACTCTGTAGTCTGTGTACTCTGTAGTCTACTCTACTCGAGAAACGAATGCAACTTTTAATAGGCTATTTGACAATGCGAAAAATAAAGTGTCAATTATTGTAATCAGTATAAAAATGGTTATTTTTTAACGAAAGTTGAAAATAATAATTAATTTATTCAAAAATCCATAAATAAAAATGCATTTTTTTAAACATTTGTTACGTGACACGAAACGCTCCTGATTGGTCGGGTTTATGATGACGTTACTTGCTTGTTAACCTCGTTTGCCTACTGTATGTGGATTATATGCGCCACAGATTACAATACAGGCAAGTGACGTCACCGACCCCATTGCAGCGCCATATTGTCAAAGTAGCGTTTTCGCGCGCTATTTAAATATTGAATTTTTAATTTGATATTTTTCAGGAAATATGTACGACAAGTAAAAAACACAACTTTTATTGGGTTCCTTAACTTCTACTAAATAATATAAAATGGATTTTCAAAACCAGTCAAATAGCCTATTCTCTTACTCTCATAGCCCGATCGTCAATATGACACGTGAGTTTAACACTGTCAAATTCCGAAGTCCGAGCTGATATCGAAAATTACTTTACGTTGACCTTCGTTTTATTTGGGATAATGTTTCGAAATCGGATAACTCAAATAAGTATAACCTATAACAAATTTAAAATAAATGTGTTTGGGTTCTTTTTAGATTTTGTTTGCTATGAAGGATAAATCATAGATCATATTATTTATAATTTCAGGAAGTATAGAAAGCTCGAATCATTGGTAATACAGTTACATATAGTTAATTTATAAAGTGAAAAAAATATTGTATTTATTAAATCTACAGTGGGAAGTAAACGTAAATTAAAAGACTATAAATAAAATGTCCATTGACTAAAAATAAAAAAAAAATTTTTTTATATATAATATATATATATATTATACAAAAACATAATTAATAAATACCCAATTATATTACAATTTACCTACACAATTAAGAATAAAGTATTCAAGCGAAGTTGCTTAATTAAAAAAAAAATTAATACATTCTTATTTTTGTTTTTCATTGTCAAAAATTGAATGAAATGAAACTTTGCTAACGGCAGAATAGCCAATTACTTCCTTCCTTTTAAGCTTTGAAATTAATCACCTGTTAAAAAAGATACCTACAAGTTGATCTCTGTTTAAATGATTTGTAGTAACTTTATATTGAATTGTTTATATTTATACTAGAAATTATTATGATCATTAAGAATCTGATGTTTTTGACGTTTTTATTCATCCGACAAATAATGTATAAAACGTGACTACAGAAGTACTTAATACTTATTTATAGCGACATTTTTTTTTGACGTCCAAGTAAATTTTGATATTTATTTTAAAAGGGATTATTGTGAATGTTGTAATTTAACACCTTTAATTATAATAGAAAATAAGTCATTTCTATAAATTAAGTTATTTCTGAAGTAATAGAAAGTGAGCTCCCACATACATAAGTTAATATTGATAGCGCCTATCATTAACGCAAAGCAAAATCTCTAAGCTGAGTATGTAAAAGACCTATTACATATTTTACGTCATTGGAACATCTTTATCTTGGATTTTTGTGAATCGGAATTTCAACGGAAAACAACAAATATTTTGAATTCAGAAGACTATTTTATTTACGAACTGTACATTAATCATACTGCTTTATCAATCTCGCGTCCTTTATCCAAAGGTTGTATGTAAGAGATCGCTCTGTTAGTGATAAGACCGCCTTGTGTACATTGCAATAATTTCATTGAGTTTATTTTGAATAAAGTACATGAACATTATTTAGAAAAAAAAACTTCTTTACATCAATGTATTTTATTATAATTATATGTTATATTAATTATAATCCACATGACTTGTAGGAGTGAACCAAATGAGCCAGAAGTTTGCTTAATTAGTGTTACGTCCACTATTTACAATCTAGCTAATTTGATTTTTGTATGGTCGTGATAATGGTTTATATCTGCAAATAATATACAACATTTAAAATGACGTTTTACTTCCTTTGATAGATTTTTACACCTACTGATTTTGTTAGTTATTTATTGAATACACAAGAAAAT
This sequence comes from Vanessa tameamea, assembly GCF_037043105.1. Lineage (NCBI taxonomy): Eukaryota > Metazoa > Arthropoda > Insecta > Lepidoptera > Nymphalidae > Vanessa > Vanessa tameamea. Next base: position 8,559,763 of record NC_087324.1, read on the forward strand.
CTATTATAAATCCTTTTATTTAAATACATACATATTTATTTCATTAAATATATAATTTTCTGAAATTTTGGAAAGTTCAAAATATATGTTTTTTTAGGCTCAGATGCTCGATATAAAAGTAGGTACATTATAATTAGGAACATCAATTGAACGAAATAAAATTGAATGAATGAATACGTGAATGAGAATGATCGATGCTATCATTACAAGTGAAGTGTTTACGATCACAGTCATCGCGTTCACGACAATCATTACCTACAAAGGCCTTACAAAAACAAATTAAAAAAACTTTGGACCGTACTCTTTTAATTATAGAGTTTAATTTTAAGTGTAATATATTCAAAAATTAATTTAACATATCGTCTATTGTTCAACAAAGCTTTGAATGCATAAAGTAGGTGAAGCTCAATTGTTAAAACGAAATGAAATTATTTTAACGAATACTATTCGATAATCTACAGGAGCTATCTATCTATTCATTTCTAATGATATTATATGTATGTATAATATATATGTACAATAATTTATGTAACTAAGATAATCTATTTTTATACAAATTCATTTGCATTCAGTTTATTACGTATTGCGATAATTAATTCTTAAACATAAAATCAATGTTATTTGTATATTGATATTTCCACTCGAATAATTCACGCGAAATTCGACTCAATTCGTTGCACAATATTAAAAACAATTTGAATTTTTTAAGCGTGTTTCATTTAAGGATGTTCACGATGATAAAATGAAATTTCAAAAAGATTTTTACTTAGTGGTTGTGCAAGCCTGTCTGGGTTAATAAGTCACCAGTGTAACTACAGGCACGAGAGACATAACATCGTAGTTCCTAAGGTTGGTAGCGCTGTAAGGAATTGTTAATATTTCTTAAAGCGGCATCAAAATAAGCGAATCTTTTGCATCTTTTACAAAAAGATACATTTACGTTATGGTAAATGGATAGCATCACTCTTTGTGATCATAATATAATCTAATAACAGTTCATAATCCGTTGATTGAATTTAGATTTAAAAAATATATATTTATTAATTTATCAAATCATTTAAAACATTTACCTGACAATAACATTTACATAAATTCTAGCTTGTGATACTTGTAAATATATTAATTTAGGTATAGGTATTAAAATGTTGCAAAAATAATTTAAATAATTTATTTGCACTCTAAAACGTAACACTATAAAGTTTAAATATTTTTATTATTTTACTAGTACGCATTTGTTAAACGCAAATATATTTAATATAATTTAACAAACAAACACTATTTAATATAAATTATAATTATATTATTATAATGTTATTAATAAATCGATTCACGAAAAATCACGAAATTTTGTAACTATCAAAATATTATATTGTACATAATGAACTCTGAATATTTTATTTATTTATTACTTTCAACTAATTCAATTACTTCCTCTTGCAGGCATCCAAAAGGATAAATACCGTTCTACCGGGAACGACCAAGAATAGTATATTAATTTAATTATAAATTTGAATATAACAGTGGCAAAGTAAATAAATATATGTAATGTATATGTAAAGCAAATCTGTAGAGAAAGAAAGAATTATAAGTAATACAAAATATAAAAACAAATGATATTACTCAACTACATATAATTGTCTATGATTATGCAACGTGAGGTGTAACATTACCGAACTTGAACTTAAGCCTTTCCAACAGCATCTATTGCAAAACACAATCAGCATAATCTGCATTCGAGTTTTAACCACTGATTGGGAAGAGGACGGAATTATTATATTAAAATCGAATTAACCGATCACGCAAAGGAATCCAATAAAATATATATATATATATATATATATATAAAATATCTATTAATCATGATTGTTTCGCTTTTTAACATATTACAACGTTAGTCTTTAGACCTGACATCATAAATACAATGAAATCATTGTTAATTATAGGATTACAAAATATTCTAGTCTTAACTAATTTGATTTAAAAGCATTGCAATACATTTGGTTCCTTCAACTGTATTGTTCATGTTGATAGATTCAACGTTAAAAGAGATTTTTTTTTGCAGTTAATCTAAAGATGTCAATAATATCGTAATTGAATTATATTTTCAATAAAATGCAGTATAGATCTAACAATTTCATTACTAAAGTTCCGTCAACTTTACATTACAATTCCTATTAGACAGTCTCTTCAATTACTGAGACTTAATGATGTTTCGTAAAATGTATCACGCCTATCACATGCTATGCTTTGACCTACAACGTCTATAACGACAGTGGGCATTGTCACCAAATCTGCAACGATCTTTACCTTGACCCACATCTATTGCTTGTAACTTGTAAGGACCAATCGTATCCTAATTTCGTCTCGTCCACCTCGTCTCGATGCCAATAATAAAAATGAAATATACAAATAAGAATAACCCTGTGATCAAATAATTTTATGAAAGAATTCGATATTTGTGATAATCGATTTTTTTGTCATCGATATTTCGATTAATTGGCTGTATAATATAATACATCATATATAATACATCATTAAACAAAACAAAATGGGACAGATATTATTCAAATTAAGAATACTAATTAATCTACGAATTTATTCAAGGCAATCTAGATCTTTTGGTGATATATGAAATTCGATGATTACAAATCTATTCGAAAACTTATCGTTTAATATCGATGTTTTATTCATATAGTGCTTTTGTTCCGTATAATTAAATCTAATATTTATGTTGATATGTGAAAATTTATATTAAAAATATAAAGCATTTATGTTTAACATATTTCGATACAAAAATGTATATTTGGTGCGATTCGAGATAAATCTTCTTCCATATTAAATGTCAATGATAAATGACATATTGACATTATAGATTATTATTATTAGATGAATTTGGTCCGACGATTGTTGTCGCATCATTTAAATTGGATGAGGCAAACCAGTAACCTTATACACTAATGATATATGAAGTCTGACCCCGCTTTATATTTTGACATTAATTGTGATTATATCAACATTAAAATATTATTTTATATTGGATATATACATATACATACATAAATAACCTGTAAATTTCCCACTGCTGGGCTAAGGCCTCCTCTCCCTTTGAGGAGAAGGTATGGATCATATTCCACCACGCTGCTCCAATGTGGGTTGGTGGAATACACATGTGGCAGAATTTCGTTGAAATTAGACACATGCAGGTTTCCTCACGATGTTTTCCTTCACCGCCGAGCACGAGATGAATTATAAATACAAATTAAGCACATGAAAATTCAGTGGGGCTTGCCTGGGTTTGAACCCGAAATCATCGGTTATGATGCACGCGTTCTAACCACTGGGCCATCTCGGCTCGAATATTGGATATAATCATAATGATTATAATCTCCATCAGTATAATAATTGAAGTTTCACTTTATGTGACGATTCACAAACGCAAGGTATAGGAATACAGTCAGCTGAGAGCCTTGCTTGGTATGTGCGTTTTAAATTGTATAGACACTTAACACACATAATTTACTTTACTGTAAAATTCGTTGCGGTGCGTTTGATATGAATCGTACCTTAAAGTGATTCAGTCAATTCATGTTATCACGGTTTTCATTTAACGAATTAAAGAGAATCGTTACTATTTTCTCATTTCATTCGCTTTCGAATTTATCGATTCATCGAAGCCACTCATTCGATTCGTTCGAATTTGTTAATTGTTATAACTACAGATAATTAAATTATTTTACTTTTTTTTCAAACAAATAAGTTTAGCTATTAGGTACAAGGGATGGTACTGGCGATAGTCAAGGTAAATGTAAAAAAAAAAATAACAAACAATACTAAATTATCAATATATACTCAAGAATCTCTAAAGTATCTAATCTAAGTATTAAATATATTTCCTATAGTATAAGATTCGCCATATTTATATAAGTATTATAAAATTTTAAGTACTATAAAAATGGTAAAATTTTATAGCCCGAACTTGCAAGATTTCATTGTTTTAAAATAACAATTCGACGATGCGATTACATTCAGCGTATAGTACGTTACGATAGAATTAACAAGAAATACAAAGTATTATTGCATAGTAATATATAAAATTAATGATCCTTCAGATATTTTTCTGATAATGCGCCACCAACATTTGGAACTGATATGTTAACTCCCGTGTGCCTGGTTACTGGGTTACTCAACCTTCAATAACAACAATACGATGCATTGCTGTTTGGTAGAATATATTATCTTGGTAGTAGTAAGCTCTTGCACAAGCGACGACCCTACTTAAGCCGTCAACAGTGCTCAGTATTGTAAAATCAGATGGTCCAACGCACGATTTTCATGAGAAGTATCCGCATTTGTTCTTTATATGGACACATAAGTCTATTAGATATTTATGGTCAATGTTATCTTGGAAATGCATCGTTGATACATTTATATTATACAAAACATCAAGCTTAAATAAACCATTGAATTTTACAACCAATTATTACAAATATTGTTGAATTATACTACGGTAAATATTGCTCGAGATGGTCTAGCGGTTCATAGTTGAGAAATAACGGATTATTGTGGTGAGAAGCTAGATGTTATTTTTAAGTGTTATTTACAAAATAACCTTTTGAGGTTTTAATTATTTACAAGAATTTTATATATTTGTAGTATGTTTCAACTTTTATGTTTTATTCAATGTGAGTCATTCAATGGTTTAAATATATATTATTACAAATTTCAAACATCATACTCACCAATGATGTCAACAGTTCTTAAAACATTATGATAGTTTGTACCATACTTATTGTAGCTAATTCCCTCGTCGGTCTTGTATTTATGAGATAAAAACCTCACTGAGGCGAATAAACAAGTTATTAGAATTAGTTATCTAAATCTAATATATAGACAGATTTTTAAAGCGGCATCTCGGAGTCTGAATATTGGTGTGTGTATACGATCGTGTATGGGAATTTATGTCAGTCTGTCCTGCGTTTCAACTTATTCTGGTCGTATCGTATTTCCCTCATCGGATTATAAGAGTGAGGGAATAAAGTTTTTTTTTTCCATATTATCAATACAAAAACTCAGTGACTCATTAACGCGTGCCTCTCTGTCCTTTTTTTGTGTACACGTTACGTTCAATGCGTATAAAGTAAATAGTATTGTAGCATTTAATACAATTAAGTGAGAGCATTCATGTTCATTGTATTTTTGACCTTTCCGTGGTAGGGTTCTGTTGTCCAGCAAGAAAGTCTACAGTGCTCTAAGATATAGGACCTATATAGATGTTGATTAAACATCATCAACTCAGACTTTCATTCCAAATTTTTAAGTAAATTTAAGGAAACAATATCACATGTGATATGAAACGGAACTTCTAAGACCGGTCAATAAAAAATACAACATGATTGTGTACTAAAATATGCTGTTTCATTTAAGATTTCAAGAAGTATGTAAGTGGTAGATCGCACAGGGTTTCGTTAGTAAACAGTAGATCTTATGTCTAATCAAGTTGGCCACCCCTGGTCTACACCATTGTTATTTCTACTACTTCGTCAAATAATCACACAATCTCTGAATAACAAATCCATTTGAAAATTTTCATTATTTTACAAACCGCATTTGTTTATTTGAAATGACCTAATAATTATAATTGAAAGCAAAGATCTGCCACATGTGTATCCGACCACCCGTATTGGAGTAAGCTCCAATGAGGTAGCGTGGTGGAATTAGCTAAGATTCTTCTCCTCAAAGGGGGAGGAGACCTTAGGACAACGGTGGAATATTTACAGACTTTACTTTTCACTTTTTTATAATAGGTAGTAAAATAAAATTAAAATAAATGTAACCTTTATCTTATTCAGAATTTCTGTTGAGAGTCTCAAAGCCATTCTCGAAATACGGGTAGCTTTATATTACTAAACTTATAATACTGTACTGTACTGTACCTACTTTCAAAACTTGATATTGACGAAGTCGGTGTATCTAAAAGTGCAGTAGCTTGTTTATAAATTATTGGGTGTTATTTAACTTCTCTGTCAATACATGTTTAATGAAGTAAAACGCGTTAAGCTGTTTATCCTACGCCTGATCTCTTTCCATCACAACTTAATGCCTACCCATCGAATGACCTAAGGTAGAGAAGAGTGTTTGTTGTAACCTGTGTTTGAGCAAACATTTGTGCATTTTAATATTTTCTTTACAGTGCAATATTGTCGAGGATAGCAACCAAGCTCCATATTTAATAAATAATTCTTAATTTTTAGCTACAAATAATATATACATAATTAAAATCATTTATTTATTTAGAACTCGCGCACGTTATTATATTACAAAACGAAAACAATTATTATCGAAATTGTTATAATAACACCTTAGTTGGTCGACTGAGTTACGGTTAAAACTTCCTCTAGATTTACTAATCACTAGTTCTCGTTACTAGACCAATTTTCTTTGAGACGCTTATTTAGATTTATTTATTACCACTAAAATTTCTATGTAACAAGTTTCATCAACGCCTACACCTCTAGGCAAAAACTTACCATTATATAGCCTAGTCACCAATAATTAATTATAAATAGCGTATGGATGAACTCATTTCGAACATTTACTTTAGTGACATAATATTTGACATTCTACTGATCTGACTCGCATCACTGATCTAAATAATCCTTGAGAACTGTAACCGGAGAATACATCATACTGTTTTTGGTTTAAATTGCCTCATGTTATTAAAATATAGTCTATCCAAAATGCCTTTGTTTGTTTGTTTTTTTTTTTATTTGGGTATATTCCAAACTTGAATCGATTAATTTGTCAAATAAATAATCAACAATGAAGCCTAGTTGGCTTCGTTGGATGAATATTTACTTTAACATATTTTTTTTATTGTAAAATCAGAGTTAAATGTTTGTACTAGTTTATTAGTTCTTTTAAAATAACACTTGTGACAAATACATACATATTATGCGACCTTAAGACTAGACGTATTCACATTAATCGCGGGTCAATAATGAATTGTTTATATTAACTGAACAAGTTTATTTATAATGATAATTTGATGTTTTTTTTTTTTAATTAAATGTCAAATAATCGGTCCAATTCAAATGATTTTGAATATATTCTGATATGATTTTAAACGTTTGTGTATTTTCGTATAAAATAGGTGAAGCAGAGCAACATTTCGTTAAGATTACTTCAGCCAAAATCGACAAAGATATACAATTGCATATACGAATTTCTTTAAGAAATGTTACACACAATCCTATAATTTATAAAACAGCGTTTCTCTTTAATGAGATAAGTAATTAAAGGTTCCACTTTACCATCATTTTCATCAACTTTTCGCTTAATCGCAAGAATAAATCGTCCAACTGCCAAAAATTAAGATATGTACAGTTCAGACTAATATAATATATATTCATATACACATTTTGATGATTATAAAATAATATCACTATCACAAACAATAAGGATCATTATGGCTTGGTAGCTTTTGAGATTTATGCAGATCTGTTGTTCTTGGGAGCTGGCTCTCGTCCAAGTCGGAACAATGCCTTAACTCTGCATAGATTGACGAAGGGAATTACATTTGGAATGCAAGATCACGCGCCGTTTCGCTTCCCTGGTTCGCTTCACGCCCTGATTGTTCCACGAGTACCTACATAACACCTTTAAATCTGTTACAAACATGTAACAACTAATGATGATCGAACAAATTTCACAGTACTAGCATGCTACTTTAATAATGCTACTTGATCCTATTTTTGTCAACTAAAATTTGTAAATCAAACAGTATAACTAACGAAGTGATGTAATATATAGGTGGTTTCTTAAACTTTAAAATAAACTATGTTAAAGAAATTTTGTTGTGTATCCTGAAACTTGAATTACATGTCAAATAGTAATGACATTACAGTATATATAAATCCAGACGGCACTTCTGTTATTTTTCTCTTGCTTAAAGTAAATATTGTGACAAAACCTGCACCACGTGTCGGATTAAAACGATGATATGTATGTATGAATCAATGATTGTACCAGATTGGTGTAATTACCACGAAATTTATCTATAAGATAAGATAAGAGCTTTTGCTCTTTTCGTATAAATAATTGAAGTGTAAAAAAGATCGTTTACAGTTTATTTTAGATTTCGATGTAGTTGTTTACTTGGTGGTAGGGCTTTGTGCAAGCCCGTCTGGGTAGGTACCACCCACTCATCACATATTCTACCGCTAAATAGCAGTACTCAGTATTGTTGTGTTCCGGTTTGAACGGTGAGTGAGCCAGTGTAACTACAGACACGAGGGACGTAACATCTTAGTTCCCAAGGTTGGTGGCGCATTGGTGATGTTAGGAATGGTTAATATTTCTACCCCTTACGGGGTCTCATCCGGTGCGCTTGATCGCTCTGAGATAGTACGGAGGACCAAGAGATGTCTGCAGCACACGCCACTAGGGTACTTCCACTGGAATTACCCGACCCCAACGACCCGTCCGTAGTAACGGGCGGCGAACAGGATACGGCAGTAGATAGGGCACGGCCCTAGGAACTGCCATCACCATTCCCCATTACCAGGGGGGTGCGTGAAATACCAGAGCTAATATTTCTTACAACGCCATTGTCTATGGGCGGTGGCGACCACTTACCATCAGGTGACCCATTTGCTCGTCTGCCTACCGATAATATAGAAAAAAGTAGTAGTGTATGTAATGTGTCTTATACTATAAAAAATATTATGCAAATATTATAAGTACGACGGTTGGTGTGTATAGATATTTATTACGCAAATACGCTAGACCGGCTGGTATTTAACATAGAATCAATGTTAGTTATGAGAAATATAACAACGTATTTATTTAATTTTTTTTTTTTAACTTTGTTAATATAATTGTGTATACAGCCCACTCGTTGAAGTATGTATGAAATATATAACACCAAGCTCTGACAAACGACCCAGTAGCATCAAGTCTATTCATTAAAATTGAATTATTTACTAGCTAAGCGAGTATGTTGAAGCTTTCTTTTTATTTTAAGTATAAAACAAGATTAATAATGAAATATGAATATGAAACAAGGAAATACATTATTTATAAAAAGTAACCTGATTAGGTGGAACATTTAAATTCGTATTGAATAATGTATCTATTGATCTTTAAGGCTTACATATTATTTGAGAAATATAATAATTTATATGAGAACATTTAAATAAACTATTATTGTTGATTAAGACGTATTATACAAGTCGATGTTTTTGACTACATTCTATTCAAGAAAAGAAACAAAAATAAAATTGATATTTATTGTCATATTAAGTATTTAAACTAAATCATGTGAATAGATTAAATACCTTTTTTATTTTCGTTTTTAATAATTTCCTCATTTTACGTGTTTATGTAAAGAGGCTCAAATTCAATTGAACCTTTTTTATTTTAATGATAATTGAAACGTGAAATGATATATTTGATGGATATAGTGTCAAAAATGTCATCCGTAATCATGCGATTATTATTAAATTACCTTGGAGAGCACTTTTAATTGCATTAATATAATCATGGATAATAAATCAGAATCCAGCTGTGATATTTCCTTGGATAGCCTCGAAAATGATTATAAAAGAAAAAACTTAAAACTAAGACCTTCCGAAGAAAATGTCGACACTATACTTGTACCACTCTATGAGAAGGACGTGCTTATAAAAATTCCTAAAAGAAAGAAGAAACAAAATCAATGTGATGCAAAATTTAATACAAGAAAAGACAAATCAACGCAAGAAACAAATGAAGTAACGAATTATTTAGTAAACAAAGACCTAGAAAGAGTTAAAAAGAAGTCTTACCTTGAAATGTTTCGAAAACAGTTTACTTCATCCCGTACTGAAACACTTATTAAAAGAGCTAATACTGACATCCGCTCTATATCTCCAGAATTCGGTGATACTGAGAGATCGACTATTGGCGACGAATCTACTAATCACGTTAGTGAATTTTATAATACTGAATCATATAATGAAATTTATTATAATAAGCTTATGAAAAAAGAGCTAGACCAATACTTGGAACAATCTTTTGAAGATGTATTGCATTTAAATGAAGATGAAAAAAATTTAAGAGTCGATCTAAATGATAATAACTTAAAAAGTATTTCGGAAGTTTCACAAGCACGTCGACGTATAAAAAGTAAAATATTTTCACCTATTCAAAATGTGCACTTAGGTGGCTTAGGACCTGATATGGAAAAAATAAAACCTAGATTAGAAAGGGCTAGAAGTCTTCAACGATATTCGGAAAAAGTTAGAATGGAAAACCGCCTTAAAATTTACAAAAAAGAAGTTCAAGATGAAAAAAATGCAAGAGAAGCTTCCTTAACAAGACAGGATTCGATTGAAAAACAGTGTAAAAAAAATTATAAATATAATTCTTCATATTTAGTTAACAAAAGTGTACAAGAAAAATCATCCTTGATTAAGAAAATATGCAACACGAAATCAAAATCGGCAGATTTCCAAAGTCGGCGAGAAAGAGATAAACAATCAAAAGAAAAAAACAACAGAAGAAATAATACAGAAAAAAATAACACACAAAACGAAAAGGTACCAAAACTAAACAAGGGAATTGATCAAAAGAATACAAAATCAGCTAGAGGTCAGGATATTCGAACAGTAACTGAAAGTCATAGTTCGAGGCTTAAATCTAGTTCCAAGATAAGAGGAGTAAATGTAGAAACGATACAAACTAAATGTGACTCTCCCTTGCAAATCAGTTTCATGTTTAATGTGGGTGGAGTCAGGCCATCTTCTGCGTTAAAATCTTTGGAAGAAAAACATCGTATGTACCAAGAAAAAGTAAAACAATATAGCACAAATATGAATAACGTTTAGGTTATTTTTAGTTTGAAATTTGTGAACTGTTTCATGCGTAGATAAAATTATTTAAATAAATGTTATCTGATTTTGATTGTTATTTTAACAGTTTGAACATGATTTCCTTGTAATAGTTGTTTCGATTTTTTTTTTCATGCATTTAATATTCGAATTATATATTCGTAATAAATTTGCCTAATATACACTATTTTTAAATATGTAATATTAGGATTTTATTGTTACAAATAAATATTAAAGGAAATGGATAATGTTTTTATTACCTTTATTACAAGTATTATCATTCATTTTTTTGTATTAAAATCTTTATTAAGATTCAATAAATCTATTTTTTGTCTTCGTACATTGGCACGAATCTTGTACTTGAAACTTGTTTTTTGTTTTTTAATTTATCTTAATTATTTGAATTAAGTGGAAAACAACGTTGATATCCGTAGTTAATACCTACGATATAATAATATTATTAAATATTTTTTATTAAGAAATACAAAGGACTCGACTGGTGATATATTAAATAATAATAAAAAGTAGACGTTAAAACAAAAGGAAAATGAAATGAAATCAAGTCGAAATGTAAATATGAATTACTTTGTGTAAGTAAAAATAAACATCGATGTCTTTTGCGCAAAGGACTGTCGATGACTTGCTTCCTTGTCGATATCGATGATGCTGACGGATCATTGTAGATGAGTGAAAGTGGCTTACATTGTAATTTTTGTTTATCGAAAGAAGTTATATAATCAATAACTCTAGCGAAAGATGTATCAATAACATAAAGTTTTTTAGTAAACGTGTAAATAGGGTTTACTTTATTTATACGTTTACTTTAGTAAAGCAGCCATGTGATAACTTAAAAAGGACGCAATAGTCAGTCGGGAAATGAAAAAAGTAGATAAGGTTTTGTTTTGAGATATGGCTTATACAATGGTAAACCTTTTCTTGAATCGCTCTTATGGTTGCCCTGTTTCTTACGAGAATTCTGAATTACCGGTCAATGACACTAAGTTGGTTCTTCAATAAATTTGCTTCTCATTATGTTGGACAACAATGTCAATTAATTTCATACAAAGATTTCATCACACGTACTAAATTCCAATATTCTGGGTAACTAATACAAATAATAATTAATTTTTATCGAAATTACTAGTTAACTAATCACAGGAAAAGTAATTATATCTAACATACTTTAATGAACTATGGCATTGTTAAATTTGAACTTGAAGGTTATCGATATGGTAAAAATATTATATTTTTTATTAATGACCATAACACGTGCTCCAGCATTAAACCACCATATTATGTCGAATGAAATTCTGACATAATATCTGTCCACCATCTCGATTTTGGGTGGTAATGATAATAGTTGATGGCAGGCTGAATGTACTGAAATTGCCATAGGCTGCTCATATTATATAACTTGTTTATTTTATTTTATTATTGATCTACACATATATTATATTTATAGCCAGATACTAGTTCTTATAAAATAAATTATATAATATAATAATCATTATTTTTCAAAAATCTAAAGATGATTTTAAACTTTAAATATTAATTAATATTGTTAATATGTCTTTTTACATCATACAATAAAAATAGCTATTTTAAATTAATGTTTAATATGCAAATACATATTATAGAAATACACTTATACATTTAAAATTAAATTTGTTAGATAAAAAAGGCGAACTCTTTATATTCGTAGTAAAATCTGTTAGTTAAAACATATGTTAGATATACTCTATGTGGTAAATAGTTAAGTATTTGTTACATTCTATTGATTGGCCCGGTTTTCTGTACGGAGAAAGTGACTAGTTCAGTTTTAAAACTCATGTTATTACAGACCGAAATTGCCTACGTAAATTAGTTATAGAAAAAACTAACGCCATCACATTATCAAACTTGTAATTGACTAGAAAATATTATGTACGTATGTATATTTTATACAAGTATATAAAATAAATATAAGAACCTCGCCGCATCTATATTTGATTATGTATTATCTCAAGAACCATAACGGATCAAGGGACGATTTATAAAGAAGAGAAGTTTTTTAAATCTGTTGTATAAGTCAGAAAAAGGCGTACATACGTTACTTAAATTTATAAAGTCGTATTAAAATAATGTCACATTTGCTTCTTATCTTATGCAACAAATAATAAACAAAAGTTCACGTTAATATACCACTAACGCCACCTGGCGAAGATCAGAAGCAGGACAAGAATACAACTTAGTTGTTTTAAGAGTGTATAAGAAATAAGGCACAAAACAATTGAAAAGAGAATAGTTTGACTAATAAATATAAAGTATTTTAAAAACTTTATGACACAGACAGACAGTGATACTAAGCCGCTTGAACATTACATTTAAGGATCCCGTTTCAATTACATAGACTTCGGTCGCTTTTCTTGAAATAAACTTGTACCCTTGACCGAGTCCTATAGACAGTCGTTGATGTCGTAGTATCAATAACTTAACAGACTATTGTCAATAAACCGTCAACCTTGAAATATACACAATTATGCAAAGAGCCGAGATGGCCCAGTGGTTAGAACGCGTGCATCTTAAGCGATGATTTCGGGTTCAAACCCAGGCAGGCACCACTGAATTTACATGTGCTTAATTTGTGTTTATAATTCATCTCGTGCTCGCCGGTGAAGGAAAACATCGTGAGGAAACCTGCATGTGTCTAATTTCAACGAAATTCTGCCACATGTGTATTCCACCAACCTGCATTGGAGCAGCGTGGTGGAATATGCTCCATACCTTCTCCTCAACGGGAGAGGAGGCCTTAGCCCAGCAGTGGGAAATTTACAGGCTGATTATGTTATGTATGTTTATGCAAATACAAAATTATAAAGTGTTAAATATGTTGTATCAAATATTTGGTTAACGAAAATAATGCCCAATTTTATATTTACGTTACAATTAAATATAATTCCGAAAAACTTATACGTTTAACTTAATTTTTTTCTTATAATTATATTGAGCCAAAGTCGAAGAAAACGGAAAAATGTCATTTGAAACCTAAATTAACTTAGAAGATAGGTTTTTAGAAATTCGGTACTGATCATGTCACACCCGAAAGGAAACGAAAGCAGGATACTTTTTATGTTTCGTGAAAATTTGGCTGTTTAGTATTATTATTAATAAAAAAAAAATTATTGACATGAAAAGTTTATATAGTCACAAAACATCCAGTGGTCCCGCACTAGGCAAGCCTGTCTTGCGGGTACCAACTACCGGTTACAATTTCGTATGTTTAAACAAGAGCTCGGACGATATACGATCCCATAAAGAATTACATAATAATATTTCGTTATATAAAATACAGCAATATATATGAAAAATAGAATAGTGTGTAATACCTAAAAAACAAAAACAATAAGTAAAATAAATATAAATAAACAATAATCAGTATAATTGATAAGAGAGCTTACATAGAATAATAATATGTAAGTGCCAATTTATTGAGAACGGAGCTTGAATGTACTACTTTAGTTTAAAGGTGCCAAAAAAAGTTCAACCTCGTCTTATGTCATGGAATTTAACCAGTCAAATAGTTTTTGTATTGCTTCGCGAATATTTAATTTTTTGATATTGCATATTGCATAATTAAGTTTAGTTAACAATCCGGCTAGATATAAATATTCAAATAAATATCTAATGCTACAGTAAAATATAAAAATAATAAAAAGAACATGACATTCAACAGACGCTGCCAATTCTATTGTTATATTGTCTGTTTCAAATAGAAAGCGTCCGAATAATTTATTGTACATTGTACATTTAATGTAAAATAAATAAACATTTTAAATTACTTCGTGGTAGCGCTTTGTGTAAGTCCACCTGGGTAGGTACCATCCACACTCATCACATCATTACCGATATACCGCAGCTGGAATGGTATGTGAGCCAGTCTAACTACACAAAGCATGCAAGGCACAAGAGATTTAGTATCTGTTAGTTGTGACGGTGGCGCATTGGCGTTGTAATAGTTAATATTTCTTATGACACCAATATTGGGCGGCGGTGAGCACTTACAATCAGGTGACCCATTTGCCTGTCCTTAAACTTTATGTCCTATTGACAATAAAGGCATTTTGTTCTGGTACATTTTAATTGATTACTATTAAAATGACATCGTTAAACATTATTGAAATATAATGATTAAGACAACGTATAGCACTTGCGTGAAATTCTCGCGATTTACAATCAGATTGCATTCCAATTTTCTACATTCTGCATAAAGCTCTTCATGCTTTTACTCCAATTATTTTATACGAAGATATTTCGTAATAAACGAAACTACGTCTCGTTTTATAATCCTCGTCAGCTCGAGTTAAATGTAGGCTGAATAACTTAACGAGACGACTTTTACTTTGTCCTTGATATGTATTCCAGTTTTTTCCATTAACGATCGAGTACTCGCACGAAAATAGCCACATTCCATTTCGTAGTTACTACGCTCTTACTTTCATTTCACTTGCACTGACTGGCAATAATACATAAACGAACAGAATAAGACGTAATGGTAACCTTGAATTACCGATATTTACATTTTTAATTTGATTTAGGGTCTTCTACCGAAGGAAAAATAATTTCTAACAGAACTTTTGTTACGACGGCCAATCTCAAAGATACGAGAGGATATTATGGGGTAGAAGTGCATGCACAATCACCGCTACTCTCTGCTGACCAAGAAGACATCAGGCGCAGGACTAACAGCTTTACTATTTAGTTTTACTAACAGCTATCTGAGGCTCGTGCGTGATAGAAAAACACAGTAAGAAAATATAGTAGAAGTGATACGCAAATAAATAAATGGTACGAGTAAATAAAATACGCTAAAATTATGTGAGTTATTTCCGCAAACAATATTTTATAATAACGCCTTGTTTTTGAAGCAATTAAATTTGATTTAGGTATGATATTATGTATAAGCAAAAAATATTGATATGTTATTATATTATAATTCATATTTCTATATTACGAATATATTTACCTTCATAGTATTTTATTAGGTCATTTTACCTAGACCGCTAAGTATTTAGAAATATTTAAGCGTGACCTATTGCTTAAAAGTACGTTTCAATGACAAATTTCATTATAAACAAACGTAAAAAAAATATTTTTGTAAATTTAGTCGAAAACAAATAACAAATTCAGTCTATAACATGACTATATTGAGTAATTACGCAAGTTTTCTTAGACAAATGTTGTGAAGAGCGTAACCACCGGTAATATTAGTTTTTAGTAGATATACACATCGGCTTATGCAGTCAAATGCATGTTCGTGTATGCTAAAAGGTAGTTCATGAAATCCCAATGTGTTATTTAATATTTGGACAACACTTTGCGGTTTATTTGAAGTAGTTTCACTCAGTATTTCACTTCACTCGCTTTGCAACTCCAAACCGCATCGAAGCAGAATGGTGGAATAAACTCCAAACCTTCTCTTCAAAGGAGTCCAGCAGTGGAGCGGCCTATTATTTTACTCTTACTTTTAAAAAAATAAGAGCAATATTCTTTCAGTAACTCACTTATCCAAATTAGATTTCACCAATAAGTTAGCCGAATGATATGTAGATCAGTACAATCACCCACTATGAATTTGGCATGGGTACAACCGTTTGTTAATCTGTTACACAACATCTATTAAAACCAGTGATTAAAGCGCTTTTGAATTAAGTTTGGTTGAGCATTCGCGTCCAATAGAATTTACGCTTAAAGTAGACGTGAAAGATACAGCAAACTAATTATTTTTATTTATTTAGTCCATCGCGAATTAAATGGTAAATTCCATCTTAACCAAGAGTGCCGGGGCTGCAAAAACCCTGGGCGCCGCGGTAAGAGAGCCCCTCGCCGACAATGGTCAAGTCTGAGACCATCGGTGAGCCACACGAAAACATCTCTAATAACATATTTTAGGGAGAGTTTTGTTTACAGGTCACAATATTTCTAATGAGGGACATATATATTTTACTTTATATTGAGGTTTGTATGAACATGGCGCCATCTATCTAGTTGTGGTGTTACCTATATAGGCTATGATTTAAAAACGCATTAAACTACTATATACGTGATCTATGTTTGAAATTTTTGACACATTAATATTTTTTTTAAATGAGCATTGTTATATTCACTAAATAATTCCTGTATAATAAAACTAAATGTAATGACTACAAAAAAAGCTTATTAAAACAACTATAATTTAACAGAAAAGGACATTGTGCGTGAATAGATTATAAATACTTAAAGTCGAACAATTTTGCCGTTTTAATTACTATACTGCAGGTAATTTGTAAATACTAGGTAAGAAGTTGAAATATTCAGGTTTGTAAGCACAAGGACGAAATGTGGTGGTTGATGATTGTTACTCAATCGAACACCTCCACTTGTAATGGGATTAATACATATAAGAGAATATAATATATAAGAATAAGCTATTAAAGTAAAATTGAACAATGCTTATGCAAGGAATGATTCAGGTTTTGAGCCTGCAGCCATTGTGGAAACAAAGTGGAGCGCTTATATTCTAGATTATTATGGTAATGCACGTATTTATATCATAATACGAGACGTGAATTGTTATGGGTATGACGTTATAAAATGTTGTACGTTTGTATTAAAGTCTGGTCTGAAAAAACCTCTTGATATTCGCGTGAACGTGAAACATTTGAGGGCTATTCATTTTGAGTGATCTCTGGGTGGAATTTTAGGTTTTGTTTCGAAATAACAATGGCTTCGCTTTTCAATTCAGGTATTTAATATTAACAGTTTGAAAGCTATTTTTTAAAGAGTTTTTCATATATTCTGTTACGAATTTAAATACATTGTTACGTATCTTTTTCAACTAGAAAAAACAACAAAACACAAACAAAAGACCTGAGTGACTAGACTGAATAATAGTATTTTGTCCGTTACATGTAGGTTTCATCACGATGTTTTATTCCATAACCGAGAACAGAATTTATTTATAAATATAGATTAGGACCATGAAACTCAGTTGTGTTTACTCGGGTCGAACCCACAATGTTCGGTTGATATCATCATTATATAATCCAGGTATATTAGCTACTGGCTTGGAATGTTGAATGTAAAAATACTTGTTATAATTACGTTTTGAATAGGTTTTGCTAACTTAGAGCATTGCAATAATTCTCAATAATCTTTGAACGGAACAGAGCTAATTCCATACGGATAATGGCGCGACGGCTTGAAGTTTGAACTAAAAGCAACTTCAAGTTGCACTTAGTCTTGCACCAAGTTTTCTATGACTTAATTCATTCCTTCTTCAACTATTGTTATATCAGAGATATTATAGAGTTATCCTCTATATAACATACCTCTATGTATCCTTCAATACGTATGTATTATGGTAGCAAAAAGGGGGAGGGAGATTATATTAATATATTTACAAAATAATAAATCTTACATTGAATAAATCAGTCAGGAAGACGTCGACGTATACACAAGGCTACACACCTGAAATCTAGAACATAGCAATACAAGCTATTAATGTTTTGCGATAAAATAACTATGTAGGTTGTATCTACACAGGAAGGCTGCAACAGAGTTCTATCGCTGGTAAAATTGAATAATATTACAATGTTATAATATTATTACATACTTACATTAAAATTAATAAATAAAATTAATATACTTACATTAAATATTACATATTTGCAAACAACTGTACAAATGTAGCATGTTTTAAAGAAAATATAATTGGCTATGTTCATATCGACTTACACATTAATAGTCACTCTAAATGCGTGCTGTGATGTTATGTCAAATGCGATGTTCTAAAGCATTCGACGATCATTGTCTGCCATATCATTTCATATAGATAGACAATTATAAAAGGTACTATGTATAATGAGGAAAATGTATACCTAGTATTTGATGAAATTTTAAATATTGTAACCCCCTAGTCATCATATATAGTACTGCCAAATAGGAATACGATAAGGCTGCTGATAAATTGTATGGTATAATTAATATTTATTAAATTTATAGGCAATATCTATAGACAGTGGTGAGAACTTACCATCAGGTATAAATATATGACAAAATAAATATAGAATCTAACAAGATAACCATCAAAATTTGAATATTGCAACTCTGTCGAAGGAAAAGATAACGTTGCTTCAAGCAACGTCACTAAGATTGATGATGGTTATCGAAATATGAAATTTATATTTATATATTATAAGACGTTTAATAAACGGTCGATGGACTTCAATATTATGTTTATTCAAAATGTATTCAACATTTGTAATAATTTTTTGTATATTGTGTGTACGAGTATATAGACGATAGAAATATTTTGTATGTTTTTTTTTTTAAATATATTTATGCATATATATGAGCCGAGATGGACCAGTAGTAAGATATTCATCAAAGATTGTTGTGATTGAAGTAAAAATTTAACAAGCCTGCCTTCATTTTCATGCGTTTAATCGGTACATATAAAATTAATCTCGTGCTCGGTGTTGAAGTTGTGAGGTAGCCTACACATTTGGTTGAAAATCTGCCAAACCTATGTCCAATAACCAGTATTGGAGCAGTATGGTAGAACGAACTCCAATCCTTCTATTTAAAAAAGGAGTACAGAAGAGGGATTGTCAGACTGTTACTTTGTGTATTATATATGTACAAGAAACGAAAGATAAAATATTGCATAATTCGAACGCGAAGCGCGAAGTGCTCAATTATGAACAGAAAATAAGGACTGCGATTCACTCAGCCTGATTTTTTTTATGATCTGTACTTACTTACTTACTTGATGGGTTTTATTACATTCGACTATGTCATAAAATTCTTGAGTAACGTTTGAGTTGAACTCAAAATTAGACTCGTTAGACGTGTACTAGTAGTATTACTAATTAGAACGATTATTATCAGTAATTCTACTAGTACACAACTATATAATGACATTTAATATTAAATTTTGTGATAATAAGCGCATTGGAAATATAGGGAATGGACTAGAAAAAAAAATGGTGATGGTAAGTGGTCACCACCGCCGATAGACAATGGCGCTATAAGAAATATTAACCATTCCTTACATCACTAATGCGTCACCTACCGTGGGGACTAAGATGTTATGTCCCTTGTGCCTGTAGTTACACTGGCTAAGTCACCCTTCAAACCGGAACACAACAATACTTAGTACTGCTGTTTGGCGGTAGGATATCTGATGAGTGGGTGGTGCCTACCCAGACGGGCTTGCACAAAGCCCTACTACCAAGTGTCATAAAAACATTCCAAAATATCATAAAAGCATGTGACTTCACATGTTTAATACACTATGGAAAATCGCTTATAATGATTATACATCTATTCAAAATGTATTTTATTTAGACTTGATTATGCTACGACATGAAACCATGAAATATGTATCTTCGAATTTTCGCTTGGTTCATAAATTATTAGGCCTTTGGATTTTTATTTCTTCAGGTCCTCCAAATCTTTAAATAGCAATATAAACTTCACTCAGTATATCAAAAGCCGGAACAACTTCGTCATAATTGATTGAATTCGTATCAAAGGTAACTATGGAGTGTAATCTTGTATTAATCATCTGCGATCGGTTATTTCCTAAATAGGTATATGTTTCAACATAAATGAAACCATAGTAAATTAATCATAATAACTTATAAGTTACTCGGATTGATTTATCGTAAGTTTATCGTCGTTCATCATCATTGATGATTTTCGAAAAGCGATCTGTATTCTCGACGCCTTATCCAAGTTAAAGATTAGACGCGTATATCCAGACCGATTAGTTTCCAGTAATTTATTCTGAAAATTCGAATCTCACCACAGAATACGATTGTCGAATGTCAAAAAGTCAAACGCGACATTGACTTTAATAAATATAACATTTAAAAGATGCGTCAAGTGAGCGTACTATAAGTCGGGTTGCAACATTTTATGAGTGAAATAAGTTAGTTCTTACAGAATTGCACTGCAGTTTTTTCGTTTCCAAATTGGATCCAATACGATTCATTTAACGTTATACAGCCTGGGCAACAAGATACATCGAATATTGCCAACTTAAGAAATCTGGCGTCTTCCACTTTTAAAAACGTTTAAGTTAACTTGATATATTCTAGAAAATGTAATTAAAAATAGCAAACAATGTAGGTCATTATAGCCAAGCAGAGATAGCCAAATAGTTAGAACGCGTGCATCTTAACCGATGATTGCTTGACTGGGTTTGAACTCAGTCAAGCACCACTGAATTTTCATGTGCTTAATTTGTGTTTGTAATTCATCTCGTGCTCAGCGGTGAAGGAAAACATCGTGAGAAAACATGCATGTATCTAATTTCTACGAAATTCAGCCACATCTGTATCCACCAACCCGCATTGGATCAGCGTGGTGGAAACCTTCTCCTTAAAGGGAGAGGAGGCCTTAGCCCAGCAGTGGAAAATTTACAGGCTGTTAATGTATGTTTAATGTATGTAGGCCATTGATGGTTGAAATAATTGAAGAAAACCAATAAATCAAAAGACCGAATAATCAATATAGTACTAAATACGAACACATCTTTTTATTTTTATTTACTAGCTATTGATAAGTATTTTAATAACTCAAAGTAAAATATCGATATATTTGCTTTATTAAAATTCCAGTATAAATTATAACACTGCAAAATACAATTTCGTCAGACGACAGACCTTCAGTACGTACATACATTGCAATTTCCTCCCATCGTTAAACACATCGTGAACACATTGCCTAAAGCTTGACAACACTGTGGGCAAAGAATAATGATCTATATAACGTACAGGACGATCCGTAGCGTGCTATTTCGAGTAATTATGGTGCTTGCTGCTGACACAGAAATGATGCATTGTGTGTCAACACAACCCCTTTATGGTGTCTTTCTTTGTGTTCCGTATATAGAAATTTAACGGTGATTTTATAAATTTATCAGATTTTTATATTTTCAGCATTATGTTCATTTTTAAAAGGAATGCCGGTCGTTGTTTATTAAGTGACTTCAGTAATTTTACATTTTTACAAGAATTGTATTTAATTATGTTTTTACTGTCTCGTTATATGTTTGTCTTTTCGATTTGCAATTTGTGAGATTTTGTCCCCGTACATCGAATAAAAAAAAATTATAACATATGTACCATAGTTACCACTACCCATAGACATTGGTGACGTAAATTAACCATTTTTTACATCGCCGAAACGCCACTAATCTTTGGAACTGCGACGTTATGTTTCTTGTGACTGTAGTTACAGTAGCTCAATCACCCTTTCAACCAAAACACAACAATACTAAGTATTGCTTTAAGTTCATTAGTTGTCCATGTTGTTTTGGGTCTGGGTGTTTGTGGTACCGTCGTTACTTCTGATTTTCCATAACACAAGTGCTTTAGCTACTTACATTGGGATCAGAGTAATGTATGTGATGTTGTCCAATATTTATATATTTATTTATATTGCTGCTTGGCGGTAATATATATGATGAGTGGTGGAGTGATGGTACCTACCCAGACGACCTTGCATAAAGGCAACCAAAGCAAACCAACCAAGGCAAACTAAATCAAATATATTTTCTGAAATTTATGAATGAATTCGAAACTACGAAATCATCGACTCAATTTAGTGCATTCGGTATGCACTAATAATGTTTAACTGTAAATATGGTGAGTGGACTTCAAATCGGTCTATTTTGGTTATAGCTTGGTCTTGCGCAAACTAATTATACAATATTGTTATAATACCCTGTAACAGCTACCTCGAAATTCTGTTCCGTAATATGATAGACGTTAACATAATACCGCATAAAAGGCTTATTCAGATTTTTGTATCGATTTGACTATGATTGAAAAGTTTTATTTAATATATGTAATCGTATTTTGTCGTTATAACTAATGTGATGAACATGCTATATCCGTTGTGCCAATAATAGTAGCAATACAGTCGTGTCGGACACAGATAGAGCGCCCAGATTGACCTGCAAAAAGCAACCAATGAGGAAAATGTAAACTTGACTTAGGTAATTTATTTATACACACAAAAAATTGACCATAGACTATAGTTGTAAATTATGTAATTATGATTCGGAAAAAGAATGTTTATTTATTAAAATAAAATCATCATAATTAATCCGAAACAACAGTAATGTTCTCGATATACACATAAAACCGAATGAAACTCCGATAACATCAATGAGCGGAGATTTGTTAAAATTAAATCTTCGAATTAATCAGACCATTTTTAAAATTTAAATTTGGAATTTAAATTCAACGAAACAGATTACAATAACAAAGTGAACTTTTTAAAAGTACTCGATAAAAAAATCGATTCCGAAATAAAACCGTTCACCGTTGCACGAAAGGATCATAAACGCAAAACGTTTCGATGGTTTCGATCTCCGTGCAACTTAACCATTTTTGTTACGCAAGATTCGACCTTAGAACATACAGCATAGTATACAATATTGCTGAATACAGCTAGACTATTTTCCGTGCAAATGGTGGCACGTAACAAATTGTTATCTCTGTTCATATCGGCCTACTAACGTTGAAACTGAATTTAAGTTGTCCCTTAGAATTTTGCATACAACAGAACTTCAAATAGCTCTATTGTGGGGAATGCAGGACAATTTACTTTAAAATTTAAATAAATATTTAAGTATAACGCTTAAGATTATATTTAGGTATATTTTATAGGGTTTTATTTTTAAAACAATTTTTTTCAAATCCTGTCGAAAACGAAAAGTACGCCATGTCTCAACTTTCTTGAAGACTATCGTATCAATTAAACGTGAATAAAATCTAACCCTGGGTTTGATTTATATCTAATTGCATTCGTCATATCAAAGTTATACAGCCGTGCCTCGAAAGGCACGCAAAGCTGCTGCTCTTGCGTTGCAATCGAGTTCGGCTATCGAAATCTCATCGGCAATACGGTTAATTAGTCAACAAAGAGCCAGTATAATTACTATTGGTACAGTGAGTCCAGATAATAATGAATGGATTATTATTTACCATCGAAAGGTAAGTTATGATTATTTTCGTCCTTTCTCTATTAATAAAGTAAAAGTAAATTAGTGTGTACATATCCTACTTTTACGTTCTGGCTGATGATCATGAAAGGTAGGAAAAATCACAAGCGAAGTTGCGCGCAGAGCCAGATTAATAAAATAAAATAAATTCGTTGTGTATATAGCACTTAAGATGATTTCATTATGTCCTAATAGCATCACGTTCATACAGGAAATTGAGCAATTACATTGCAGAGCTGTATACATGCAGCTACGTACTTATTAACTGACATAAGCTGTGTTTTACACCAGATTACAATGAAAATTAGCTATCATGTCTGACTTTATCTGATCCAGAATCTACGTTGTTATTAGAGCAATCGCTTGGAATGTTATTAATTAAAAAAAACTGCTGATTCATAGCCTAAAAATGTTGTTCATCACGTAACAATCTTTATCGAATTTTTATTTTTGCTGCGCTATGAACTGATGTCCCCTTAAACAATTTTCATCCTCAAACTAGGTACGGGGGATAGAGTTACGAGTATAATGCCCAAGTGTGTACTCACACAAGGGTGTACTCTATATTCTACAGTGGACTACAATCGGATACGTCCGGAAGAGGAATAATTGAAGTCGTAAAACCAGAGAACAATTGAGTTTGTGATTAAAATAAACTTATAAAACAATAATAAGTATAAGTTTAGTTTTGATATTGATTCTCATTAAAAACAAATTCGATTGTAATATTATAATATTTCGTTTTTAAATCGATGACCAAATTATTATACCAAGAACTTGTGAAGCGAACTTTACCAAAACCTTAACCAGATACAAGGAAACTTTAAATGAGAGATTTATAAAGTCTGCATAAAATATATATATCTGATAGATAAGTTTCATTCGAAATGAATATCATTACAATTCATCAACAAATAATCACATTATAATAGAATAAATAAATCGTTGGTCTGTTGTACTCTCATTTCTAAAAGCCATTTCAATAACAAACGGACTAAAATACTTTGTTGAAGTTAGGATATATATATATAAGGCAGGATATAATACAGAAGGCTCAGACTGCGACGACTGTGAAAGTGCTCCAGATCGGTTTACTGCTAATTTGATAATGTTTGTTTACGTAATACTAAAAGCGACGACTGGTTTATAGTGACCATAAGTAATAGTACATTACTTGAAAATTATACTAAATGTAGCTTAGTCAGAAAGGAGTAGATATTTTAAAGATGGCCCAGTGAATCCAGCATTTAGAATAAAACAGAGAAAACGATCTTAAATACGTTCAAATACCGCCTAGTTTTCTAATTACTAAGAATGTTTTGATTAGCTATGTTCCTCTCTCTCTTTCAGGGTAAAAATATGCATTAACATACATTCCTTACATATATAAATTCTATAATGACATATTTAAAAATGGAGACTTCATAAATGGGTGTTTTAATTTCAAACTTTTTTATGACTATTTTTTTAAATATCAACATGTTGCAATTATTAAAGACATTCAAACCACTTTAAGCAACTGATTTAATTAAAATTTTAACTAGATATCTTGGTAACAATCTCCCCTCGTCTCAAACTATCACTTACCTAAATTTATTTTATGGCTACATAACAATTTATATTTGATTTATGTATTTGCAAAAGTAAAAACTGATAAAGAACGAAAGCAATCGTTTATGAAACTACTATATCACACTTTTGTAAATTGGTGATTCAATCTTATAAGAAAGTTTTTTTTCCAATTTTCTTGGAATAATTAAGTTTTATGTTAAAGTCAGAAGTCAGATTGTTAAAAAATAAGTTGAGGAAATATATTCTCGCTCCCTCATTTCATTCTAAATTCAAATTTTAATTAATTAATTGTTTTTGTATTTCAGTACACTCACGCTAAAAATTTGCCATGATAGTTCAAATGAAGCTAATGTAGGTTCACAAGGTGATTTTTCATTTACATAACTGTCATATTATAAATTTAATCTGATGCACCAATCAGGACGCCCTGTTAAACCGACAGAACTTTAGGAATGACAAAGCAAAATCAGGAAAGTTATCAAATATAAATACAGGAAATCTCCTGTTCCTTAAATAGGTTAGAAAACTCCGATAGTGGTAAATATGCCTGGTTTAAGTACCACCAATCGATAAGCTATTCAACCACCAACTATGACTATATTTCCCACCGTATTCGGGTTATTGGTCAGTGAAGTTAACATCTTAGATTTCGTATTTGGTGGAGTATTAACATATAACAGGATAAAAAAAAACTTGTGTATAAAGCTGTTTTTCTTCTCACATTTGTAATTATAAAGCCATGTATTTTTTCTTTAAGAAATAATATACTTAATTAAAATAAAATATTTTATTTAATGTTCCCATGAAAATTTATAATCAATTGCGTGATATATTTTTTAAATGGCGTAATAATATATTATCGTAGTATTTAAAAAAATTATAATTACAGTAATTTTAAAGAATTAAGTCACGAGTATATTTGAATACTCATTCACTACACTAATATACAATAGAAATAAAACTATAAATTTACACAAATCACGTATTATTAATAATTACGATGCCAATTTTAATTACTATTGCTAATATTATACGGAATTTAAACAATTAAAAAGTTTTGATAACATTATTAACGAAACATTCAATGGTTTTAAAATGATTCAGTGCATTTTAATAACATTAAATTGGCACATTAGACATTAGTTTAAGCAACTACACAATCCGTGGACTAAAGTGTTATTTGATCGTATTTATGATACAGGTCGTTATGTTTACTGTTATTGCGGTATCTTTATTGAATTTGTTACAGACAATGTCATTGAACATTATATTATATTAAAATAAAATATTCTTGTAATAAAAATATAAAAAATTAAATGTCAAATGGCCCATAAAATGACTCGTCTTCGAATTCGTCTGTCGAAATGAAATTGCCCAATTTTTAATCAAAATTCACCTGACGGTAAATGGTCCCCATTGCCAAAACAAACGTTCCTTATATCGCAAGTGGACCTCCATGCTTGGAAACTAAGATTTTAAGTCCGTTGTACCTGTTGTTATACTGACTTACTCAACATTCAAACCGAAATACAACGATACTAAATATTACTACTTGGCGCGATAATACAGACGCTTCAATTACAATACTTCTTAGTAGTATGGATTTAGTTTTCTAACAAACATTAATCATTTAAAGGAGAAGTACGCATTTCGTTATTGCGGACCGTATTTTGATACCTGTTTTTTTCCGTTGCGTTCAGTATAATTTTCGCGGGCCTTTTTTCTCAATTTTATTGGAATTGTTTGTAAGTTTTTAGTTATAGCGTACATTGAGGTAAACTTTTGAAATCTGTTATAACTTAATTATGGACAAAAATCTATATTTAGTGTCGATCACAAATGTTTTGACATATATACATATATATGTCAGAACACAATATCAAAGAAGTACAAATTAAAAATACACGAAATGTCTGTAGATATAGAAATAAAAATTTGGATATAGAAATAGATATAGAAATTTAACAATAAAAATATATATGTAATTTGTACCATATGATACTCAGAAATAATACAGCTTTCTAAAAGTGTTTTTTTTTTAATTAGATCATCAGTTCCGCTGATTACCTTTCCAAATTGTACCTCTTTACATTATTAGTATATATCACGATTACGTCATACAACCAGAAAGTTCCAATTCCGAAACGTACCAACGATATTATATGTATCGCAATTTTATTTTGTTCAGTTGCATTTAACCGGGCATCTAGTTCAAGCTACCCCGCTCTTAAAAGTCATTTCGTAACAAAATTGTTATGTTTTTCTGCGATATTTTATATTACTTCATACGGACATTTAAATTTTATGGTAGAGAGATACGATGAATAATTAAAAATTATTAGTATGTCGTTTTATAAAATACATTCTCCTAAATAAAAAACTCTATTCTAGAAAATATGTAATAAAATTTTATCCGAATACTCATTACAGAGTTATTACTTATTATAATTTATTTTTAATAAAACCTTATTTAAAAACATATTATCTTAAAGTAAATGTATTGATGATGTCCTCGAGGTTGATTTCAGTCTGCCTCAAGAGAGCACTAGTGTATGCACAAACAAAAATGCTCTATTTATTCTCTGACTCATAACAAGTTGCCACACGACCGACAAGACAAATGAAAAACTTGCTTATATTTAGAAAAATCTAGACAGATACCCAATATCTTTTTTTAAAGTCCGACCTAGAGATTTAATCCAAGATCTAGATATCTACAGTCTTAAAAGCCAGCAACTAGACCAATCCATCCACTAGACCATCTCTGGTGGATAATGACTATAGTACATTTATTCATATTAATCCACTGGGAGATCCATGCCTAAATTTGAGATGTTTGGGTACACTGACTTTTTACCTGGAATTTTATATGCCAATAATATTAATAACTACTCTCTATAGTTCTATCTATGTATTAAAACAGAAGTTACTAAATGACTGACAAACTGTAAAACATAAATAGCTATCTAAAGGCGAAGCTATCACTGGTAATAATATTTATATAATTTGTAAAAAAACCTCACCAACCGATATTTGAGAGGTTAATTTCATTTTGTAATTTGGTCCCTCGCATTTTTATATGTTTTTCAAATTCATTTCTACGAACGAACAAAGTAAAAATATATAAAAATTTTATTATTCAAGTGAAATAAACAAAAATAAATTGTAAAAAGTACATTTCCTTTCGAATGCATTTATCCAGTGTCGTAGCTGATGTACGACATTTTTATAAAACGATTATTAATTTAAATTTTATTTTGGTGTGGTTAAACTAGTGAACCAGGTTGCCTAGCTACCGGTCATTGCATGAACAAGTGTGGGTCAAATATGGGTGGCCAATTGAACTTGGAACCAATATCACAAACCAATTGGTCTCATATTTGTTTCACACATGTTTTTTTTCTATTAATTTAATACTTCGCTGTATTGATTATATGATAATACAGCGTGTCTTCTGAAATTAAAAAAAAAAATTCAGTGTGCACTTTTTTTGCATTAGACGCCTATAACATAATTAATACCTTAGTAACATTTAAATTAAATTATATCGTATTTTTATATGAAATGCTATAAATGAAATATAATATTCTCAGTTACTATTATTATTTAAATTATTCTGGAAGATAGGAGTGATAAAAAAGCGTTAACCTCAACCGAAGATTGATTTTAATTATTATCTAATTAGTTACACTAATATTTTGACAGTTTTCACATAAAAAATATTATGAATGTCTATTTAAAACTTTCTGCTTGAAAAAATCGACTCAAACATATAGTCAAAATATCTATCTTCGTTGTCATAATAATCGTATGGCATCGGAATGCTAATCTGAAAAACAAAATACCTTAAGCGTCAATGTCAAAATCGTAAGGTGAGAATTGTTATAAAAATAATTATACGATACGTCATGAACTTGTAAGTCGGACAATTCTACTAACAGATGGTCACTTTATCGCAATCCATTCGAAACGTAATCGCTGCCGTTTAGCAGAATAACTATAGGCACAAGGGACATAACATCTTAGTTCCCGAGGTAGGTGACGCATTGGTGATGTAAGGTATGGTAAATATTTCTTACAGAGCTGTAATTTGTATTGTCTATGGGCGATAGTAACCACTTACCATCAGGTGACCTATTTGCTCGTTCGTCTACCGACGTGATAAAAAAAAAGTATTCTTCTTCTGCTAACTCAATGATACCTTTACGGTTCAGTCAAACTTATATAGGAATACTATCATAATGTATTCTATATAAATTTGTAGATTTGTTCCGCAGCTACGATTCAGCTTTGGTATTAGTGGAATTTGTATCGGAATCGAATCGGGAACGTATCGTGACCATTATAAATAACTATACAAAATTAACAGCCTGTTAGACCCATGCAGGTTTCCTCACAAGGTTTTTTTCCTTCACCGCCAAACACGAGATGAATTATAAACAAAAATTAAACAAAATAGTGCTTGCCTGGGTTAGAACCCGCAATCTTCGGTTAAGATGCACGCGTTCTAACCACTGGGCCATCTCGGCTCTATCAAATAATTATACGAATGGTAATTACTATCGTACAGCGTTATTTGTTATTTAAAATAACATCAGAGTAAGATAACAAAAACTGCTGTTGTAATGAACATTAAAATGTCAGTTCAACAAATATAGCCTTTGTCTGATAGTTATTACTAATTATAATATTTATAATTTATAGCATGAAAATTATATGTATGATAAATTATTATGAATGCTCATTACAAGCGTATCATATTAATTTGATCTGTATCAATGCTTAAAGTTAATGGAGTCACACTAAAATATGTCAGGATAATTCTTATTAGGTAAGACTCATATAATCGAGGCAGGCGGGTCACTTAGATTAAAAAAAATGTTACTCATCAACAAGTATAGATCTATTCGCTAACGAAGTTTCATTTTTATTCATGTTTATGTCTAGATGAAATGTTAAAGCTGAGAACCCGTCAAAAAAATAGTGGCTAACAGTAAGTAGCACACTACAAACTTACACGCACATTAGTAGGCGTTAAGAGTGTTGAGCGTAGCTGTCACCCACACCAAGATAAATATCGGCCATTTTTTTAGTTCTTTTGTAGTGCGACACTCTATCTCGATATATAAATCTAAGTATAACTCTAATTTGTAATTTTTGGTGCCTTTACTCTTATCATCTCACCTTGTAGGCACGAGCGTCACTCACGGATACTAATTTACGGCGATATTAACTTTAATGGAGGGGCGCGCCTTCATGAATGAATTGATCTATACTTTATACCTCCAACTAATATTATTTATTGACGGTTGTCAAACATAATATTATAAGTTAGTTGCCACATATCACCGGAATGTAAGAAACGGTCTGTTTTATGTTTTAATTAAAAATTAAACCAATTCATTTTTATTCCAAATATTTTGTTCCGAATCAAAATATAAAAATTATTAATCAGTAAAAGATCCGTGCGGTTTTTATTTCTACAGCGATACATCGAAATATTTAAATACCTATTTATAAAATTATATATATTATTGGCTATAACTCAAACACTTTTTGTACGTACATATGTGTACATTATATTTCATAATAAGTTTAACGAAAGGTTAAGGTCTAAGGCATGGAATCCCCAATTAAAAACAAACAAGTTAGCTTAGTTTTTTACCATTCAAGCAAATATCATATATATGTTATAAATGACGACAGGTTAAATAATAACTCGAAGGTTAATATGAGGAAATTGTCGGTGTCTTCAATATAATTCAGGAAGCACTTTAGATTTGAATGATTAATTTGGTAGGTTTTGTTATTTTATTGGTACTTATATAGAATATTGAATTAATATATGATTTCAATTAAATAAAACCAATGAGGTTGCATTTACACGGAGCATATAATTTATATCCTACTTCTTATTAATGTACAGAAGACTCATAAGAAGGTATTGCGATTCTGTAAGAATTCACTTCGCACCTCACTCGTGAAATCTTGACAATGAACTTACGGCTATATGTCATATTAATACGAGTATCCTATAAATTTTGTAATTATATATAGATTAGAATCAATGTCGCTTATTACATTCTGAAATTTCACACGCATGTTCTGTGGATAGTTTCGAGATTATTCTAGCAGAATACCTCTACTGTTTTTGCCGTTACATTTGATTATTAATGACCTTAGAAGTCGTCTAGCGGGTATTTAGTTAAAAACAACAAAAAAACTACTTATCAAAAACTATATATATTATATAGTATTTTATAATACTCCGGTGGTTTACTTTAAATAGTTTGTTAAATGACGATTGCTTGTAAAAGCCTACTTGAATAAAGTATATTTTGATTTTGATATTACGAAAATAAATATTTTTTAATTATTGATGAAAGCCGTTATTATATTAATTTGCATCAAGAAAAATTGTTAGGTGTTTTCATAAATATTTATATTTTACTTCTTTCCAAGTATGCTATAGCCTGTATTACTTGACGTTTACGATTACTGGGTCTCGTAAAGTTGTATAAGTTGCTGTAGTTTGTATATAAAACATTCTTAACAATCAAACTGATGAAATGTGATTATCAAAACTGGCTACCAGCATTACATTTAGTTTAACGTCACGATTCAAACGTGCATTTATGAGGCCACTTGAATAAAGAATATTTTGATTTTTGATTGACTGAAAACAAATGATTGAAATCAGATCGGTAATTCCTGATCCTGAGATTATCACGTTCAACCATATCACATCATACGTTTATTTATTTTCGTACTTTCGTTTTTATTTAAATATCTAAAACTAACTTGAATGGAAGCGTTACAACTTTCACTATTACCTCGACCTTGTAAATATACTTATTAACATACAGTTGACAGCTGACATGTCTTTTTAGGATACTTGAATCCACCCTTCACTTCTAATTTAGTTGTCCCCTTAGTATATTTTATTTTCTTTTCATTGTAATTTATCATACATATTAAATACTTCCCTTTAAATCGAAGGTGTAAAACATTCCTTATATAAAACGCGGGCTATGCACCTCCTTTTTTAATTATAGTATATCAGATTTTGACGTAACATAACCCGTAATGATCATCAGGTATCTTAACCGATGATAACGGGCTCAAACTTTAGGCAAGCATCATTGAATTTTCATGTGCTTTATTTATGTTGTACAATTTCTTGATCGTAGGGGTTTAATAAATTAATAAAATTAAATTAAAAATTAGAAGACAGACTAATAAGCCCTAATATATAATTAGGGCTTATTAGTCTGTCTTCTAATTTTACATTACCACTTTACTATAAAACTCTTAACGTTACTAATTTTCAGTAGATTTTACTAAAATTTGAACCCGCGATTTCTGGTTAATAGGCACGTATTTTATCTATTAAGGCATCGACTCTTGAATTTGTAAGAAGGTTGATTAAATTTATATCAAATCAAATATCTAAAATAAACAAAAATCAATATACTCTTTATTGTATACTATTAAATACATACATAAGTTACATTATAGGAAGATGCTCAAGAGGCGGCTCCCGCTTATCGCTAAAACAGCGATCCCTTCCAGGCAACCTTTAAATTTTAAAGTAGAATATACATTTTAATAAATTTTTATATTTGCTACTACTATGTTTTGTAATGAAATATAATTTTCAATAACATATATATTTTAGTAAAACATGATTTTATTGACCCTTGTACATTTAGTGTTAGAACTTAAAAACTGATTATAATAATACGAGTTATTATTTATATTAACATAGCTGTGTTATTATTTATGCATTTATAAATGACTAGTTTCCCCGCGTGTGTGGAGGTGGCAGTTGTAGGTATGTCCTTATGCCCCTTATTACCCCTGACAACGAGTATGCAAAATTTCATGATGATCGGTCATCGGTTGAGTAGCTCAGACGCGAAACATTGCACAAACACTTTCGCATTTATTACAGTTAGAAATAGTTAGGAGAGTGTTGGTGTCGAAATTTTTTATGGAAAATTCATATTCATTGTATCTTTTTTGTTCGTCTTTAATATACTTTGTAGTTTGGGTTAGTTTACGTTTTTTAACGGATATATATGGTCAATAAAATTATATTACTTTTGATCTAGTTTAACCTTTTTACGAGTATATCTAATAACTAATAACAGTTTAACCAATTTCAACTTAATATTAAAATAATATAGTTTAAGCAGTATTTAATTAATTGTAAAAAACAGCCTTAACATTTATTTGATCTAACTATAACAAGCATTATATTGCAAGAGAATACAAAATGAAGTTTCCACTTTGCTAAATCTCATCACTCAAAAAGCAAGTAGGAATATTACTTGTGCTTTATTCCGTAAGTTAGCACGTCTTTTATCCTCTGGACAGACAAATTGCTCTGAATACTAAGCTTTTAGTTCTAAATTCAAGTAAATCAGAGACAAAAGTGGAATAAAAAAAATAGTACCTCTGTATCGAATTTATAGAGGGATTATTATTTTTCTATAACGAATATATATAGAACTTTCTTCTAAATATCGTTTATTATTAGATATCGTTTTAAAATTAATAGATTAATAACATAATATTTTAATTTTGGCACAAAAAAATAATAATTCGTAAACATTT
Source organism: Vanessa tameamea (assembly GCF_037043105.1). Lineage (NCBI taxonomy): Eukaryota > Metazoa > Arthropoda > Insecta > Lepidoptera > Nymphalidae > Vanessa > Vanessa tameamea. The sequence goes on from NC_087324.1 coordinate 8,593,858, forward strand.
TTTTATTTTAAGAATATAGACGAGAGTGTATTTGCATTTCATAAGAGCTGAAGAAACATCCCTGTATATATCCCTGTAGTATATAGTTCAGTGCATTCGCGGGGTTTAGAGACGGAAAATATAAAAGTTTCAGGCAACATTCTCAATACGATTAAAACCTCGTTACTGAGATAAATTATTTCAGTTTAAAATCAAAATAAGTTTCGAGAATTTAAATCTAAGCACTTCAAACATAATGTTCATATTCCCTTGTTTATAATTGTTCATGAAGGTCAATTGACATTGCAATATAAACCACACTAATATAATGTCATTGCAAAGTCCTTGACATGCGATACTGAGTGGAAACGAACTCGATACGTATATGCGGTGACCCGACCGATTTATATGATTTCGCATTATGATGTAGATTTGACAGTATTTGCTTGATTATTGACTGCTTCGTTTAGATTAGTATTCGACCTAATTATAAAATGTTGCTATCTCCGAAAATAGTAAAATAATCAAATAAATTGTAGGGTGGTATGTATAAGTATCAAAGTGTTCTTCAATAATAATAACCGATTTCGAATTTAAAAAAATAACTTTAAAAAAAATCGATTGAATGTTGAAACACAAAAAATAAATTACGTACAAGTAACTGGTAATTAGACCTGTTTATAAAGTGTCAGTTTTAAACACATATATGTAATACAGTAAGACATTAACTGCCAAGTTTGGAGTACAAAAATGAAACACTTCAAGCTCCTCTCTTCCCTATTAAACGTCAACGGGACTAAATTGTCAATAAATTGTTAAAGAAATAAATGTTTTTAGTAGTAAATTTTTACTATTTTAAGTTCGCACTTTATCAGAAACAATAAATAACATAGGACATATGATACGTGGAAAGTAATTATAGTCAAGCAATGACTTTATCAAGCAATGTCTTAAAATACATTTGAAACGACACCTCTCTGGGGCTTTCTCTTTTTCAACAATGATCTCTGAATAGTTTGGTCGGTTTTTTATTGAACTTCGGCTGAATGATTATTCTTGGAGAGATATAATAAGATACGTCAAACAGAATTTTACGAAGCATTGATACGATATAGCTTAGAAACCTCAAGAAATCTGAATATTTATTGATGATATTTGGGATTTTTTTTTTAAAAACAATTATTTAAGCTTGTATTTTTAACTAAATACGTGTGGATTTATTACTATTTATTAATAATTAATTGGTAAGAAACCTTGCTCGAGATGTACTCTAGGAAATATAAGCTTGAGTTGTCCCAGTAATATGTTTTCATTATATATTTTTTTCCTTTTCAATAAATACGCAACAGAAACCACAGCAGCGAGTAGTTAACAATTATTATATCTGGTGGTTTCTGTCTTCATTGCATTGCGGCCTAGTTGAATCCGTCGACACTGCGATCAATTAATTTTAGTCATGAATAATTTATAAACTATTTAATACTATTCCATGCGTATACTAATCCCATTTTAACGCGTTTTTATTAACATGTACGTATAAATAAATGTAACCAAAATCTTGAAGTTAAATTCTTGCCCATTTCTGAAGTTTTGAATAAATTGCATAGCACAGGTTCTGAGACGTAAATATTTTTTTTTTACTGAATTGAAAAACAAGTTTTTAAAAGGGAATATAAGGCGTTATTGCTTTTTATTTAATTACAGCATATTTTATTATGTATATTTAATTAACATGTTCGATTCGTTTAACGGACATAATTTACATTATACGTCTTTGTAAGTCACTGGTTCTGGGTTCGATTTCCTTCCACTACAAGCCTTACTTACTTACTTTGTATGTATGTTAGCAGTATAGAACAGATAATACATAAATAAAATGATATTTACTCAATTTACTTTACTCTTTACACACCATTTCAATTACAAATACAATTAAATTTCAAGCGTCAAATTCTTAATTAATTTTTTTTTTTATATGTTATAGGGGGCAAACGAGCAGGAGGCTCACCTGATGGAAAGTGATTACCACCGCCCATGGACATCTGCAACACCAGGGGGGTTGCAGGTACGTTGCCGGTCTTTTAGGAAAGTGTACGCTCTTTTTTTTAAGGTTCCCAAGTCGTACCGGTTCGGAAAAACCGCCGGCGAAAGCTGGTGCCACAGAGTGGTTGTGCGAGGCAGAAAATGTCTTAAAAATCGCGCTGTTGTGGATTTTCGGACATCTAGGTGGTGGGGGTGATATTTTGAATTTTGACGAGAGACCGTAATAAATTCTGTAGAAGATGGAGAGCGATCCAACATCTCTACGCAAAGCCAAAGGATCAAGCAGATCGGAAAGGGCTTGATCGTCGATAATTCGAGCCGCTCTACGTTGGATACGGTCAAATGGAACGGGCTGGTACTGGGGAGCACCCGCCCAGAGGTGAGGGCAGTACATCATGTGTGGCCGAATTTGTACCTTGTAGACGTTGTAGAATTTGTGTCTTAGACGATGGGCCGACGTGAAATACTGTCTTGTCTTGCTGAGCACACCGAGCTTTTTTGATGCCAATTTGGCTTTTCCTTCCAATTGACCGCGGAACTGAACGAGGCTTTAAACATCGACGTCAAGTATTCCGATACTAGCTGTGGCGGCTAACGAAATGTTCTCAAATCGTGGACATACGACAAATGGTGTTTTTTTAGCAGTTAACGCGCCAACGGGCATTAAAATCGCCAAGAATTACGATCTCTGCGGATGGGATCTTCTGTAGCACGGAATCTGTAGTCATTTGGACGTTCTCGACCAGTCGGTCGGATTCGGCATTACCGCTATGGGACTTATAAAGGCACGCGTAGATTCGCGGATGGTCGTCGCAATCTACACGCAGCCAGATAATCGATAGGTCCTGTCCTTCAAGACTGCCGAGGCGTCGAGAGCAGACGTAAACGCATATCCCAGCTCGTGGTACAAAGGAATGATCCAATTTATACCCGGGGTAGGAAAGAAAAGTCGTATTGGCAGGAGAGGATATCTGGGTCTCGGTAAGAAAGAGTAAGGCCGGCTTCGTCGTCTCAAAGTGAAAGTGAACGGCGTTCAAGTTGGAGTTGAGTCCCCTTATGTTGCAGAAGTCCACAGTGAGGGTGGTAGGGGTTGCCTTATGATGCCTGCTCCGTTTGCTCTGAACAGTGGCGAGCGCAAAATTGCCCCCCACCCCAGAATTCGGAGGGCAGCCTGGGCATCCCTGCTCAGGTGGTGTACGTCCTGAGCATGGATGCCCAGAGAGGGATTCTCCACCACAATCGCTGATGTGACCCTCCTGGGGTAATGTAACCAAATTCTGCACAACCATCATGTTTGGGGGGGTTTACACCGGTTTTAAGTGAAAGAGTGGTACTTCCCCGGGCGTGCCGACCCATTCGGCTGCAACCCGAAGGTATACAGTGTGGCACTACCACTTAAAAATGGTGGTAGGGTTGTAATTGTATATGGTGGTGGTGTAGGGCATTGTGCAACTCGCAAGCCCGTCTGGTACTTGGTAGGTACCACACACTCATCATATACTCTACCTCCAAGCAGCAAATGTTGTGTTCCGGTTTGAGTATAACTACCCGTAGTTATAAAGGGATATAACATCTTCTTTTCCTAGGTTGGCGGCGCAATAACGAGGTAAACGTAATGATTACAATTTCTTGAATGTCTATTGGCAGTGGTAGCCACTTACCACCAGGTGGCCATATAAAAACAGAATGAAAATATATATAGCAATAACTTGCGCATTTTATCATATAATAATCTTATGTTGAGTAATATGTCTGTGTTTTGGCCTTATATGTATTGTGAGTCCCAGATCAGTTTCTAATTTCATTTTTATTTCATTTTAAATAAATGCATATTACGATATCATTATAGTCAGCTCGGAAGACACTAAGCTCGTGTCTACAATGGTCATTTGCACATCAAGTGTTACAAAACAGTGACCGTGACCTGGTATTTGGACTCTCATCACTAATCATTGCCCACATATTATGCAGTAAGGCTAACTTTCTACCGAATTAATGGCGTGAATTTGTACAACTTTAATAGATTAATCGTTCGTTATGAACGTACTCGTTTCGTACGAACATAAGAATTGTCTTTTTAATGTTTAATATTGTCAGAAATACCGTTTAAGTTGTTTTTTTTTTTACAACATCCACGGGCTCACAGTTGCCCGTGCTTTTTTTTACATTTTATTTTTATAAATTGTGGCGTTATTTTATATTTTTACTGAACATCAGCAGATCTTCGCTGGACTTCGAGCTTGTCGTCTTCTTGGAAGACGTGGCCCACACTGACATTTTTTTTTTTTTCATTTTAAAATAATATATAAATAGTCCATAATAATTAATATATGATAATATATAATATATAAAAATACTGTATATGGTGATTTTTTTTTTCTTTTTTTAATCCTAATTACTGCAATCCAGCGGGCCCTGCTCCGTGCTCGATCAGAGAGAGCACAGCCTCGTTTAAGTTTTAAGTAGAGACTTGAGTTCGTAATCATTTTCCTTCTAAGCGGCTTGACCGAATTTGATTATTTTTTATTTTTGTTTCTTAGCAAAAGTCAGACTCGGAAGTGGCGCTGTTGCCGACATTATTTTTATTACTTAATTTTTGTATGTATTTTTTTTTGATTTCACTCATCAAATTAAAATATTATTAATCTTATTATATAATTAAGTATCTGCTTTAAAATATTAATAGGTTTTTAACCCCTTAATAATTTAACACAATACATTTTTTTTCTTTAATGACATTTTAATCCCTCATTGCCTAAAAAATATCACGCAATATTTTTTTTTTATTATACTCGTATGAGCTTATATGTATTTACATATTGTTCTAGGCTGTCGTGTTTTGTTTGTCGTTGACAGGCTCGTGAATCGTGACAACCGGTCGCAGTAAACAAACCGAGACAAGCCTAACCACGATGTTATGCAAATTATTTTTATAGCATCAAGTACCGCTATATTTTTAGTGGATTATAAGACTGTTACGGTCTGGTTGTAGGGTGACTTTCATACAAATAATAATTATATTATGTAAGTTAATCTTCACTTGGGCAATGATTGTCTTTTTACAAAACATTAAATGCTCTGATAAAGATGGCTGCAAACAGACTTCTTCGAAATAGATTTCAATTTATAGTGACCTTATGAGATATATAATAAGCTAATATTAGTTAATTTATAATATATTACTAAAATATAATTTTGTATTTGTGTTTTCGACTTTTGTTTATTTGAACCCACTAATATCAGGAACTAAACGTCCGGTTTGCGATCCGTTTCTTTACGTTAAATAGTCCGTTTATCGAGAAAACTTATACTATGCTTTAAAATTTAACGTTGCGATTTTAATCAGCGGATTAGTTATCGTAAATTAATGATAATCAATATAGTGCACATGGTACGAAAATATTGAAAATTAAAAATGATTAATAAAAAAATCTAATCTGTCTGTATATTTACTAGATTATCCTGTACCGTAGATAAAATATTTATTTTAATTATATTAAACTTAAAATATTAAGTAATATGATAAAAATGTTAAAAATAATGTTTTAGAAATAAATATAACCGTTAAATATAAGTATAGTTTGTGAACAAAGCAATTAACGTTGATTAAATTATGTTGTCGTGGCTCAATTAAAATTAACAATCACTAAATGATTTAATCATAACCGTTATAACCTTACTACTGATGCTAAATTGAAACCTTCTATTATATTAAAGAATCGATTATATCGGAACACAATGGATTATTTTATAATCGATAGTAATTTTCAAACAAAAAAATATGATTAGTTTAAAGAGAAACAATAGGCTATTTGACAATGCGAAATGCAAAGAAAATAAAGTGTCAATATATATTACGAGTTTAAAAATGGTTATTTACTAACGAAAGTTGAAAATAATAATTATTTATTCAAAAATCCATAAATAAAATTGCAATTTTTTAAACGTTTATTATGACGTCACTTGCTTGTTTACGTTACGTTTGCCTACTGTTTATGGATTATGTGTGCCACAGATTATAATATAATACAGGCAAGTGACGTCACCGACCCCATTGCAGCACCATATTGTTAAAGTAGCGTTTTCGCGCGCTATTTAAATATGGAATTTTTAATTTGATATTTTTCAGCAAATGTGTACAAGAATTAAAAAAAAAACAACTTTTACTGGGTTCCTTAACCTCTACTAAATAATATAAAATGGATTTTTAAAACCAAACAAATAGCCTATTAATGCTTATGATCGAACCTGTTATCTGTCATATGTCATCATGTTATCTATTAATTCTGAAACTAGTAGCGATATATATATATACATATATATACATATTATTTTAAATTAGTAACGATTGATTCTAATAGCAACTTCATTGAACATTAATAGAATAATTAAACAGCTATATATATTCTTCTGAGTAATACTCTAAATTTATGTTAAACATATAATAGATTTTGGGTATACGAAGTACGCCAAACAAATCTACGGAAATTAGTCATTTCTTTGCACTAAAAACATACAGTCCTTGATATTAAAAAAACGGCATAACGTTTTATAATTTAGCATTATGTATCTCTAACCACAAGTATGTATTTGACAAAATATTTTTTCGTAACTCGTTCAGTGCGCAATGCAACATTGATTTTAAAATAAAGGCAAGCCCACGTTTAAATTGTATTGCGTACATCTTTGATGCTTAATCTTTGTGTAAGTTTCGTGTGTTAAGCGTTATAGCAACTTAGTGTAATTAGCTTAATCCTTTAAATAACAATGCAACAGTTGACTATGCCTGTTTAATGTCATAATTATTCCCATTAAATAAGTAGGTACAGAGGAGTATTTATAAATGTTAGAAGCTCAAGCTACGATAAAATGATATAGCAAGTCCGAATATTTAGAGGTCTCAATCAGATTGAAAAGTTTAATAACAGTCAGAGCTGTAGCTCTTATATTAAAAAATAATAAACATTTAAAAAAAAAGTTTTTAGGAGAATTTTCAACCTATACGGCTATATTTTAAAATTACTGGCAGCGACCAAACTGAATGTAACGAAAGGCTTTTAAATTTAGAAGATAGATCCAATAATACCCTAGTCAGACGACTAAAACGTTATGATTTTATACTTTTACAGACAAAGACGACACGATGGAAAACGAGAAAAACGACAAGGCTGCAGACGAGCAGATATTCTCAGTCTTTTTTTCTCTCCCTCAATCAACAGTTTTTATATGTTTCGCGTAACTATCTAAGATTTTATTTTTTCATTTAAATATATGGAATTTTGTAATTTATAGTAAAATAAAAATGTCTTTTGGGACTTAATTTCAAACTTTTTCAATATTTGCATTCAAATGGTAATAATATACATATACCCACGACTTGTTATAATGCGTTAGGTACAACTATACTAATAAAGAATAAAAAATATAATTACGTTTTATATTTTTATTGTTTAGTAACAGATTAATAGGTATTATATTGTCATGTTTGTAAATATATGACTTTAACCATACAGGACTTTTTTTTTCATTTTAAATCGCCACCTTCCAGTTCTCCAGTTCTCATCAACTAAAAAATAATTTATTTCCATGCTGATAGCGGGTTTTTTGCTAATCATTACGAAAGTATAAACTTTCAATAATGCAAAAAAACGTAAAAATTGACGTGTGACAACACGTTTTTTCTTAAACAATTACTCATTAGTCGATATGCATATTTATAAGTAACATTTTATTTAAATTCTTGGTATGGCTGCTTGACGAGAAAATATTATGCAGTAAAAAAAACATGACCGGTTCAAAAACTCGTAAACGTAATTCTCTAAATTTAAGTCTTTGCAAAGATGACACATTATTGGATAGCGAATATTTAAATACCAATAGTTAAAAAATATTAATCTCGTAAATGATAAGGATAAAATATGAAAATATGTTAATTTTTTGTTAAATATTTTAATTTATCATAAAATAAAATATATCAGATGTTGTAAAAAACAACGACAATATTATTAAAATAACTTGAACATGGATTAATACAAAATATCTTGTAGATTTTGATTACCTTTTACATTTAAAATAAAAAAAAATAAAAAGCCTAAGGTTAAAATAGCATTCACTTAAACGTCAATTTCTTTATATACAGAAGGACAAACTTTAAGTAACCAGCCAATGATTTTTTTCTGAATTAAGCCACAGACAATTTTACTATTTGTTCATGGGTAAACAAAAGGAATCATCACGATCACGACTAGTGAAAAATAACGTGAGTGCTTACACAAAGCAAGCGTGTAAGGCTTCAATTAAAACCGTTGGTTGATATTTGTTTTCCAGAGTTTAAACTTGCAAACAACAAGACAGCGTTTCAGCCACTGAGCCAGCTTGGCTCAAAGGTTGGTAAATAATATTTTTGTTCATAAGAATATTTTTTACAACGCATACATTTAAAACAGCCATAAATAATTTGTGGTCTGGTTAAGTTTGTAATACTTTAAGATACTGACGTTATATTAGATTTATCTCTAAATTTTTTATACAAATTGTTAGCTTGTTTTTTCGATTAGTAGGTATACTAGTTAGGTAGGTATATTAGTAGGTATAAATTTAATTTTAAAACATGATCGAGCATTTCATATTATCTTTTATTAATATTTTATCGATTTTTCTTTGAAAATGTTTACCTTAGTTTTAATTTTATGATACAAAACTCAATTTAAAAAAAAAGTAAACTGATAGTAGATTTCTAAAAAGGTGACCGCTTCGATTTGTTATTTTTTGTTAAGCTTTGGTTTTGCTTTAATGATGTAACTAAACAAGTTTAACGATTACAGAGATGGGTATTTTTATAAATACTTTATATTATAACATATATATTTTTAATGACACAAAACTTATTTCAATTTATAAAAAGAAATATCCATTAGTAACATATTTATCATTGACAGATACTAACGCGAATTTACCTGCTAAAATAAGAAAATATAACATAAAAAAGTATGTAAATAATTTTTAATACAATAATTTATAGTCTGGAAAAATAACAAAAAAGCAAATCGAGATTGGCAAAAACATTAGCTATGTTTTTGCCAATTTCAAACAAAACGACGTGGAAGTGTTCTTAGCGCCAGAAAATAAAATCCCAATTAACCAATTAGCTTAAATTTTAATTATATTAATAAAATATTAATTAAAAAAAATAGAATGGAGATGAAAAGATTTGACCGTTATTTTAAGGCAAATTTTAGTCAATAAAAATTTAAAAAAAAAAACTTTATTTTTAAATCATCGTTATGCTATGCCGTAACAGAAAATAAGTATTATAATAACTGAACAGCCGGATAATTTTTAAATGAATTTTTTGTTACACAGACATATCTGTACCAGACATTAACTCGTTTTCGAGAGAGAAATCACTTTCAGTTGTGTCACTAAAAGTAAAAGTGATATTGGCCAGCAGCGATTTGAAACATAATAATAATAATAATATGCGTTCATGTGCATAATAACCGCCATGAATTATATAATATTAAATTAATTCATGATGATTTCGTCAAGCACCTGTTTCTGTGTTTCATTCAAATTTCTCTGTTGCTTTTTATTTAAGAATTTTAGTATTACAAATCGGAAAGAAATAAATTAAGTATAAGTAAATGAATATTAGTAACTACTTTAAATACTTTTTAACTACTACCTTTGCCTTAAAACTTTAGTCTACTTAAAAAAAAATAGATGATGTTCGAATATCGATTTCAATAAAAAGTTTACAACGATTTACACATTTAAGAATTTATTTTTAAGTAAAATATTGGCGTTCATTTGTGTGTGCAACACAAATCTACGTAACGTATGAGTGAAACGCTTCTGTTAGAAAATGGTTCATTTCTGTCACATATAATGGCAATTGCTTTACATTTTATTTAAAAACAACAATCCAAACCAAAATAAACAATTTATTCTAATTTTAAAAACATATATGGATACGAGTTATTTAACGGTGTTTCTTACCTTGGCTCAAAATAATATTAAATGTAGGTTGTTGACATCGGTTATGTTTAGGTTAACTGATGTCTTAAGATACTTTCCGAAATATTATTAACATACAGCCTTAACATCTTTATTTTAACTGTGTTTATATCTGCTTTAAATTCGACAGCATACAATAAAATGAATTCAGATATTATATTAAATCTTTTATTTTTATATACATTATTTTTAATACAATATAAATGAACTTACCGACGTCTCGCAGATTATTCGTTTGTTTTTGTGCATTGGCCAATAAAACTAAAGATACGACGATAAAAACATTGGGTACTCTATTTAAAAAAAACATTATCATTTTTTATTCACTTCTAAATTAATTTAAAAAAAGAATGCTAGATAAGGACAGCTGCCACTAGTTACGTTTGAAATAAGTAAAAATATTAAATTTAAAAATGATTCTAATTTAGAAACTCGATTTCATTTTCACGTGCAAGCGGCCGCGTTCGAGAGGCGCGTGCGGTGCGGCCTTTGAAAAGTGTGCTTACTGAGAAGAGCCTGCGCCGGCGCAGGTGCGTGCTCGCAGAGAAAGATCTTGTTGATGTTCGCTTTGTGAACAGGGTTAACGAGTGAGCAATGACCACTGGGGTTGCTTTATTTCATTGATATACATACCTATCATAGTCGATATAATATATGTAAATTACGTTTATACGAACGAATAGTTTTACAAAATTCGTAGTGTAGTATAGTTTGTTAATAAAAATTAGTTCTGTTGGTAACAGGTGCTAATCTAAAAAGGTTAAGTTTTAATGTTTATTAATTGCTAACTGTTGTATCATAAAAAGGTTTAATTTGATATTATATGGGAATTAATAATAAAACAAACATAATTTAAAAAAAAAACTTAAATATTCGCCATATCATATATTTTTCCTTATTAATTATACAACTTTGGACCTATTGACATATGTTTAATACTTTGATGCCCAATAACTCAGATGTTTCAATAATAACTAATTAGAATAGCAATAAATACATACATTTAAATGTGCATTTGTGTGAGAAATCAGGAATTCCGAATGAAAAGTCATAATTATACCACTGTGTAAGTTCCCAGTGGATAAGGCCATAATTATACCATTATTTCGCTTCTCATTTTAACCCCTAAGTAATGGCTAGTATTGTAACACTATAACAATAAGTAGTTCAAGTTCTATACAAACCAAACATATACTTTAAGCAGATGTTGGCAATGAAAGTACTCATATCTAATGCCAATGTTTAGTTGACTACAATATTTAGTTTTACTCGAATTTACTTACAATCTGCCGTTTTAATTATGTTATTGTCTGGCGTATGGGCAAATGGCCCTCCTATTAAGTGATCACCATTACCCTTAAGAGATATTAACCATTCCCTAAAACACCAATGCGCCACCAACCTTGTAAACTAGTTACACTGACTCACTTTTTTCATCATGAAATAGTTTCAGCGATTGCGCTGACTGTACCTGCTAAATTACTACTCAATGATAAAATGCAAATTTCTATTAAATTATATTAAGTAGGTAGGTATATAAACAGCAGCAACTACGATGATGACAATTAACATTGATTTATGTGCTCGTGTACTTACGAATAAGTCTCGCGTACCCTACTTGGTGATAGGGCTTTGTTTAAGTCCATCGGAGTAGGTATTACCCACTGGTGGAGAATTTTTCAATCTGCCTACCTTTCCTGTAATAAGTTTACCTATTTAACTTGTCTGTAGTTTATTTCAAACCTTATGTTTTTCCAAATTTCCCAAAAACATGTGCAAATTCTCTGGGCATTGTCGATAAGTATTTTTCGGTGTGCTTCTCGGTCACGTGGATCTCTCCTGTTACATTTTTGATAAAAACTTTGATCGTGCCAGCTGCACACCTTCACTTCAGTTAGGGTGGAAAAGCAAGAACTCATCAAATACTGAAAAAACCGTTGCCTACAAGGATCTGTTAAAGAGGGATCGGTGGAGGTACAATTCCATGTGGCTGAAAGGTTTGTATTTGATAGCATGTCATCTATATTTGAGCAAATGGTATTACTACGGAATTCTACTATTAATCACTGTGTACATATTACAAATGTCTTCTTTGATTGAGACGCCTGTGGTTTTATATTAAGCTATAACACTTCTTAGTGAAATCTTCCGAAGTAAGCACGTATTGATTGTTTATTTAATATAAGGAATAATTGGGGATGGTTTCACTAAAACAATTAACGATAATATACATTAATATTATGTTATTAAATAAAGATATTATCTTCTTTTTATTTCATTACGTATGTTTGTTTGAAAGTTGTCAATGTTTTGGGCTTAATATTTAATTCTTTATAATGACGATTGTAAAGTGCTTAAGGAAGAGCTGTAGTTCGACGAAGTACATTTCCATATTAAATTCATTGCATTTTTTTATTAGTTCTCTATACGTGCTAAACATATACATTAAATGTTTTTTTACACAAATACTAGCGCTAGCTGATTGCTATTTCATTCGTAACGGCTTGCACATAAAATTTATTAAATAATTATATTATTTGTAGCCCTGTCAGTGTAGATGTTATCAATGAGATATATGAGAAGTTATATGTTTTTACTTACGCCAGGAACTTTGTTGTTTTCGGGATAAAGATTGACCTGTAGAAAATTAAGTGTACTTATATATAAACACATACCTTTAAAATAATCTTATAAAAATAAGTATAAAATATGATTGGAATAAATTTGAGTAAAAACTCATCGATTTAGAAAGTTATCATTTTCATTTTTAATCTGATACATTATAATAACAATTCAGTCATAGCCGAAATAGCTCAGTTGGGAGAGCGTTAGACTGAAGATCTAAAGGTCCCCGGTTCAATCCCGGGTTTCGGCAGTATGTTTTTTTTGTAACTTTTTATACCACTAATTTATATAATAATTGTTATTTTAAATTATTTCATATTTTGTATTAACATTTTTAATGTACTTAAAGTTTTTTTTTTATTTACGAGCAATGAAACAATCCGGATATATTAAAAAATAAAACATTGTCAAAAATATAATTTTTAAAATAAGTGTAAATATACTTTATTTTAAATAAATATATGAAATATAAAGTTTTTGAAGATTTTTAGAGTTCTAGTCAAAATTATATACACCAAAGTTATAAAATTTCGATACATAAATGTTAATAACATTTAAATATAGATTTTAATATCTATTAAACATAATAATTTTGTATATTATGTATATTCGCCCATACAACAATTGATAGTGCTCCTAAATATTTTTTGAGATTTATTCATAATATTTATAATTTTATATTATTTCAGAGGGTTTTTGTTAAGCTTGGTCAGAATTTAAGGCTTCAATAAATACATCAGTTCTGCTTCTGGATTTAGTAAATTTAAGTACCTACACAACCTTGTTATTACTTTTAGAAATAGTACGTGTATATAAGAATTTAAAAGGCTAGCCGCAATTATTTCGAATAGGTATTTAAAATGTTTTTTCCTACTTTAAAAAAAATCGCTTACATATTAAATATACATTCCTCAATATATAAAATATTTAATACATATTTGTATTCTTATAAATTAATATATAGGTAAATGATTAGTTATTTTTTTTATATTGGTAGCACTGTTGCTTTGAAAATGGCGTTTTATAAAAACAAACGTCAGTCGTCGACGACAAGTCAATGTCAGAGACTATTTGCAATATCGAAAATAAGTCTGCTCGTGTGTGGTATTTATAATAGGTTGCAAATAATTATAACACCATAAAATGTCTGGTTTTACTGAAAACGCGTTGATACGTAAGTTACAAGATTTAAATTCAAGTCAACAAAGTATACAAACATTGTCTCTATGGCTTATTCATCATAGAAAACACCACGCCGCTATTGTTAAAACTTGGTTCAAAGAAATGCTAAAAGGTAAGTTTTATGTTTCTTTTTCCCGTGTCAACATAGTATACAAATCGTGGTTACAATTTACAATACTTTCTTGTAACCATAGTTTTCATTGCATTCGTCTAATAGGATTCGAATTTAGCTTTTCAAATTGTTTTGTTATTAAATAAAGTGCTATTATTCAATTGTAATATTTGTTTCATACCTTGAATCGTTTCTATGTCAGTCTATTATTCTTATCGCTGTGTTATATAAGCTTTACAATTGAAACATACGAAACATAACCTAAGTTTTAAAATTATATTGTAGCAAAAGATGGCAAGCAGTTAACATTCATGTACTTAGCTAACGATGTAATACAAAACAGTAAAAAGAAGGGGCCAGAATATGGAAAAGAGTTTGGTAATGTTCTCACGGAAGCCCTAAAACATATGGCTAAGACTGGTATCAACACTAAAACCAAGCATTCTCTTCATAGGATATTGAATATATGGGAAGAAAGAGGTGTATATGAACCAGAGAGAATAATAGAGTTTAAAATAATTGGTAAGTACTTACATCCTTACCTCGGAAGCCTCAATATTTTAACAGTATGTATGGAACTAGCACTATGATATAATTAATAAATTGTTGAATAACATAAGCGTTACATTGGAGGCTTTGTTTCATTATGTCTACTATTAAAATGGAAAATAGTAACTACTGAACTTTGCTGGTCCTATACTGTACTGTAATATTTCTTTTGAAAGTGCTTTTATAAATCTATAACAATGAATAATTTGATCTTTTTATAATGTTGAAGGAAAAAAGTTCTTGAAATTTAACATGTCTTTCTGAAGCATTTTGTCTTCACAATATGGTATACTTATTGTCTTCATATATAATTTAATATTCTTAACTTGTGTTCCAGTTGACCCTAATGATGTAGAACTACGTAATGCAATTAAACGAAAAAAAACTGATACAGAAGTAAAAGAACCTGAGAAAAAGCCAAGACTATCAGAAAAAGTTAAAGAGAAAAAAGAGAGACGAAAGAGCGAGTCCAAGACCAACTCAGATGGACTTAATGACACACATTCATCAGTCAGTCCAAATACTCCTCCCGGTGACCCACCGGAGCCCGAGGAACTAATAAAGGTATAAAAGCTTTAATCTAAAAAAAAAATTAAAAAAAAAATAAAAAATAAATAAATTTTTAAAATCGATAATAACTATTACCCTTTGATATTTGTGATAGCAATATTACAATATCAGTGAAAATATTTCAATATTACTTATTGATGACAAAAATAATTAATTCAATTATTTTATTTGCCGAGGCCTTAAGCACACACTTATAAGTTTTTTTTAAGCGTGTGCTGTGTTTATTTCATAAATGCTGCAATAAAGCCCGCGGCTTCGTTCGAGTTTTAGGAGTCGACGTTATAAAAACGCCAAATAAAAAATAGTATGTCCTTCCATGGACTTCACATTTGATTCGTACCGAATTTCGATTTTATAGATTTTATAGACTAGTGGTCTTTATTTCTGTTACTGAATTAACGGAAGACTCTCTCAACTACTTCATCCTCTGCCTTTTCCTATGTTATTCCAACTGCTCATTATATGTGCTGACCCTACCTCTAAATTTGTCTTCTTTTCCAAAATAAATCTTAAATAACATTGCAATATAATATTTAACAATTTAGTAATTTTTTCTCAAATCATAATATGCTCAATAGGGTCCTCATCCATCATTAAATATATAACAAATTAATGATTCTTATTTTACAACAGTTTTCCTAAACATAGCTTCTTAAGTTGCATGCTTGTAGGTTTGTCTTATAGAACTAAGACAGTTTTGCAACCCAAAATATTGAGAAAGGCTAAATATTTAAAATACTTTGATAAATAAACTTTATTTTCAATAACAAACTGTAAATAAAGTTTATTGATGTTTGCAATAACAGTTAAGATATCCTTTTAAACAAGTATTGCCTGTGTTAGCAGATCCCAAAATACAGATATTACTTTTACTCCGAATTTTATATTACTTTTTAAAACCAAAATTATAAAATTCCAGGCCTTATTAGAGTTAGAGTCAAGTGCCTCAAGCGATGAAGCTGTAAGAGAGAGAATAGCATCACTACCTCCAGAAGTATCCGAAGTGCAATTGTTATCTAAGTTAGAAGGTAAATGGTATACAAAGATATTTTGTTATTGTACACTCATTCACAGAACAATTAAAGAATATGTACCAAAATATACAGAAATAAATATTTATCAGACCTCATTGTTTCATTTTTCAATAAAACAAAAACTATACCTTATTTTTTTCCTTAAATCTGGTTTTTTATTTAATTTCATTTTCAGTCATTTAATATTTCAATATTGTTTACATCAAAACAATATATTTCATTCATAGTTTTATGATGATTTGCCAAATTTTCTTCTATTCAAAGCTTTTTAAGAATTAATTACTCGAATCTATAATTTATTATATTTCATTTAAGTTATGTTTATAGTTGTTTTGATTTTAATTATTTAGCTCACTATATTATTAATTCAAATAATCTCTAATGCATAAGTTTAATATAATCCTGACACAATTTTTGTTTTTGTAGCTTAATTTTTTTTTTAAATATAAAATTACAATTTTTAAATGTTCTATGTTATAATCAAAATAATTTTATTTTATTTAATTGTAATATTTCTCTTATAGATAAAGAATCCGCTGTAAGTCTCAGTGCCGTTGTCAATTCAGCAGTGGAACTACTCGCTGAATACAACTTGAGGCTATCCGACGAATTGGAGAAACGAAGGAAGGTCGCGGCCATGTTGAGGGATTTCGAACAGGCTCAACGTGAACTCGCCAAGAAAGCTGAGGCTAAGCTCGAGGTTGGTATATCTATATAATATTAAAACACGTAAGTTTTATTTTGTTTTTCAAATCTATACAAACATTAATACTTATCCGGTTGATATGGAATTTTTATATTACATAATATAGTTTATGGATGGATTGTGTGAAAGACGATATGGCTAGAAATAATAGTACTTATGAGATGACGTCAGACAGAGAAGTATGGAAGAAGAAGACATGCTGCGCTGACCCTAAATAAAATTGGGATAAGGGATGATGATGATATTATAGTTTAAAGTGTGAAGATGGACATATTAATATGAGGCACCTTCTGCCATACAGCTTTTGTGTTTTAAATAATTTAATACTATGCTATGATATCGGTACTTATTGCTACGAATATTTTATAGATTAACTAGCTTACGTATGTTATAACATTCGTTTTAACGACTCGATCAATTTTTTTGATAAACTCGTTGCGGCCGGTTGGCGCAAATCTGTGTAAACCCCGTCCCCCCTTGTATCACTGTTTGCATTACGCAATCAGTTCTTTCAATTTTGGTACAAAACTTGGGCCAATTAAGCCAAAGGTTTGGCCACTATATATATATATACTTACTATGAACAATGGAAATATGAAATTGATTTGGTGATAGGTGAGCTTGAGATTGTGAAATTTGCAATTCCAATTAACGAACCTAATACGAAGTACTTTTAAACTAAACCATTTAATTAAATTCGGAAAGATAAATGAAAATTGATCAACTGACAACAAATAAATTGATTTTCTTACCAAATTAATGAAAATTGACACAGTTATCAATCGTTTTATTAATCTTCCACATAATATTCAATATAATTTATGTTATACCTAAATGAATACATACAATAAACATATGTATTTATTATCGAGTAGTTTTATAATATGGCAATATAAAAAATATTGATTTTGGAAATAATTAACTTTAAAAGAAATAAATTTCAGGAATACAACATAAAACTCCAGAAGATTTACGAAGTTAAGGCTGAAGTGAAGTCTCACATAGATAACCTGCCTGACGTATCGAGATTGCCGGATGTGACAGGAGGCCTAGCGCCTCTCCCTTCCGCAGGAGACCTCTTCAGTATTTGAGAATTAGAGAATTTAATTATTTATAAAAGCAATAATTTTAGGCTGACTTTATGCATACAAATTATATTGTTATAGCGTGACTAAAATAAAATAGTTATAGAGGGTTAACATTTGTCCTGTTGAACGAACGTAGTTATATGAGATAATAAATAAGTTTTAAAACTTAGCTGCTTTATTAATAATCGTTAAGATTAAAAAAAGGCTTTATTTCTGAATCAACTAATTTCATACTCTGCGACGAAGTAAAATATTTTAACAATAACTTGGCTTAATATATAAACAAAGATTTAAAAAAGGGGAGGATAAGTTCAGAATCATTAACGTGGTGCCTTTGCCCAGCAGTGGGGTATTAACTGCAGTTACATTGTAATTCATGATAAAAGACAAATATGATACGAGGTCAAAGCTTTGGCGTACATTGATACAAATCAACATATTTGCGTTGAAAATATCGAATTTACATCTCTACAATTCTACAATATCGAATATGTACAATTCAATTAAGAAATAATATTTTACACGTTTAAATGTGAACTAATTTTTTTTTATATTTTTTTCTTTTAATAATTATATTTAATATGTTTGAAAATAGTCCTTTGCTAAAATGTAAAAAAAAAAAACGAAACGTGTCTATGATGTACGAATTTAAATTCATAGTTCGTATTTTTAAAAGGAAAGAAATAGATAGGTGGTTTTCTGTTAATCTTAAAACATAGTATGCTTAGCTATATCGTAAAATCTCTTGCATTCGTCTCTATATAAATATAAAGACATATTTCACAGTAGATTTTTTTTGGCTATAGTATCCATATCTAAACGTTATGTAGGAAGTTCTAGTCCTCCCTATTTTATTAGAAAAAAATTGTGTGTTTTTATACGCAGTCTTAATTATATTAATAAGAATTACAGGACTAAAATACTTCACATAAAAAAGAAATACTTTAAAATGCTTTGGTCCAAATTTTTTGACTTTGAATTAGTTATATAAGGAGCATTGACAGTTATTGTGGCAGCGATTTTGAACTCCGCTTAATTGTCAATATACTATGTAAAATATCGGTAACGTGGTAAATTAAATACATATGTAATACCAATGCTCTACTTGGTTGTGCTATATGCGATCAGAATCATTTATATATCTGGTTTATTATATATTTGGTTATGGTATAAGGTGGTAGGGCTTCTTGGTAAAAAGGCCTCATGGAAGGCTCATCATATATTCTACCATCAAGCAACAACACGTAATATTGTTCTATTCTGGGTCGTAGGGTGCGTGAACCAGTGTAACTACAGGTACAAGGGACATAACATCTTAGTTTTCTATGTTGGTGGCGCTTTGACGATATAAGGTTTAATATTTCTTACCGTGGCAACGTCTATGTCCTTTCTTACCGCTTCTATACTATGGTGGTCATCACTAATCAGCAGGCAGCCAAATTTTAATATTTAAAAAAAAAATAGAAAAAATCTATACATTTTGGTTTATAAACGTAATCGACAAGCGGTTTGTAACTTTGTCTATGCCCGCTGTAGTAGTTGTTAGTAACTAGCTGCTGTCATATAAACTTTGCACAGCTTGTATTATCAGCCCTATCCGTATTTAATTTTAGCGCTCGCTGTTTGTTAGAAGTGTTTTTTTGTTCATTTCTTAAGATTTATAATTGTTAACTAAGCAACCTTCTCAAACATATATATGATGTTTTATTGAAAATAGTATTAATTTTTACAGACATAATATGATAAATGTACTGTGACAATATCGACACCTTATAATGACATTTTATTGGTAGACACGTTCAACACTAGAATGATTGAGTTAAGAAGAGATTTTTTCATTATTTAGCATAAAATTTTGAACATTAATCCTAATACATTAAAGATGTGTGCGTTACGCAAATGTATCCAAGTGTATTTTTAATATCAGAGACAATTTTATAGAGCAATGTTTCATAATTATATAAATCTATACAAGCAATAAAACCTCGAATTAGTCACAATAACCACACTAGTAGCAGCTAGAGGCTTTCAAATTAAAAAGAATACTGTAATCACTTTCTTCATGGTATTTCAATAATTATAAAGTGATATAATATCGTTGATTTAACGCAAATAAACTTGATATTTGAAATAGTTTGAACTCGATCGAATAATAATTCGGTTTTGTATATCCATAGACATTTCATATTAATAAATGATGCTTCGAAGCAATTAGTATCTTTAGTCTATAGATAAAATGTCATTGACTATCTTAAATTAGATTTTTTTAAATTATTTTATGTATGTATGAATGTATATGTACGGACACAATAATTGTTTATTTGAGAAAAAAATCACAATACAGGGGATAACGTGTCATTTATATGAGTTTATGTGACGTAAATGGTTATTAATTAAGTTTTTTTTTTATTCTTTTTGTTGGTTACAATTCACCGTCTGTAAGTTTTTAACATTACAACCTTTTTTAATTTTATTTGATTTTATTTGGAAAGACAGCCATTATAATGATCTAGTTTAATAATTTATGTTCATACCAAAAGTACGACAAATCTTTAAGAGTATCTCTTTTGTAAAACCATACTATAAAATACACTTTAAGTTAAAATAGATATTATGTTATATATCTTTGACATTTTCAATATTAGTACCGATTCTGTTATAAACAATATTCATAGTCCATTTCAATGGCAGGTCAAGATAAAAAAATACAACTTTTTTTTTTCTAATTGAATAACCTTAAATTGTCATGACATTGTTCGAGATCTAAAATAATCCATGATATTCATTATGAATTCGCGAAGAAATGGTGTGTTGAATATTAACGAAGTTGTTACTAAAACTTTGAAAGTGTAGAAATTAAATTAGTTAAGTAATAAAAATAACTATTCCGCTCAAAAAATGTGAAGATTGCTTGGCAGAATCGGTATTATAAAGCAACTGACACAAAACCGTTTATGTAACTTAAGACTAAAAGTTATACACAAGTATAATGTTTTTGTGAGTTGTAAAATCAAAACGAATCGTAATAGTTCATTGTATCGTTTTATCTAGTTATTGGTTAAGCTGGCCAAATAATAGAGTTTTTAGTTTTATTTGATAGTTTAGCTAAAATACATCTTGTATTAGCTGCGTGTTCATTTTAATAGAAATTGTACATAATATTTTTTGATTTATTATCTAAGGTAATACGAATTAATTACAATGAATATAAGATGAAATGTTTACGTTTCTTATATATTTTGTGCAAATTCTATTAAAATTAACGACAATTGTATATCGGCGATATAATAATAAATTTTGTTATATTAACACTACTTGTGTTTTATTTATTTGTTTAATTATAAAATGAAATGCTGAAATTATTAATGTAGCGCTCTGCGTTATTAAGCCCCTTGTGTTCGAGCTGTCGCCGAAATTCGTTCACAATATTTTTTGTAAATTTTAGGTAATCGTATTACTATGAAATTTGCAGGTTTCGAACGTATATAACTTTTATTCTGTAATAAAAAAAAAATCGGTTGACAAAGAGGCAAAACAGGTATTGAACTGTTTTGTTTTTGCCTATAATAAATAGTACTCATAATTAAACGGCAGGAGATCAGTTTATATTTACAGAAAAACCTAAATATGAACTCAAAATATTTAATCGTAAAATGAAAAACAATTAACGAACAGCAACACACGCGAAAAAGCAAAAACTCTCGCCAATTTTAAAAAAGGACTTAAAAAATCTCTATTAAACAGGCAATAACAAAACATATCAGTACATACGTTCAGATATTATATAATATTCTATCTGTACTTTGGTTATTTTTTTTAAAACAAATAGCGTAACGTCAATGACCAATCAAATAAACACAATTGTACATTGACATCTGTACAAAATATATTTTAAAATTATAATGTTATTAGTATAAATATTTATTAATTAAAATGACCGAAAGCTTGGTAGATATTCCCTTTTTTTTCAATACAAATAAGTTTTTTTTTAAATATTTTATGTATTCTAATTTAATTCGTTGCAGAGTAGTCGGACAAAAACTTTAACGGAGTCTATCGAATCGGTGTCGACTCAAGAGCCCTTGGTTATTAAAAATAAATTATTATTTTTTATATACATATAGTATCTATATACATTAGTACATAGACAAAAATTTGGCTTTTATGGTATATTATGTATACCTTTTACGCATTCAGTACCTATAAATTTAGACCTATAACATTGTAATACACTAATTCAGAACTCGTATTATTCGTCAACGTCACAAATACGAAATCATAACATATTTTTGCTCTGTAAAAAAATTTGAAAATATTAAGTGTAACTTGTCACATTTAATATTATCATATTTCAAATTAAAGTTTGAGTGCGGGTTGGTGTTTTGTGCTCGAATAACAAATACAGAATCAAAGCGAAGACTTATAAAAACCTATTAGACATATTGAAGTACGACTCACTGAGATCCGACTGCAGCAATTTGAATAACGTTCTTTTAGAGATTCGTGGTTGTTTCATATTGATTTTTCAGCTTTTGTTTGTTTTTCTTTTTTAAGTTACCCTATTTTTATTAATTAGCTTATGTTTTATTAATTCATATATACTTAAATACTGGTAGTCCTAGTTTGAGTTATAATTTTAGCCTTATATGTTTTCGTATAGTTTTATTTTTTATGCTAGCTGTAACTACCTTTAAGTGAAATTATATGTATAATTGCAACCTAAGGATAGATACATTTTATGTAAAATATCCACATTTAATTTTGTTGGTGGTTCTTTAATAAATAAATAAATAAAAAAAAAAAGAAAATATAGCAAAGTCGCTGAATCTTCGGCATCGCCCGCGAGGGATTCAGTTTGTTATGACAATCCGTCAAGAACTTGCATACATATCCTAAACTAAAACTTAACCCCATTGAAGGGTAAAAAAGTAGCCTTGGGGTTCAAATTTCGTATCAAATTTAATCGACATTTGCTCAGCGTTTTACCCGTGAAAGCGTAATAAAGGGAATGACAAGATTTACTTTCGTATTTATAATATTAGTATAAATTTTCCAATATATCTCTAAAATCTATATATTTAAATAATTTATGTTTTTGCTAGATTCAAGATCGATGGACTAATAACATAAGTTACCGGCAACTAGTGATATCTTCATGTATCGGCATCGTCCAAATGTGGTGGCATCCTTATATATATGACTTAAAGCGTCTCGTGCCATTTCTCTTCCTTTATAATGTATTTAGCGTGTTCTTTGCATATCCTGCATTCTATATGGAACTCGCTTTAGGAATTGTTACAAAAAAGGGTGTTTTGAACTGCTGGGATATGGCTCCTGTTGCGAGAGGTAACTTTACAGAAGCAAATCTTGTAAGTTATTAATTTGAATGATACAAATAACAAATCATTTTTGAATTGGTAAGAAATAATTGGCCTAATTTATAGTAGAGGAGTCATTAAGCCTTTATTGGTAAATATTAAGTGTCATTCAAAACTACATACAGGTTATAAATAGGTTATATTAAAAATATTTTATTATTGTTTTTTTAGGTATCGGTGTTGCTATGATCATATCGTGCACATTTATGGCCTTATCGTTAGGGGCAGTAAGTGCCTGGTGTCTCGCTCTAGTGGTTCATTCAATTCACTCGTTTCTACCATGGCTCCACTGTGCTTCTTCTGCCCACCCGCCATGCGCGGCGAGACATAGACCGCTTCCGAAAGGAAGTGAAACGCCGGCGCAGTCGTTCTTTTTGTTAGTTGTTTTTTTTTTATTTAGTTATTATCGAATCACTAAACACACAAATCACTAAACATTTAATTTGAATAAGAAGTTAAACAGTATAAACACTAAACATGCTTTAAGTTTAAGTATGAGATGCAGAGTTTTGCGAGAGTGAATTTTCATGGTTGAATAATTCCAATTTAAATTTTCAACAGTAATTTTGTATTAAACCTAAAACGTGACGGCTTGCAAGGCGGACTCGGGAACGTGGTATCCGAATTGACGGTGTACTACGTCATATCCTGGGTGCTGGTCTACTTCGTGTCTTGCAAACGAATATACAGTTACTCAAAGGCATGTAACATCATAATTATGTATACCTATGTTAATGGCCGTGACTTGAAGTTCCTTGAAATTCTCTTCCACGTTTTCGTTTCGATATTCTTGAAATTATTTAAAGAAATAATATATAGAGCACTGCTGGTAGTTGAGTTAATTCTAGTTTGTTTTACTCTTGTTATTTATAGTATATTTATAATTATTTTATCTATAAAATGAAAAACATACGCCATGATTATAACGAACTTGTTTTGTTAGATATTCGTTACTAAATTGTAATCAGCTATCATCAATGTAAAAGTTAGAAATTTACTAAAATAATTTTGTTAGTGTGTATAAGATTCTTCATTACTTTTTACTTTAGTCCGAAATGTAATAAGATCAGTTCATGTATTATAATTTGGAACTCACAAGTATATGCGCAAATATACGTCCTTGAGAATCCTTGAGACTGGTCGGGAGGAACTAATAATAAAAACTATTAAACAATCACTTAACTCCAGAATTATAGGTGTATAGTAATTGCTGCTTTATAACCTTGGTGTTAGGTCTTCTTGTTGAAAAGACATTGTGGAAGCCCGTCTGAGTAGGTATCAACCACTTATAATATATTCTACTTTAGCTATTATATAATGTTGTGTTCCGGTTTTATAGGTGAGTGAGTTACTGTAACTACTTATATGCAAAAGGGACATAAAATCTTAGTGCCAAATGTTGGTGTTGCCGCATTGGCGATATGGAGGAATAATTGATATTTCTTGCAGTAGGTACTAATGCCTATTGGCAGTAATGACCACTCACCAACACGTGGTCCATTTGTGAATACGTCTATATGATATAAATGAAAAAAGATTTAGTTCTTTTATTGTTCATAATCTTCATTTTTTAGTTGGTGCTATTTAAAGATCTTATAGCTTTCTTCGTGATTGTGAGCAGCGCTGCTGGTGTGGTCAGATTGAAAGGGTCTTCGAGAATGTTCTATGAGTGCGATTGGAGTGTGCTCTATGATGGTTTACAGGTGATTAATTATATTAAATATCATGGTGTATCTTTACACATTTTATTTTAATAAAATAAAGAAACCTCTATAAAACCTCATTGATAGGGGTAAGCGTTTAACTTACTGAAACAGGATGTCGATACTGAAAGAGTTTGATATTTACATTTTCTTTTATTATTCGTCGACAACAAATATACTTATTAAGTACTACGATTATTTGATAGTTTCGATAATTTAGATTCAGTATATAATATGCATTTGTAATGTTTTGTAAATAATGTTATTGTAAATTAATATTTTAGATATGGCGTGATGCTCTCGAATATTGTTTCGTTCAAATGGCTTTGTCTCAAGGTACACTGGTAATGCTCGGTTCATACTGTCCGAAACAGAAGCACATGCTTGCAAATACGTCGATGTATGCATTCGCGGTATCGAAACTTAGTTGCACTGCAAGTGCACTTATACTTGGAGCTGCTCATGGTGCTTTGTATAAAGATTACGACAATAGTACAAATATATGGAAAGGTAATTTGGAAGATTTGTAATCAGGGCCGGATCTACCGTATGGCTTTTTGGGCTTCAGCCCAGGGCCCCATGGATTCAAGGAGCCCCAGCTAAGTCAAGTCAAGTTAAAGTCAAAAATAGACGAAAGATTCACCTTCCAGAATTAATAGATTCATATTAAGTTTAATATTATTTAAATAATAAGCCTTCTGCCTTATGCGAATTATCTCAATACCTACCTATTTACTTAACGAAAATAATTATTATAGGCTCGTCATCATCATTAATAATTTGGGCAGATTATGTAACAAGAATACCGGGAAGTCAATTTTGGTCCGTTCTTATATTTTTCACACTTTTCGTTCTCTCAATATCTTCCACGGTAAGTGATCAAAGGCCTAATCATATTTATTCCTAATTTTATCTTCACACTAATGCGAATTTAGATAATATATTGAATGCACATTCGTAACTACACCTGTTTTAAAATACAGAAATATAGTATAATCTGATAAATTTTATAAGGCTTTATTGGTGCAAACGATCATGTCAACATTTACTGGACGTTTAGTACGAAAGATCACATGGGCGTTCCTTATACTGATCTGCGTGTTGTTCTGTTTCATCGGAATCATCACTTTATGTACACAGGTAAATATTACCTAAACTTAATTGTGTTAGATCAAAATCTATTTTCTAAGCAAATCGCATTTTTACTTTTTAGTATTATAATATGTACGGCTGTTACTAAAATGGTATATCACCAGTAAAGTGATGTTAATAGATCTGTCTTACGCGGATTTTAATTAAGTATTAAATTTATCTTATTTCGTATATTATCCTAAAGATTTACAAGCTCTTCAAGTGACATTTGTACGATCATCCATATACAGTGTCTACTTGAATTGTCAATCGAAAAAAATATGCGTTAAAATTATACGAACCAGCAAACGCTATTATTAGGTATTGCCGCTATCCCATCTTGGGCGCCAACATTTATTTTTAATTCAATATAATATTACCGTCTTTCCTTTCATAGGGTGGCATGTATATCCTTAATTTTCTAATGACTTGGCCTGTTTCCAAGCCACGAACGCCAATTGCGGCATTTGTAGCCATAGTAATTACCTACGTATATGGACAGACAACGTTTTGTGAAGATATTTATTTTGCCGTAGGAGAATACCCTTGTGTATTTCTGAGGATTTGCTGGGCTTTGGCGCCAGTACCACTTTTGGTGAGTTAACAGACGAGTGTGTACATTTATGATTTAGCTCTCATATTCTAGAATAACTTGATCAAAGATTGAAAAGAGCAACTAAGTATGCGAGTTTCTTGCCGTTTCTTCTCGCTGGAGGCTGCTTTCCGCAACGGTGGTATAGTTGAAATATTGACGATTAAAAAATGCTTTATTTTATTAAATTAAATTCAACATAATTTTATAAACTTAATCGTTTCGTACAACTATACATGGAAGTGTATATTGTAGCGATATTGTTGGTAAAAATGTTTTTCTTCACAGATATTTTTTGTGTCTGGGATAGCGTCTTGGCCACTAGCGGATATTGTAGCGGGTTGGATACCAGTGATGCTTACTTTAGTACCCGTGGCAGTGTACATGATATTTTACCTTGTTTTCAAATTTAGAGTTCGGGTATGTATTTTTAGATAAAAGTACCGAGACATAAAATATTAATACGTATTATATAACTACTTATTAGGGCTTTGTGCAAGTCCGTCTAGGTAGGTACCATCCACTTACATTTTCTACCGCTAGGTTATTTAGCTATGACTTAGATTTACTAGTAGGCTTTATGCCAAAGCACTGTAACAATTATGCACACATAATAATTATACAAAACCATTTAGTGAACATATATATGTAATATTTTCATTATGAATTTCACAGCAAGTAATAAGTCGCTCTATATATTGTCATGTTTTCAGGTATTGTAAATATGTATATTTAGACATATTTTTGTTTCAGAATATTGTGGGCACTGAGAAATGAAGAATTAATTATTTATATTTTATAATGCTGTAATGCTTACGATGCCTTTTACTTTAAAAAATTTTTTAATTGAAATTGAAATAAAAAATCAGAATGACACCATATTTTATTCACAAAATTTTCATAACACCAATTTGTTACCAAAATAAAGGATTATTTTATTAGTCATACACACATCCACTTCAACAACTTAGGAATCTGACTATAATGGATAATGCTCTATTTCATTTCCTTTGATCTTAGCATTCGCTTCATCCATTATATCCAGTTGTTTATTTACATTTCAAATAATAGGTTAAACGAAATTAATTATCCTCTACAAGAGCTGTAACTTGAAAATAATTATTCATTTCGTTTTAAAATTATCAATTTTAAAATATTTAAAAATATCTTTTTATATAAATAACCGGTCTGGTAATATATTATTATAAATAAATGTCATAATTTTTTCACAATAAATTACAGCTATCGTAGTGAATATATATTCATAATTATAGTCATTGGGAAACACTTTTTAATACAGCCATGGAACTTAAAACTAATATTAAACATAACTTAAATAATGATCCGCTCATATAAAAATAATGATAAGCATACTGCATGTTTAAAATCTAAGATAGACCGCCGAGTGCTCATTGGAAAAAAATCAGTAGTGTATATGAATATTTTTAATCAATTGCACATATTGTTTGAATTTGTAAAGCTATTTCGTATAATTTAGTTGTTAAGTCTTTACTTCGATATATTTCATTGCACCGAATATAATTGTTTGAGACTAGAAAAAATGTTTTAATATTGCTATCGACTGAAAACTAAAATGTCTATTAGTAATGTTGCTTTTGTCACAACAGATGCGATGAAGACGCTACGGTGTAGCGCTGTCATGATAAACTCGTAAATATTCGAAACTTATTAAAAAAAAATAGATATATATCTATCATAAACGCCCAAGTATTACTTAATGATTCAATAGAAAACAAATATGCTTCATTTTTAAACTCTCATTGTTAAAAACAGTGTAAAACGTTAAAAATAAATTAGGATTACATATTTAATAATCGTACAATATCAGAATCAATCCTCATTAATAGTAGACACATATACATCGATATATTCTTTTAATGATAAATTCATTTTTTAATGACCCATTATTGGCACAGGAGCATTAAGGTAATACACAAAAAGCTGCATTCTAAAATTAGTAATAAAATTATCTCATATTCACTCACAGTTGTTCAGACAATAATAACTATATCAGGAACGTTTACTATTCAGTACACAAACTAATTTACATTTTAACAGTTTATTATATCTACACTGAAATTGGAAAAATGTGATAAAAATTGATACGTTATTAATTGTTATGACGGCTCGTATATGGCCAGCGGTCTCCAACGTTCGGTTCGCGGTAACCGTAAACGTGCTGGATATAGCCACTAAATTTACGCAATATTCGAGAAGGATCGGATATTGGTAAACAATTACCTAGTTTTTGGCCTTAAATGAAGCCCTAAAGTTCGCTTGTTTTAAATCATTGGAAAGAGGCAAGTGGGATCAATGAAAATATCTGAACATTATTTTATAACATTAAGATGATAGGATTTGTATTCAAATAATGTACAACCAATTTTTATGGCTTTTAGCTATTCGTTTTGGTCCAAAATTTTTATTTATAAGTTAAATTCGATTTAAAAAAAAATTAAAACACTACAGATCGTCTTCATAAGCTGTATCGTAATTACAATTTCAAATCAGATATAATCGATACACCTAAAGCATTCGTAAATTCGGCACATTCCAACTCCAGTACACATGTAACAATAAATATGCAACGCAACTTAGACAAAATCAAAAGGCAGGCCATCATTACAAGAAGAAATCTTATTCTAAAGTGCTCAATAATAAAATTACACACCGGCATTTGGGGACCCCTTGCTCAGTCTTACGCACAAGAGGAGCATTACACATAATGGACTACACTTACTCATTATTTACAAATATATATAAATATATTTTGCATTCATTCTTAGTCTGTTTTACTCGAGCAAAACAACTAATCTTTACAATATTCATTATACCATAATATGGTATGTCGAATTTACATTTTTACAATCTTTTAATGAAATTGATATTATACTTCTGCATTCAAGAAGTACAGGAATTGCATTGTTTTATCAAATATCACAACTCGAAACAGCAGATAATTTCATTTTTTGGTGTATGCTCCACTTCAATTTTTTTTTAAATACATGCAAATAATTCCGCGTCATCGCAAGGAACATTTAACTTAAAATCGATTTGTGCAAATATCATACATATTATATTGTGATCTGTAATTTAAAATTTATGTCAGCTCTACCAGAGAGCTATTTGGTTATTTGATATTCTGGTATTTAAAGAATATGAGCCTAAACCATACTAAAGTACAACTGCCATTAGAGATAAATTAATTTATAATCATTTTTCTAAGGCAGTTCAATTATAGAATATAATAATTAATCATGGACTCATTTCAATAAATCACACATTTAATGCTTAAGTTAAAGTAAATTGTATTTATACTCTTGGCTCAGATTTTACTCAAAAAACTAATCATATGTAATGGTGTGTGTTATATATATAATAATAATGCCATTACATCACTAACTATATACTATGAGCTACCCAAACTCCAAATAAACGAATAACAACAACCAAGTTATACATATAAAAGCTTAGAACGTTAGTCATATATAACTCTGTACCAAAAAATTATGAAACTAAACCTATATCAATCTTCATTATGATAGTAGTTAAATTGACTAAGTTTAAGACTAAATATTTTTTATTACAATTGGACTGGAACCAAATTGTGTTTTAGATCATTTTTTTAACACTTAAGTAAAAAGCTCTATTTAGTAGCAAACTCAAAACTTTATTATTAATTTGATTCTAGCAAAATATTTTTTTAAGGCCTTGATATATTGCCTTTAATTTCTAGTGAGTAAAGTTACATACACATTAAACATGTGATTCCAACAACATTTATTTGAGATCAGCAATCGCAACAGATCGTAATCAATACATTGTTGATTCTTGATCTAAAATGCAGCTACGCTCCAAACTAGTGACATAAAACAAAATTATATTGTTAAATACTTGTAAAATTTCCATACACCCCAACAGAAAATTACGCATTCATACACAATACAAAAATTTCTTTACCAACAATAGAAATGATAGATCACAAGTTGATTTTGAATAATATTAAAAACAGACGTCCACAGAGGCCAACGGCGAGATAACATATATTCTATTTAAATTTAACACTTACAATATAACAATATTTACGACTAAACAATCTGTAGTAATCGTCCTTTCACATTCCATATCACAATACCAAGGGCACATCACTCACTGCCTTACTTTCAGTCCGTCGAAGCACCGTTTCCGTAAACTCTAACATTGAATAATCCACTCAAACCCTTACATATTTAATTAATCTAGGACGAAATCTTTAAGTCGAGTTGTTCCATAGTTCATACATTCGCATATCCTTTAAAATGCAATCTGGTGTAGAATGCACAATTTGTTTTTATTTACACTCATCGACATAAAATTAGCATGCATTGGCAGCACAGAAAAATATAGTTATAATTTTAGTACAATATAATGCAAAATATAAAAGATATGCAAATAGTTGAATAAAAGCAAAAAGTGCACCTCCTTTCTACTATCACAACAATATTCAATCTTTGTACTTTACATCAATATTGAATAGTTGATGCATGATTGAAAGAATGATGATCAATACAGAACCATGTATGAAGTTTTACATTATCATTCATTTTTTTTTATATTTTTAAAAATTTATAACACAATTCCATATTGTCAAAACCTTATATCTAAAAAAGGAGTTGGATAAACATATCAACATGAAATATATTCTATAGAATTATTAATTTACAAATCTTATGTACATTTTAGAAATAAAAAACTTTTAGATTGTTTCACATTTTTCACAATTACAGCCGATAATGACAACCGGTAACTCAAAGAATCTCCACTCGAGTAATATACATGGACAATATTTACATACATGTAATTTTTCCTAATATTATATGACTCGCAAGATATAATTTTATCGAATATATTTTGTGATGAAATATATGCATTGATGAAACAAAATATCTCTAATTTGCACTCTATACAAAACATTTATTTACAGCTTGTCTTATTTACACTAAATTTAAATAAGATTAAATTTCTTAAAAAGAAAATATACACAACTTAAAAAAGGCAGACAGTTACTTTCAGTGAAAAAATAACAAGAATCATGAAATATTTGTGCCACAAAATAAAATGCAAACTAATTATTCTTTCAAATCAATTTTAAATGTACTTACATTAAATACAGTGAATTCGTTGTGCAGTAACAAGTCTTAGACAGGCACAGATAACTTATTATATACACGGGCTCACATGAAATCACTTCACAATAACACTAATGTAATATTGTCTGATATATTTAGGCCTCCAATACCTTACTCTGGTTTGCCGGGGGGACGATGTGGAACAAGTGTGTCGTGACGACGGTACATCAGAAGGTACGGCATTCGTGGAGGCTTTGGTTTTAACACCTGAGAATCTGTCACTTGTGTCACAGTTGAGTCATCATACCTTGAAATATAATAAATCAATTATTAGTAACATTGTTTTCTTATATTAATTTAGTTTTCAATGAGTTTATTTACTCAGTCAAGATTGTCTACATATGCAGCGATTTATATCACTTTCAGAGACGAAAAATATGTAACATCATTGTAATTATTTAAAAAATAATGTTTATCAAGAATAATTTGGTATTTAATAGATTAAGTAATTATCTTATGTTTAAAATAACAAAAGTTGCTTATTCAAATATAGGTTTTATTTTAAACAATATCAGTAAGCATCTTCTTATTTGCTTAAACCTACCTACTTTAATACACAGCTTAGTACATTCCGTTGTTTTATTTAAGTCAGAAATCCCATAGTTAACAATTACATTAATTAATTTGTATAAATATTTATCTTACCTTATCCAACCAGCTTGCCCGTGGAAAGTGTCTGTAAGATAATGTCCCTTAACTGCCTCCACTCCTTCATGATATACAACTGCAAATAGCTTGTAGAGACGTTGCTTAGTTGTATGCTTAGAAGACATTATTTCTGTAAATATCATACTACATTTTAGATATTCTGTATATAAGTGTGTGTGTAATATTAGTATAATTTTAGTTACTCAGTCATGTTTGTCCACAATTTAACAATTATATTATTGCTTTCAGAGACGAAAAATAAATAGCATCATTGTGTAATAAATTTTAACATAATATACTTTTTCAATTTAAAAATGGAAATGTGAGCATTTCTATAGTAAGTTTGATTAAATAACCATAAAATTATACTTGTATAAAAATATATATTATACATACTGGGATCAATCTTAAGATCAATAGGGAAGTCAATATTCTTGACAATTTTTGCTGTGTGACCTTCGGCATCCAGTTGGAAGCACTTAAGGTGCAGCAGCAACACCACTGGCAGTTGTTCTAAAGAAAGCTGCTGCCAGGCATCAGAGACACCTTCTAGAGTGTCCTTGCCCGCTAAGAGTTCTAATGCATCTTTAACGGTGTTGGAACGCTGTTGAAAAAGGGTAATAGTTAATAATTATAATTTCATGCTAAATTAACAACACAAGTTTCTGTAATAATATTTTTTTTATTCATATACTTTTCCTGTTTGGTTATTGAGGAAAATATCTTGAGGAAGCCTGCTGAATTTTGACTTCATGGCAAAAAAAAAAGGACTTTATCAACCAATGCTGAATGACATTCATGCTTTCTAGTTATGCAAGATAACAATTCATGAGCGTTTTGCCCAGAATAGGGTCCTTTGAAAAATGTTGACATATACGTCTACTATAATTTATTTGCATCAATAATGAGTTAATAGATGAAAGAACACAAAAAAACAATTGATTGTCCCGAAGTTATAATGTACTCATAAATCGTCTAATTATACGAAAAAAAAAAAAAAAAAAATGTTTCAATATTGATAAGAAAATAAGTTTAGTGTTGATGGAGCTGCTCACTATCCCTCACCTCAATATCGAGTTGCAATGTGAAGAAAGGCTGCACGGCGTCAGTGACGTCGTGGTGAGGAGCTCGGTGCAGCCGCAGGCGCGTGCGGCCGCGGAAGATGTCCGCCACGGGCGTGCGGCGCGCGGCCCATCGCCGCTCCACCGCGCCGCGGTTGCGCGGGCCCATTACCTGCAGCACGAACACAATTACACAATGCCCAGTAATGCCCATTTTAGTGAAAAAATCCCTGATTACCTTTTTGGAGATGTACGTAATCTTGTAAAATTTTAGCACTATTTGCTTACCTTCCATTCATCATCGTCGTCTTCCTCTTCGGCAGGTTGTTCTTGAGCGACAACACCGTTCTGTCTTCCATTGCTGTCTTTTGGTTCTTCCGGCTCTACTAGTTTAATAAGCTAAAAACAATATGTCAACGTTTACACAGATTTTTTTAAATAAAAGTGTACCTAACTTTCCTTTTACATAGCAAAATCAAAAATGCAATATTTCTTTATTAAGGCGACAATTTTTATGAAACAAGTTGAAAACAGAAATTCAATGTTTGTGTATGTAAATATATTTTGAGATTATTAAAGTGCGATTAGTGAAATATGTGATAATTATATACTCTTTTATTATTTTGAGATTAATATTGTTTTAACTTTATTATTTACCTCAAGCATTTCATCATTTAGCGAGTTGAGCAAACACCCAAGGAATTCCTCGGCGTCCTCTTGTCGGCCTTCTTGGGAGCCGGGGAAGGGACGCAGAGCCCTTAGCACACGAAGCCCTGTTGATCCGTCCAGAGGAGGTCCAGCGGGTACTGCGGGAGCTCCGGCTCCGGACGGCCCGGCTTCACCTCGCCCGCGTCGTGCGGCGCTAGCCAGCGGACTGAACTCATAGCACAGCTCTACCCTGGAAGCAGTATTTATAAGTGTAAGTTTAAAATGGATTTAATTACAGGCTTTAAAAAAATAAAACGATTGTGCTATATTATTAATTAAATAAATTTACAGTAACCATAAATTTTACGGTGCACACAATTTGAGTAATTTTTTAATTATTTTTATATTTTGCTGTCAAATATTATAGACCAACTTCTACAAAAACAATTATTACCCTAACCTTTAAGGACACTTTGTAGTTTTATTATAAATGGCAACTAAATTATGAATTCATAAATTAAAATACCTAATAAAAGCGTTACCACACCTTTAACTGGTGGTGGAGTAAAATATCATTTCACTTACATCGAATCAATTACGGGTGTGCTTGATTTCCCACGACGTGTCTGATATGGAAGTGCTTTTAGCATGTTGTAGAAGGGAGGACAAGCAATCAATGCCTGTAGAATCGCATTCACATAGCAGTAATTGGAGCGATTGGTCAAACCGCGAGGCAGGAGCGAAACGGGACGATTTTCCAACTGATATTTTGACAAAAATTCTGTAATACAAAATATTTAGTTTTAGTTTAAATAAATAATTTAACCAAATATTTTAGAAAAAAAAGCAGACAATATTTGGGTCAATGAGTTGATAGTAAGTACTAATATTATTAATAAAATTGAATACCATATATATTAATTAATTTATTAGGAAATTATGTCTGACAATTACCTCCCATTCTGTATGAATTAGGATCATCACTAAATGGCGACGGTTGAACTGGTACTGTCGGTGAACTTTCTTTTTGAATAGGCACTTCTCGGACATCGGTTGATGTTGGTGTGGTAGCTGGCTTTGTTGCCGTGGCTGGTGCGTTCACATTGCTCACGGCGTTTACTGATGTTTTCTCCGAATAAGATATAGTAGGCGCAGCTGTAGTTGTTGGTCGTACAGTTGGTATGGCTTTATCTACTACAGAAGTCAGCAAAGGAGATGCATCATATGGAGGTACTTTGGCTACTGGTTTTTGGACATTAGTAGCTGCCGGTGGTGTCAAAGTTGTAGGACTGGATGGTTCCTCAAGTGGAACTGTCGAAGGAGAAGTTGTACTTGTTATACTGCTATTTTTGTTAGAAAAAAGGCTTGCCCAAGATTTTCCAGGAGCCGGCTGGGGTTGTGGTTGTACAACTGGTGGCGGAATTGGTTCTCCTCTATTTCTAGGTGTAGGGGGAGGAGGAAAATCAGACGCTGTAGGAGCCGGCGGCGGCAATTGTGGCGCTGGAGGAGGTTCGGGCACTGCAGCTGCTTTTCTTGAATGGGCAAATGGCGATTTGTTGGTTACTATCACTGGTGGCCCTTGAGCGTGAAGAGTAATCGATATTGGCATGGGAGCCTTACTAGGTGGCAATGGTGGCTCTCGTTTAGGGTGTTCAATCGGAACTGCTTTTTCAATTTCTGCATTTTCAGTAGATGGAGAGCGATTCGTATTACCTTCACGCTTCTGTCTGTTGCCGAAAGGAGCTTTTGGTGTAGAGGCTGATTGTTGTACTGGAACAGCAGTGGGAACAGTAGGTTTGGGTGGTTGCTTATTGCCAGTAGAAAAAGGTGCAGTAGGTCCTTTCAGTGTCTTTCCAGGCACCGGAGGTACTTTTGCACTTGCTGTTTGAGTATTTGCATTTATAGCAGTTGTTTGTGGGAATGTTTTTGTTGTATTTTGAGCTTGATTAGTTTCTTGTGGTTTATTTTCAGGCGTCCATGCAGGCTTAGTAGGATCTGTCTTAAGCGTCGGTGATGTCTTTTCGATCGGAGGAGTAGGTTTTGGTGCTACGACCTCAGGTGGACGCTCTTGTTTTGGACTACTCGGTCCCTTACTGATTTTAAGATCTTTAATAGGAAGTGCTTCAACATTGCTTGTAACTGTAGCTGTTGTGGGTGTTGCAGGTGGTTTTTGTTCCTGATTTTGTTTATCAGGTGTAAAATTTTTATTGTGGTTCTGTCCCAATACAAAATTTTTAGCATGTACATTAAACTGATGTGGTGTAGATTGATGGGGTGGTTGCTGCGGAATAGGCATAGGCGCCGGGTGATGTGGTGGCGGTAGATACATAGGAGGCATGTATTCTACAGCGCCTTCAACTGGTGGACCATATGGTGGGGCCGCATAGTGTGCGCTTGCGTAGTACGCGTCTACTGCTTCTTGTTCCATAACAACTTCTTGCTGATATTCATCCGGTCCTTTGTCACCTGCATCTCCTTCAACAGGTATCGGATATTCTTGATAGTATGGTGGATATGCATATGGTCCATAGACTAGAGGCTGATACATCGGCAGATGGTATAATGGCGCTCCTTGAGCTTGGGCTGCCGGGTAGTACTGTGAATATGGTACATAATATGGAGGCGGTTGCGGTGGAGGAGGTGAAGGGGCTCGTTTGTTACGACGTTCTCTTCTGTGATTTCTGGAATTTCGTTCCACTTGTTGTGACGGTGGGGGGACGTACTGCGGTTGCGGTGGCTGATAGTACTGGCCCATGTAACCATGTACATTGACGTTAGCTGTGACTTGGCTCACGTATACATTAGGGGGGCCGACCGGCCACTGATGAGGCGGAGGGGGCGGGTATGCAGGCGGCTGCACGTAGGGCGGCGGCGCGTGTGGCGGCCCTCCCGCGCTCCGCTGCGGCGAGTGGGGCGCCATCTCGCACTCGCCGCCCGACAGACTGTCCAGACTGCTCGACACGGTCGGTGGTCCCGCCGTGCTCGATGAACAAGACGAAATATCTATTAACACATAATTTTAAGAAACTATTATAAAATTTCTGAATAGATTAACATAAGAACAGATGAAGAATAAAAAGTATATTTATAATATATTTAGTAAAAAAAATTAACAAAAAAAAAAAATGTATATTGAAAAAAAAAAGTTCCTTACC
This sequence comes from Vanessa tameamea, assembly GCF_037043105.1. Taxonomy (NCBI): domain Eukaryota; kingdom Metazoa; phylum Arthropoda; class Insecta; order Lepidoptera; family Nymphalidae; genus Vanessa; species Vanessa tameamea. Next base: position 8,631,267 of record NC_087324.1, read on the forward strand.
TACAGCAGGTTCAGTCCAACCGACGGTTGCGATGGTGGACGCAGTTCCAGGTTTTTTCTCGAAGAGTGCACACTGCAAACTGCTTAGTTCCGCTTCTTTCACATCTGATAAGTCTAGGAACTCATATTCCTGCAACACGCCACACATTTTCAAAAATGAACTTACATCTAACACATCCCCTTTACATACCACTCTTCTTAATTTTCTATTTTTCAGACAGTACAAATAGATTTTGAATGCAGCTTTATTTTTTTTCTTCTTGACATAAAATTTAAGATCAAGCATAGAAACATCAAGAGAACTGTCTTTGTAGAAAGCATAAAAAGAAAATATTGTAGTATGATTTCATTAACTGTGTATACTTATACAAGATTACTATTGAAGTTATAATTTAAACTCATTAGTGTAAACCTTTTTACACCACATTCGTAAGATATTTCAAGGAGATTTTATGTCAATTGTTACAAATTTATCAAGATAAAAATGTTCCCAATGTATTAATAAGAGATATAGTATAAGACATACATATCCTCATCTGTTATTGTATGAAGATGATATGTTAGATAATATATGAAGTTGCCATATACAAAGAGGTATTAAGGTATTGAAATTTAAATTTTGATTCAAATAATTCAAGTAACATAAAGAATACTCTGAGCAACTATCAATCTGATAAGACTTTTGACAAAGCAATTTAAAACTGTTGTACAAGGAGTATAGTAATTCACAAAAAAAAAATCAATTAAACAACAGGTAATGATATATTATTAACACCCATTTGTACCAATATGATACTAGTGTCATAGTTGTATTGTATTAAAGAGAATGTAGACAACTTATGTTTCCCTATTCTACATGTAACTATATTCTCTTGACTTATGCATGATTATTTACATCCACAAATCTGAGAAATTGATTGAAATTCATATTATTTAATTTAAATAAAGTATTGGTTTGTGATTCAACTAGGAAACCCATCACATCAATGTACATATTATCTTCATCATTGAATAACAGATGAGGGTGTATAATACATAAAACATGTCTTATACCATATATTAAGGTTAGTAAGAAAGTGCATTAAAAGGGTTCTCCATTCCAAATCCAAAAAATGGTTATATTAAATATTGAGTCATGTTGCTCCATCAATATGTACACCCCTTACCAACATCTCATATAAAAATATGTCATACACAGTCAGTCTATTTCATTTTCTCAGCTAATATATGTGGATGTATAAATTCTTCAAAAAAAAATCCATTGTAAATTTAAAAATAATTAATATAATAATTAAGTAGAGATTTACCATTTGTATTGTTTTTTTAAACAAATGTTTTTAAAGGCAACTTAAATAAAATAATCATAAACATTTGGATGATGTTATATCACTTGTGCCTGTAGTTATACTGTATGTAACTTAATGTAATATTATGTTCAGTTTTTTTTAAATGGATGAAACAGGACTTTATTGAGATTTTCGAATAAATAGAACAAATTTCGAACAAATAGAATAGAATGATGAAAAATATTTAATTATGTATTTTAAAACTATGAGGATCATGTATCAATATGAATAACTGTTTGATTATGTGTAAAAAATAAAACCTATAAAAAAGATTTAACTAGATTTAAAAAAATAAATGTGTTGAGAACACTCACATGAATATAGCTTGGATCTAAATTATAAGAGTAAAAAATAGTGTTACCTATGTAACACTATTAACAAAAACTGAGGTATGTTAAGCAGCATAATCAAACTGAGAAACACTATAACTTGGGTATTTCTCATATAAATTTACTATAGCTTTTGATAATTTATAAAAAATCACAGATAATTTTATTGAAATTTATGTAAAACACAAATTATATTTCATAAATGATATTGCAAGAAGGAATGAAAGTTTAAAATAGTTAAATAATTTAAAATTTTAAGAGAAATTTAAGACAATAATAACTTGTTTTAATACAATTAAAACCAGGATTTAAAGATATACATCAGGAATAGATTACTTGACATTTATCATCTAAAATAGACCTTTTCGAATAGTCTAAAGGCATATAATTAGCTTTGACATTGAATTGACATTACTTCAGTGGTAGAGACTTGAATGATCTATGGTATTCTTTATGGATTTATGAAAATATGGAATTAGACTCTCTGCAAGATCTTGAATCGCAAAAAGCGAAATTGTGGAAGTTGAAATTTGAACTAATTTTGGGATTGAGTTTGAGTGAAAGCTAGGCAGCGACTTTATTAAATAGAAAAATTGCGACTAATTTCTTTTTTAAATTAATATGCTCAAATACTTATAGACTTGTTTTATTCAACATTGTGGATATATTAATACCACTTGAATAAAACATTTCATTTTAGAAATATGTCATGTTTAAATTGATTTTTATTTCACAAATTTTGAAGTTATAGCATAAATGATGTACTTGAAATTGAATAATAGTAATGCAGTGTTGTCGGGTTATATGTCAGTATTGTGTTTGCAAATATCACATAAGTTTATTGTTCATGTTAAATAAGAAACATTTATCGAGGCAGAAGTGTCATATTTACTGAGCTAATAATAATGTGTGGTGTTTAATTTGCTAGATTTAAACTTATGCCATACAAAGTTTCAACATATTCTATAATGCAATGTATTAAATTTCTTTAAAGTTGGGATGACATGACAATATTTGTTACACTGTCTTATCATCTTTATAAAATACATACTATAAGTATAACTCATTGTGAAATAATTTATCAATATATTCACTTAGCTTGTTTTATCTTTCCAAAACGCTGAACAATTTATGTAAATGTAGATTTAAGTTTTGAGTCAAGAAATTACATTAGAATTACTGCATATGTATACAGAATAGTTACAACTTTTCATTTAAAATGTTAAAATTCTCAATTATGTGGAACAGCCACCTGCAGTAATAGAGTATTAATAAATATTTTTAACAACCATATTTTTTTATATTTTTAAGACTTCCACATAAACTTATAGAACGAATAGGGATTATTGAAAAATGTAACCTTGATACGTGATGCAAAAAGGACGGTAATGACAATATACTGAACATTGGACCTCATTACACTTGTCAAATTTATAGGTTATATACGTCCGATTATACATATAACTACATAATAAGCGTAATAAAATAATAAACATATTATAGAAAAGCAATATTCTATCCAGTGTAAAATATTATGCAATTGGGTCTGTACCGACCAAATAACAACAACAAATCCATCTATGAACATGTGGTTTGTCAAGTCATGTAATACGATGCAATGCAAAAGTGAAATTGACATACCTAGAACCAATGTATATTAAATCGCTTCCATCTCAATCCCTTTAAAGCATGATTATCAGCTCTCGTCTATATCTAATTTTTTTCTCGTTAAAACTTAAAGCCGACAAATGTGCGGAACATTTGGAGGACTATAAGATGGCGTAACAACGCTCGGTTGCCGGGTGCAATGTATTGACAAATCAACAAACTTTGACTCTAATTGCTTAAATTCGAATTCAGACCTCATCTACATAATGAAAACTATTAACACTTACCTCCCACGTGCACACAAATTCTGGAAAGAGATATTTTTTCTAATGTAATGGCCAGTTTCAATATCACCAAAACAAGAAACAAAAGCCAAACAAATTTTTTTAGAATACTGCAACTATGTTATCCTTACCGTTTTCATCAAATCCATGGCCTTTTACAGAACACCATTACGAATAATATCTTGGTAAATATTACATATGCAAAGGAACTGCGGCGTTGCGGAATAAAAATCTTAGAACTGGATCGACGTCGAGGCCATGCACTGATGCACTCACCAACACATAACAGGATGTGACGAAACCCGCGCCATTTTCAACTTTGCTAGTGTAGCCAATAGTATTGCTGATTTTGGCTCATAGGCAATGAAAATTGAATGTTGTCATTCTGAAGCGGATGTTAACAAATTTATATAGTAAATTTTTGGTTGACATATTCATTTTGTAAGAGTGAATGCTTTTTTTTGTACATTTACTGTAATATTATAAATATTTGATGAATCGTGATTTCACATAAAAATATTAAAATTGTAAGTTATAAAAATAGTTTGATGGTTCTTGCTAGTAATAAAAAATATGTACAATATTTTGTTATGGTAATAAATTTACAAATACCGCGAAAATTTAATTTGAAATTCCGGAAAACTTTTTTCGATTTGAATAAAGAGTAAAGACTGTAATTTGATACAAGTTACGTAATCTATTATCTAGGTTTGATGAAAAATATTATGGTATAATATTATATAAATAATATTCAATTTCAATTATTACACTTATATAGGTGAGGTAATAATTGATGCTTTGAAAAAAATCTATAAAGATTTGTCATATGTACTGTGTACATTTTCTATTATAATAAGCATGGAACACTTACTTTACTCAAAATTGATACTAGTTATAAAATAGCTTATTTTATTATAGAATGAAAAAATAAATAAATTGAAATATCGAAATAATATCACGTACTGAGAGGGGCTTGTAAAGGACGTGTGGATGATATCTTAATTTTTTTAGGTGCGCCTAATACCTAAACCAATTTAATCGATAGGGGTGAAGAGTTTTAGTCAGGGTTGAATATCGCACTCTTGCCCACGCATGAACGTGGGTATATAAGTGTTAGCATAAACTAAAATCGACTTGAAACCACTCATACTACTTAGCAGCCTAATAAAGTTTGATCATCTGTACCTAAATAGAAATCAGCTGTATTCACTTTTCATATTTTATTTGACGTTACATCGCATTATATTGAAGGTTGATATGACCCTGTAAATAAGTGCGTCACTCTCACCTGCCTACGATCTCAAATATTCTATTAGAGAGCCTCTTATCTTAACAAATATTGTCCTGTTTGGTCAAGGCGCCTAATTCGGCTGCTACGTGATGAGGTGGAGATTATTTTTCATATGAGTCTTTTCTCAAATGTTTATTCGGTTTTATTTTACACTTTTATTTCTATTAATAATTATTCTTTACTATGTCTTTTAAATTTTCGAAACTGTATTTGTCTATAATTTGCTTTGACGGAAACGAGTTATGTAAAATGTTGTAATAACTTAATTTATATGTATATAATGTTACTGGAACTGGAGATTTGAGGGTACATTTTTGTAACAAAAAAACTGTTATAATTTATGCCCATGTTCTCTTGGTATGAACATATGTGGTGATTTATTCGGAACTTTGAAGTGTTTAGAAATGCTGTGTAATGTAAGATATATCCTTCCAGTGATTTACAAGTCATATAGTACTCGTATTAAGAAAGCCGAAAATGCGTTACGGCTACTATTTTCCCGTATCTGTTCTAAACTTCAAATGTCCTTAAGGACATGTAAAGACAAAGCTGGATTTTTTTTAATTAAATAATATGTTACCTCTTTGTAACATACGGCTTTATAGGTATATAAAGTTGCATTCATCCGGGATTCACTTTTCAAACCCTGTGATGTTACGGAAAATTGTTTCTTTTAGCGCATAGAACATATAATATAATTCTAAATTTGGGGTATCTTCTTGTGGTTTAAGCATAATCAGTAATTAAAGAAGGCGAAAATTGTTGAAAAAAATTTATGAGAATATTTTCTACGGACATCGGATTCGATGTTTTCAATTAAAAACACTGATTAGTGTTTTTAATTACTACCTTATCGAATAAAGCATGGCTCTCAGCAATGTCTTGCTTTGAAATCAAGAATCTCTATGTTGCTATTGCCGGCAGTACTTCATAGCTGGATTTCGTAAGTCTAGATTGGTTTAAGGATGATCTTGTTAATAGTTATCTTACTTTCATGTGACAGGCTTGATTTGCGACTTATCGGCCTGCTGTTTACGCTTGGTCCAGATATGCTTTCTCCAGATTTTCGATCCAGACGCATACCCAAATATCTGGCATCTTCAACTTGAGGAATTCCTTATTATGAAGTCTTATTGCGGAACAAGTCTGCCTTCTCAGAGTGAAGGTCACATGTACAGTTTTTTTTGGTTAATCCTAATACGCCATTTATCTAGCCGCTACTTACTTTTGAATTATGTATTATAGCACTACGGTTAACTATAGCCCAGCGGAGCACACGTCCGGTGCGGTACGAGGTTGTGAAATTCACAATGCAAGTTGTGGTCCACATTGTGGATACGGCCAACAGTTCAACTTACGTAACATAGAAAAATAATGATAATACTGTGCGATAAGCAACAACACTTATGTGCGCTTAAATCAAGAATACTGGCAACATTTTTTTTGCATATACAGGAAATTAGAAATACCACCTCCATACCGGGCGCAAAAATGCGACAAATGGCTCTATCAAATGAGACTAAATATTTTCGGCAACGCATCGAATGAGTTAATAACTATTACCAATTTGTCCATACGCTGTCAACTTCAATAAAGATTTAGGTTGCCTAAAGCAATTCTTTCTGATTTTTTGCTCATGGCAATGAAAACAAATAGATAATTAATTACAAAAAAATAGATAAATATATTTCAAAATTGAACTGTGTTTATCAATTCGTTTATAAATGGCAATAATATCGTTTACTATAAAAATGTTTTATATTATCAAATAATGCATTATTGATAACTTTGCGATATTGTATTGAACCTTGAATAAACAGTTGATCTAGATCTTGATATGAACATTTTATTTGCAAAGTAAGTAAACAAATAGCGTTACATTCTGGGACATTATTAAAGTCCTATCTTTATTCAATATGTTGGTTTTCTATATCCATTATTATAAATAGTGTTCGATGCGAAATGTTTGTTTTATGTTCGGTATTGGCAGAGCTAGATTGAACCTTAGCGCTGCCCTGGGCACTAAACATGCGAACCATCATCGGAATTTTGCATAAAGTGGACATAGTTTTGATACATTATTTTTCTCATCCTTCTAATTTTGTCGCTTTAAAATTTTGCAGCACCGAGGCACCAAGTGTGAATCCAGCGCTGGGTATTGGGCTCATTCGACTGGCGTAACTAATGTATCTATTATCTATACTTATGTTATAAATGCAAAGAAAATTTTGTTTGTATGTAGTTTGTGCACTATATCCCGCGTAGTTGGCTAGTCTCTCTTAAGATTGGCTGCCATGCTATTGATTGCGATGACATATACATAACAAAATACATATATATATATATATAAATAAATAATAAGAATTAACTATTTATATATTATATATTGGTTCGATATATTTCTTTAGCTTATAAACCAGTCTTTAGTTTCCATTGAGTGCATACATGACTACGAATCTATGCAAATTTTACTGCTATTTGAAAGCTGAAAGCAACGTAGATTGGAAATATATCGAAACAAATTCTCTGAGAGCTTCTCTACGATTTAGACGAATGCGCTTTGTGTTTCAAGATTGCTCAATTTAATATTCTAAAAGAAACTCCTAAGAAAAATTTATAAATGTAAATAGGTACATATTATATTACTGAAATATAACTAGTATCTTATTTTGGTGACAGAAAGCTATTATTTAATTTCTGAAATACTTTTAGCTGTGCCAATCAATACATTTAAATCACTTGTTAAGAAAACTTGGATTAATAAGGCGTATTAATCGATAAAGCATAACATAGTTAAGAAAAATGATAGACTCAAATTTAATTTAAGTCTGTAAAACGACGATTCAAAAGTGCTCATAAGAGCTCACGAGCATAAAGAATATATTAATTTGATCCAATTGGAAGTGTTGTAGCAGAACTTTAACTGTATACCTATGTATTAAGATTTAAGTTATATTATTAACTAGCTGTTGCCCGCGGCAATGCTCGCGTGGAAGTTGAATTTATTTACAGATTAACTTAAAATATTACGTTAATTTAAAATCTCTTTGTATATACCACATTGGTGTGTATTCACTCCTTAGGGTAAAATATCCAGAAACGCTTAAATATGTATCTACCCATTTTTAATCAGTAGCCTAAAAATAAAGTTTCATGCTACAAACTTCAAAAATAACGGACCTCCAGACTAACCCATATAATAAACGTCAACCCTTATTACACCCCTTAGGGGTAGAATATCCCGATTCCAGAAACGTGTAAATACGTATCTACTCATTTTTAATCAGTATCTCAAAAATAAAGTTTCATGTTTGAAACTTAAAAAATGACGGGTTCCTATACAAATTTTCTACTTCACCTCCTTAGGGGTGGAATTTCCAAAATTCCTTCCTTACTGGGTGTCTACTCAATAAAACAATACTACTTACCAAATTTCATGGCCCTAATTTTAATATTTACGCTCGGCGATGATGAATCAGTCAGTCAGGATATGTTATTTTTTTAAGTATAGAAGATAACATATCGAGCGAAGCGATAAATTCGCCGGAATGTTCCACATCTCACCGTATTAGTCACGGCTTTTCTCATGGATTTATTTAAATGTCTTGTGACAAGTTTAGCCAATACAAGATAAATGCGAATTGCGAAATATCTCTAAGTAAGAAATTTTTATTTTCAGAAAATGCTTATAATTAAAATGTTATGTAGACGAACAGAGATAACATATCTGTTTTGATGTTTTTTTTTTTTCATTTACTGCAGGTCTTGCAAGGCCTTCTCTTGATGATGAATGATGATGAAATGTTGATTGGTGATACATACACGTGCTACCTCGAGTGTTTAAAAACGTACAATTAATGAAGTGCCTTCAAATCATCAGATTTAATATTACGTAGCTCTATCTTTGTCATTTGCGATTCATTTACACAAGCGCAATACCACAGTTCTTTTGCTTAAAGTCTAAGTTTTAATTATCATCCACACCTTTAATCGAGAGGTTTTAGGGTATTAAATTTCCCTCTCAATTTCGCACTAAGATATCTCTTTGATAAGTTTTCTACGAAGCCGTTGCTCTGTACACAATTCGTTCCTTTTTCGTTTAATTAAATTGTCTGTCACATAAGAAGAATTGGTATATTATGTTAACGGTTAAACATCGGTAATAAGAAGTTAACATTCCACTAATTGAAAAATCATGTATTTTTTATGGCATAGGTTTGCGGACGAGCTTATGGGCCACCTGGTCACCTCCGCCGATAGACAATAGCGCTGTAAGAAATATTAACCATTCCTTACATCGCCTATGCGTAACCAACCTTGAGTACTATGATTTTGTCCATTGTGTAATGGTCTATGGAAAACAAGTAGACTCCTCTACTATTACTATTACTACCTTACTACCCGTGCACAGAAAGAACGTGCGTGAACATGGCGATACATCTGATTCTAAACAGTTCATATAGATAACGACAGTGTGTGAGCGATAGACACCATTTTCAAACCCATTCTTTTTCTGCATATTTAAATACTTTTTTAATTTGCATTCTAGCACCTAGGAAATATATTGCACTAGCGAGATGATCGAACTGCTGAAGTGAATTAATAAATAAAATGATGTATATAAATATATTATTTATTTTATGAAGCCTTTTACCAGTGAAACACTTTTTAGAATTGGACTAGGGTTTAAATTAGTATAGATTTGAAGTTCGATGGAAAAAATAATTCTCTATAGGTAATTGCTTATTTTTAATCTAGTCTAATATTACCGAAAAGTTTATATATACTTAAATCATTAAACTTATATTACAATTAAAATGAAATTTACTTGAAATTTTGTGTTACTTAATTCATCTCTTAGCACATTTCAAGTAGAAAATAGTGGGCGTTAAGATTATAAACGACCTTTTAGTAAGAGCTTACTTGCGTTAGTAAGTAAAGTGTCCACTTTTATTTTACAAAAATAAATTCTTTAAAACATTTTATAGTTTCTTTGTGCATGAATATGAGCGGTGTTAAAATTTTACCAACTTAAAAATTCATCTCGCTCTGAAAACGTGTCATGAATCCTGCATATAATGAATGAAAATCTACTACATGTGTACCCACCATATCGCGTTGGAATAGCGTGATGGAATAAGCAGGAGAGCTTTTTGCATGTATTATATTAATAGTTAATGTACATGTCCTAATTCAATATTTATAGAAGGAATAGGTAACATCACGCTACGACCCACAGGGTGGAGTAGCCACGTTACGAGCGATTGAAACTACGCGTAGCGTTAATATAAAATATTAATCAAATTAAAATCAACATTACCACGTAATTACATTTAAATTCACATTAATATTCTAAATTATGGAGACATGTTTAAGAATTTCACCGTTCGTCGTTAAAGCATCGTTTCGCAATTATCCCTATAAATAATTCTTAAACCCGATCCCACTTAAGCTCTGCTACTTACCGATGTTTCAAACGAACACATTAATTTAACCACTCATTATTCTCTAATTAATGATGCTTTAAAAGATAAATTACTATATTTAGAAACTTATAGATTCATCTCTGTCTGTATATAATCTGTATTGAAACGAGTTATCAATTTATATAGACAAATGATGTATTGTAATCGTGAGAAGATGTACGTGTAAATGTTTTGAGTACGTTCGTGACTATTGTGATGAGAAAGCTCTCTTATCGTGCAAGCTAGGAACTCATTTGTGTGAAACGCCCATTATAGGCAAGCTATGAGAACTTATTTTATTCGTAACCGAAATTAAAATACGATAGAAAAATCTTTTACTATTTAAACTCAAACTTTACAAGATATTTTATTAAAACTTTCGACTATTCACAGTATGTTGTTCACCCTTAACTATGGAAGCGCGAGACCCCCTTAACTTTAACCGGAAGACCCCTTAAACCGCGAGGCCGTGGGCGGTGTCCACCGCGCCCACGTCTTACGCTGCCTCTGGGTTCAGTTCCAGATAGTTTAATACCCCATAAAATATATTTACAAAATATTTATACATAAGATTTTCTACACTGAAGATATTTTTTTAGAGATATAAATTAATAAGATCTCAATGGTGGCAAGAATGCTCTTCCCCGTTGACTCGCAAATCCGATTTCCTGAGTAAGAAATAAATCAATCCTTCTATCGCCCTTGGAGATTCCTCTTAGATATTCTTATGCACTATTACTTTAAAGCCTTGAACTGCAAACAACAAACATCACTTGTAATAAAAGAAGAAGGTTTTTATAAGATTTCATCGTACGCTGTAATATTAATTAATTGCTTTTAAAAATTTATATTACTTATAATTTTTCTTTCTAATTTTTCTAAATAAAAGAATCACGGTTTTTATATGAAGAACATATGTTGTAGCTAAACCAATATAAGGTCATTACCTTTACCCCAAACAATATAAACACGTACATGCATATATGACTTTTATAATAAACATAATATGCCATTAAAATACCAATACGGCGAAACCACACACGCAAAAACATCAATTTTTCTTCGATATATTCGATTTGTACCTTTTTTTATTGGATTTACGGTCAATCTTTGACCGGTAACTTAATTCGTTGACGCTGCGAAATGTGGGTATATTTTAATTAAATTGAAAAACTTACCCACAAAGTATAATTATAATGATTTATAACGCAGCTATAAGTGAAATGTGACAAACGTTAATAATTATTTATTGATATAAAATATATGTATTACAGATAACATAGTAAATTTAATTTAAATTTTATAAGTATAAATAAGTAATCTGTGATTTTATAGTAAAAAAAAATTGAATTCGTTTTGAGTACTTGGGGCTTAATCAAACTGCAAGCTGGGGCACCTAATTAATTACTTAACTTCATCCTAGGAAATAAGATAGTTATATCCCTCGTACATTGGTTCATTGACCCTTCAAACCGGATACAAAAATACTAATTAGTACCATTATCGGAGGATTTGACTAGGTAGGGCTTTGTTCAAGCCCGTCTGAGTAGGTACCACCCAATTATATTTTCTACCGCCAAGCAGCAATACTTTATTTGCTGTGTTCCGGTTTGCAGTGTGAGTGAGCCAGTGTAACTACAACTACAAGAGATATAACAACTTAGTTCTCTGGGTTGGTAGCATATTGGCTATATAGGGAATTGTTACAATTTGAAATGGCGTCAATGTCTGTCTATAATGCAGATATCCATGGGCGGTGGTAGTCGCTTATCAACAGATGGCCTATTTGTTTCATCCCGTCTGCCTACCTATTTCATAAAAAAATAATAGAGCAGAAACTTACCATTAACTGAAAAAGTCATGTATCCTTTTTTTATATAGGTTGCAAATGAGCAGGAGGCTCACCCTTGAGGAATGTGTAGGCTTTTTCTTGAAGGTTCCCAAGTAGTATTGGTTCGGAAAAAACCGCCGGTGAAAGCTGGCTCCACGGAGTCGGAAAATGCCGTAAAAATCGCGCTGTTGTGCATTTCGGACATTTAGATGGTATAGAATCCAATCGAGTTTCTTGTTTCTTGTGCGCGAGATATTTTGATTCCACTAAGCCTAATTAATATTAGGAATAATTTTAGTGCAATGAGTGAAAACCGATATCTTACTTTCAAATAGTTTCGAAATGTGCTTTCTGGATGATACTATGTTGTTCTTCAAGCGAATATAATCCACAGAATCTGTATAAACAGATATGACATGAATTCATACCAAATACTTGATTTATAGAACTGTGTTAAGTTACTATATTGCAAAAGATTTCTGGAGCTGAACCCATACACTAGATTTTTTAGAACTTTAAATAAATAACTAGTGGGTTGACTGCGAAGCTTTGCGTTTATTCAAAATATTTTTTCGGAATTTCGAGACCCATGACATGTTTTGTCTTGATTTCATTTCAATGTAAACTGCAACATTCGGCGCAAAAATGATGAAACCCTTGTTGAAATGAAACTTTTAATGTCAAGTAGTATACATTAGTTCAGTTGGAATTGGAGTTTGTCGATAACAGTTTACTTTAATTTTCTTTATGCTTAATTTTTTTCCTTATGCAGCCGTAGTACCTCTCTCAAACGGCCAGCAACTTCCGCTCTGTAAAATTAATTCTAATAAATTTAATAAATTGAAATTAAGAATCCTCTTTATTGTGAGACCATAACCGATTTTTTCTACCCACAATCACTGGGACAAAAATCGGCTTACGCTATTAATATATAAGATGCACTGAATAATACTTAAATAATATTTGCAATAAAAAAATACCTATGATCGCTTGCTTCGTAATTGTATGTCTATGTAATTAGACCAATATAATTAAAAAAATAAAACTAAACGAACGAAATAGCGAGTAAAAGTTATTAAATAAGATTAACCTTGTATTATAAAAAAATGTTTTAATATATTTTTTGTATGTTAATATTATACCTATGTGAAGCGAATCTCAGATTTTTTAAGCTCATCAAAACGGTTACGAGGTTATTAAATAATATTAAATTATTTACTCGTTCTATCAAAGGCAAAGTAAAATATTAAAAAAAAAAAAACTATATCATTAAATTACTGAAACAAGCTATATCTTGTACGGAGAAGTTTTGCTTTTGACATTCGATCTTGTTTTTGGGATAGAATATCTGTTGAACTGAGTTATCTTCGAATTTTGCTTTATTAAACGTACACAATGTACCTTAGGAGTGTCCAACACTTAGATACAGAATAAATATCAATAGGTTCGTTAATACTCGCAGGTACTTGTGTTACGTGACAGTCGATTTAATTTAACCTCACTTATAGGCGACACTTAAATATATATTCTAGGCTTCATGCTTAACATGATTTATTCATATAAACCTTTTTCTTGAATCGCCTTGTTTATTGATGAAAACCGCCTTAAATTCGGTTCTTAGTTTAAAAGATCTAAGCGTAGGTACATACAGTGGGAAACGATTTTATTTTAAACTATGTTGAGATTATTCATGATCTATACTTTAAAAGTAAAAATCTTTAATCTATATAAAAATAGGCGAAAATAAAAATAGTTTAATACATATTGCTCCTCTGGTTGTAAACCGATTGTATTTTTTTCTTTTGTAACTATAGTCGAGCTAGTGTTAAAAATAAAAATCATTTGGATATAAGAGTAGGAAAAAATTATAGCTAAATAATGTATTAACGAGTAGGAAATAATTATAGCTAATTCTAGAAAAAAAAAATAACAATTGTAATATATGTACAGACATAGAAGACACAGGCGAGACGTTATACACTATGGATTTCATGTGACCCCTCCCCTCCTAACGCATTCCCGTTAGAAGGTGATAACCTTACTTTTCTATGGCCGTATATTAAGTTTTCCTCAAATTGACAATAATAACTGTGGTTACTTGGTGGTAGGGCTATGTACCATCCAACCATTATATTATATACTACCGTCATCAGTAATACTTATACTTACAGAATTATTTTATTCTAGTTTGAAGGGTGAGTGAGCCAGTGAACTACACAAGTGAACTGCGCAAGGGACATAACATTTCAGTTATTAAGATTGGATTAGTTATGCAAGAAACTATTAAAATTTAGTACTTACATTGGTGACCACTTACCATCAGGTGGTCCATTTAATTGTCCGCCTAAAGATGCCGTGCAAATGGATCAAAAATCAAATTGATAAAAAAAATTAAATATTTTTTCAACAATAATTATAGTTCATAATAAAATTATAAAAATTATATACCTATTTCCAATTACCTGGAGGCAATCGTTTCATTTCCAAGTGGTGCGATCATCTACAAAGTCGTAGTATTAATATGATAAAATAACATGTTTATTCGTTGGTTTATTTTTCGACTATCTAATAAAAAGATAAAAGTTTCTTTGTAGTCGGTTAATAAAGATGCGGTGCACATAATCATATGAGACTAATTATTGATGTAAAATATATTAGGTTGTTCGTAAAGTCATTTCGGTTTTTGTACAACAGAATCGTATTTGTTCACTTCCAACATCACATTGAAGCCGCTCAGTCTATACCTTCAAGAAAAGAGCGTAGTCATTGCTTAAAGGCCGGCAACGCACCTGCAAGCTCCGAGGTGTTGCAGATGTCCATTGGTGGTAATCACTTTCCATCAGGTGAGCCTCCATGCTCGTTTACCACTTATAACATAAAAAGAAAAACATATATACTAATATTATAAATTCATAAGTAACTCTGCCTGTTACCACTTCACGCCTCAACCGCTAAACCGATTAAGATGAAATTTGGTATGGAGATAGTTTGAGCTAACGGAAAGGACCTAGGCTGTTTTTTAAGTCACCACTCGAGGGGTCAAAATGGTGGTGACGGTAGAATTATATAAATTTCGTGAAGCTAAAACCGTAACGGTACACTATAACACTCAGGAATAATTTGGCTTTCTAACAATTCAAGTTTTTTTTTAGTTCCAGAATTCCGTTCATACAAACAAACAAATTTGACCTCTTATAGATAAAAAATAATTTATAACAATATGACAAAATTAGTATTTATTAAGAATATACGCAAAAGAAAATAAAATATGAAAGGTTTTTTTTTATATCAGAAACTAAAACGGACAGTCTATTTTCTGAGAATTCGATATTAATTACTGCTAGAATAAGATAAGATCAAAACAAATGAAGCTCGTGTAACCTTTTCGCTGACAAAAAACACTCCAAGTCGGTTTTCTATTCTGGTCTCCGTCAAGATTCGTGATAGACTATTCAATTTACTCACAATAACGTTCGCTGTTTATCTTGAACCTCATAAAGTATAATTTTCTTTGCATTTAGTGAGCATTATGACGGTTATATTATTATTTTCATATGAATATATATTTTTATATTACATAACATAATCAGCCTGTAAATTTCCCACTGCTGGGCTAAGGCCTCCTCTCCTGTTGAGGAGAAGGTATGGAGCATATTCCACCACGCTGTTCCAATGCGGGTTGGTGGAATACACATGTGGCAGAATTTCGTTGAAATTAGACCATGCAGGTTTCCTCACGATGTTTTCCTTCACCGCCGAGCACGAGATGAATTATAAACACAAATTAAGCACATGAAAATTCAGTGGTGCCTGCCTGGGTTTGAACCCGAAATCATCGGTTAAGTTGCACGCGTTCTAACCACTGGGCCATCTCGGCTGATTTTTATATTAATTCAGTTGAAACACGATTAATCGTCCATTATACCCCATTTATTAAATTACTGTTTTTTTTTTTCAATTTCATTTATTCCTTTTGTAATTATTATTATATATATGCTTTTATTATTGTAACTGAATTAAAATGTATTTGTATATTATGTTTATTTTTGCTCTATGCGCTTGTCAGATTAAGTAAGAAATAAATAAATAATTAGACAATTACAAATAAGGCTTACACTATGTATTGTATGTTTTAATCAATTCTGTAATAACAATAATTTAATTTAAGTTATTTTTGAATTGTGTTGATAACATTGATATTAAATAAGAGGGTACTTTGACTTTTCTGTTCATTATTTTGAGTCACGTGATTTGTAGTGAGGCTTATATAAGTGATGGAAACTTTTTTTTACACTTTACTCTTCTTGGAGCAACAAGGTGCTAGCATTTAAAGTACGATATAATTTTGTGATATAGTATAATTGTTATTGCTTGTTAAATTATTGATGAATATATATATGAATTGTGTTTTTGCAATTATCAATATACAAAGTTAGTATAATTGTATTTAACTAACATGACTGTATTTTTGGATATTGAAAAAGAGTAACTAGTGAGTTTCTTGCCGGTTCTTCTCGGTAGAATCTACATTCCGAACCGGTGGTAGCTTTACTTTAAATAGTTTGTTAAATGACTATTCAAAAGTGCTTGTAAAAGCCTACTTGAATAAAGTATATTTTGATTTTGATTAAGGTAATTGGTTTTATTGTAATTATTAATTGACACAATATTACGATTACTATAGCTATTATAATGGCTAAATAAATATTTGTTTCATATATAATCTTTTATTGTCATATAACCTTAAAATATAATAAAATAATAAAGAAATATAAATTATCTTAAAATATCCTGACATAATGTATTGAGTCTCTATAAAAAAATCTAACACGCTCTTTCTGTTGCCTGGATAGCTGTTTTAGGGATAAGGCTGCCTCTTGTACTTCCTTCTTGTATGTAATTTATGTATACAAGTTAGATGTACAGTATTGGTGTACCTAGTAGTGTTAAGATTTGTTTTAGATTTAACAGTTGATTTCGTTAGATATATATTTTACTATTATTTATGCCATGTAAGCACTACTCTGATTTTATTTTTATTTATTATTGAAATCATAAATTGAAATATGATTTTTCTATGAATATTAGGTGTTAAAAAGAAATGTAATTGTTATTTTGTAAATAATGAGTCAAACAGTCTTTAAAATGTACTTTTCGAATTAAATACAGCAATGGCGACCCTTGACTCGGTTGGTCTATTTAAAGGATCGTTTGTGTACCCTCTGAGTAAACCAATGTGGCTAATTTTCACGTAGCATTATTTTATTGGCTCCATGGAAGTAGTAAATGCAAATGATTTAAAGGGTATATTAAAGTCGCGTAATCTCTGTAGTTCGTTTTTTATGTCGCACATACCTACCTACGCGACACTTAGTTAATAGGTATTTATGACTGAGTGTTAAACTTTTTGGATAACTTTAGAATAATGTAGACATTTCTTTTATATTTTTTTCAAAAATTACCCCGAAGGATATCATCATCATCGTCATCATAAATATTATTCATATTTATTAAGTCTAATACCTTATACCCTTGAATTCCTCATCTTTTTCTTTCTTTTTAAGGAATAGGTGGAAAATGAGCAGAAGGCTGACCTGATGGAAAGTAAACACCACCATGCCCATGGACATCTCCAACATCGTGGAGATTACAGTTATGTTGCCAGCTATGAATGATAAAGCACTTTTCTTAAAGCTTTGCTTTTGTGGATTTTCGGAAATCTGAATTCTGACGCGTTGTCCGAAGGTGAAATTAAACGGCCGGATTATTCCATAAATTCTTCGGTTTCCTCGTGAAAAATGCGGTAGTAGATGCAGTGATCGAAACCTCTACGCACATCCAAAAGAAAACTTCCTTACGAAGAGATTTCTACACGTTAATGGGACCTTTACGAGCTGTTTGACCTGTATTTATTAAATTTACTTGATCAACGTATTCAACGTGCTGTATATATCTATTTACTCACAAAAGGCTCTTCCACGTTTCTTTTTAAACTTAACTAATATAATCTAATTTGTATTTCTATGCTGTCATTACTCATGGTCCTGTCACGCACACTAAGACATCTAGTAAGCACTGTAACTTATTCACACTTATACAAATGAATAGATCTATGACTTAATATATACAACAGTTCTCGAAAGTTTACCTGAAATTTCGCTTTATACTTGCATGTTAAGTATTTCTATATTTACTGCACATTATTTTTTCAGCTATTTTAAATCAATTCTTGGTTAAATATTTAATGGACGAATACTACCTGAGTTATGTATACTTAATTTTTTTTTTCAGTAAGCTTAAATCAATGGATGAACAACATAGAATTGTAATACATGCGTAATTGTATAACAGTGTTTTGTATGTGTAAATACAAACATAAAAAAAAAACAGTTTAACAAAAATATGTTCATTGCATATTATTGTATAAGTATCTACCTACCTACCTACATACTGTTTCATATATATTTTAGTAATCATTCAAAGCTTGTCATGTTATCAGCCGTCTCCACCGTCCAAGACCCAAGTGTATGTGGCATGTCTGTTTAATTTACTTAATGATAAAAAGATTTTGTACTCATTCAACGCAAAATGGTTTACTCAAATTAATATATTCCAATTTTTCATTTTTAACCTTGGTTTGGAAAGTTCATCAACGAGTTTATATTAAACGCTGAAGCTTAAATATATTAGTTATGCAATAAATATGGAACTTATAGGCTTTTTTATGTCATTAGGTGTTCACTAATCTTCCTATACATTGGAAGATTAGTTATATATAAATTGGATAAGAAATTTTAACTTTTCCTTACATTAATATATTACTTATATATATATTAGATATTATATATAAAAAATAATTCACAATTCGATTTCATAAGACAATTAAAAAACTCTGTTTAGCGATAAGGCCGCCTCTTGTGCGGCTTTCTCTCTTCTTAAATGTGATTCAACTTTATGTTTACTGGTGTACAATAAAGAGTATTTTGATTTGATTTGATTTAAAAAACTCAAAACGTTAATTCGCTTAACGTTTGTAGTATAAATAGTAATTTAATAAACTTGTATTAGAAATTGTCAGTGACCCAATAACGCTGGATAGAGTTAGTTCTCCGTTGGCACGTACATTCGCAAGATGAAAATAGATATATGTATCTATTCTAGTATACTACAGACTAACTTTTGTATATAATAAACAAATATTGTTTTGTGGTTATAGTTATAAAATTAACGTAATATTTACATGTTTTGTTATTTGCAATATTTAATGTTTAACTTTTTATAAATTACTTATATTTAAGGATGTTAAACAATAAACAGTGATGTTAACACCAGCTAGATATTTTCTACGAATCAAAGTTTATGCTAAGAAGAATCAGGGTCGCGATAAATGCCTAAAAACATTAACAAAAAAATACAGGCCCAATAGAAACCTAATTTAACTTGACAGTAAGGCATTGTGCAGGCCCGTCTGGGTGGTACCATCCACTCATCAGATATTTTACCACTTAATAGCAATGCTTAGTTAATACTGTGTTCCGGTTAGAAGGCGCTAGTGACGTAACGTGATCTAAGAAATGGTCATTATTTCTGGCAGCGTCAATGTCTATTTGCGGTGGTGACCACTTAGCATCAGGTGGCCCATTTGTTCGTCCACCTAACTATTACATGCAAAAAATACGAGTAAATACGTATGAGTGTTTCAAAAAGACATTAAATTTTTTATTAGCACTAAATGAATTCCCGGCTTTTATTATTATATTAAAAAAGTAGCCTTCACCGCCACTCAAACTATGGCCATACTAATTTCATCTAAATTAATTTGGTGGTTTAAGCGTTAATAGGTAACAGGCAGAGCTCCTTTCGCATTTATCATTTTAGTACAGATACAAAATTAAAAATAACTACTTTATAAGTCATGATCGCGTGGAATGGTGAAAGTGCTAGCAGAATTTCCCGTTGAACCGTAATTCCGATTCGAGTTCAAGATTAGAGGGGTAAACTTGGACTGACACTAAAAAAAACGTTTAAATATTGTTTTAAAACTGACAAGACATTATTAACTGAGATTTTATTAAATTTGAGTGGTAAAAATAACAGAAAAATTTAATATTATATCGCACTATTTTTTCTTTTTTCGAAGGTAAAAAACGTTCATAAAGCAGATTTGGCAAATTCTTTAACTGAATGAAGGAACCTGTCGCTTTTTGATTATATTACAGTTTTATTTGTTAAATGATGCTTATTAACGTCATTGTTTTTTTTGAATGAAGATAGATGTTCAAGTTTATCTTTTGCTGATCAAGTCGGTGCTTGAGTCGTCGAGCATCTACTAACGATTATTTTTCTTGCACGCACTTTACAAACACATATTCGTAGAGTGTGAAATTGTTTTATGAGTTGTAATAAGCGTAGGACAACATTAACTTCTATGGAAATAAAACATTAAAAAAATGCATTAGTCCAATAAGTTCGTATACTTTTTGTTTCGTCATTGTGCTATTGTAAAGCCTGTATATATAAATAAATACCGGTTTATCATTTGGAATTAGACGAGAAATCACGCAAGAAACTTCTGTAGTTATTACTTTTATATTTTGCTTTAGAAAACAGTACAACGTATTTAATTCTTTTAGTCAACGTCGTAATATATATATTATTATTTTGTCGGCAAACTACTGAATAATATAATTAGTCAATTCATTAATTCAAGTGAAATTAATGTGAGATTAGAGAAAATCTTCAAGGTTACATTTTTGGTCCAACCTTTATATATGATGTAGTGTTATAAAACGAACAATTTTTGACGTAAGAATAGCTTAACTTTTGTCTCGTGTACTGAGTGCAAGCGCTCCTTGAATATATTTTTAAAGTGACAAAAGGCTTTGTTATTTTACTGAAAAGTGAAAATTATTTCAAGCATGAAAATGATAATATTTAATTCTTAAAAACGCATCTTTCGAGAGGTGCACAGTGTTCAGTTGCATTATTAGAATATGGCAGACACCAAATATTATCCTCATTAGGCATTTACTACGTAATTCTAGTTCTTATGTGGCTGCCTATATCCTAATCCTTAATTAATAATATAATTACAGGCACCAATATTTAAAATTAAACAGTTTACAATTGCTATAAAAAATCCTTTTGAAAATTACGTACTAGAAGCGCCAAAAACAAAGAATTATATTATGATTAATTAAAATATGCATATGGATGAGTATATCTATAAGCTGGTAAATAAAATTTAAATTAAATCTTACATTAAAAGTATAAGAAATTGTCTACCTCTGTTTATAGTCACCGCGAATATTTGCTTCGTTTCTTGTTTCACCCCAGACGTCTTTTTCATTTCGACTTAAATTTTTTTCTCTTTTAATTAAACTGAATTGTCAATACTTGAATTACTGTGATAAATTACTTACTGTGACGGTTTAAGGCTTGCGGACTGCTATATCTATATATTTGATTTTTTCGAGTTTAGTTATTAAGCATACGTTTTGAAATATATATCACATAAGTAGCTCTCGTTTGTTGTTTCTGAATAATATATAAAAGATTACTCTTATAATGAACTAATACGTTCCTCAAATCTTCAAGACGTTGAAACGGAATATCGAATGTCTTACTGTTGCTTTGAATAGATTAAGGATAAGAAGTTTTCTCTTTATTTTAGCGGCGATATGATATCTTTTTTAAGAATAAATAAAGTAATCTTATATATAAATAGCGTAAGCCGATTTTTGTCCCAGTGATTATGGCACGATAACTGCACATAAAAAATCGGTTAAGGTCTCATTTTGAAAAGCTACAGCCGTAGATGTGCAGAAAATTAAAGAGGATTCTTGATTGAAATTCACTAAATTGTTACAATTTCATTTCATAAGTTGTGCGTTATAATATATCTAATCACATATTTTATTTATTTACATAAGAATTATTAAGATTAAGTGCTGAAATATACACAAATATGAATAGAAATTAGTTACTTATATAAATCTTGCGTGGAATGGTGGCAAGGTGGTAGTTAGCTAGTAAAATAACCACCTTGGCTAAAATCTGTCAGGAGGACATCATGACTCCTCATCGTCTTTATTTTTGGCTTTTTATTATAAACATCTGAACCCATGATTGTGGGTTTAGATCTAGGAAAGAAATTTTAAATATTCTTAATCTGTGTTCATAATTTATCTCGTGCTCGGCGGTGAAAGAGCACATCGTGAAAAAACCTGCATGTGTCTAATATTAATGAACTTGTACCTGCCACACGTATATCACGTGTATCTTCTTTGAAGGGGTGGCCTTTGTCCAGTAGTGTATGTAGTAGGAGATTAGATGATTTACAGACTGTAACTTTACTTTTATTTAGTAGAAGTAAGAAATAATTTTAGTTTAAAAAACTACTTGATTTATATTTTTGATATAGATTTTTTTTATGTTAGTGGTGGCAAACGAGCAGGAGGTTCACCTGATGGAAAGTGACTACCACTGCCCATGGACATCTGCAACACTGGGGGGCTTGCAGGTGCGTTGTCGGCCTTTCAGGAATAAGTACGCTCTTTTCTTGAAGGTTCCCAAGTCGTATCGGTTCGGAAAAACTGCCGGCGAAGGCTGGTTCCACAGAGTGGTTGTGCGAGGCAGAAAATGTCTTAAAAATCGCGCTGTTATGGATTTTCGGACATCTAGGTGGTGCGGGTGAAATTTAGAATTTTGACGAGATGTCCGAAGGTGAAATTCAGCTGCCGGGATTAATCCAAACAATTCCTCGGACCATTCCCCGTGGAAGATTCCGTAGAAGATGCAGAGTGATCCAACATCTCTACGCAGAGCCAAAGGATCGAGCAGATCAGAAAGGGCTTGATTGTCGATAATTCGAGCTACTCTACGTTGGATACGGTCAAATGGAAGGAGCTGGTATTGGGGGGCACCCGCCCAGAGGTGAGAGCAGTACTCCATGTGAGGCCGAATTTGCGCCTTGTATAGTCTTAGGCGATGGGCTGACGTGAAATACTGTCTTGCCTTGCTGAGCACACCGAGCTTTTTTGATGCCAATTTGGCTTTGTCTTCCAATTGACCGCGGAACTGAACGAGGCTCAATATATCAACACCAAGTATTTCGATACTAGCTGTGGCGGCTATCGGAATGTTCTCAAATCGTGGAGATACGACGAATGGTGTTTTTATGGCGGTTAACGCGCAAACTTGTGTCTTTTTGGGGTTGAAGTGGACAAGGTTTAGCCGGCCCCAGTTCAAGACTTTGTTTAACGAAGACTCGAAAAACATTGTATAAATAGTTCTGGAGTTGATCAAGGTAATTGACATTTATTTATATGTAATTATTTGCCTGTAAATGTCCCATAGTTGGGCTATGGCCTTCTCTCTCTTTGAAGAGTTAGTAATTAGTTAGCTTTTGCCGCTGATGAATAATTGTATATATAGGTATGATACTTATAGGTATTTACACATTATTTTATTTTTCGCAGCGGACTTGCTTCTTATGGGGCATAGAAAAGCGCTTCGTGTATTCCGATAATACCACAATACAAACATAATTTGAATTTTTGAAGAAAACTATTTCTTTTTCCCTCACACTCATAATCCGATGGGATGTCAAACCGACACGACCGGAAAGAGTTAAGCGCAGGGTCAACGGATTTACGTGCTTTCCGAGGCACACATTTCCAACTTCCAGACCTCAGGCTACTAAGATTTTTTCTATAGTAAGCCCAATAAATACTTACCGGCCCGATCTGGAGTTTGAACGTACTTCCTCGGAATCTGCTGGCTTATATCTAGTCATTGGACCAACGAGGCAGTGAATTAATTTAAGTAGTATTGTCAATGTTAAGCATTAACAGTACTACTTCAGTTACAGGCAATTACTTTATGCTTAAGGTATCGGAAAACATCGTGAATAATGATAATTAAAATTATATACGAAAAAAAAAACAAACTGAAATAAAAGATGCAACAAAAATTAAAAGTGCTTTTCATATTTCATTGTTCTAATTTTTTTCATTCAACAGACGTAGGTGCTCATACGTCGTACGTGGATAATATTTACGGAGTTAATGTCATTGTTTTATAATTATGAAAGACTTTTAATTAAGCACCTTTACAGTTTCATAATAATTCAAAGAAATATTTTAATAAAACTATTATTTAATATACATTAAACTATATGTTTACAAAAGTATCTTTTACATTGCTTTGAACAACATGCATATTTATGTACAAAAGAGATCAAAAGATTTATTCTTTAATAGGTTTTAGTATTATAAAATGGATAAAATAACATTTTCAAAATAATTAAAACATATTCTTCGGGTTAGCTCGCTAAACCATTACTTATGTTGGACTTGCATTCCATTATACGTTTGATAAATGTTGCGTTTGTTAGTACATCGTGCTACAGGTTATATATGTTACTGTAAAATCTCGAACTACGGTAAATCTTAAGATTTTCCAGTAAAACCTAAGATTTACCAATTATGAATGGTAAATGTCCATAACACTTTGGGATTCGAACTTTTACCATCATTCGCTTGGTAAATCTTAGGATTTACACGTTTGGTTAGGTTAGGTTGGAATGGTAATCTGCAGCGAACCGTCGCCGACTACTTCTCCGGCAGGGCGGTTGCGTTCCCGACGATGGAGGGATTTAGCAGGAGGGACATGACGTGCGGTGTTCCACAGGGCTCGGTTTTGGGGCCGTTACTGTGGAACATCGGCTACGATTGGGTGCTTCGCGGGGCCACGTTGCGGGGGGTCAGCGTGACCTGCTACGCTGACGACACCCTCGTGTCGGCCCGCGGCAGCACCCATCGTGAGGCGGCGTATCTCGCCACGGCGGGAGTGGCGCATGCGGTCCACCGCATTCGTGCTCTGGGCCTTGAGGTGGCCTTGCACAAGTCCGAGGCCCTGATCTTCCACGGACCTCGGAACGCGCCACCTCAAGGGCTGACGATCACTGTCGGCGGAACTTCCATCACCATCGGGTCGACGATGAAGTACCTAGGACTCGTCCTCGATGGCAGGTGGAAGTTCGAGGAGCACTTCCGGCGCTTGGCCCCAAGACTGGTGGCTGCAGC
Source organism: Vanessa tameamea (assembly GCF_037043105.1). NCBI lineage: Eukaryota > Metazoa > Arthropoda > Insecta > Lepidoptera > Nymphalidae > Vanessa > Vanessa tameamea. Next base: position 8,656,508 of record NC_087324.1, read on the forward strand.
CGGAGCGTTGGGCCGCATATTGCCCAACGTCGGGGGACCGGGTGGTTCCTGCAGGCGGTTGTACTCCGGCGTGGTGCGTTCGATGGCACTCTACGGTGCGCCGATATGGGCGGACGCTCTGAGCGCTCGCAACGTCGCCTCGCTGCGACGTCCGCAGCGGGCGATGGCGCTCAGGGCGGCTCGGGCGTACCGGACGGTGTCATACACCGCGGCCGGCTTGCTGTCCGGAAGCCCGCCATGGGACCTCGAGGCCGAGATCAACTCGAGTGTCTACTGGCGGGCCAAGGCTGCAAGGGCGGGAGGGACTCGACTCGTCCCGCGAGTAGTCCAGCAGTGGAGGGAGGAGGGAAGACGCCGCCTCATGGAGAAGTGGGAGGATCGGCTACGAGTTCCGGACGCCGGTGGGGAACTCGTGGCGGCGATCCGCCCGGTTTTGAGAGAGTGGGTCGAGCGTAAGCACGGCCCACTGACGTACCACCTGACGCAGCTCATATCCGGTCACGGCTGCTTCGCCAAATACCTGTGCGAAGTGGTCGGGAGAGAGCCGTCGGTGGTATGTTTACATTGCGACGACGGAGCCGTGGACACGGCCGAGCACACGCGCGCAGAGTGCCCAGCCTGGGCGGAGCCTCGCGCAGCCCTGTCCACGATAATCGGATTTGACATCTCGCTTCCGGCCCTGATTCGAAAGGTGGTCACGAGCGAAGAGGCGTGGGCGGCATTACGGGTCTTCAGCGAAGCCGTAATGTCCGCGAAGGAGGAGGCGGAGCGACGGCGGGAGGACGATCCCGCTTCGCTTCCGCTGCGCCGACGGAGACCTGGTCGGCGGCGCCGTGACCATCTGGGCCGGACGCATTAACCCGGACGTGACAAAGTGTGGACGGCGGCGGAACTTTACATCCGCTGCCGCCCGGCCTCCAGCGGCGGACTCGGGGGGAGTCCGTCGCGGTTCTGACGGAGGCGGAGACGGAAGGTGCGCCGTAACACCTGGCGCACCTTTCGCGGCGAGTCGCCCCTTTACAGCGACGGCCGCTGGCAGGGCCGCGGTGGTGAGCCACGCGCGTTCCCGTAGCCCTGTCGCCTGCGGTGAGGCGGAAATTCTAGGAGGTTTTAGTGGGTAGGACGGGGCCTTCTGCCCCGGGAGTCCCACATATCCGTCCCGGTCCCCCTTCGGCCGGGCGGAATGCGTAAATGCATTTCCTCCTAGTAAAACAAAAAAAAAAAAAAAAAGGTTGGAATGGTAAAAGTCCGAAAAAGTCGTCCCTTTATAAGAAATACTTACATTTACCAACTCATGTCGGTAAATCTTAGGTTTTATTGGAAAATCTTAAGATTTACCTTAGTTCTAGCTTTTACAGTAACATTATATTTTAAAACTTAAAGGATCATCAGGTGGTGATGAAAAGTTGTCATTTCTGCCCAAGGATATTGGGATTGTATTATATTGGCGCTGTGAGAAATATTAACCTTTCATTACGTCGCCAAGGCCTCACCAATTTTGAGAACTAAGAAGTTAAGTCCCTTGTGTCTTCAACTACACCGACTCATCGATACGAGACTACAAGGTTGTAGTAATGTTTCTGTTTATGCCGGAAGAATTAGTGATGACTGATGACTGAACCCACGCAGAATGGCTTGCGCAAAGTCTGACAGCCAGTAAAAAAATATATTTAAAATACAAATAAAATCTCTTGGAGACAAAAGTCACTATGAACATTCTACAATCCGTATTGTATTGTTCTTTGCAATGGTTGTCTTCGTCAAATATTTATTTTTAAATTCGAATTTCGAGTATTTAAAAATTAAAAAGTTATCCGGCTATGACGTAACTATTTTGACTCATTTTCTTAAAAGAAACATATAAAATGCATAAATTAATAAACTAATGTACCTATCTTCAAAGATTACTCGGTTTTGATTAAATAGTAACTGTGATAAAATATTCCTTTTACGTCAGTGATATTCTTCACTATAAAAGAATGTACTACTCAATAAAAGAAAAAAAAAATTGAGTAGATATTGTTACTCATTTTTTAATTATAATCGTGTAAGTCGGATATTAATTAAATTTAATATAATACTAGTTTTCTTTCAGTGATGATATTATTGTAGTAATCGTTAAGATAAATAAGAAATTAATTATTTATATCGCAGATTAATTGATAGAAATGTAAATAATAATTATTTAAAAAAATCCGTAACTTGTAATTATTTTTTGTAATCATTATATATTTACCATAACATTATAGAACAATATTAGATATATTTTAGTTAGTGTAAGAAATATATAACTTTAATTTATTATTTATAAACGTTATATATAAATATGTTAATTATGAAATACTTAAAAATATTTTTTGTAACGTTATTTTTTTTCAAAGTTAACCTTGATCTGCCCGATTTATATTAGTTTCTATGATTACCATAAATGTTACCTGCTAAGAACGTTTCAGTAACGTTAAACCCAAGCATACATACATATTAGCTTGCATATCTTATTTTAATTTACTTAACAAAATAATTTGTGTTAAATTTATAAGTATTTATAAGTAGTTTTAAAGGCCGGCAACGCACCTGCAAGCCCCCCGGTGTTGCAGATGTCCATGGGCGGTGGTAGTCACTTTCCATCAGGTGAGCCTCCTGCTCGTTTGCCACCTCTAACATAAAAAAAAAAAAAAACTTAATTCAAAATTTATATTCATATGTACTTTGTAAGTGCATTTATATTTATTTCCATGTAAGACATTCGAAATTTAGACGTTTTTTGCTCAATATTAGATGCTTCCTGTAAAAAATATTGAGGACAATAAGTATTTTTACACAATTTTTTACATAATTTAAAAAAATATATATTTTGTGTGAATTTTAACCTAGGTACTGGCTGTATCGTAGCATGCCGTAGGCCGGGGCCTACGCACGCCTACGCTGGGCGCGGCGTGCAGGAGACCAACCGCTACGTACTCGCGGTACTATATAACGGACCACACTGGCCCGCCTAGGCCATTCCGGGTTGAGCCACTACGCGCCTCACGCGTTCTGTCAGTGAAGTGCCCGTTACAATACGAAACTTGCAGGTAAGTTCGTCTAAGTTAAGGACTCCATCCATGGGTTTTTATATTTGATAGGGTTATTTCGTTTTAGTGATAAGCTTTCGACATAGAAAAAAACTTTCATTAGGAATTTAAAGATATTTAGTAATGAAGGATTTAGGAGACCATATGTGGGGTTGAAAATAAAAAAAATAATTAAAAAGATTATTATTTAATTACAAACACGTACAATATATTATAGACAAAGGTATATAATGAATTATACTGACAAAAGCGGTATATATAGTAAAGTAAAAAGTTATTTTTAATTTATCAGACCACTGTATGCGTCGAGGGTGCTTGCTGACCTATGTGATGCGATCCACATATAAATTCCTCTTACGGCTATTTCACCAAAAGTCGATAAAATAATTACTTTTTATAGAATATATATTTATGAATTGGTGAACAATTGATTTATGATTCGACGTAAAGTAAACATAATCAAATATTTCATTTAATTCCGGCTAAAATAGTCAAAGTAAAACTATTGTAAGCCCTTGAATATCTATAGTGATTTCTGCTTAAAACTTTTAGTTCATATCTTTTACTAATTCAAACATAAATATTATAATGTAGAACACAAAATAATGTAATATATATATATATATATATATATATATATATATATATATATAATATATAATAAATATATTGTCAGTTAGATTTAAAACAAAAAATAAATGAAAATATTTAACAATACACAATAAAAGCAATTGGTTATATAATTGAATTATGTGATAAAAAAATCTAAAATTTATAGTGCGTTATTGCTTCAGAAAATATAATTACGTAATTTAATCAAATACACTTTTAAAATTATAAAAAAATTAATTCATTCTATACTTATAACATGCAAATATAGGTTGAGAACCTTAACTTATATAAATTATAATAAAATAAAACCTTTGGCATTAAGAAAGGGGTAAAAACTATCGGTCATTTAAAAATAATTTCTTTATAAAACGAACACGTTCCCTTTTTAAAATTAAAATCTGATAAATATTAAAATTAAAAGTTAAAAACTGATAACGTAACATTCATAAATTAAATATTTTATGAATGTATTGTTCCTTCGAGGAGAAACATTTCAACTTTGATCAATAGTTTTTTTATATTTCTTTAAATTAATATTATCTTTAGGAAGTCAATTAAACAAAATTTATTTGTAGTAATCAGAAACTGTCAATCAAATATAAATTAATTAAATGAACTGTTGCCGGAATGAGCACCTAGTACGAACAGAATAAAATAATATTTTTTGTCGTAATTTCTATGAACATGTTCAGAATTATGCCGCACATGAAAGCTAGTAGAATACGAAAAAACAAAAACATACCGATATAAATTAATTTACAAAAATTAGAACCTTTCGTTTCATTCTAGTGTTGTATCATATTACTAATCCTGTTTTCATGTAGATAGAGAAAATGGACTGAAACATTTAATATTGGATTTCATGAAATTCTAAGCTGAAGATTAAAAGATTTGTTTAAAGGCAAGCATCCACATTAGTCGGAATAAGTATTAATTTCTATAAATATCTGCTGAAACAAAGATGTTTCACGAGAAATACGCTGCAATAAATTGGCGCGTTTTGTTTTTTCTTAGAAGAATATAAACACTTTAAGAACTCTTTCGTCTCGCAGACAAAATTTATTTATCTGTGCGCTAACCCTAATACATTGAAAATATAACTATAATAATAGTACTGACTCCGGACTAATATGTGCTAAGCTCGTTGAGTAGAATTAAAAAATATATTGATAGTAAAATTTCTTCATTTATAAAACATCAATATAAATAGCGTTCGTTATAGCCAGTTCATTTGTTCTGTGATTTATATAGCTTTGATATATTCTTATATTTGAATTAAGTTATAAAATTATAACTAATATAAGAAATATACAAAAAATAAATGTAACTATAACCATTTCTGGGTATTTTCTGTCGCTCGTACATATGTAGCAGAATTCCATCCGGCTAATTAAAACTTCGGTAAAGGTTCTCTTAATAATACTAGCTGTCCGTCTCGACTTCGGATTAATTTATCAAAGTTAATCAAAGAACACTACCTATTTTACATCTTATATTTAGTCATTCATGCAAATATATTAAATTTCAAGTCAATCGGAATTATAGTTTCGGAGATATCGTGATTTCGCTTATAATATTAAAACATATAGATTTTCTTTATATTTGGTAATATTACAAAATTTTATTATATTACAAAAACATCAGTTTTTACTTTGATAATTTTACAGCTCAAAAAACGTAACTTGTTCAACTATAAAATTTAATTAGATTTAAGCTAAGCAAACAAGCAACGCCGATTTCTCCCGAATAAAGGTTTCTGCGTCGGTCGCAAGTTGATATAATGTATATACTAAATTATCTAATTAACTTATAGATCTCTCTCTATATATAGCTTTTTAAGAGCAAACAAAGAAAAACAAATTGCTTTAATAGATCTTGAATGTAGACCTTTTAAAACAAATGAGCACTTCATTCCGCTTTATATAATAGGATAATTATTTAGGTTGATATGCCGTACAATAAAAATTGTGTGTTGTTTTGTAAAATAAAGTCAAATTTGTAAAAAGTCTAAGCTAGCCGTGGTTAGTATAACCGATGCTAATATACTGAATTTACCGACAAACTAATTCATAAATTCATGATATTGTATGCGTATGTCGCCTTAACAAGTGATTTAAAATTAATTGTTATACAATAAAATTATGATTACGAAGAAAAAGTATTTAAAAAAGTTACAATTACTAATAGAATATTTCGTCTAAAAAGTTTGCAATATAGAATATAATTAATTCGATAACTAAGATAAACATTATGCCTTATAGTTTACTTTTCTCAGCAATCAATATTATTAGAAGCATAATGGTTTAATTATATATATATATATATATGTAATATCATATTTCCTTTTAATTACTCTTAATTTTATCTTGATCTGCTCATGTTGAATAGATCGATGCATTTACAAATTGTTAGTATAACTAAATAATATTATAATGATACTATTGTTGTATTTTCGAATAAATTCGTACTAAAAGAATATTTTACTGATCTATCGTGGATTTAAGCGATAGGTTCTGGTATCAAACTACTATTACTTAAATATAAGGACCCTAATATGCCTCTATAGAAATAAATCAGTCTTACAAATATCTATCTTAGGGATAATCCCAGAAAAAATGTTACAAGTAATAATAACGGCATTTCTGGCGAAGAATATATATTAGTCGATTCTATTTAGATAAAACATTACGATGGGTTGCTTGTTTTCAATAATTTTATCTCTCAGTTTTTCCACAAAATTGATAAATTATTTGTATTGTGTTATCTGTATAATAAATCGTTTTATTAAAATACTCTTATAAAAAACAAATGTCATTCTTATCTATAAATAATATTAACGATTTTTATTTCAATTTAATTTAAAATTTTACGGCGTTTATCTGTAAACAGGAAAATTAGCTTGTAAGGATTAAATTCAGATATAAAAATAATTTTACAATCAGATCGCCGTTGTGGAATAAACTCTTTAGAATGGATAATGGAACAACGTTAATAATATTTCTTATTAAAGAACTACACAGAGTAAAAATATTATTAATTTCAAAACAATATATATTAAATTAATGTTCAAGTAAAATTACACGGCCTTAGAGAGCAACGTTTTCATGTAATGATCGAGGGAAACGCTTATGACGCGAACATGTTTTATTTCTGTCACAAGATTAATTATAATAAAATTGATAAAAAAATTTAAGGATAATTCGAACGTGATTAAGTATTTCATATGAAAGGAAATTCAAAAAGTCAGTAAACAAAGAATTATCTTTATCTGCATTAGCAGACTCAAGTACAAAGGTTAATTCGTTCAAAGTGAAAATGTACTCGCGATCCAAACTCACATCAGGAGTCTAAAACTTGTTTTTCAAACGCTCTTTAGATCAAAAGTTTACGAGCTTTATTATGTTTCAATTTGTTTTTATTTTTAACTTCGCTAGTTTCGCCTATGTCCTGAATTAACTAGCCGTGTCTAATGAAATATATTTTTAGTAAAGTTATAAGAAGTATGGACTTCTAAAACAACTTAAATCGAGGAAGTGGTCCATTCACTCCTACGTGCTAATATAAAAGTATTTTGATTTGTTAAAATAAAAATAACTAACATCATAGGCATTACAAACAACTTCATAGGACTTACAGCAAAGTATATATTAATATATATTGAATAAACACATAATATGCTCGCTTCCCTATGTCTCCGGTCTTATAGCCAGATGAAATGACAATTAGATCCACCCAGAGATATATCAAAAGAAGAAAGAAAGAAAGCAAATATTTTGACTACCTAACCTGGAATTTTAAACAAGGATCTCAGGATGTGCACCGTAATCAGGCTACGAAGCAACATAGATTAATACTTTGGCTATATTTAAGATCGTCGTTTTAACACTAAGTTTAACATACTACGGTCGCACAGGAGAACTTGTAGAAACTTATAGAACTCTGACAATATAAAGCGTGTAAGTTATAGAGTTTTAACATAGAACGGAATGAAACCATTCCTGTTTCTAACAAAAATAACCTGGAAGATATATTAACGGCTTGACATCGCACGTTTAGTTCGTCCCGAGGACTTTATAAAAGTCTTCCTCTGTATGAAAAGCTTTTATAAGGTATTTCACTCACATAGACTTAGAATTTTTAAAGGGTTATTGCATTATACTTTAAAAATGTTTCAAATATTCGAAATATTTATTCAAGAAATATTTCCAGATTAATCGATATATTTTGTATAGATTGATAGATATGTTTTGTATGGTAAATTTCGAAAATTCACATTTTTCTACGGCGTAAAACTACAATGTATAAAACGATATGAGATACTATCTCCATGACAAAGAAAAATCATAAATATTCCTCCAGTGTGGTGTAGTATGCGTGGTACAATATCACGTGAATATTCAAACTTTTGATTTGGTTAAAGGAGAAAATATAAAAAAAAAATATGGATTACACAAAAAACCATTTATTACAATACATTTCAGATATATTTATTAACTTTTATGATATTCAATTTCGATTGTGTCTAGCTGATTGCAATACATACCTATAATAAATTGAATGATATTGTTACCAAAATCGCCAATACTTTGTTAGATAGCCTTTTTTCAATTCGGAATAACTTATTGGTTCGTTATTTTTCTGTATTCTCAGTTGTCTGTGTATTTTATAATCTTTTTAACCGTAATAAATACTAATAGTAATTTTATTGTTATTTAAAATTATAGAAAATTAATATTTTTAGATTGGGCCTTTTAATCCATAACAAATAATGGATGCTGAGTTGGTTCATTTAAAAAGGGAATGATACAGCGTTTATATGAAAAGGTAATTAATGAGAGATTCTTCATTACGTTATTAACAACTCAACCGATTCGGCAATAGAGCTAAGTAAACATCAGATACGGCAGCGTATTCATTATTATTCGTATTGAGTTAAATACAAGACTTAAGCGAAATAATCGGTTTTCATTTAGCTCGAAAACTACGAAGCAATATAATACTATTTATTATAATATCTAAATAGTTACAAAAACAGGTAATTCGTCTTCTGAAACTTTATTTCCTGCAGAAATATTTTATAAGATTTTATATTATGGAATTTCGTAAAACCTACTTACGGTGTTACGTTATTTTGATGCATATATTCTTCAAATGTAAGGTATACTTGTAGTCAATGTCGTCGCATATTGCACTGCGGCATAATTTTTACATTTGTACTGCGATTACTTTCGTTTTCATAACTTTAATGGAATATCTTTTAATAAAGTGAGGCCTTAATATGGAAGTTTTATAATCACATTGGCTTCTTGGCAACCAGTAGATCTGGTATGATAATTACGAAAAACGAAAATATTTTCGAAAAATTGTGATTGGCTTAAGTAAAATACAATATAATTAAAATAAAAAACTTCAAAATGTCGTCACGATAATTACGTACATTATTAAATGAGATCGAAATACATTGTTCAATCATTGTTTAAGTAAAATATAGAAAGAATTTTTAATACTATTTGAAGTTTAAAATGATAAATGTATCCAGTAGAAATAATATTTGTAACCGTCTTTACGCCACAGGTGGTTTTGTTACGTTTATTGTATTAAACGACAGAGTTGTATTTTTCTTTGTATTTAATTCATTTGACCTATCAGATTTTATTAGAAACCCTGTAAAAGTTAACTAGAATTTTTTAATGAAACTAATAGGATTAATCGTGGATTTAGGATTTTTAACGAGATAATTTATCAAGGGAAAGATTTAATGAAAATGTTTCGACTATAAAAGAAGTGTTCCTCAAAATTAAAGTCAAAGTTAAAAAAATGATTAATTTCAATTTATTTTATCTTTTGATGCCATTTATTATTAAAAATTCTTATTCATAATTTTATTTTTTTGAACAATTTATTCAAAAAACAAAAGTACTTATACTTCATTCATCATTTCATTGAGTATATTAAAGTTGTTGCCACTGATATGTACATATATGTATTATATGGATCCATGTAAGGAGAACCGCAGGGCCGGACCATAAGTTTAGGAGGCCCTGGGCTATTACTACTTAGGGGCCCACCTAAGACACACCTGAATGTAGACTTGAATTAAATGAATTGATTGGTTTTGATTAATTGCAGGATTCGCAGGGCAAACCATACGATCTGTTTAATTTAATAAAATTAGGTATTTATTCGCATTATCGTCTATTTTTGACTTAGCTGAGGGCCCCTTGGTGGCCTCAGTACTATTTTCCATTAATCATATAATTATTTACATTGAATAATCATATAGGTACAATAAAATCAATTTTATTTATCCTACTTACTAACTGAGTGTAACTTATATAGATATTCTTCTTAAAAATGTTCTTGATTAACGCTTCGGATAGCCAATGATTGCGTTGGTATGTTATATTCTTTTATTTCCCTGTTAAATAAATGAAACATATGACATCAAATAATCCCAAATAAATATTTATAAAGTATTATAAAAATAAAATATATAAATCATATTGACATTCATAACAATAATATTTTCTTAACAAATCAAAATTTTACTATTTATGGTACACATATGTAGTCAATAATCTTAATATTACTAAAGTTTTAATTTGATTCAGGTTGCTAAGCAATTATGACGTATGGTATCAATGTTCAAAGCGTTGTAGATTTCCATTTCCAAGTATTGGATGTAATTGCATCATGTAGGTACGTTTGCTTAGTCTGAAACGTGATGAGTGTCAATTGCTTGTCTATGCAATTTCACTGTAGTTTGTCCCACGCTGAAAATGCTGTAGTCGTGTTCATATGCTTTCAAAGAGTTTTATAAGTAGAGCAATAGTTTTGTAATTTCCGTTTTTGTTAGTTTGTTCTCTTTGGTCTTATTATTTTTATTTGTTACTTAATTAAATACGGCTAAATGTAATTTGGAGTTTTATCATTTATCTATTTGAATACTATCACGAATATTCATATCTCGTTTTTATATCCGTTTACATCACAAAAATCAGTCATACACAAAAAAACTGTAGTTTTTAATTTACATGAAAAAAAAAATCATGACTACCAATACTTCCTAAGCATTTAATGATGTCGACCTGACCGATTTCGGTCTCGGCGGTCAATCTTAAGGGTGATCAGCTAACTGCACAGGACACATTATAGTGTTTGCGCAAACACAGATGCACTGCCTTCACTTTTACAATCCGAACTGAGATTTACTGTGAATTTTTCGATAGGAAAACCCAATTATTTTTATCGGTTCGATGTTCAAACCCCAGGCCCATCCTGACCTCGGGATCTGGGGCCTTATATCTAGCAAGTAGACCAAAGAGGTAATCTATACTTTTATAATGCTCCTTACTTTTATAAATTTAGGAAGTTTATTTTACAATATTTAATGTGTCTATAAATATTAATTTAAATAAAATAATAGGAAATAAAGACTCTATCTATCTATAAATCGACTTATTATCTAGTTGACATAGGTATGTCTCTTTTAAACATATTATTTTTTACAATCATAAGAAATTTTGTATTATAATTGAGATTACTATTCATTTCAAATTTCGAATATTTTTTTAAAATATAAAATGATAGCGCGTTGAAATACAATTACGCTTAAATATTATCGAACGTCAACGTAAAGTGAACATTCATCGAGTATTACGACGGTTTTATTAATTAATAATAAAAGGTAAGTTAATTACATGAAGGTATTTCTAGTAGCTTATATTTACCATTTATTTTTTTAATTTCATCACCTTTATAGTTTTTTGATTAATAACCAGATTAATATAAGGTGCTTTTTTATGAGGACGGGAAAATGAGCCACCTCATCACAATCACATGGTGAATGGTCACGTAAGAAATATTAACCATTCGTAAGGAAATCGTATGGAATCGCCTATGCGCTACCAACCTTGGAAACTAAGATGTTATGTCCCTTGTGCCCGTAGTAACACTGGCTCACCGTACCGAAACACAACAGTATTAAGTATTGCCGTTTCACAGTAGAATATGTGATGTGTAGGTACCTACCCAGACGGGTTTATACAAAGCCCTACCACCGATGTATATAAAGGTGACTTTTCCTCCTAGTTAAAAAATAATGTTATTAAATTCGAGCGAGCGGTTAAGGCAAGCGTGTTGGTCAAAGTCCAGCCACACCCTTTGTTCAGAAGAGCTTGCATAAAACAAGCATCAATAACACATAAACAATGACCATTCATAATTTAGTATTTAATCATATTTGATTATACATCATGCGATGAATACTAAAGTAATACAAAAAAGCTATTTTTGATAAATGTAAACCAAATTGTAAAAGGTAAAAGTGCAATTAAAATAAAAAAAATATATAAAAAAGTAATCAGTATCAAATTATAAATGACCCATTGGTGTGCTCCTCTCCTTAATAAGAAGAAGGTTTTGAACCTATTGTATATGTTGGAAGATATACACTTGATAGCATATTAGAGTCTTGCAAAATTTTTTTATAAACACAATTTGAGAACATGAAAGTTCAGTATCTACTGCTTGTCTGGATTTGAAACAAACATCGGTTAAGATTTACGTGTGATAATCTCTGGGTCATATTAACATAGTGCATGAATTGCCCATTTTCTTATATATTTCGTTTTAATATCATAAAATAACGCATAACACTGTGTTACTTAGAATTATTATATAGGAGGGCAAATATCTCAGAATCCCTAAGCAAATCTCAAATGAGTTGTGAATTATTTACCATCTATTTAGAAAGCAAATATTTATTGGTATTTAATCTTCGGTCTGAAACTTACCCAAGATTATTGAGCTTAAATATAAATAATATAGGCTTATTGGGATGATATAATCCCTTTCGACCCTCAATGTTTGTCATCTTTAATATAATATGCGGATTAAGGAATTTATTTTTAGACAATAATAGTTTTAAAAATATCAAAATCATATGAGATACAGTTTTGATTTTACAGTGATTTGATAGTAACTGTAAAAAAATCACAGTCACACTTAATTCAATTATACAAACAGATTCCTGTTAATTGCCATTGTAGTGTTGCCAGCTCACATAACGTATGACGTATATAGTAATCTTCAATCAAATACATTTGTGTAAGTGTATGCAGTTTCTAAATGAAAATATCATTGTTCATTCCAGTCATCAGATTTCATGTTCTTAATTTAAATTTATTTGAAAGGAAATCATTTTCTAATGAGATAGGAATACGTAATATTATCCGTGGTCTCTTTCTGGGAAAGCCAGATTGCTTTGTGAATTAATTCAAAAAGGAATTAAGCGTTGCTTGTGATGCATAAGATCTTGTTGTAGTGAGGGTAATATTTTGAAATTTGTACAAATACTCAATAAGATTTAAGATAAAAGAATAACAGTAACATTCCGTATATGTCACCGTTGAGTTCTCCTCACCTATTAAGGAGAAAATTTAGACATAATAGAATGCATACCAGGAGCAAGATTATGAACAAAAATTATGGTACGAATAATTAGTGCTTAAGATTTGAACTTTTCGATTAGTTCTTTTTCTACATATATACATATTATCCCCGCTGAGCCATCCGATCCCTTTAAATTTTAAATTGTATTGCATTTTATTATTTCTTTTATCATTTTTATTTTAAGTAAGAACATATTTTAAACATTGTAAAAATAATATTCATAAGCAAACAGCGTTGGTGTATGTGAAGAACATTTTTATTTAAATTCTAAATTTCTCTACCAAAGGTTCTTAAAGTTTCCATGTTTATACTAAAAACAAAAGATAATTCATATTACATATCCGTCTTTGTTCATAAAAGAGCTGGTTCAGTGATCACAAAAGAGGTTTAACAAAAGAGGTTTTTATTAGAAACTAAAGAAGACCTTTAACATTAAAATAGTTTGTTATATTGGTTTAAGGGTATTCAGAAGCAACATGCATAACCTGTATACGTCCTAAATATTATGTAAAAAAATATATGTAAACTATGTGTAAATATTATTTATTAAAATATTATTTTAGAAAACTTTATTTAAATAATTTGGTATCAAATAACTTTAAATTAAACAGACTCTGAGGGAAAGTAAACTGCTTCTGATCAATTAAACTTGCCCACTAAAGCTTAATTACTCAAAGGATATTCAAGTTATACATAAAATACAATGAACTATTTCGTAGCGTTTGTAGTATTTAGATTAATAAGGGTGAATAATTTTTAAGATCAAAATTAACACAGTTTATCTTTTCATACAAAATAATAATATAATTATTAGCATTTTTTTTTAATTATGCTGATATTTATAATTTTGAAGAAATTTACATTATAAACATTGTAAATAAGTTGTGCAAAATTTGAGCTGAATTCGTTTTAAGAATAAAAGTAAGGCCCATTCACCTTTTGAGGAAAAGGTTTATAGCTTATTCGACCACCCACCAATGTGTGTCAGGAAACACATGTGGCAGAATTTCATTGAAATTAGACACAGGTTCCCTTAGTTGTTTTTGTGTGTCCATGTCAACTTTATGTTGTTTTTATATAAAAAATTACTTTTGAATTTGGAAAAGTTATTTATCTGACGATCGTAAATTTATATATTAACCTGATAACTTACTGTCATTAGTCCACCTTGCATGGCTACTGAAGACGATAATTGCTTCAAATCTTTAACAAATTATATAGATGGGGTTGTGATTAAGTTCAATATCCGGTCTGTAATTGCAGTATAGGTGGCAAGATGATCCTTCTCAGTTATATTAGTCGTAGTCAATAGTCATAGAATCAAAGGTGCTATTGAATCGTGTAAATTGGTTTACTTGAAACGAAGTTAGTAATTACTTGATCAATGCTGGGCAACGAACATTCCTACTACATGTAGTTGAATATGAGTTATTTAAATATGATTAAGATGTTGCTTAAACATGAACATGCGAATATTTATCATCTCCATATTACGTATTGAGTAATATTTATTTATGTTATTTAATCTGAAAAAACGCCAGATAGAGATCTGAAAAATGTTCAACATATTTCTTTTTTTTTATTTATGTCTGAAACGACAAATTTCATAGTTTGAATCAGCCAATCAATTATGAAGATCCTTTTTTATATCAATCGTTTCCATCAACACGATATTTACAGGCATATTATGTAATTTGGGAGATCATTATAAATGTAAAATGTAATTAAATCGACCTTGGTGTTTAATTTTGGACGGTGCGTTTATATAATTATTTATAAAGCCTTTGTAGGTTCTCATAATGCTCTATTTGGGTGCGGTTATATTTGGCTACTATTATAATTATCATTTAACCACTTTATACATTTCTCACGGGAATCGGTAATTTAATTATTTCATAACATTTTTTTGTTATAATGTATATTGTAACATAACACCATTATAAATCAAATTGTTAGTAATTGAAGTGTGTTTTATTGGGTAATAATCACATAAAAATTCTTCATCTTTTTTCAGAAACCTCTATTTTCAAAATCTTGTCGGAAATTTTCAAATTAAAAACAACAATACAATATTAAAAAGTCAGCTCGGTCGGTTCAAATTCATTTATGTATACGATATTTATGCTGACGTAATATCTTGATTATTTTTAATTTGTTTTGAATTTTTTAAGTTAGATTTTATATTTTTTATTATAATAAAATAATGTTATAATTAAACTATAAGATTTAGCATTAAAGACATATTAAATTGCTCTGCAATCTTTATATGACTCATTTGACATAATGACTCAATTTAATACGTCGATTAAACGTTAGTATCGTCTATCCATAATTATAAATGAGAAGACGTATTTTTTGTAATGCTTATATATAAAGCTTATACTTAGGCACTAAGTGAATGAAATTTCATTAAATTTAGACTATTCACGTATAAAGCGCGAAATATTGATAATCGTAATGAAATATTTATAAATACGAATAAGCAGCTTATATAGAACCTGTTTGTAAAATAACATTCCAAAAATTTTTATAAATTCATCCTATTTAAAAATATTATTTCGAAAATAGTTCCATTTGCAAACAAGTGATGTGCTCAGCTAGTATTTTATGTTCCATAGTATTCTAACAATGACTTCAAGTCCTTTTTTATTGCGATGCCGGTATTGTATTGCGTGAGTGTTATATGGTTTCACTCGCATATAAGACAACTCGATATTCATCATCGTCGTTTCAAAAGAAAGATCGTCACTTGATAATGCAAAACAACGAACTTTTACATTACTAGTATTTCTCTATTGAGATAGTGTCATATTTGATAGTGTTTTGTAAAGATTATTTAATTTGAGTTTTGTTTTAAATATTTCCGTTTCTATCGACTCTTCAATTTATTTTTGAATACAAATGTTCGTGTTATGAATGTAGATAGAATATCTCGTACAACAAGTACTGGAAGAGAATCATATGCGACCACTAAATAAGTGTTTTAAGAAATATAAATTATAATCTCATGTCAAAATCAATGGCCGAATACTATATTTTAAAAAAGTTTTGCTGGATAGGGCTTTGTGTTTGCTGGTACAGTTTCGTGCAAGTTTACCTGGATAGATACCACCCATTCATGAGTTTTTCTACACCTAAATACTCTGTAATGCTTTAGTTTAAGCGGTTGGTGTTATTATGGAAAAGTATTACACATCTTTGTTCTTTGAATTCTTAGTTTCCAGAGTTGCAACTAATTGGACAGTGTAAAGAATAGTTAAGCGTTTCCCACACTGCCGTCTGTAGACATCACGCACCAATTTGTGCCCATCTGTTTGTCTGCCTTTTAATATTTATTAAATAAAAAACGTTTTACTTTATATTTTGTAAAGCATAAACAAATACAATTAAATTTTTAATGTAATTACATTCTTTCAGATAGCCTCAGTAAGTATGAAATTTTCGTTAATATTGGCGTAAACAAAAACCGTAATATAAACTTCGGAGATGGTACAAGAATAGAAGATAATGGGATTATCCTGTAATGACAATCTTCCGAACAAGTAGAAGTAACCTCGGAATATTTACAAAGACAGAGATTCTGTAATAATTGAAATTAAAATATGATTTATACTCTGTTTGTTACCAGTGAATATTAAGATTCAAAATTTCGTCGCTATGTTATAATACGAAGTGTATAATAAAACTTTTTTGTTCAATGTAAATATTAAATATATACATATTTATATTAAATTATATTGTATTTGTGTAATAACAAATTCCAGCAGATGCATTGCAAGAAAGAAATTTATTTATTATCACTGACGAGGAATATTATATGAAAACAGAGGTCAGATATGATTTAGTGCCTTATGTAATATAAAAAGCGTCATATATCCAAAACAAACGTTACTAACGTTATGTATGTATACTGCCCAATTATAACTGACAAATTTTAGTACGCCAAGCGCATTCTGCATTCATTAAAAACATTGATATAGTCCTGTAGTACATTCGGTGCTCGCTTCTGTAATAGTATTGGCTACAGTGGCCGTTAAAAAAACAAATAGTGTTTCATGTTGAAGTCTACATTACTACATTCATAGAATCTGTACAAACGAACGTTGTTAAATTTTGGAATTGCTTAATTTGTAAAGTTCTAACGTTTTATTTGACCGCATAAAATGTTCTTAATGTACGTTTTTTGTGTATATTATATCGTAAGTCAAGGATTATTTTAAGAAATTTTCTGTTTGTCCACTAAAGTTTATAAAGTATGAATTATATGACAATGTAATATTTAACAATTGTCGTAATAATAATGTACTAATTAAATATCTTTCGACGTGTCAAAGTCGATGTACCACGTAAATTGATAATGAAAAAATATGATTAAGCAATAGGATTATGAATGTGAATTACTTTACCGCTAATTTATTTTCGTGACTATTTACCGCATTACCATAATATAAACAAGCTTAGACTACAGCAAAAAAATACACCGACACGTAGATGTTAAAGTGAGTCGAGATGCTTTTTTTATATTTAAAAATTATTTATTGTGATATTTATTATATTAATTCTTTATTTATATATTAGCCGAGATGGATGAGATGAAAGGGAGATGTCGTGAGGATACCTGCATGTGTCCTATTTCAATGAAACCTGTGTATTCACTAAACGCATAGAGGAAGCCTTAGCCCAGCAGTGGTTAAGTTGTTAGTTTTTATATGTTTTTATATGACATATATAAAAATGAAAAAAATATTGAAATTAAAAGTTACATGGTATTGAAAACCAAGTCTTAAATTCAAGAAGACATTATTTTGAAATAGTTTTTCTAAAGTATTAAACAATCAAATATCATTTAGATAGCAGAGAGAGATATACTCCGTTTGCGTAAACATTTTTTTAATAATAATATTTCATTTTTCGATTATTATTTATATATTTAATAATTCTATAGAAATTAAAAACGAATGAAGTAGGTACATTTTAAATATAGTTGTATATCATTAAATAAATTCAACATTTTCTACATAAATTACTTTGAAATAAATACCTTGCGGCTCTCATAGTTCATATCATGGATAACTTTTACTGAAGAGCTGTTAGACACAGGTAAGATTTAATTTGACGAGATACATATTCTATTTCATTATTGAATGAATTGATATAATATTATTATTTATGAAATTCGAATTCAAAATGTCCATATAGTAAAAAACACTAGGAAAATATCTGATTGTATTTAAATGCGCAAAAAATATATATTATTATATACTATATGTGTTATATACGTGTTTGTGTTCTTCAAAATGGATATAAATGAACGTTTTCTAAAGTAACACATACAAACGAGAGTACGAAACGTCTAACATTTACATAAACAGAGTTGAAAATGTTTGTACGTTCTAAATAAACAGACGCAGGTACCATATTTATTCGTTTGAGCGTACTGTCTGCTTGAAATGCATGTCAAATGCACGTTTAGAAATTTCAATATAATTAGACAAGATACATACATATCCTAACTGATATTACAAATGGGTAAGTTAGTTTGTCAGTAACGCTTTCACGTCTCAGCCGCTTCACCGATCATCACGATATTTTGCATACTGAAAATGATATATACCTTACGATTTATACTTGACACCTCTCACGCGTGGGTGGGAGATGAGGGCTGAAACTAGTTTTTAAAACAAAAACAATGTATGTGATAGATATTATAAGAAAAATGTAATGGCTATATTCTATATTCATAAAAAAGTCAAATCTAAAATTGTTGAAACTTAATTACAAGGATATACATGTATTTATCATTAGAAATATACTTTTATAGTATAACAGATAATCTAACATTAAAATTTCAGGAACTACTGTTTGTAAAAAAAGTTGTATGTAAAAATTACGTAAAAGAGGTACGAACACAAGAACATAAAAAAATAATGTTTTTTATATGAAATTGGTCGGTGGGCACGGGCAAATGAGCCGATGGTATGTGGTCACAGCCGTCCATAGATATTGGCGCGGTAAGAAATTTTAACCATTCCTTACACTGCCAATGCGCCGCCAACTTTGATAACTAAGTTGGTATGTTCCTTTGTACCTGTAATTACTCCGACTCACTCAAGTTTCAAACCGTAACACAACAATACTACTAAGTATTGTTGCTTGGCGGTAGAATTTTTGATGACTGGATGGTACCTACCCAGACTTGCACAAAGCCTTAGCATCAAGTAACACTACGATTAGTTCCAGGTAATCATTATTTCTTAGCCATATTCTTTTGCCTTAAGCCTTAGCTCTATCAAACTTTAAGTTAGAATGATGAAGTCCATGGTAATTATATTATTTAAATACAAGTTTCGATCGCATTGAAAAACAATTACTTTTCGATAACTCAATATATATGATTATATCACGATAATTTATGGGATAAGTATTGAAAACATTCTTAATTCAATTTAGTATTAAAATAAAATTTGTTTTTAAACATATATATGTTATGTACAGTTATCAGCTTTTTTCTTAAATTCTTTATTTTATATTATTACATCTCAAGGTAAATATTAAGTTTTTCTGTTTAGAATTTATCAGTATTAACATTATACTTCTGTTTCTCGGAAAAACATGTAAAGACATTGCTCCCGAACTTGATACTTCTCCGGTCGCGTCGGAATGCCGTCCCACCTTTCTTATTGATTAATTTAAAAAAAAAAAACGTCAATGTCACCAAAGTTTTTACTCGTCATTGATTAAATATATTAAATGAAATAATGGGCGTAATGCATTGAAAAGGTCCGGCGGTTTAGACGTGATTGACTTGCAAACAATTTGTTGCAAGCAATGTAAGCAAGATCGGTACCAGAATACAAATAATATAATATCATGATAAATGTTCTATAACACACTTATACGATTAATGGTTTTAATAAAGTATGTTCTTTAAATAGCCCGTCATTTCAATATAGTTGGATATTAATAGAACAGTATCGAAGATAGACCGTTGGATTAGCTAATAAGGCTTCTTTAATAGTTTCTGTTTAGTTATAGCAAATTGCAAACGAACTAAGACCAAACTAAACTAATTGTAATAAATAGAGTAACAGGGTATACAGAATATGCTACACTGCTGAGCTAAGTCGTCCTCTCCGTTTGAGGAGATTGGTTGGAGCTAATACCACCTCGCTGCTCCAATTCGTGGATACACATGTGACAGTTTCCTTA
Source organism: Vanessa tameamea (assembly GCF_037043105.1). NCBI lineage: Eukaryota > Metazoa > Arthropoda > Insecta > Lepidoptera > Nymphalidae > Vanessa > Vanessa tameamea. The sequence goes on from NC_087324.1 coordinate 8,676,856, forward strand.
TGATGTTTTACTTCATTATCGAGTACGGTATGAATTATAAAGACAAATTAAGCAAATGGAAATTAATTGGTAGGTACTTGCCTGGGCTCGAACCCGCAATCATCAGTTAAGATGTACATTCTGACCATCTCCATCCATTCTGCGTTACGTGTAATTGACGCGTACTAAATCAGTATTAATACAGTAGTAAGCTACACTTAACCTTCCCCTTAGGAGGAGAAGAGTCTTTCACTAAGTATTGTGACTTATAGTCTATATTTTATACATTTGTTAAAATCATATATCATTATGTTAAAATGACAACGTATAACTATTGCTAGAAATATTGTTTCATCGTTTTTGTAGCCTCAACTTTTACATATATATTGTTCGAGATATCTATTACTTTCCCGTAAAAGCCTACTAACAGGCGCTCTCTATGTGACAACTATAAAAGTCTGAGTGTGGAGTTAGTGTTCCTGTAATGACCCATAAACCTGCTGGCACGTCACGCCTTGTTAGCTTGTAGAGTATAACTTACTACTAAAACGTACATTTGAGTAAGGTAGGCATTTCCAAAAGAGTGAATTATATATATATTTTTTAATCTTAATTTGAATTGAGGTATTATTCAGAAAGCCAAATAATCGTAATGCTAGAATAATTATAATAGTTTGTTAAAGTAATTTTCATCATTTATTATAATTATGCAAATTGGCAAAAAAAGTTCAGTAACTTTTTATTTTTTACATGACAACCGATATATTTACATTTTTTATTTGGTATCTGTTGACGTAATTAAGTGTCATTAACGAAATAATATTTGGAAATAATAATAGTAAAATAATATGTTCCAAATATGAAAACGTTTTTAAAATTTTCAATAATTATTTTCTTAAAACCAATACACTAGGGTCAAAATCGATAAACTTAATGCCGCAACTTTCTCTTGTTATAAACGCTTAGGTAGAGTTACATAGTTGTAAAGTTTAGGTAGGTACTCGTTCCGCAAATTCTACAGTAAATTCGTTTAAACTTAAAGCAACCTCATAAATGGTGTTCGTAAAGATTAGAGAGAAAGAATACATTCAATAAATCCAATGTTTTCTTTATAAATTCCAGCTTATCGTTTGTAGCTTTGTAATCGAGTTAAGCGAGACATTTTCACAGGTGACTTTAAAAGAACAAATTTAAGAGCAGTGAATTTGTTCTATATTTTTCGCGTTGAGCAAATTCTACAGTACATTAGTTTAAGGCAAACCTTGTAAATGGCGTCCGAGTGGATCCATTATGTTTCGTCTTTTTGCACTAAGTGCTAAGTTTTGTGAGATTCAGCAGGCACGTGCGGTGACGAACGTTGACAATTTGTTATAAAAACAACTCGAGCTGACATAGCTGGAAATTAGGCGTGGTGTTACTGCAGTGGTAGTTCGATCGATTTTTAATTGATGATATTGATTATTTTAAATTATACGTTATGAACAATTGGTATGATATTAATAAATGCAAATGCCGATGGTATTTTTTCTGAATATTAAACATTAATAACTAAACGGGTTGAAATAAAATATATCCTTAAGATAAATATCCAACATCGGTTCACAATGATCGAAGATTTGATAGAATAAAGACTATTTTGATTCTCTTATTTTCAAAACTGACTAAGGAATTTTAAATGCTAATGTTTACTCATTGCGCTCCGCGTATTCCAAATTTAATGTTTTAGAAACAGATGAATAAAACAATCACTTTCTTAAAAAACATAAAACGATAAACACAATTTTGTTGAAAGAGGCTTATTACAATATAGTGTGTTTTTCAGTCATGAACATAACAGTATTAGCAGTTTTTGTGGCGGTATGCCTCTGCGTCTCCGAGGGCGCTCCCGACGGCCGGCTCACAAGAAAGCAGCAACGCCCGACCCGCGGCTTCAAAAACGTAGAAATGATGACAGCTAGAGGTTTCGGAAAGCGCGCTAGGACTGAACGTGAGTAACAAAATACTTTAAAATGACATGTTTATAATTTTTGAAGTTGTTGTTCTTTTATTTTCAGTAAAGATTTTAGTTACAATCAAGCAGTATAAAACTTCTTAAGCGCGTACATAAGTACGCGAAACTTTTTTTTCTAAGTCTTAAACATACAACCAGAACATATTTTCATTTTATATTTTATTAATGTGTCGCCACGCTATATGATAGTATTAGATGTCTTACGCGTCCCCATTTACAAATGACTGTGCGACTTTCAAATAATTTTGTTGTTTCGCACTTATTAGGCGTCCCAACACGGTTCATATTTTTTATTTGAAATATTATTATGACTTACAAGACTACTTATTATATAAAACAATTGTTAGATAGTTAATACAACTATTTATCAAACAGATTAAGAAGAAAATTCCTTTTGAGTTTTATTATCTTACACAAAGAGATGCTTAGGACTGGAGTGCAACTACGTCAAACAAATTGTTAGAGTAAGTTTTAAATGTTGAATATCTTCAAAAACATAAAATATATTTAAATCATTGATTTCCATCGTAATATAATTTGTTTTATGGTATAATAAGTATTGTTTATGGTATGAATATCGCCAAAAGATGTCATGTAGGTAAGGTACGTATATCGTATGTCCTGTATGTTACTACTACAGTTTCCATTGATAAGAAGTTCATCATATGTTTCGCAAAATGGTATTTATCTGTATTCCCACAAAATAAGAACTACACTTCATTAAAGCATTATTCTTAAGGCGACGTCGATCATCAAACATCGTCGGATCGCACAAATCGCGGTACGCCAACATTTAAGAGTCCTTCCGTCGGAATAGCAAGAGATTTTGGCAAAAGAACACTCGAATTGGATACAGAAGGTACAATAAAGAACCTAATCGGTGTTCCGGTGGCTGAATGACCAGCAAATTGCAAAGGAGTGCTGTGTTAATACAAGTACACAGTACAGCTTCAACAAGAAAATCCATTTGGGCTGGTTAAAAAACCTTCTGATTAGCTCTCTTTGTCCGCCGCTTGTATGTCGTTGGAGCCAATGAAATGTAATTTATTACGAGATAAAATAGATTGAAAGTTTCTGTCTTAGTCGAGGGCTTTTCTTTTTTTATTTCATTATAATTTTAACGAAGCCCCAAAGGCTAAAGTGGAAAGTTTCAAGTTTAAGCTGTTGTGATCCTAAGCTTTTGTTTCTCGTTTGAAAAATATTTTATGAATATTTTAATGATGCGTTCAAAATTATTTGGTTACACTATAGTCACCGAAAGGTGTAAACGACAGAAGTGTTAGCATAGAACAATGATATAACCCGTTTTAAGTGTCTCTTCTAATATGTAGCTTATTTAAATGTTCGAATGTAAGAGAATCGTGTAACCCGTAGACCGGATTATTTGCTTCCATGTCAACTCATTACATACATATTAACATAACATATACATTACACTTTGCACAAATCACTACTTCAACAGATGAACCAGTTCGCAGGAAGTTTGACCCTAAAGGCCCCTTGATGGTGGCTTATGAATTTGGCAAAAGGAGTAGCGATGATCTCAATGAGGAAGGTAACAAGCGAGCCGTCGACTGCTTAAACGCTTCCAAGCTTCTATAAAAAAAAATCTGATAAATAAATAAAAATATATGTTTCATAATTGTGAAGATCACGCTTGCTACTAGTGTTCTTCAGTAATAGAAAATAAAAAAGGCTTTTTAAAATTAATTCGTACGCGTACTATTAATGCAAAATAAAAATAATTTTATATATCTATTGGCGCTTTTCTGAATCCCTCTCAAGATTGCGTGAGAATTCGGTTAAAGTAATTGCATTGACATTCTAACAGAGGAGGAAATTAGGGTGACCAGAGGCACTTTCAGGCCAAACTCCAGCGTACTTATCGCGAGAGGATATGGCAAGAGAGAGGGAATGGGGAATGGAGGTAAAATACTCGAAAGTATATCAAATCATTGACTCAAAGAACAATGGTCAATGTTTAAGAATCGAAAATTGACACACGATTCTATAAATTTATTATTTTATAAACATTATTAAAAAAATAAAATTAAAGGTTTTGCGTTTCGAATTATATAAAATGAAACCAATTTATTTTTTATACAAAAATGACTTCAATAAAAAATATATATATGTTTCAATAACCTTTCATGTTATGTACGAATATTATACCAGACGACGAAGTAAGAGTGACCAGAGGTGGTTTCCAGCCAAAATCCAACGTACTGTTTGCGAGGGGTTATGGGAAAAGACAGGGAACAGGAATCGGAGGTACATCGAGTTCATGACAATATCAGGCTTAAAATAATAATACGAATCCAATAATGGAATATTGGTGACTTGCTTCCAATATTGGACTTGACTTAAGATCCAAATAATATTTCGCTTCCAATATTGGACGAAACGACTGATGCTCCAACGTCTAATAATAAAGTAATAAATTTTCACATCTCCTCATAAAGCCTCGGGAATTGGTTTGTATATTTGAAACATGCAAACGCATCAACAAAAACTAAACATTAACAAAACAATACTTCGCATCGCTTTAATTGTTTGCTTTTTGTCTTTTACGGACAACAAATGCATTTGCGTGATGAAGAAGTAAATAAACTCGTAAGTAGCAGGTTTAACCCGACACGTTGGGCCGTTGTCAAAAACATTTGAAGAAATATTTGTAACGCCATGATAACGCACTGACCGTACCAAAAAATTGATAAACGCTTGGTAAGCTTAAGTTATATGTAATCTAAAAGTTAAAGCAATATTAATACTATTGTATCAATGTATAAGGAATATATGCTTGTATATTTTGACATGTAGTGATTATTACAATTTAATCTGTGGTGTTGTCAAAATTTTTCCATTGTTGTTTTGTCTACGACGAAATTATTGATTGTATTACTATTATATTGTATTGATTATATATTTTATTAGTTAGGTGTTTTCAGATCGACAGTTATGTAAGTAATGAATAAGTAAGATAATTTTATGTATAATCATAATACCATCAAAAAGCAGTACTTAGTAATGTTGTGTTCCGGTTTGAAGGGTGAGTGAACCAGTATTATTAAAGGCTCAAGGGATATAACATATTCGTTTCGAAAATTGGTGGAACATTGGATGTGGACCACTTACCATCTGGTGGACTATTTGCCCGTCATATTTGCTTACCTATATAAAAAGAAAACGTAGTTCCAAATTCAAAAGCTATTATCAGTTGTGGTATAGTGAGATTTGAACATTTGTAAGTCCTTTGAAAGCATATAATAAATTAATCTATGCATCTAATGCAGCAGTAATTGGTTTTCGCTTTTTCGATATTTTATGAAGGTATACAAAGTATGAAAATTTACATTTATAAATGCATTTTTTTATAATTTTGAATCTAAATTTGAATACTAAAAGTTTTTACACGTAGATTTAAATTACAATCTTTATTTAAATTATTAAATAATGTGTATTTTGACAGTATACGGCTTGGACAATTTCTGGGAAAACCTCGAAGCGCAAGAGAAGGAAGGACAAGATGGTGCCGAAGAGAAGACATTGGACAGGTAAAAATCAATCTTTAGTTATTAGTTATTATAAGTAATTTGGCACGTTCCTCACTTCCATAGTCTGATGAGTCAAAAAACCGATAAGATTAAACAAAAATCAGGCGCTAAACAAAAAGTACCTATTATATGTTTCCCGAGATACGGTGTAACATTGCCTCTTTCCAATATTCACTAGCTGGTAATGAGAACCTAGTCTAAAACTTGACTCCGAGACTCTATGACTAAACTAAGAACCTGAAATTGCTAAAATTGAATTTAAAAAATATGCAGTTAGATACAACATACATATAAATCTTATAATCTAATCATCGAATAAATGTTATTTTGATCTCCTGTAAAAACGAACAATTTTTCATACCCTATGTGATTTCATACTATATAATATGTATCATTTTCATTCATTGATCATTAGCAGCCAGTAAATTTCCCACTGCTGGGTTAAGTTTCTCCCTTTTTGAGGAGAAGATTTGGAGCATATTCCACCACGCTGTGAACCTGAAATCATCGGTTAACATGTACGCGTTCTAACCACTGGACTCTCGGCTCATATGTATAAAAGTATTTATATAGTAATTTGTTACGAATACATAAGAAGGAGTATATTAATATGCAAATAATAAAGAGATAATATTATTTCTGAACAAAACAGATATTCGGGATTAGTTTTAAGAAAGTAAAATTCAATAGAAATTTAGACGACGGGTCTTTCTTCGTCTTTTATTCTACGAAGGAGATGACTTTATTATTTATGTTTACCGAAAAAAGGCTTTTAGACTAAGACAAAAACTTTGATACTATTCTGTAAATGGTATTGTGTTTTATAATATCTATATGATAACCGAAGAGCTATTTAAATATAAGGAATATTTTAATATTAAAAAATCTCCATTAGGATCTAAAATAAAAAAAATCTTAATCCCTTAAAATATTCTTTTTGGTACAGATTATTAATATCAAATTGCTTATTCTAGTACGAATCTTAATGAATAAGAGTGAATGTTTCTTTGTATATTCGTTCTCTATGCTTTCCAAACCATTCATCCGATTGTGATGAAACTTTGATGAATTGTTCCAAGTGTATTTTTCTTTGTAATTTTTTCAATTTAAATGTTTTATTGCGACGAGTGCGTATGATAAGATTTCGCACTGATTGGCGAATAGGCCATCTGATGTAAGTGGTGGCTGGATACATCGGTTATGTAAGAAATATAAATCATTCCTCGTATTACCAACGCAGCACCGATCATGGGAAATAAGAGCTAATGTCCCTTGTCTTTGCGATTATAGGTTTTTTTTTGCAAAATTGTATTTTTGAGTAGCAAACCAAATTTAACAAGGCTTTATAAACAAAGAACTAAGTATTTTCATTTATCTTTTAAATCTTATAATATTAACAGATACTTTTACGCTGCCAGCTTTTAAGCTGAATTAACTTTAAAAGCTTATAAGATGATATAAGGAGAAAGTTTACCTGAAATTAAACAACAAAAAAAGTCCATTAGCAGATCTTTTCCGTAGTCTAATTTTTGGTTAAAAGTAAAACACATTATATATTAAATAAATGATATTATCTTATAATAAAAGGAAGCAGTAAATAAATTAGTGATAGCTGTATCCGTATCTTATATTAAGTGAAATCCAGGAAACGTACTTCATTGTTTGGAATTTATTTTTAATTTGTGTTCCTGTATTCAAAGACTCGTTTGTTTACGGATTTATTAATTGTCGCTTTGATGTTTACATTTTTAATTAAAATCACACTAGCCAGTTGCAGAGATGTTCTGTAAGAGGAAACTCGAAATTCACCGCAGAATACGAGCGTGAAATGTCAGTTTGTGATATGTGACATTGACTATAATAATAATTAATTATAAAATTGTTAGGATACACGTATCAAAACGGCGTATTACCGTAAGTCGGTTATCAAATTTTCACGCGTGAGATACGAAGTGAATTCTTACAGAATTGCACAGCTGAAGTATCTCTAAGTAGAAAATCAAAGCTTACAGAATAACGCCTCGTAGAGAATATCAGTAAGTAAACGTATTATTTCTTTAATTTACTACGACTTTGTGCGTAAAGGTGTACCAACCCAACATGACCGGAGAGAGTTTGAGCGCAAGGCAAACGGGATTATGTGTTATAACTGTTTTATTGGCACGACCCTGGGCTTGATCCCAGGTCTACGGGATATGTAGCATTATAAGCTAGACCGTAGAACAATGTGGCACTCATCAGATAGACATTTTTTTACATATATAAATTTGTATTTTATTATAGCAAAATTAAAAGTCCTCTCGTTCCGACTTCAAATACTAATCCAAAGAATCTCGGAAACCAAATAACAATAAGGCTCAGACGAACAAATCTGGTTAAGATAAGACAACTTTTTTACATCGTCTTTAGTAACTTTACAATGATTAAACCTATCGTGATTTTTAAGCACTTTTTTTGTATGCTGACTTATTGTAACTATTAGATAAATATGTAGGTACATGTATATTATACATATCTTTGAACAATAAGATATGAAAGTCATTAAATTTTGGTACTAATTCTGTTTGACCATAGAATAAGTCATTCTTTTTATTTTTTTATCTATTAAAATAAAGCGAAACATATTATACACATATGCTGACATAGTAACAAGCCTTAGATATATAATTTAATATTTCTTATTTTATTTGTCTTATTTATTAGCTTACGTTTTATATTTTTTATCTGAGATGCTGATAACTGTTATCTTCATAAATTTTCCCCACAATTTATTTCTTTGTTTTCCCGACTAAGCAAAAAGTCAATAGTAGCTTAAAAATTGCGTCTGAATGTTGGTAAACAATTCTACTATAGGGTTCATGTAGACTATAAAAAAGTCACAGATAGAAAATAAATGTGAGTTTTTTAGTATCTATATTCTAAATTTACTCGATATTATAATTTTGTTTGTTAGTATCCCCCTGGACTGGTTTGTCAACGAGATGATTAACAACCCCGACTTCGGCCGATCCGTCGTTCGCAAGTTCATCGACCTTAATCAGGTAATAATTTTAATCATGTAATGGCTTTATCAACAAAATTCGACGGTTTTACGAAAACGACATTGAAATTATTAATTGAAGATAACGACCTGTAATACTCTTAATAAATGTTTATAATTGAATTAGTATTTCGAATAAAACGAAAATATTATTAAATAATATAATTATTTTTAAATACAGTTTTTATAATTTGTATGATGTGAATGAATGAAATGAATGAAATGAGGTATATGGAACATTTTATACACAATGTTTTTTTACTGCTTTCTATTATGTCAACAAAAGTATATTTTGAACCGTTCACATTTTAAATCGTATGTTTCTCTTTGATATCTTGAGATGATCAAATCAAAACATTGGCTACCTTTATCGCGGTTTACAATATCTAGTAGACCCTTATCGTGGAGAGCGTAATGTTTAATGTAAATTCATATGAAATCGTAAGAAAACACACTTTTTATAGAGCAATTTTTTCTGATTCCTTTATCCTTAATACAACTTTGTATGATTGTTTATATATGTATTTAGTTGTGCATAGTGAAATGTACTCGGATACATAAGATATAGAAATTAGAAAGTAAAATGACCAATCACCAACAGTCCGACAATGATTGTGATACTGAACAGATGAATAATATTTTTTTTTTTCAGGACGGCCTGCTTTCATCAGACGAACTCCTCAGGAACGTTTAAGTCATAGACAATTTCTAGTTAATACTCGAATACGTTTTAAATCGGTTACTCTATGGATATTTTTATATAGATCATTTATTTACTGAGTTATAACTATGTTTGTAACTTATATTACTGTGATATGATGTTAAATATTATCTTCTTCCTTAAAATATAAAAGTTTGAAATTAATTTTATGCCTTTATTTTTATAAATTATATGTTATATATCAAACTATATATTCTTGTAAATATATACCAATGTCAATAATATGATGCGATAAGCATCTCGGTGAGACATTCGGTGTATGATCCCAATTTTCCGTTCTGCGATCAGACTCTTAATAAGTTTATAAAGATATTAGAACTGTTTAATTGTCTCGGCGGAAGTGTAAGCGCATCATAAATTGTCCATTGAACATAATAGTTAACCCTTATAACTTTGTAGTTGTTTGTTGTTACATAAACGTATAAAAATATCTCTATTTAAAAATCGATGTTCTTGAGATTAAAAGCAAATATACGAGATGAAAGACTTATACGATATTATTTATTTACTATATGTATTTATATTTTGTTCTTTAAAGTAAGGTATTATTTGAATAACTTCAAATTATTCCTTTTTTTTAAGGGGGAAAGGCTAACCTTGGTGATTTAATTGATTAATTATATTTATTATATAGGCTGGGTCAATTGACATTATGTAGATCGTAGATTCATGTAACGCTCTACATACATACATTTATTTAAATATGTCTAAATAGAGTTTAGGATATATGTGAATTTGTCGTATATGTATTACTGGGTGCCCGTCTGGACTTAGTTTGTTTATTTAATGCTGTCGAATAACTTAATATTAATAAATTGGGTATCGAAGAAAAGTATTTTTATTTAATACCTTTAAATTAAGTAAAATTCAAAAATTTTGCATTTTATATTCCTCAATAACATAATTTCGAATTATAAATGATTGATTGTATGATTACAATATATAAAATAAATTAAATTACAAGCAAAATAATATCATAAATTTATCAATAAATACTAAAATTGTAAAAAAATCTTGTGAAGGCTTTTTATTTTTACGACCTTTTAAAATTTTGATAATCTAATCTAATAATAGTATAAAAAATAAATAAATCTAATCATGTTATTTTCTATGCATGTACTTCCTTCTTACCTATTTACTTAATAATCTACCTAATCATAATTGAATTTATTTTTAATTTGATTTGTGAGTCGTCGTTGCTCCAGATACAACGATCCAATAAGCATACTTGCAGTCTATGCCCGCAATCGTTTCCGGGATGCTAATTAAACATGATCATTCCGTATCAGCATAGTTATATTTAAGGCCCATTTCACATATAACATATTTTGTATATGCTGCCTTAGTTCGGTAAGTGATTAATTTCTACAAGTAACAAGTAACAAAAATATTCAAAGAAAAAATATCATATTTCTTTTTAAAATTAATAATACGTAAAAATTTTAAATGAACATGGTTATTTTTATTACTAACAGTATTTAAAACGGGATATTTATCATGTTTTTTATTTTTATTTGGTGGAGCTCGATATTTCGACATTATCTACGAATGTCTTGTTCACGAGTCTCGATCTCCACCAAATAAAAATAAAAAACATGGTAAATATCCCGTTTTAAATACTGTTAGTAATACGTAAAAAGTTACAGACTGTGAATGTTACACTGCTGGACTACGGTCCCATCTCTTTGAGGAGAAGGTTTAGACTATATACCATTACAATTGTTCCAAATCTCGTTAATGGAATTACACGATTTACCAGAAACGTCGATTATTTTTCAATTTGACGATTTTTACCTAATCGACCCGTTTATATTGACGAATTGTTCTGTTTTAAATAACTTATATTATACCTCTATATTATATAAACACACAGACACAAACACATCACACAGAGTAATGATGATGATTTTGTGCGAATCCGGTCACGACATTACTCAAGGGAAACAATGTTACATTAAAATAGAAATAAAATTACATTTCAAAACTATCTAGGCAAAAGTTCTACTTACGGGTGTCTCAACATGCACTATCATACTGCACAATATTTATTAAAAATATAAATTAAATATAAGCTATAATTAGAGACTATTATATAATTAATAAAACCAATAAGATATACCATAAAATTTTAAATGAGCACAAACAAAATCCTTTATTTTTCGATTGAACTGAGGATGATTATCGTAACGTATGTCTAAATATTTTATTTGATTACTGATGGTGATGTACAACAATGGTAATCTCGATATGATGGTTATTTTTTCCTAATTGCGTTCTATATAATCTGGTGTAAAAGAAATTACTCATATTACGGGAATTAATTTGAGGGACGTTTAAGTAGAATCTTGATAAATTTATTAATTAAATTAAATAAAAATTTCATTGACATTATTTTCCGTCTATTCTCCAGACTTTGTATATTAAACAGATTGCATCTTACTGAAGCATTGCATCTTATTGAAGTGAACTCTCAATAATTAATTATTTGGGTGAAGATGAGTGGGCAAATCTAACACTATCAACAAGACACGAGAGTGTAAATATTATCAAATTCCTTGAGAGAAAAACATTTTTTTTTATTAGCTCGATCCGAAATTAAGCCTCGAAATATACAGCCTAAAAAGCTGACCAAAATACCAACGAGGCGGTCAACACACATTCCATCACAGAATCCATCTTTCCATGAAGACCACCGTAAAATATTTAAACGTAAGCTATTAAGAATTAACTAAAACTATAAAGGGAATTGCGAAGGGATTACAACTTTACTCAGAAGCCTTTTAAGTATAATTTGCATACAATGTACTCTAGGTATTACGACGAGGTGTTAATGCATCCGACCCACGTATTTAGATAAGCTAAAACATGTAGTGTGGTTACTAAGAAAACCCTTTATAATATTAATCTCGATAATTTTATTTTTCGAAACACTAAGAATTAAGTTACGTTTAGTAATCACAAGTGTAACGGATTCCCTATACTACTATATTACCACATATATTTATAGTCATCAAAAAAAAAATTACCAGCTTTTCTCCGTGACTTCATTCGCGTAGAAGTTGTAAATATTTTTAGAGTCTAAGTACATTAAGGAGTTCTTTAAGTACAGTACGCTGTTATCAGTAAGAGTGCAACTTTAGAACGTTTGGTATAAGTACTGGGTGTTATAATCTTAATTTGTAGTACACATATAGAAAAAATATAAAAAATAAAAGTAGTACTTGATCATTATTTTGATAAGAATTAATATTATGTTTATAAAACACCTTCGCAAATAATACATCATGGCAGAACAAATTTGATTACCATAAAGGTTTGGTCGTACATGATTTTTGCGAAACTTCAGGCTTACGCAGCGTACGCAACAGGGACTCTCAAAAGGATTTATTTTTTTCTCCTGTTTTTGCATCATTTTTAATTGATACTCCTGATGATTTATTGGTCGTAACGTAATCGCAAATAATATAGACTAAAGTCTTCTTAGATAAATGGCCTATCTAACAGTGAAAGAATTTTGACCAAAAATTCTTGCGATAAGCGCGTTTAACCAAACAAACATAATCTTCAGCTTTATAATACCAGAATAGATGTAATATAAAACATATATAGCTCAAGTAATGCTAACTTATTACTTAATATAACGAAATTATTAGACAGAATATTTATATTAAAATGGTCGTGAGCCGAAATGGAATAAATGACCCGGCATCACCTGAAAATATTAGAGGAACGAGAAATCATTTTGACTTTCTTTGTGTAAAATAAGGCAGACGAATGTCTCGGATCTAAATATTGTTTTACCTTTTGTATTCCAGTTATGAGTGTACTTACGGAGGCCTTTAATAGGTTATTATTATTATTAGCCGTATGCCTGAAGAAGTACCCGAATTGCTTTAATAATAAATTTTATTTTTGTGTTAAATAATTCAGTAAGATTTTAAATTCAGTTATGGTCATAACAATTTTTTACTCTAGATAGTTTCATTTTTAGCATTAATTTGTTATTAGCTAGAATTTATTTTTTAGTAAAATTATTAAAATATATATTGATACCTTGTACAGTCTTACCCCGACTGTACAAGGTATTAAAGGCAAGACATGAACCGTGGGTAAACATATATTTAGCACATTCCATGCGAACGATTGGATCTGGTTCGTTCGTTTCTTTCCTATAATTACTAAAAATAAATGTTGATCATGTAATGTTGTTTAAGGTGGCTAAGTTATAATAATTTCAAAATGAACTACATTAAATATTCTTATTTATTAATAAACAAATATGCAAAGTTTGTTTTAAACCTTAAAATTTCACTTTTCTAAGGAAATTTGTAGCCAAAATATTGTTTTTAATCTAAGCGAATCGCAAAGGCATGATAAAACATAAATATTTTAAAGTTGAAATTACGTTGTCTGTAAGAATGACGTTTAATTTCAAACAATAGGAATTTCTTAACAATGTTTTAAAACTTTAACAAAAGATTTCTTAATACTCATTCTTTAGACGAAAGGAAAAGGCTTGCCGTTTTGATACTTTTTTGACACAGATTTTAAAATTAAGATGGGTGGACCATGGAAGGCCACCTTAACGAGTAAACACTTTTTATTCGTTAATTAACTGGATAAATGAAAGAATCAAATTTTTAAGTAATACTTTGTTTTATTGTGTACCATATAAATCACTTTTTTTTAAGCTAACTTTAATCACTTTTTATTAAAATTAAGTTTTATTAAGCTCTTCAAAATGGCCTTGCAAGGAACACGGCTCCAAACAAGGCCAATATTATACATCAGTCGTTTGACTTAAAAATATAATTGTAACAATTGATATATCGGCTTTTACTAAAATTACACAATGAGTTCTTTCATTTAAGCGAAACATTAAATGCTCAATATGTTATTATCATCTATAAAAAACTCAACGAACATTAGTTGAACACCATCCTATAACTGATAATATATTAATGGGAATTATTTAAAAATAGTAGTAATGAGTATTATATTGACATCAAATAACTTGCTAACGCGTTTTATAATAAAATTTAAAACTTTTTTTTTTACCTAAAATGGCTTTCTTATGGGTCCGTTCTTTGTAAGGCCAATATATAAGTAACTAACCTAAACCTAAGAAGGCCAAACTAATAATTATTTTCAATTACTTTTTTTAAGAAGTGAGATTCACAAAATGTTGTTTTACAATGGGCTTATTCTTTTTTTGAGCTCTAGCTGGGTTCATTAGCTGGGGTTTTCTTTTTGAAATAGATGGCTTTCGAGCCAAAAACATATTGAGCCATTTCGTATTCAGCCATTCTTGTACATACATATTGAAAGTGTTCTTGATTTTAAACCCCTTACAAAATAAAAAGTCTTGTTTCCTGATAAATTATGGTAAGTATCAGGCGTAAGCGGTACACCCAGTTTTGCAACACGTTTGATACGCTGTGACAAATCCTCTTCTAATTGTTTTGTTAAAATAATTTTGAAAAAGAGTATTTAATATGACTTCAAAAAAATAATAAACCTTTTAAATATAAAACATTGTTTTAACTGTAACGGTACGTATTTATAAATAAAAAGTAACTGTTCATATGTTATATGGTTTGTAGAAATTCCTTGTAAGGCCCATGTACCCTAGCAAGGCCAACAGTCAAATTTTTGATTGGCCTTATAAGGAAGCAACGACTTTTCTAAGAATACTACCAATATTTTAACTTATATCGAGGCAAAACTATTTTATTTTTCTGAAATACCATAAACATATCCTTATACGATAATTTACAGTAACAAATATGAGATAATAATACGTTATTAAACTAAAAACCTTTGTTTTTCTGTGCGCGCGATTAACAATTTTAACGTCGACGACAAAGTCTACGAAGCATGAGATCGCACAGCCACAATAGTGGCGCATGCGACTTGACTGCATCTGTGGCCTTGATTTTGATGCATCTTAGTGTATAGCAGAAGGAATATGTCTTTACATGTCAATAACTACGAATTTTCAATAGTTGGCCTTCAAAGGAGCGTGGCCTTCCATGGTCCACCCACCTTAATTCAAAATGTTTTGATATATTTGTCGCTATTATAAAGAACAACGAAATCTAAAACTGTATGTTGTGTTTAAATAGCTGTAAATAAAACCTACAAAACAATAAAAACTCTACTTTAATTTCTATTGTGGTTCGATTTTCAACGTAATGAAGTTGAAATGTAACTGTTATTAACGTGGAAAGTCGTGGAATCCTCCATATCTAAACTTCCGGGTCTAAACTATTTTATTTCCAGCTAATCGTAAAAGTAAATTCATTGAACGGTATAAAGATATGTAAGGACTTATGGTTTTCATGGTAATTTAAATTTTTATAACCTGTTCAGTTCCCAAAACTAGTGTAAAATTCCGAATTATTTGCAAAATTCGTAATTTAACACAAATTTGGTACCGGATTTTAACCTAAGAATTCAAGATCTGCAGCCTTACATTAGGATTACATAGAGGATGTAGTCATTATTTTCATTAAAATCTATATCGTTTATCAATCCTACTCGTCCCAGTTTACATGAAACATTTATATCGAAGAACAAAAACACAAACATGAATTCTTTTTTTTTTTCGTGGCCTTCGCTCACTTTTCCACCAAAGTTAGATCTTCACTTTTATAAATTTCCATTTTGTTTAACATTTAATTATTCCAATGGTTAAGAAGTTAATCGCAAGTCATAGACAGTCGCGGCTTTAACGATAAGCGGACGAAGCGATCCCGTGGGCCTCCACGATAAGGTCTTTCGCTTTCAATGTTAAAATGAAGAAAAATAAACAATGAGCGAAAAAAAAACTTTGCGATTTTGTAAATAGAAAAATACTGGCAGGCAGTAAAATTTTAAACATCAATGTCCTAATAATAATTCGTACTCAAATTATTCGGTATATAATATGTATAATTCCGAAAATTATTTTATAGATACCGTCAAATTTTATAAATATCAATTAGATTGTAATGTTGGCATGTTTTGCGTAAACTTAATTAGTTATCGTTCTCTTTTTATATTAGGAATATAACATTTATTTGTTAATAGTAGATATTCCCGAAATAAATAAAAATATTGATACTTTTTGTTTATATAATAATCAACGGAATATATATCTTGGTTATGCAATAACCAAAATTAATAAGCGAAAAATAATCGCGTAAATGATAAAGGTGTCAAAATTTATATGTTGGCACCTTTACGATCTCATAAGGACAATGATGACCAGAATAATGGCATATTACTGAGTACTCTATTGCGTATAATATATACTTTACGATTTCAAAGGATTATACATTATTGTTCACGATTCTAATTGAGTTTTGTATAAGCGTTTTGTTTGACGACTCCATTCTTGTTATTGCTTTAAATTATTCGAGTTATTTTTATATTATTAAATTCATGTTTATTGTTATTTTAGGCCCGGTAAGTATGATATTATTCTGACAGTGACTATATTTTGGATTACTTTAATTAAAAGTACGTAAATAAACTTAAAAAAATTACATCTATTTCAAAGTCTGTTAAAACCGTTGAAAAATAATTATATTGGCGAAGTAAATAGTTTTTAAAATATTAAATTTAATTTACAAAATTCGGAATGTTATTCGACTGAGAACTTAGTACTAGCTCTATTAACTCAAACGTGTAATAAAGACGGACAATTAAATTGAATTATCATGTATGAAAATCAACAAATATAGAATCTTACACGCAATAATAAGCCTTATTTATTGGTACTTTTGGTATCTTAATCCTCTAATTTATTTATTGGACTAAGGTATAACTCAAATTTTAGTTTGAAATAATTATAGATCATCAATATCTTTATCTAATAATTTACTTATATATTGCATACTCAAAAATTTATGGACCATCTTGCTTGTCTATAACATAATATCCTATACTTATATATTCTAGATATTTCTAGAACGTCTAAATTTTGAAATCAAAAGATGTTAAAGTTAGTAATTTTGAAGACATCATTAATAAAATATTGTCTCGGAGAGAGCCCACGTCGAAGGGTCCGGATATTCCTTAATGGGTTACGGATACTTGAACTTTAAAGGAGTTGTTTATGTAGTGACAGGTGTTGTTATTAAAGGAGAAACTTTGGGGAGTAATCCATACAAAATTCACGATAGTAAAGTAAACGTATAGACAGTAACATTGTTTATGAGATCGGCCTCCTGAATTTATATAAAATTATAGTTTTCGCCAAAGGCTTCACCTGTGTCGAGGAGTATTTATGTCCTTCTTTGGGGTAAGAGCTCGCTTTATCCCAAATCTCATCGATTTCGGTTCAGCTGTCTAGCGTAATAAATAGAAAGACAGAATTACTTTCGCATTTAAAATATTAGTATAAATATAAATTGTTATAATAATGTAAGAAATTGGTGTTTTATAAATATGAAAGCGACTTTGTACTTTTCCGCGTCTTAAGAATTCAACTAATCATTATTTGAATTTACCTTGTCAGGAATTCAGAAAAGGTCCTAAGGTAGTTGACACCTGAACATAAATATCACCCACTTTTTACACCACAACACACAAGGGACATGACATCTTAGCTCCTAAGGTTGGTGGCGCAATGAACTCTAAGGAATAGTTAATATTTCTTACAACATCAATGTCTGTATAAGGGTGGCGACTATTTAACATCACTCGTCCGCCTACACTTACCATTAAAAGATAGACAAAAAAAACCCAAAAGGATAAAAATAATAGTAGTAATAGCCATAACACGAATTTAACAGTTTTCCAATGAACACAGCAAGTTGTAAGCTGTATATACACTTAGTGTGTTCGATATTTAAGCCCAAAGAATATCTGTGTATATGCAAAGGCAGTAGATGTTTGAGGAGCATCCTGTACAGGAGCTTTGTCAATTTCCCCTTTGACATATATTCGTTATGGTATTTTATTTCAATTGGATGCTGTCCTTGTATTCCATACCGTCAGAGATCACATTAAGGTATCGCTTGGGACATTTGATCGTAATAATCTTTCAATCGTATCAGTATTATTTACCAATTATCTGGTACTCGTGGTTCAATTTTAGTCTAATATATTATAATAATCACCAAAAATTGATAATTAATAAAAAAATATTTGAAATTGAATCAATGAAGCTTGAAGTTTTTGAGTTAATAAATTTTATTGCTCCAATTCGATTAAAATTCTACTCAGTGTTTTTTTAAGATACAGCGAGCAAATGGGCCACCTGATGGTAAGTGGTCAGCACACAATGGCGCTGTAAGAAATATTAACCATTCCTTACAATACCAATGCACCTGGGGAACTAAGATTTTATATCACTTGTGCCTGTAGTTACACTGGCTCAGTCACCCTTCCCACCGTAACACGACAATACTGATTATTGCTGTTTGGCGGTAGAATATCTAGTGGGTGGTAGGTAACCCGTCTGGGTAGCTACCGCCCACTCATTGGCTGATTGGCTTGCACATAACCCTTGCACCGAGAAAATCTCTCAATCTAGCAATTGAAAATTGTATGTGTGCATATTATAAACATAATTCCTTAACAGTTACAGGTTACTTTAACAGGATATAGCATCATTCATCATGCTGCTTCTCTGCATTATGATGGCTTCACTTCACTTCACTTCCAAGCAAGTGATGAATTATTAATATGTTTTACGGGTTAGTCATTGAATACGGGTGTTAGGTAAAAAGAAGTAAATGTTCATCTTTTTTGTGTTCAAGTTCGCTTCATATCAAACTTCATCTTATTCGTTCAGTGATTTGGCCGTGAAAGAGCAACAAAGATAGAGATACTTTCGCATTTATAATATTAATATAGATACAGAAATACATTAAAAGTGAATGGTGTTTGGGGAGGCTTGAGCTTTCTATTAAATTCCACGTGTTCTATGCATTGGGCCGTCTTAGCTTTAAATAGGAACAAAATAGTATTAATGAGAGCCGAGATGGCCCAGTGGTTAGAACGCGTGCATCTTAACCGATGATTACGGGTTCAAACCGAGGCATGCACCACTGAATTTTCATGAGCTTAATTTGTGTTTATAATTCATCGCGTGCTCGGCGGTGAAAGAAAACATCGCGAGGAAACCTGCATGTGTCTAATTTCAACAAAATTCTGCCACATGTGTATCCACCAAACTGCATTGGAGCAGCTTGGTGGAATATGCTCCAAACCATCTCCTCAAAGGGAGAGCCTTAGCCCAGCTGTGGGAAATTTACAGGCTGTTACTGCATGTGTAATGTAATAATAAACCAACATTTTAACAGATTCTAAAAAACTACATAAGTATATACTGTGTACTTAACATATAATAAAAGATTCGTTGTCGAGATACGTTAATAGTGAACAAACAAAATTAAGGGTGGCCTTAACAAAATATTAGCTCATAAAATTTCATCGTATAAAGAGTGTGTTGAATGAAAATGTTGAAATGTGAATTCGTTGTAAACATTTGGACTTAAAGTCCCTCGTGAAATAATTTGATGTGCGTGCGTTCAGGCAGTAACCTTTTGTTATTAACACATGACCGTGTACAGTCGTTTTGATTAAAATTATTATAATGTTATATTACTTACGTAAACTTTTAACCCTTTAACGATATGTATTTCGAAATTTTAGGTATTTACAACTGACTGGAGTGTTGGTAGCAACTGGCTATTTTAATAACCAATGTAGTTTATGATTACGTAAAATATTCGTTCATATGATACTTATGTTTGATGTTCGTTGTCTGTTTGTGTTCAGTCCGTGGATGTAACGCGTTCTCGGAAACACAGCATATTTCATTAATGTACCCTGGAGTACATTAATAGTTTCATCTAAATGCACTTCAAAATATATTACGATTAATTAACAATTATTGTGTAATTTTGACGGCCAACTGCACGGGAGTTATTATTGTGCAAAACTAAGAGCGCAAAAATCGATGCAGTCTCTATATTTATGGGAATAGATTTATCCAACATGACCGGAAAGAGTTCGATTTGCGAGATTTCCGATGCCCTGATGAGTAAAATATATATTAAAACAAAAGAGTAGGCAATGAAATTTCTTTTTAAATATTTGTACTGATCACAATACACAACAGTTAATATTTACAGCTGGCAAAACAAAATGGCAAAAATCTCTCATAACCTATATAAATTTTCATGGTAGGCGTGATGTGTGTTAAAATTTAAAAAAAACAAACGAGTATATGTCCCTAGAAGTTTTACCGGAGTAAAGTAATTGACTGTCTGTTTATAGTATAATAGCTCATAAATAAAACTAGTGTGAATCCCTACCAATGTAAACATTGTCTATTTTATTCTGTAATGGATTTCGAGAAATATAATCTTAAAACATAATGTGACACATCTGCCCGGGTGGGTGAAGATAAAATATGGAAATGCAAATACTACGTTATGCCAACTCGACATTTCTTTCCACCTGGGAACTAAACGGTCGAACGTTTTTATCATTTATATTGTTTTTCCTCACCAATACGTATTACTATCATCATTATATTCTGTGCTAATATTCTTCTTTTTTTTTAATTATTGTATTGTGTCCACTAAGCTGATCTTTCCTTTCCGATCTTGTTATTCCGTCTTCTTCTGGACCACGTTGGTCCCACGGACGAAAACTACAATTCTCAACGCCAATACGATTATTCTCAGATAATGATCTTGACCGATATCGTTCATTTCTCTGTATTTTTCGCGAGGCACACCTCCAGGATGTGCTTGGCAGGCTTGGCATATTTAAACGAGATAATTACTAAAATTTCTGTTGTTAATTAGATATTGCATAGCTCTGAATTTCGAAATTGTATATAAATAAAATTCTGCATTTCATCTATCAAAATTGCCAGAACGAATTTTATAAATTCAATAAGACCAATCAAACGTAAATATCAAAAAAGAGAAAACTAATATTTCAATAATATTTAATATACTTGTGTTATAAATAGTAATTACCAGAAAGAAAATATTTTATTCCCCCACATAACCCTACCGTACGGTAGTGGGAGTTATGATACGACAATATTTATTTATAATATGTTTGGTACAATAATTTGAATATCGAACATCAATCGTGAAAAAAAAGTAATTAAGCAATATACTATGTGTAAATATAATTAACCATTACATTTTGACTCAATAACCTTTAGTATTAAGTGTACCACGGGTATATTTTGTTTGTTTTTTTGTCTATTAACATAACTCTTATGTTTTTGATTATTATTTATATTCTATGCATTAAATATTTTATTTTTAACTTTGAACTACTTTTACTTACACAAAATCAAGTTAAAGATTAATGTGCCGTGGAAATTCCTTATAATATGCCCTAGGTTTAGTTGTAGACACACACAGAGTCTTTAAACTTGAGTATTTAAAAAAATATAATAAATACGAGAGTATTTCTGAACAATTAAGTATGCCTGTTTGACACCTCATTACGACTAAAGCACTAAGCCTTTTATGGCTTTGAAGTAGCATAGACATAGCCATTAAGGGATTATGGAAAAAAATCGTTGGGGAAAACTAAGCTGTGTTACTCTCACTACTATCAAGGCTGAGCATTATCTTGCATTATAAGAAAATAATCAAGAATATTATATATTAACTTTATTATTGTATACGCTATTCCAACCATAACAGGAACAAGCCAAATAAACAACATTTGACAGCAAATTGACGCGATACCATTGGTCGAGAGCTTGATTAATCTGTGATATTCATTATGGATTTGCGAAAAAATTACGTTTTGAACGTCAGCGAAACTGTTATAGGAATTTTGGAAGTAAAATTAAAGTGGAAATAGTAGTTATGTATAATAGTGTTGTACATATTATAAATAAAGATTAAATTAATCATACACTTAGTGCACAATATAGCTGAGTTATTAGCAAATCGCATGAAATACGTAAATCTAAGTTTTGTTTATTTTTTTTCCTACTTCCATTGAAACAGGCTATACTAAAAAACATCAACAACATAGTTAGGTTGGCAGTCCTGATTAAAAAAAAGAGTACAACGCTCGGAAACTAATTTAGTCGTTTAATAATAATAAGCGCTATAAATATTATTAAATAACCCTTAATATATATAAATATCCTTTGTGATAAATGAATATAAATTTTCATTCTAGAATAATGTATTTCACATTTAAACTATTCACACAACTCCATTTCTCCTAAACGTGACTGTAGATGTTCCGCGAGCGAACGTTTTAAAGTATGAACAGTTCACTTTATAAAGGATAATAAACATTCAAAATATTATGTCACGAGTTTGCCTCTGAGGATGTATCGTATGAAGTTATATTTTATTTAGTCCTTTGAGAATGATACTCGAATACACCCACGGTAACGTAAACATTAAAGGCACGAGTTTTGGAATTAGTTTACTATGGGAAGGCAGGTATGCTTGATATTCGTACTGTAAATAATTGATGACATTTCGCTAACTTACCGAACCTAATTTATACAAAAATGCTAAAAGATATATTGGTGAATCCCGACATAATAATCGATTATAAATGGTACCTACTCGAGGTTCAATTGCGTATTTAAGTTCATGTACCGATGATGATTTTAATATAACTAAATAATGAGTATGTTACAACTCGATTGTCTTGTTGGTCTACTAGCTTGCATGTAAGGCTACGGACCCCTAATTCTTTTGTTCAATACCTGGATCTAGCTTAAAAAAGTAACTGGGATTTTCAGTCAAGAAATTCGTAATGGCAGCCCGGAGTCTAGAAGTTGTTATTAACATCCGTGTTTCGTAATGCATATAAATCCACCAGTCCTGCGCGTGAACAGCTTCCGGTCTCGTTGAACATACCAATCCAGTGGGTCATGCGAGAGATGGAATAAAGTATACTTGTATCTGTGCGTTATAATATATTAATATATCTTCTGTAGTCAGCTGTTCTTCATAATTGGGATCGGTGGGCTTGGCCGAAATCGGTCAGTAGGACAAAAACATGTGCAGCTGGTAAATTTCCCACTGCTGGGCTAACGCCTCCTTTCCCTTGAGGAGAAGGTTAGAAGCATATTTCTATCCACGCTGCTCCAATACGGGTTGGTGGATTCACATGTGGCAGAATTACGTTGAAATTACACATGGAGACACATGGAGGTTTATTTACGATGTGCTCCTTCACCGCCGAGATCAATAATAAACACAAATTAAGCCCATGAGAGCTCAGTGGTGCTTGCCTGGGCTTGAACCCAACCCAAATCATCCGTTAAGATGTACGCGTTCTAACCGCTGGGCCATCTGGGCTCAGAAGGACAATATTCATAAGTAACAAACGAGTAATGAATAAAATTAGTTAATTTATGTAAATTATTTCATATTCGTTTAATTGATAAATTAATTTAAGCATGTAGTTTTTTATTTGAGTATATTTAAATATTTTTATGTGGATGCTGTGATAAATACTATCTAAATTGTAATATATAAAGCCGAGTGCCTTTTCGTGTAAAGTTAACCGTTGACGTATATCGTGGTCTAAACGCGGCACGAAAGTCTGACGAATCGCTTCATTTATTTACCTTTTCACATGACCACGGAGCGTTTTATTAAATTTATTTAAATTTCAAAAATGAAATTTTATAAAGTTATAATACAAATTTGTGTCTATATTATATTTTCATACTAGACTTTAACTTCCAAGAAGAATATAATGGAGTATTGTGGTCACAATTAGAAAAAAAAGTTTTTATATTAATTTAAAAAAAAAAACTCAAGTTCATCCAAATTTTCTCTGTTAAATCGTTATAGTATATATTATATTCATTACCAGGAATAATATATGGTTTAATATGACATGTATTTATTATCTTTCTATAAATCAACTACATACAGTATATGCTTTTATTAATTACAAAATATTAAAGATACTGAATTTGTTTCCATTCTACTTAAAATCACTGGTCAATATATTTATAGTCTCGGAGCTTAAGAGTCAGAACAATTGCATCACAATGTATTTGCAACAATACTATGTATATTCAGATAAATATAGTAATTAGATTTTCTGAATATTCTATAATATAAAGGTATGTGTTTATTAGAAAATTTAATATGAAATAAGAAATAAAATCTCTCACAAAAAATTAAATCAATAAAGATTACAAGGTCGATAACCGGCTTTCTTACGTCAAAACAAAGTTTGTGCTCGCAAATATCCTTTACAAATCTCAAATTTAATTAGTTTTAAAATCATTTACGTTACAAACTTTATCAACTCTTGTTACGAACTCTTTTAAAGTCGAAGTCGTAGTTCAAATATCGTGGAAACGAACTAGTATCTAGATATAGCAGATGTCCACAGCAGTTGTTATTTTGACACATTTGCAACCGCGATACAATTTTCTTCTTCCTTTCAATTCATTATCCGAATAAAGGAAGGTTGAGACTGTAGTTCAAATCTCATTGAAGCGAATTGGTTTCGATGACGATACAATACTTTTCGATATGTTTTTAAGCCAGGACTACATATATCTAAAAAAAAGAGCCGAGATAGTCCAGTGGTTAGATCTTAACCGATGATTGCGAGTTCAAACCCAGGCAAACACCACTGAATTTTCATGTACTTAATTTGTGTTTATTATATAATTCATCTCGCACGAGATGAATTTCAGGAAGACATCGTGAGGAAACCTGCATGTGTCTAATTTCAACGAAATTCTGCCAGACGTGTATCCACCAACACGCATTGGAGCAGCGTGGTGGAATATGCTCCAAACCTTCTCCTCAAAGGGATAGAAGGCCTTAGCCCAGCAGTGGGAAATTTACAGGCTGTTAATGTTAATGTTTTTATAAAAAAAATCCTTACGAAAGCGTTTACCTATGCATGTATCTATACTAATATCATAAATGCGAAAGCAACTCTTAACACTTAAGCCACTAAACCGATTTAGATGAAATTTGGTATGAAATAGTTTGAGTCCAAAGAAGGACATAGGCTACTTTTTTAATTCACCACTCGAGGGGCTATAATGGGGGTGACGGTTTGTGTGAAGTTTCATAAATTTAGCAAGGGTAAAGCCACAGGTTCAGCTAGTAACAAATATAATTTAGCTACATATTTAAGGTACGGTTTAAGTTAGATTCACTTGTTATTTTGACGGATTGTGGAGTGGGTTTAGGTTTTTCTGAGCATATATAAAATAATACAGTGTTTGTGAATAACCCACAATATTTTTTTCTAATTTATTAGTCATTGTTTGTATATAGTTTATCTTATTGGTCACTATAAGTATATTATTATGACAAACTTTATCTAAAACTATACATAATAAATTACTTCGGTTCTGTCTCTCTAATGAAAGCTTGTAATTAGACAAAGTTAGAGACTGTTCACCTTTCAGCTCTGATGTGAAATTAGGACTAAAACTTCGGGTCACAGGAACTTGACACAGAGACTTAAGTTTCAGGGTATTTCAACATCATTATTAAAGTCATCATAGTTCTCTGTTATGGTGAAGGAGGTGTTTTGATTCTTTATAATTGAAGGTTTGCAATGAAATATATTTCTCAAAACTACTGCGTATTAATAATTTTCTTTATAAAACTTATATACCAGGTATCAAATATATAGCGATTATGCGGCTGTGTGGAGCTAGTTGTGAAAAATATTTAGACATCTGTTGGAAAACGAAACGACGTCTCGAACAACTTAATAATTGTTAAGATGAAGTTGTGTGTGTGTGTTATTATGTAATAGTAACTAAATAAAATAAAATTAAAGATACTATGTTGCAATGACTTTCTGATATTTCTAAAAAAAATACACTTCATAGCAAATTCTATGTAATTTTAGGTAAATATCACGATTGTGACCTTTTGGAAAAGTCACGACTATACGTTTACGTGCTTTCCGAGGAGCTGCATGGCTTTTAACTTCCAGATTCTGTGCGACTAGTGATAATTTTTTCGATGAAAAAAATATTTCTTTATCGGTCCGATGGTGTTCAAACCATCGGACAGCACCTCGCGCTCTGTGATCTAAAAATCTAGCCGCAACGAGACTACGTAATAGAGTCAGCTCTATTAAAATTGATGACTAAGTCAGTACACAGAGTAGATATATAAGATTTATGGAAAGTCGCGTTCATCGATAACTGTAAAAACATTATATCTATATTATTAAAAATATTAAATATTTTTCTAAAACACATGACATTATACACTGTACAAGAACAAGCGTAAACTTGTTACTTCTGTTACACGACTACACAGGGTTACTTAACTTCATTCGTGGGACAAACCTTTTAAAACAAGAACGTTCGAATATTTTCAACTCTCAAGTTAAAAAAAAAAAACTATTTTAAGCAAATTTTAACAAATGACTAATGATTAAATCGAATCAGAGGTAATGTTGTGCTTAATATGCAAGTGAAATGTTGCTTTTCTAAAATTCCTTTTGTGGATGTTTTTAAGTAAGATTTATGTATATTATATTTTTTTTCTGTATTACAAAAATGGTATAATATTTTATTTAACTAAGCAATTTTTTAGAACTATTTTAATAAAACTCCTCCTTAGACTGGATACTAATCCAAAGTTTATCATTTGATGTTTTTAGGCAATAAATTCTGATAAGCAGCCCAGCGTTACAAAGTTGGTTGTTATACAAAAATATTTAAACAGAAAATCTAATGTTTATGGCATTTGGAACTTCCCAGCATACCCACTAAAAACCACCGCTACCAACTCCGTCTCTTTAGAGGATGTGTCAGAACCACCTTTAGAACACTTCAAAACTATTTTACCTTTTCAGTTTTTACCATAAAGTAATTTCTGCATAATAGTGTAGACTAGATCTAGTGGGTATTGACTTTGTTCATTTACAAACGTACTAGAGTGCAACAGATTAAAAATAAAATTGCAGATGTATAGACAAACATGTTTCCGTATTAAATACACAATGTTCTCATTTCAAACACATGTGGGTAGTATTTACAAACTACGTTTTATGAAGAATAGTACCTAACGTTCGCTGGAAAAATTCTTATTGTTGTACTTTTTACTTTTATTTTCCATGTAAGCTAACTCTGGGATGGAGTTGGAAAATGCAGTGTAAATATCAATGCTAACATATACGTTGAAATACTTTATTAGTGGTGATTTTTAAAGTTGCATTGTAACTTTATTACTCAGTTAGTAATAGATGTTTTTTTAGTAAACACTGATTTATTTCTTTTCGCTATTATTGAATATCAATTCAGAAAGCTTAACTATTAATTATTAAAACTAAATGTATTGGAGCCGTATTATGTCCGCTAATAATTTTTTATTAATTAATAATGAAGTAGGAGAATTGAATACCCTTTTTTCTTAAAGAATTCTCAAGAATCTCACTCGTGAAATGTAGATAACTGACTTACGGTGATACGCCATTTTGATACCTGTATCCTATAAATTTTATGATTATAACAGTAAATATCGCATGACATATTCTGACATTTCTTCTTACCTGCCTCTATAGAACATCCTATGGATTCAAGGAAATTAAATCTTTATAACAAATTTATTAACAAAAATAATGACATTATTAGCTGTTCTAATCTTAGTTCTTAAAGCGGCCGATGTTACCCAAGTGAAGATGGGCCCACTGCTTTCCATTTCGAAACCACTAAAGTCAATTGTGCCGGGTCAGCGCGTCGAGCCGTTAACCATGCAGTTTGAAATTTTACAAAGGTTATGCCATAAAGTATTTCATCTAGAACAAATCTTTAAGCCAACGTTTAATTTACTAACAGGAAAAATAACGTAATTGATCTATAAGACAGATAAATACATTAAATAAAATTATTTATAAAACGATTGAAATCTCACTAAGTATGATTAGTATAAAAATAAAATAAATATACTTAAATAAGAATACATATTGAATTGTATATATACTTAAGTATAGAACAATAAATAATATAACAATTTGATATACTTAGCATTAATTAAAAAATCACGAAAATAAGGATCATAAAAATCCATAAGAGTTTCTTGAAAAGTTCACTTGAAGAGATGCTGTTAAAGAACGTGAATTGGATAAAAAATGTAGTATAAAACACGACCTACAATAGAGGTGAAGAGCTCACTGGTAGTGCGAGTTTAAGATTTCTGCTCGATCTCAGACGAACATCACTGACCTCAAAGAAATAATTGAAACGCTCTTTCAGATACGAAAGAGCGAGTGTATGTGCAGATTCCTTTTTATCCTGGACCGTAGCCATGGGTAGACAATGTGAAGATTAAAAAATCATATATTTAAATTTAAATCAATCAAAATCTGTCACTTGGACGTATTTAAGCAAGACAATATATTTAATGATAATGTTCCCTAAAGACTCCGAAGATAAAAATGGCAAATAAAAAAAAATTAAGAGTAATTCGTTAGAAAAACTTTGCATTTGATTGGTTTTGAAAAACATTTTGAAAGTTTCAACGAATGTTAAGAAGAATATATCTTACGGTTTATGATTTTTAGCCTCAAAAGAAAATTGTTTGACTATGTCTTTAAAAATTGTATCCTTTAAATTGGTGACTTGATTTGAACTGACTATAACCATAGTCTATGATTTCGAAGGATTTAATACATTTTTAAAAGGTCATATAAATAACCTAAATCACCTGTAGTATTATACCATTATCTGTATATTATACGATTACCAAAAAAAAAACTATTTAAGTTATATTTTTCACAACACGTTTTGTACAATGGGCTATTGTATATTCAAGTATATATTGTATATTCATTAATCCAGCTAACTATGAACATATCACATTAATTACCTATCTATTTTTTTTTAGTATAAATATTCTAAATAAATACATTCATAAACTATTCAACTACTTGATAAAGAATTAATAATTATTAATCCGTTGCATATTAGATTTGAAGAAATAGCCAATAATTGCATCGGGTTCTGCATCCTCAAAACGAACTAACTAGATAGCTACTCCTTGAAACAATTTTCTTGTTTTCAGTCAATCATAATACTAATACGCTTCTAGTATAACATTAAATACTTTTTATAAATAGTATTGTTTTATGTAAAAAGAATAAACTTTTTCCGTTTCAAACCACAAAGTATGGACAACGTATTAGTCCAGGTAAGTACGATAATAAAATATATTTACCGTTGGGTCTGACACTGAAGGCACCTGATCCAAACACTACGGCACGTTTGATCCGAGAAACAATATACCTAAAGATTTCATCGCTTCAATTTTATCGGATAAAAAGCGTATATTATCGTTTTTATATGAACCGTTAATATTGACGTTTACAGTTCCAGTAGTTGGCCATTGTATTTTTCATTTAGTCCATAACGTGACCTATATTTGAAATGAAATGTTTAAGGGGAAATGCTGCTAGCATTCTTGCCACCATTCCACGCGGTCAAGATTTATATAGTAACTATTTTTAATTCATATTTGTATATATTTAAAGACTTAATAATTCTTATGTTAATAAATAAATGTATATTTGAATGTTATTTATACAAAAAATAAATTCACCTAATACCGATTTTTTGTCATGGGGATAATTTTGAACGAAGACTGAACACCGTATAGGAGATAAATGTAATGATATGTTTCCTCTTTCTAAGTCTGATACCAGAACATACCAGATAAATCAAAGGTAAGAGAAAACGACAGAAGCAACTCCTGAACTGCTGAGCTGAGAATCTCTTAGAAGAAAAACAATAGCATTCAATTCATTGAGAGCCGAGTGAGTCGAATTAGAACACGCGAAGCTGACATGTGACTAAGATTACCCAACAATAAAATTTTCATGTGTTTAAATATTTTTTATAGTTTGGCACTGAAGGAAAACATTGTGGGGAATACCTACATAATTATGTTGGATGAAATTCTGTTACCTACATAAGAATACGAATTTATCGGACAATAGTGCGATAGCTACTTGCATCGGAGCAGCGTCGTGAAATATTTTTCAAACATTCTCCCTTACTTGGTGATATAATTTTGTGCAAGCATATGTACCACCCTCTCATAAGATAATCACCGCCAAACAGTAGTACTCAGTATTAATGTGTTTCGGTTTGAAGGGTGAATGAGGCAATATAACTACAGACACAGGAGGCATCTCAGTTTCCAAATTGACGGTGGCGAATTGGCAAAGTAAGGTATGTTTAATCTTTCTTACAGCGCCATTGTCTACAGGCGGTGGTGACCACTTACTACCAGATGGCCAAATTGCTCGTCAGCCTACCTATATCATAAAAAAATGTTAATAGGAAACCTTATCCCAGCAATGGATCATCAACAAACTCTACTTATTTTTAATTGAATTGGGCACACCTTAAATTGAACCCGAAGTCCAATGATCGGCACACGTTCAAGATAGACAAGACTACAAAATAATATTTTACAGTTTAAAAAATAGGATTGCGTTAATAATTATTCATATTTAATTCACTTGTGGAATATTTTTTGTACTTTTTTAAAGTAATTTCAATAATAATAACAGTGTGTTTAAATTCCTCGATATCATAAACTGATTACCTACTGCGATCAGTTCTATTGATATTACTACATTTCTATCGATTACCAATAACTAAATGAAGCATGATGTAATAAAAACATTTAAAAAGGCTTTTATAATACCAGTGTAGTCGTATACTGCCAGTAAAATTGTATTATAATGTACATAGGCCTCGTAAGTCTGTGTATTTATTTTGAAGTCTCGTTGAGAGTCAGTGGTAAATAATATTCTTCTATGTATATGTAATAATTTATTTTTCGTGTGCGCCAATCACATGAAAACTGCTGAACGCTTCGGTATGAGATTAAGACCAATCGGCGCAGTACCGTCCCAATAAGGTTAGGTGGTAGGCTAT
The DNA here is from genome assembly GCF_037043105.1 of Vanessa tameamea. Taxonomy (NCBI): domain Eukaryota; kingdom Metazoa; phylum Arthropoda; class Insecta; order Lepidoptera; family Nymphalidae; genus Vanessa; species Vanessa tameamea. Next base: position 8,708,059 of record NC_087324.1, read on the forward strand.
AATTTATTGAATCCCGTGTAATCTATCTCCTTTTCCGGTTGAGGTGTGAAAATTTGCATATTTAAATAATGTAACATATTCAATAAAGTAAAAATGTATTTTTATTTTTACAAAAATAGATATTTTTCATCCAAACCGGAACTAGGATACTTGTAAAACATTTCGATTCATAAATATTATTAATAAACTCATTAAGATTTGATGCAGACCTTGAATATGATGACGTAACTCTTCTAACTATGAATTCAAAACTGTGAGATACTACACAATAAGATGTGACGTAACAAATAATTAAAATGTCAAATACTAAGAAATAACAACGTTTAATATTCAAAACATTTATATTTAACATATTTAAAAGTCACCAACTTTTTTCTTACTTTTAATAATTCACGATAACGAACCTGTATAATTGTCTTACCGAACAATTTAACTAACTTCGTTAAAATGATCATTGACATGATAAATTTAACGAAATATTAAACGAATTTTAACGATGTTTCCTTTCATAAATATCTAAAGACACGAGGGATCGCCACGTCAGGAAACGTTACTTAATTAGAGTTTATTTCGAAAAACCACCAATCAAAAAAGGGTTATATACACGTACAGTTCATTGTAAGCCTCTTTAAATGATTAACTATCTGAGCGACTAAAATCTCTCCAAAGGCTAAATTGTTTATAATTAATAAGCCAATTCAGCTTTTCCATTAAGGCGTTTAACGTGTATAAAGTTATGCTGTTTTAATTACAAAATCTTGTTACTGATTAATATTGAATAAATAACTTTGAACAAGATTAAAATTGTTTATTATACTTGTTAATCCATTTCATTTACTATACAGTCTAAACTGTATAAATATTTATAAATCTAACAGACAGAGAGGTATAAAGTTTTTAAGATTCGCGAAATCAAAATATCATCAATTTTTTTAATTATTATCATACTTATTACTATCGTAATTATGTTTTAGAATGGTAATTTTATAACAATTGTAAAAGCCAATTTCTCAATCGTTATTCCTTTTACTTACATATGATTTAATTATGAATTTTATTAATACTATTAAATTCATATAACCCTCCAAAATATAAATAAATATTAACTCCACACTTTAGCAGTTATTTATATAAAGGATTAAATTTATTAATATTTAAAAGAAACAATCAAATAAAATAAAAAATATCTGAATAATTTTAACATCGAAACTAATGCCATATCCTACGAACGATTTATTGACTTTGTAGAATCAAAAACAAGACATTATTAATACTCATTTAGCATGTCGAGCAATTTAATGTGAATATAATTTTGCAAATATAGTGTGACACAGTTGCAAGGAAATGATTGAGTAAATTTAATTCATAATAATATATATACGTTAACATCGACAATGTGTCATTTGTATAATATACATAAATAATTGGGCTATGAGATAGAACTTATGCATTTTTAATTCGAAAGGTATGGTGTTAAAAACGTGCAAAAAAGAATACGCATAACATATTAAAAGTCATTATTGAATACTAATATTCAGACAAAGTCAGGACGCGTCGATAGTTGTAGATAAAATTAATCCTTCGTTTTTATTTAACGTTGGTACTTAATAAATTTACATGATAATAACATAATTCATAATTATTCATAATTATATTTGTGTCATTTGTATGTTTAAATATGTAAAAATGTTAATTCAAATAATAAATAAATATTGGACAACATCACATACATTACTCTGATCCCAATGTAAGTAGCTAAAGCACTTGTGTTATGGAAATTAGAAGTAACGACGGTACCACAAACACCCAGACCCAAGACAACATAGAAAACTAATGAACTTTTTCTACATCGACTCGGTCGGGGATCGAACCCGGGACCTCGGAGTGGCGTACCCATGAAAACCGGTGTACACACTACTCGACCACGGAGGTCGTCAAATGCAGATACAGTAGAATTTGCAGGGTAAAAGTAATAAATAGCCTGCATTAAAAGAATAATTATTATTCGATACATAGTCACTGGTATGATTTAAACATCGATATTAAAGGCATTTATCTTATTAATGGTTTTTATAAACTAATTTATTATGGATGTCTCATTTTTCTTCTAGCTTTAATCAAATATTGCGTTTTATGAGCCAATAATTTCAGCTAATCGATACGTATGAATATTTGGCAGTTGTTATTTTTTTAATCTTTAACACAAATATCCATTGTAAGGGTGCATCAAATCTACAATCAATTGAAGTTATATTGTTATTTAATTTACTTGATAAAGTTGACCAAATGTTTATATTTTATTAGTATGTTATATTAAACACCCTGTACCATATACATACCCATATTCAACACATATACAATGGTGTGGACTCTGACTCACGGACTGCTGATCGATAAGCAAAAAAAAAAAAAACTTTATTGACAGCAAAACTCTTCGAATTTAAATTGTGATGTTGTCTGGTAACAATAACGCTGGCACAAAAAAAGACAAATTAAAGATAGATAAACAAAAGGCACGGACAATATATCTGTGGAGATACAAATATAAGAACCCGATAATCATAGTCCTGCTTGTGTTAAATATTTGATTTGATTATGAAAGTGATAACGTTATGAAAATTAATTAAAGTTATTATTCTACAGCTCTATGTAGAGGAAAATTACAATAAAGTGCATAGTATAAACATCCCGATGAAAAAATCATGTTTATGGTCATACGGTGTCAAAGTCGATTTATCTCAAACAGAAACTCCAACAGTTTTGATTATATATCACACGTAAGACCTTTTACCTTTAAAATCTCTATTATTTTATTAACAGTCTATGAATATTAAAACAATATATTAAAAAAAAAACATTTAAATAACTACTAGCTGAATTGATATTTAAATAGTGCATATTTTTCACGCATGCTTGACAAATTACGCCATGATTTTCAATCGCCTCTGGGCATTTGAAATATTATGTTAATAATCCATTTATGAATATTAAATGTATTGAAATGAGTAAAAATTTATCTCTTAAATTATTATATATTATGAAATCACTAGTGATACTTGGTTCCCAAATTAGGTTATATTCATTGTAAATTACTTTGCTTGTCTAGACTTGTTTATATAATTGTATATATTGTATATGTATATTCTCGGACCCTATATTTAAGAGCGGGTATAAAGGAGAATTGTAAATCATTAATTTTGCCCGGTTAATACTAGTTCAACGTAAAACAACAAATACTGTATGTATAATTACTTATAATTTCAAGGGTTGTGTTTGATCAGACACATAAAACAATAAAGTTTTATCAAAATATCGTCTATTTTTAACATTGTGCTTACTCTATTTATTGAGAATATATATACGTAAATTAGTGTTGACATTAAAGATTATATCGTAAATACGTCTCGTTTTCAAGTGCTTGTGCAGTCAGTAAGGCACTGTAATAGATGCACAAGGGATTCTATGGTTTGTAGCGAAGTTCCTTACACCGATTGTTTATACTTCAGTGCGATAGTCTGAAGCTTTTTAATTAAAAAAATAGCCGCGTTTGTTCATCTGCATTAACCAGGTTACCAAAGCTTCGTCCCTTTTACAAATAAATTTCGAATAAATGATATGTTTATGATAGGCAAATGGCGCTGTTTAAAATTAGGTGTAAAATCTGTATTATATTCAAATTCTAAATTCTTACTTACTTACATTATAAAAGCAAGAGTTTGTATATATGGATGTTTTTTACTCTTTCACGCAAAAACTACTTAATAGATTTTAAGCTTATACATCAGAACACATGGGCTATAATTAATTAAGGTATTGTGTGAATAATACCTGACAACCAAGCCCTAAATCGCGAGTAAGTAATACTTTAAACTAGACAAGCTAAAAATGAATAACAAGTTTTGACATATTCGAAATTCGTTTCGAGTGCATGTAGGAAATCAAGAAAACGATTTAAAAAAACAGTACTACTTATACTATTTTTTATAATGCAAAATAGTCTTAATGTCAAGTGATTTCATACCAAACGCCTCCTTGCAAAACAACCTTTAAAATAGTAATAAGATTATTTCTAAGTGCATTATTTATATTTATATAGAAATAAAATAAAAATAGAAATCTTCTGTATATCGAAAGCACTTGCATTAATTTCTAAAAAAAACTCCATGCATCTCCATAACGAACCTCCGCATGTTTGAAATGCAGAGAAATGTTAATACCACATTAACCTAATTCAACATCGAAGTCTATAAATACGAAGTTAGGCATCCCATACAACAAGATAACAGTTGAAGTTATGAACAAAGAGTATAAGTTATTGTTGAACAACAATAGATGGAGTCCATTACAATGTGCCATTCGTTGCGACTAGTATTAGCCAGTCTTTCACAGAGTGACGTCTTTACAAAGTTCTAGATACACTTCGTACCGTCATTGTTGTTTTATTTTTGCTTCACGTTAATTAGTCAATACGTTATATAACTAATACATACATACATTTTTAAATTTACTAATGTTACTTTTTATTGGTCGATGGCAGATGATGACGTGATAGGCGACCAATGATCGATCAATATTTCGCCAATTTCGTATTCGAATTTCAAAATGGCAGATTGTCAATCAATTACGATAGAAGGTTCTTCGAAAAATGTTACTGATTTACTATAAGCGCACTTTGTTTCAATTTCATATTTATTCCATGAGCATATGTATTACTGTATTCTATTTTTTTAATATTAATATTAATTTAGGATTATACTTTTGCTGAGCTGTTATTTACATAGTATATATCCTAAACATCTGCTTCACCTAATAATTGAATGGCAAAAAATGTCGAATAATTTTGGATGTCTTTTGTTTGTTGACAATAGTTTATATTATGAATTGAGCTATTATTGGTGATATTTTAAAATTTTAAATTGAAGTCTTAAAAAAAAAGTATATATTTTTCAGAAATAAGTTGTGGACTTGCACCATGGAATTTCCGTAGTATACTATTCCGTAATACTATTGGTTCTTTTACTTTTTTCTTTTTATTTATATATATATCGTCTTGATGCTTCGTTCGATTTCTTTCTGTACTGTCCTTGTCATGTTCTGTCGGGTATGGTAAGAGATGGTTGCATAGTATTATTCTATTAAATTAAATCAAGTAAATGATGTAACAGAACAGGAATGATGAAAAATTCATGTCAAATTAAATAATTTAAATGTTCATAGATTGCCAACTGATTTTAATCTATACTAAATAATTTAAACTTATAACAAAAATTATAGCAATATATTTTGCTACGTGTACTCAGTATGATTTAAACGCAAAATACACAAAGTCATTTGGGTCCAAGGGATGATTTTTAGCGTGGTTTTATTTCAATTTAAAATTTATTTTAAATGTTTTTCTTTTATCGTTAATGGCATCTTATACGCAATAAAAATAATGATATCCCATTCTTTGTTTACCAAAAAAGACGGTTTTGTTTTGTTTTTTTAAAGAGACATTGTTTGAAACAAAGTAAGTAACATGTAAACAAGTGTGGGTTGACATTAAAGCAGTGAGGTGTCTCTTCGCCCCGTATACATAAAATTCTATATGAAATGTATTTTATATTTCTGTCATCTATATAAATGTAGATGACAACGATAAAAAATAATTTGTAAAAAATATTCTTATTAAATATTAACAGCAAAGTTTTTACAATTGTTCTTAGCTGAATTAAAACTAATGATGTGGTATTTAAGACGAACGTGTTATTTTGTTTTAATTCAAACTGCAACCTATTCAAATGTAAAATGAGATATGAACTTTTAATTGCTACAGAAAATATAAATATTAATATAAAAGCAGCTCTCGTCTCATAATTAAACGGTTATTTTAAAAGCAACGTTTGTTTATCTCATTTACTAGAATATATTTTACGTGCTTCTTATGCTTGAAAATAATTAATATTATACATTTTAGTTCATTAGTCGTTATTTTTAGTTAAAACATTTTTATTTTTTTATTTTTTTTAGCCATTATAAATTTTAATGCATTATAGTCTGTCTTGATGTTCGTGCATGATTAAATAGTGTGTAACATTAAGATTAATTCAATTATAATGGGCTTTGAAAATAATAAATGATTCTTTTACTAGGTTCAGATATATCGAAATTTAATTATTCAACCCCTATACCGAGGTCATATTACAAAATAAGTTTGTAATTAAAAACGATTCTGCTTCTTCTAATATCCTTTAAATACGCATTTAAATACTAGCTAGTATTTTCAATTTTAAATTATAATCAACGAGTATATGCCTATAGTACGTCAGTTTTTTTTCAAAGCAAATATTTATTGATATATAAATATACATATCTATAGATTGAAAATGGAAATAGTGTAGAGATCTTATTCTAAGGTCTTATTTTTAACACATTAAATAGTGAATCCTGAAATCAAACCAGACAGAAAGGGTTTTATAAGCGAAGGTAAAATGGATTCAGAAATGTGCCGAAACGTTCAAGAAAAAAGTATATTAAAAATTCTCAACAGACTTGAGGTATGTAAAGAGTTATACTAAGCTAATGTTATATCTAGCATTCAAATGGTCTAAAATTGAAACAAAAAAGCGATAATGTTTACATTTTTATGGAGCGCGATGTCATCAAGTCAATTTACTAAAAGCCTCAAGCTATGGGGTGGTTTGAATATGTAGATACAAGTATGTCTCGCGTTCATGAACATCGTTTTAACTGATTTGAATGCAAATTGTTGAGAAACCTCTTTTCTTTGGATTTTGTATTTTTTCATCGAAATTTCTCGACAGGATTCCATTTAACGACATATTTATTGTGGCAGATTGTCGCGACTACTCCAATATTTTTTCGTTTTTCTGATTTTATCTACATTACTGGTTGATAATTTTGTTTAGCTTTTAGAATGTTTTAAACTATCTGCTAATTTATGTCTTCAATTGTAAGCTATGAATAAATAAAGAGGAATAAATCAGAAATATTAATACAACATAATAATATTTAATCACATGAGAATTATTGACATTAGGGCTTTATTTATATACAAAAAAAAGTTACTATACAAATCGTGATCACGTCGAATGTTGGCAAGAATGCTAGCAGCATTTCCCCGTTGAATCGCAAGTTGGTTGAAATTCATGTGTTCAAACCGAATGGAAAAATATTTATATATGTATTCAAATTGTTTAAAGAATCGTTTCCAAAACTCTACCGATAACATCACATCACATATGCAGTCTATAAATTTCCCACTGCTGGGCTTAAGCCTCCTCACCTTTTGAGGAGAAGGTTTGTAGCATATCCCACCACGCTGATTCAATGCAGTGTAATACAATACAATGTACATGTGGCAGAATTTCGTTGAAATTAGACACATACAGGTTCCATCACGATGTTTTCCTTCACCGCCGAGCACGAGATGAATTATAAACACAAATTAAGCAGAATTGCAAAAATTTTTTCGAATTTTTAAACAAAATTATTATTTGATGTTGATGTCATACGGACCGATTTCGGCCATGGCGGTAAACCTCAAGAGAAATCAGTCAACTACGTAGGACATATTATATGTGCACAAGTGTGTGTGCAAGCACAGATGCATTCTCTATTGTCTCACTCTCATATTGAGATGAGACGGTTAATCCGACAATTTTCTTGGTGGTACCACCCACTCATCAGATATTCTGCCGCCGAGCAGTAATACTTGGTATTGTTGTGTTCCGGTTTGAAGGGCGTTCAGGGAGTGAGTCAGTGTAATAGGCGCAAGGGATATAACATCTTAGTTCCCAAGGTTGGTCGCGCATTGGGCGGTGGTGAACACTTAACATCAGGTGGCCCATTTGAAAAAGCTCAGAAAGATTTCGGGATCAGGATTTCACGTGCTTTCCGAGGCACGGGCGTGTACACGCTTCCAAATTTCGGGCTAAAATCTAATAACTTTTTATCGGCCTGACCTGGTTTGAATCCTGGACCTGGGCATCTGTGGCCTTATATTTAGCTACTAGAGCAACGAGTCAATCAACATTTAAAAAAAAAAACCACAGATAAAAATATATATCTAGAATATCTAATCAGTAATTTTATACATTTTATATAGTAACATATAAAGTATTATAGTAAGAAATATATTTAGATAATTAGAAATATATTTAATATGATTATATTATATTATATGTATAAATAAAGTTCGTAAATATCTATCTACAATAATAATAAGATGACTATTATTATCATATAATATGATCTATCATCCGCAACTAAATCCCTTCTCTTCGAATGTGATAATTAATGATTCTCGTGTTACAATATATATTTGGAACTCAGTAAACTATTGCATTGTTTGTAATAAATTGTCTTCTACGACTTAAAGTAAATACGCTCGTGTCTCGTGTTGCGCGAATTGATGTCTTGATCAGGTATTTCGATGTATCACACGGTTATTGTGAGAAAAATGCTTGTTCGCTAAGATATGAGTAAAATCATATGAGTAAGTTGGATATATAATAAATCAAAAACAAAATTAAAATATTCTTTTTTCAATTAGGCCCAAAAAGTTATACTGTTTGATTACTCTAAATAGTTACTCTTTTCCATCATTTTAATTACTAAGTATGTATCAATTTTTTTTATAGAAGTCAATTAACACGCTTTTTTATCTTGTATTGAGTAATATTTACGAATGTTTTTTTGTTATGAGCTTTAATTTTTAATAGGATATAAATAAATAAATATTTATTATAAATCTTATAAAGAATTAATTTTCTTATAATTAATGTTTCTTTGATTGTGACGTATGCTTTCCTATGCAATTATCGGATAGATATACCTATTGTGCAGTTACTTACGTGAAGGTTTTTGCCGTATAAATTCATGTACACGTTTATTGAGTTGTGTAAGGTATTGCACCGTATACATGATTTTAGCTATATGTAATTAATATAAAGAACTTGCTATTATATTATATATTAAAAAAGATATATAATAATTTCATGTATCTTTCTTTTCTAGAATACTAAAAGGAAAGTATATTTGCCAAAACACAACAAAAATGTAAAGTTTTACTGAGCATTGATTGTGTAAAGTAAAAAAATACATATAAAATAAGAATTGTCAATAATTATAATCAAGAAGATCTTTAGTTTTTTTTTTTAGTAGGAACTTTTTTTATATAAACTCGCACTATACAGATTGATCAAAAAAGTATTTATTAAATATAAATTTGTAATTTTTTTTTAAAATTTTGTTGTCGGACTATTTATCAGAAATGTAATCATATATTCAAGAACTCGTTTTTCATAAATATAAGCATGTACATACACTAGTTCCCTTATATACTATATCAAGCCGGTTCGAAAGATTCCATAATTCCAAAATTATACGCTAAATAACCAGAAAAGTTCCCTAGCCAGTGCTAGGGAACTTTTCTTCATATATACACAATTATTTACTTTTAAACGTACCCGAATCAAGAGAAACGTTTATTAGGAGTTTGCAAACCACGTGATACTGACGGCTAGTGATCGATGCGTTCATAAGCTCAGTAAATACTATTTTTCTTTACGTATAAAGTTTTGTTTAACTAAATCGTTAGAAATATTAACCATCCCTTAGTTCGCCAATGCCACCAACCTCTGAAATTAAGATGTTATGTCCGTTGTGCCTGTGGTTACACTGACTCACTCACCCTTAAAACGGGAACATAACAAGACCAAGTATCGCTGCTCGGCGGAATATCTGATGAGTGGGTGGTACCTACCCAGACGGCTATACCACCAAGTAAATAAGTATGTAAGCAGCTATCACGCACACAAAGATAATAAAGTTGCCTCGTTTGTTTTAGTTATTTTATAGTGCCACACAAGCCAGTTTAAGCTTCTCCTATAAATCCGTTTTGGTTTACCACCATTATAATACAATATGCCAAAAGATATGTAAAAAAAAATCTGTTATGAATGCTCAAAGATTGTATATAGAATATAAATCGTCATAAGTGTATTGCCAACCTAACGACTAAGATCTTATTAATTTTTATGCGTCGATATAAAAGCTGTAGAAAATATATTGTTATCATTCGCCTTCTTCCCACGTACGGCGTTTATTGCTATATTTCACAGGGTCTGAGTTGTTTGTTGTCAGAAATATTCCTATGAAACATAGGAACTAAAGTAGATTATATATTCTTTAAATATATTTTTTTACCGATAAATTGAACGATTTAATTTGATTGAGGTCTTTTATAAAAGTTTTTATCAGAAAGTAAATTGCATTATGTGCAAACCGATTTATTCATACATATAAATCCGCCTCAATTTTTTTCGGTAGAGCTTGTGCAAGCACGTCTGGTATATCGAATACATCGTATATTCTATCGCCAAACAGTAATTGTATTGTTATGTTCCGGTTTGAAGGTTGAGTGAGCCAATGTAACTACAGGCACTACCTTAGCTCCCAAGGTTGGTGGCGCAACGCTCATATGAGAAATGATTCTCTTAAAATACTTCTTAAAGTAACCACGTCAATGAGAGAGGAGAACCCTTACCATCAGATGGCCCATTTTCCGAATAGCCTAAAATACGACATAAACCAATGAACTTTACTGTCAACAACTGTATCATGCTATAAATTAAGATTAACAAAAATCAGCTGGGCTATAGTTTGTTAAAAATTTCACATGCACTTCTTTGAAACCCACTATTACTCGCTGAAATTTATTTATTTATTTGTTTATTTAATCGATACACCACAGTATTTGAAATATAGCACTTAAAACAAGAATACAATAAAATGACAGATACAATTTCAAACACTTAATAGGTATATACAGCATTAATAGTTACGTTAGCCTCCAATAACAATTTTTTTAACAATACTCTATTTAATAAATACTACAGACTGCAATATAGACGCTTATTAATTATTTAACATTTAAACAATTAGCAGAAAAATTAAATGAATTAAAAAAAATAACTAACAATAATTTAAAATACGATTGCTAAATAAAGACCTCTCTTACTATAAACAAGAAAAATTTTGACTTCATTCCAACACGCCGCTCCAATGCTTGGTTTCATAACAATCTCGCCCTCATTAACCAGCACGAGATTAATTATAAACGAAAATCAAGCATATAAAAATTCAACGTCATTGGTACGGAATTTGAAGCCGCAATTTTCTATCAGTATTCACGAGTTTCAACCACAAGGCGATTTCGACTCACGACATAAAACCACGTCTGATAATAAGAAACGTAAATTACCAGAGAATTGACTTTAGATACGTTTATACGAGACCGCAATACAATTGGAATCTATTTAGCGTAAGAGAGTATTCAGTTCCGGCTTAAGTAATTGTAAAGTGGCGCCGAGAAAATTTAATTAGACCCATTTATTAAGTATTTACCGTTCATTTACGAGACAATAATACTGAGTATCGGTGCCTAAGTTGCTACTGTTAAATGACCCTGCGTTACTGCGTGGGATTTTCGCTTGAATTATTTTAATCTAATCGAACTTAACTATAACATTTACACAAATGACGTCTATATTTTAAAATTACTTCGCATTTGTATTTATCAAGAAAACCTGTATTAAAATAAAACAAATGAATAGTAATTCTTATTATAAGGTTATTAAACATATTATGTACAATTTATTTAGATAATGAGAATTTGATGTACTTAATTAAATGTTTATGTTCAAAGGTAATGTCGGAATTGTAACATTTAAAATAAATTAGGAATATCAGAAAGATTTGTTGTTGGGCATATTTATTCTTACATTAAAACTCTGCTGTAGTGGTATTCTACAAGAAGAAACTCGAAACTCACCGCAGAACACGAGCGTGAAGTGTCAAAATGACGACGACAATGAATTTAATGATTATAAAACTTATAGGGACGTATCAAAATGCCGTATCACCGTAGGTTGGTTGATTGAATTTCATGAGTGAAATACGAAGTAAATTCTTACAGAATTTTACTGATGATATTCTATATATTCATTGAAAACTTAAGAAAATTTTATTATAATATAAAATACATGATATTATATTAACATATACATCTTGATGAAGTACATACAAATGAATTTCCAATAAATTAAATATTTACAAGTAAATAAACTTTTAACAGACAAATACGCCATCAGAAGGTAAGCGGTCACCGGCGCCCGTAATACACAGACACTGTAATATTTATTATAATATTCATCCCTAATTTCGTCCTTGACTCAAATTTTGTTTTACTTACATATTTATTCATTCTTAAATTTTGCCTAATTTTTTTTTTCTATGTAACTTCTTTTATAGTTATTAATACTTTAGTTGTGAAAGACAGTCTTCGATACAGTCAGGTTTTGATCATAAACTCTTCATCAATTTACTTACATTGTTTGTGATGATAGAATTTTATTCCCGCGTATTTAACCAGTTTGCTTCACAGAGCAAAAATAAATATGCCCATCTTCATTAATCCAAATAATTTTAGTACTTCTGGTTACAGATGCCATCAGCGGTTTGGTGAATAAATCAGTAGTTCCTAGCATTTTTCAGTCGTATCCTTAATTTTTTGTACTTCCATTATATTATTTCATATAAAAATAAATAATAATTGTTTTTCGGATTAAAAATTCTGTTGCACTTATTAAATACCTTAAAAAATATTTGTTTCGTAAAGAATTAATGACGTTCGTATTTCATAGGAAGTGTTTTATATTATACAATTAGTATTTTGTCAGTACGTGTGTTTAAGTAAACTCGATCGTCGTCCAAGTCCAGAATGACGGTATCTGGACCTGATCCCGGAAATGGGCCCGTCTTCTATCTATCAGAGGGCGACGAACTGGTTACCGCTGGTGTTTTAGTGAATATTGAGTGATTCCCACATACCCCTCTATTCATGTGGAGGAAACTCATAAATGCGTTTGTCCAAGTGTTTACTTGTTTTAATTTTATTGCTGAAATTCAAAAACAAGGAGGCTGTTTGGATGATCTTAGATTTATTAGGCTTTTATTTCGCCGGTTGTGAATTGATTTTGATAATTAATTAATCTGTTATCGAACTTCCATTTTAATATAGAAATATTTTGGATATTGGAATAATGTTACCTTTCTCTATACGGCGCTGTTTTTTTAAAGCGATCCAAAGTGTATTCCGTTTTAAATATTCAAAAGTTAATTCGTCCAATAAGGTAAATAAAATAGAAATGAAACTACCATATATAAAATACCCTTTAAATATATTTAAGTAACAAATGAAAATAAATACATCGCTACACAAACTTGAAAAAACTATTCATTTCAGCGGAAACCCATGAAAATATACGGGGTTTTTAAAAAAAATCAAACTTACTCTCACTATTGCTACTAATTAAAAACATTCAGTGCACTTCGCAGGTAGCCTTACAAAGTTTGAAAATTAATTTTTACTCTCAATTGAACTGGAAATAAATCTTTTATACGGTTTCCGCATGTTTTGCACGGTGGCGCAGTTGCCGTTTCGGTTTTGGCATTTAACGAATACACATACATACTAAATTTTCATTTTCTTTATTGGTTCAGACTCTAGAGACGTTTCCGTCCTTGCTATTTTTAGCGAATTTTTTAGTTTTTTTTATGTTATAGGTGGCAAACAAACAAGTGATTAAGGAATAAGTAGGCTCTTTTCTTAAATTTTTTACGTCGTACCGTTTCTGAAAAATTGCCCGCGAAAGTTAATATTATAAAAATTATAAAGACCAGACTAGATCAGATTATAAAAACGAAAGGAACATTATCGTGAAGCAACAAAAGCAAATACAAATTACCGATAGAGCGTAACGGGTCTTTTTGTTAGTAAGTCAATTATTAAAAATAATATATTTCTTTATATTGCAATCGGGCAAATCTTTTAATATGAGATAACCAAAAACTCAACATGATTATTCAAGGTGAACGAAAGATATATAAAGATATATACGACCGTATCCGCACTAAATATTATCAATATTCACCCAAGTCCAAGGTGTCGTAGATTTTCAAGTGAACGCGGACCGACCAGCAAACTGGTTATTTCGCTGTATCGGTAATAATGTCCACAAAGATTTATCTTTTCATATATTTATGTTTAGGCACGATCCCTTTTTTAATATCGTAAGTAAAATTTACATTTACAAGATTTAAGATATACGAAAAGATACTTTGTTGATATCCAACGTTTATCATGTTAACGCAACCTGATAAATATCGAGATTAGAGCTGTGATGCTGCATGGCGCCACAGATTAACGAATGACCATCGCGTGGTTATTGCGAGGACAATTAAATTTCATATTAAAATCAATATTAAGCTATTGAATTTACTTTTTTAATTCCATAATATAGATATAATTATATCAAAAAACATGTTCGTGGTAAATTAATCTTTGGATTGGTCCTATAAAAATAAATAAATAAATTTTGGACAACATCACATACTACTCTGATCCCAATGTAAGTAGCTAAAGCACTTGTGTTATGGAAAATCAGAAGTAACGACGGTACCACAAATACCCAACAACATAAAAAACTAATTAACTTTTTCTATATCGAACCCGGATCCTTGGAGTGGCGTACCCATGAAAACTGGTGTACACACTACTCAACCACGGAGGTCGCCGTATTGTTTTTTATTAGACAAGAAATACCTAAGTTACATCGTATTATGAGAATGAGGAATGAGAATAGTGCACAGGTATTTTCACAGTCACTTGTGCGATAAATATTTTCATTGCATTAGTCTGGTCTGGTTTAAGAGTAACTATCGTTCGTCCTCCATCGATCATCTACACACACCAAAAGTGACTTAAGTAAAACTCCTATTCCGTCATCAAACTAATTTTAAATGATTGCTTAAACGTATATACATATTCGACCTTGAAATTTAACTGTAAATTATCTCAAAATATTTCGCTGTGAAATGGGAAAATGGTGTACAATTCTGTTGAAATTCTAATAAAAAATAATAAACTAAGCGAACAGCAATGGAAATAACTAGAAACCATGTGTGGTGATTATCACGAGCTGTCAAATCTGCGATAATGATCGTTACATAGAAACAAAAAAGGTGCAAAATTTCGAGAACGTAATCTCAAGTTCACTGTTAAAACTATTGTCGCACTGTCTAACCCGAAAGCTAATCTTATCTTAAAAAGAATTAGTTTTTGGCTCCGTTTTTCGATTATGATTGATGATCATATGCATTGATAGTAATATGTTTTATGTAATAGCTTTCAAACATACGATCTGCGTTTGTTTCGTTTATCTGATCGGAGACTCTGAACATCTTCAAAAACTTTAGGAATATTTTTGGGAATTTGAAAAATATATTCACTTTGCTTTTGCGAGCATTTATAAGAATACATATCAATTATACGAATAACCTCTGTGAAACATGTTAAGCGTTATTCGAAAACTGTTAAATTCGTTTTTATTCATGTTAAAACTATTTATATAGGAAATAAAATCCTATAATCAGATAAAATCAAGGCTACTTGGAATGTAATTAACAGTGTTTGATGTAAACATAAAAAAATTGCCTATGGAATTAACTTTTGGAAATAGATAGACATTTGGTTTTGGAAGTGGCAAACGTTTTTGAAACATTTTTCGATAAAATACCCACCTTAATAACGTCCTACTTTAGATAACGGTGGTAGATTTTTGACAATCAATAAGCAAGTGTAAACACTTCTATATTGAATAAAGATTTTTGATTGATTTGATTTTGATTTGAATCTACTTTAGAAGCCAATAATTTACTAAAACAATAATGTAGCGTAGAATTTTCATCCGAACGAGTTACTGCATTAGATATTATAAAGTTATTTAAAAATCCTTCCTTACGCATCGATAGCATTATTTATGATATCGTTTCGTGTATAGCCTTAATTTTTAACAAGTTTTTGTAAATTTATTATTTACTAGTTGTCGCCCGCGGCTTCGCTCGCGTTTTAGTGGTCGGTTGTCATGTGTTAGGCATAAAAGTAGCCTATGTCCTTCCTTCCTTGGAGTCAAGTTTGCTTCATACTGAATTTCGTCAAATTCGGTTCATTGGTTTGGTAGTGAAAGAGCGACAGACAGACAGACAGAGTTACTTTCACATTTATAATATTAGTATAGATTTATTTAGTAAATTATCTTTTTTTAAAACTGGAAATAAAGAAAATTCGTATAATTATAGGCCATTTTTTATACTTGCTTCATTGAGCAAAATATTTGAAAATATAATGTTAAATCAACTTCTGGTTCACTTTGGTATAAATATAATACAATTTTTCATAGTGATCAATTCGGCTTTACTGGAGTCGATCGTGTTGAGCACGTACAAGCAAGCAACAAGTTATACAAACTCATTGCTTAATACTTGAATCAAAAAATCCATCTTTTCTGTGACTGTACTAAGAATGCACATTCCACAGGAATTTTGAATGCTTTTTTTGTTATATATAAATGATCTTCTTTTTTACGTTAAAGGTAAATAATATTGTATTGTTTGCTGATGATACCTTATTTATTTTTAACTAGCGACCCGCCCCGACTTCGCACGGATGCAAAGCTGATACAAAATATATAACAAATTGTCTTTTTATATACAACGTTAACAACTTTATTTGACAATAAAAACCGCTACGACCCTGCATTTTAAAACTATAATATCTTCGAAAATATCAATTTAAAATACATGCTGTTAAGGGCAGTATTGATTTGTATTCAATGCACAATTTATTTAAGATACTTAATTGGATAAGGATTAATGTTGTATTGTTTAAAGTTACTTCGTAAATAAGCCATTATTTCTCGTAAAAAGAAAAAGATAAAACAATAGACATTTTTAATATGTACAATACTGTAGTAGATTATTTTGATTTATCTCGTAGGGTTCAGCCAACGTTTGCAATGTAAGCGCAAAAAATGTGTTTATTTACGACATCACATTAGAAACCTCTAAGATTATCAGTGTTTCTCTACTATATTGTACATGTACAAACCCTTCCTCTTAAATCAGTCCATACATTAAAAAAACCGCATCAAAATCCGTTGCGTAGTTTTAAA
This sequence comes from Vanessa tameamea, assembly GCF_037043105.1. Classification (NCBI taxonomy): domain Eukaryota; kingdom Metazoa; phylum Arthropoda; class Insecta; order Lepidoptera; family Nymphalidae; genus Vanessa; species Vanessa tameamea. The sequence goes on from NC_087324.1 coordinate 8,725,134, forward strand.
GAATTAAGCGTACTCAGGGACAGACAGACAGCGGGAAGCGACTTTGTTTTATACTACGTAGTAAAGTTGATAGGAAATAAGTTAATTATGACAATGTAAACAATGCATTATCACAGATACAAAGTTGGTTTCCAAAAAATAAATTTAGTTCTAAATGCCAAAGAAACAAAATGCATACTGTTTGCCTTACTTAAAGTAGAAAGCAAATTTCATGTTAAGTTACAGTATTACTAGGGATTACTTTAGATTCAAAACTGCAGTGGAATCTTCATTTATCGTCCGTGACAGGGAGACTCAGCTCCGCAGCATACGCGGTTAGAAAAGTTAGACGCCTAATTGATATTGATACTGCTCGATTAGTATACATTGGTTACTTTCATAGTATTAAGTCTTACGTCATTTTGCTTCCGAATAGCGCTGTAGATATTGAAACTATTTTCATCCTGCAAAATCCAACGGTATTTTAATAATATTTTGAAGGTCGGGGATACTTACAGTTGCTTCACAGTATGCTTACAACAATATAATGTATATTGAAACGAAAATAGATCTTTTTTTAAGAAACGGTGACAATCATTGTTTAGGCACGAGGAGAAAAGGTAAATGAATAACACCTAATTTTCGACTTCGGAAAGTTAATTGCACATCCTTCCTGGGGCATGGTATTCGTTTCTATAATAAGACTCCACATTAATTTTTAACTCGGCCTTTTAAAAAATTAAAGCTCATGGCAAAATAGTACAAGATTTATAAATAAATCATATTACTTAATACAAGATTTTATTAAAGATAAAAAGGGTGCACTTTTTATTTATTGATTTCAAGACAGAACATATATAAATATTATTGTATTTGACTGAAATACTCTGTAATTAAAATGTTGGAAAGAGTAACTACTGAGTTACTCGTCAGTTCTTCTCGGTAGAATCTACTCTCTGAAACTTTACATTTAGTACAACACTGTAAAATGACGATTCAAAAATGCTTTTATGAGCCTACTTGAATAAAGAATATTTTTTATTTTGATAGCACTATGACATCATTGATGATGCGGTAAATCGTGATGATTTCGTATCATATATATTGACTCAGTAGTGGATTTCTCAGCGTTATTGAGAAATCAAACAATTTTTTATTGTATCTCCCGAAAGTCGGGTCAACGAAGAGGTGTACTACAAGGATCAACGCTTGGTCCGTTTATATTTTCCGTATTTACTTAACGGACTTGCCTTATTTCATAAGTAACAAACGTTAGATAATAGTGATATTATTATTTTAACATAAAAAAACCTCAATCATAATGATTCTATAAAGGACAAACGTTTAATATTAACAACTTAGAACAAGTAAAATGTTTTTAATGGACAGCTTCAATCGTAAATTTAAACGGATTTACGTCATATTATTATGAAGTAATAACGCGTTTTGTATAAATTATTATAAAGTATAAAGTCAAATATATATCAGATAACGATACCGACATCTTAATGATATCCTATCGATCAATCTACGCCGTAAGTTTATGGATGCTCGTCCGCATGTTTACCATGTATGGTAATAATTATACTTATACTAAATATGTATAAGTTCTACTACATTCTTTCGAAACGTTAGTAACGTGTAAACAACGGTACGAAAATGGGAACTGTATTTATTTTAAATCATATTTTTTATTACTTACACAAATCAATCTTAGCGCACTTTGCTCTCATGACGTTGAGTACTTTTTTTATATAATAGGTAATATACGTATATCTAAATATCCAGTGGTGAGAATTTAGTCAGGATCTAAGAATTTCGAAAGTAAGAATTACAGTAACTCGATAGCCTTCAGACCTTAATTTAATTCAGTCTAAATAGAAGATTTATTAAACATTTTCGGAAAGTTTTAAGCATAGGCTAATTACTAACATAATAGAACATTTATAAATTGTTTATAAGTAATCAAAATCAAAACGAAATAGAACCAATAAAATGTTCATAAGTCCGAATTATACATGTATCTAGTACTAGTACTCTATCAATCGTTGAATCATTTAAAAAGGTATTCTAATCTATAACCAATCATCAAGTACAAGGTTATGTGTAGAAGAACATGTGAAGAACGCAAAAATGGCATTTCATTGACAACCGGAATTATAAAGACGTGTCATAAAGAAACATATCGGGCACGGAAACCTAAATGTGTAAATTAATAATATTTTACTAAACACAAAGTCTATATGAATGAATATCATCATGAACTGAATGAAATAATTGAGAACCATTCAAAGAGGTTTTGGTTCTATTATTATTTAGATTGCAAAATGTCGTTAATAAACGAACGTCGAGTATTCGTGATAAGCCAAACCTTACTTTACCAATATGTATGTATTTGAACACATTTAAAGAAAAAGAAGAGCCTCTTTAATTGAGAAAATTGATTAAAACATAGGCAAGCTACTTCATTCGAGTTTTATCTAAAAGGATCTAAGTTTATTTTTCCAATTAAAGTCGATTATTTTCTTATTTAAATATTTTATTGTTAACAATTATATTCAACAATAATGTCAAGTGCCTTCTGGTTTATTCCCGCGTTGCCATAGTTACATAATTAAAGTAATTATGTGACTATGGCCAGTTATAACTTATGAATTTGGAACTTATTAGTGTATATATTACATAGTATTAAATAAATACATCATAATATAATATCTTGGCTAATTAACCTTACATATCATTATTAAAGCTGAGTTTGCGGTTATTAATCGCGTAATTAAACATCAAAATAACATTGTTGCGTTACTTTTAAATTAGGTATTTTATTAAGGGTTAAGTGTAAATTAAACTTACAAAACACCTTGTAAAGGATTAAATATTTAGTTTTGCGATAGATCAATCGCACAAAACTGTATTTAATAATTATATAACTTAAACGCGGCTTAAGGGACGGAAAGTATGTATGATAAATTGTGATCGACAATATCTCCAGTAACAATACTGTCTGACATTATCTCTGATTCTTTAGATATAATGTTGTCGATAAAATTGGTGTCTTACTTCAGAATAAAATTATTTTGTTAGCTGATCGCGTCACGACACGAGCCATTTTGCGGTCAAAATGAAGAGTAAGTAAAATCGACCCTTAAAATCTGAGATGAACTTTTATGTTAAACTTTTGTTGAACTTTTATGTTAACTTAAATAGGCGCGCAATTATTACTGTTTTTCAGTGACAAAAAAAAACCAAATAGTTTGAAGTTTCTACGGTGCATTATGTAATTACGAACACGTGATACTGGACTGAGATGCTGTGTAGTTTAAATGTGGAAAATATAAAGTGTAATAGTTAAGTTTTACTTATTTTGAAAATTCAATCAGCGTAGGATTTGAGCGACACTCATTGTCCACTTTTTTTATTTATAAATCGGTGTGAAGAATAGTATAATCTGCTTGCTACTGTCGCAAAACTAATTTTGGAGCAACCTTCTTTTTCAATTTAAACAAGCGTTTTTATTTCGGTAGTGACCACAGGGCTGCTGCTGCTAGTGGCGGCGCTGGCCAGCGCCTCCGCGTTCTCAATTAATTTGAGACAAAATCCGGAGACACTGTGCATTGGCCAAGAAAATTTCCTACGAATCGCCTATGTCGACAGCTGCTTGCATTACTACCAATGTTATTCAAGTCGTGCTTATCTTATGCAATGTCCTTCGGAGACGTGGTTTAATGAGGACGAGCAGGTAAATTTACCAATATACTACACTTAAGCATACATTTAATAATTAACATAGATATTAAGTCCATGGCACAGTGGTTATAACATTTATCTTAACCGAATTGCGCGTTAAAACCAAGGAGGCACCACTGAATTTTCATGTTTTTAGTTTGTGTTTACAATTAATCTCGTGGTGAAATAAAACTTTGTGAGAAAACTTACAAGTGTCTAATCTGCAGTCTCGTGAAATAAGCTTTGAACTTTCTCTTTAATCGGAAAGGAAGCCTCAACCCAGCAGGGGAACATTTACGGGCTGTAACTTTATTTTATATAATGTTGAAGTTTCATGCTTTTTTCTAAAAAAATATTTTATTAGTTTTTATTGGAGATGTTTTAATATTGTTTATGTTTTTATCTTTTGTAGATTTGCGATAAATCTACACCACCAGAAAGCTGTCAAATTGAGGAAGAACAAGATCCAGAGGAAGAAATTGCTTCTGAAGAGGAAGATGTTGAAGAAGAAGTAGAGGAAGAGGAAGATGTTGAAGAAGAAGTAGAGGAAGAGGAAGATGTTGAAGAAGAAGTAGAGGAAGAGGAAGATGTTGAAGAAGAAGTAGAGGAAGAGGAAGATGTTGAAGAAGAAGTAGAGGAAGAGGAAGATGTTGAAGAAGAAGTAGACGAAGATGAACAAGAAGTTGAAGATAAAGAAGAGGAAGACGAACAAGAAGTTGAAGAAGACGAAGAGGTAGATGAACAAGAAGTTGAAGAAGACGAAGAAGTTGGTGAACAAGAAATTGAACAAGATAATGTTGAAGAAGAAACTGATGAACAGAACGTAGACGAACAAGATTTAAAATTACAAGAAGAAAATAACACAGATAATGAAGAAAATGAGGAGGGAGAAGAACTTACAGAACAGGATGACGATGAACAGGACGAAGAAGAGCAGGAAGTAGATGACCAGGAAGGAGAGGATCAGGATGTAGAAGAGCAAGAAGAAGAAGAAATACAAGTAGAACAGGAAGTGGAAGAAGACGAAGAAGATGAAGAAGAAACCGAACAACAAGAAGAGGAAGAAAACAATGATGAAGAATGGAATAATGAAGAAGTGATTGAAAAAGCTGTAGTCCGCCGGTCATCGTTTGATCATAATCACCAGCATCAACATGACCATGACCACGACCATGAACATGAACATGACCATGACCACGACCACGACCACTACCACGACCACGAACATGAACATGACCATGACCACGACCATGAACATGACCATGACCACGAACATGAACATGAAGATGAACATGAACATGACCATGAACATGAACATGACCATGAACATGACCATGAACATGAACATGACCACGACCACGACCACGACCACGACCACGACCACGACCACGACCACGACCACGAACATGAAGATGAACATGAACACGAACATGACCACGACCATGAACATGACCATGACCACGAACATGAACATGAAGATGAAAATGAACATGAACATGAACATGACCATGAACATGAACATGACCATGACCATGAACATGACCATGACCATGAACATGAACATGAACATGACCACGACCACGACCACGACCACGAACATGAACATGAACATGAACATGAAGATGAACATGAACATGACCATGAACATGAACATGACCATGATCATGACGAACCTTTTTCTAACGATGTCGATGGATCTGGAAAAGGAGAGGAAGGCAAGGAAGATGCTGTCGTAGATTTTATTCGGTTAACTAGGCGTTTAAAACAACAAGAAGATTTAGAACAAGAAGTTGATGATGAGATGGAAGAAGAAACTGATAATGACGAAAGTAATGTTGATGAAGATGGTAATGGTGATGAAGACGGTGACGATAATGAAGACGATTCTAACGGTGATGATGATACTAATGGTGATGGCGATACTAACGGTGACGGTGATGACAACGGCGATGACGATGCTAACGATGACGGGGATGATAACGATGATGACGATACTAACGTTGATGATGATGACAACGGTGATGACGGTGCTACCGATGATGGTGATGATACTAACGGTGAAGGTGATGACAACGGTGATGACGATGCTAACGATGATAACGATGATGACGATACCAGTGGTGAAAATGATAATGGTGATGATGATGATGAGAATAACGATGCTGAAGATGATGATGGTGATAATGATAATAACGATGATGGTGGTGACAATGAAGGCAATTTCGATGATGAAAACGGTGAAGACAGTCAAAGTGATGAAACGGAAAATGATACCGACAATGAAGAATTTGGGGTTGAAAAGCTTTTCAAAAAATTGATAAGTGCATTCGCTTAAAACGATAGGCATTTGATTTCAAAAGTATCTCTATAAAGAGTGCTATCTTGAAATGTACGTAGTTAGGTAGCAATGAAAACAATTTTATTTTTAAATATTAGACTTAAGTGTTGTGAGTAGGATTTCACTTTGTGCAATTTTGTAAATAAGCTGACGTGAATGTGTAATAAATTATTATATTACTATAACTACGTGTTTTTATTTATTTTATAATTTATTAATGCTATATAACTACTAACTACTAGTTAAATATTTAATCGATATTGTTTTTTAATTGCGATTTACTCATTCGTCCTCGTAGTATAGGCTACGAGGACGAAATAGTCGACTGAGTGAGTCGAGGACGGATAGTCTAGTAAAGTACTCAGTTTTTTATTTATCACTGAACCATTTCGTATCCATCAGGTACTCGTAATTGTGATTTTATACATCGATTATTATCAGACTCCTCATCAAGTTGACATACTAACACAATTAAAGTCAAATGACGATATGTCTGTAAGAGATTACTTGAATAACGTATTAAAAATAGAACAATAAATTAAATAATACAGTATTATGTTAATATAAATTAAACATCGTTACGAAGTTTAATTAAAGAGCATTTGGGTGGAAATTCAATAATACAATCTTACAAATTTTTAGCCAAATTTATTACATCATTATTATACAAAATAAATCTCAAATACAATAATAATTATAGTATAAGTAACACAACCAAAGCAAAACATTAAACATTGGATTTGAGAGAAGTTCTTGCCGCGGGGCCCGGACTGGGCCGGCCGTAAATGCATTAAACAAAGATTACACGGTTAACTAAGTACGTTAACTAAAATATGACTTGATGGTTAAAATGTTATTTTCTACTCATTGGCAGTTATTAGAACGATTTCACACCGGCATCATCACGAAGAGACGCCCGGGTGAATATGGAGATTAGACGTTATGTTAAAGCTAAAATAGTTACAAAAATAAACATCTAAAATTGTAGACAACATAGAAATAGCGTAATAAATAAATTGCAAGCCAATATAGAGTAAAATCCTCTAAATTATCGGACGCAGGTTGATCTAGAAACAAATATAAATGAATACGATTCGAATGTAGGATTCGTTGAATTGTTCAATAGTTAGGAAGTCTTAGTGCAACTTTAGTTAGAAATCACATTATGTCTGCGTACATTAAATATTAGATACATTAGAAAAATGTATAATGGTATAGTTTCTAAGATATCTTCGTAGTAAGGAGTGAATCAACAATTTTAAACATGGTCCTCCCAACGCTCAGTACAAAAGTAGCTAATGAGTAGATATGTGATGTGTTAAACGTGTAAAGATCGTCTGTGACGCGGAAACATTCACATTGACTGGAGCTCGTATTGATTACAGTTTTAGGTATCACAAGTTTCATGTCATTTCCGAACGCCACAGACTATAAAAGCCTACCCTAAAGCGTATATAATAGTATCAGTATCGGTTTATCTAGCGATTTAAACGATATTCTTACATTGACCAGATACATTTCGCTAAATAGTTTTCGCGTATAATGTTATCGAAAAATGCGCTTTAATATAAACGACATTTAATTTGAACAACACTAAAACGCAAAATATCACGTTTACACAATTGCCGTTTTGACGCTTCCATGCGGGAAATATGAATAAATGTATGTCTAAAAATTTTAATACATTATTTATATTACAAATGTATAGAAAAGTACGAGTAAAGTTAAAATACAATATATGAAAATAAAAAAATAATAATAAATAATCAAACATAAACGACTATATACAAAACATCTAATAAATAACACAGCATGGAAGCGACGAAATACAACTACATACAATTCCGAATTTCAAATCCTATCGCTTCCTACTTGCCTAGTCTACGCGGTTTACTTGAAAATATCACGTCAACGAATACAGTTACATTCCATTAGTACAAAAATCTTTTTCAATGCTATAAAATTTAAAGCGTGCTCTTAACATTAATCGTATCAAATCCATCGACATTTTCGGTAAAAAAGTACGAAATAGCGGCGGTTGTACAAAAAGTTTAGACTCTTGTCCCTTGGAGGACATCAACCCGCGACCCTGGCGGTGAAACTGAACCCGGCGTGAACTGTGCCGATGGGTCAAAACAGGCCGATGTCCTTCTTCATGTTGGTCTGTTTCCAGGCTGGTAGCACTGAAAATTCTTCTTTGGTCATGCCGAATGCCTCCTGGAAAAGTAACAAAAATATCTTACAATTACATTTCAGATAATAATATTATTTTTATATATGATGAAAAGTTAGTAATATAAAGAAGTAAAAAAAATGTTTTTATACTTCGATAGGCTTATATTTTAAACATACTGCTCTGGACTTCTACTTATATTAGGTCGGAAACTTGGCATATGGGTAACTTGATAGTAAGTGGTCCAACCCAGTACCCAAAGACATTGATGCTGTAAGAAATATTAAGCATTTCTCAACGTCAGCAACGTGCCAATCTTGGGAACTAAGATATCATGTCCCGTGTGCCTGTAGTATACTAAATGAGTCAGTGAATACTAAATAGTGCTGTTTAGTGGTCGAATAAACGATGAGTGGGTGGTACCCAGGTGAGCTTACACAAAGCTATACCACCAAGTGAAATAGACCTATGTAAATATTCAGTATAATCATTTATATATTATTTATTTGTATAATACGATAATTACAAGCAATGTGCTATTAATATACATTGGTGCTATAATACAGATTACATTTTAAGTGCATAAATATACATGACTTAGAACTAATATCATATTGTATAATGTTTATAAATACATATCTGTAACAACAAAAAAATATATTACTTAAATGGGCTACAAGACATCTGCAATTAGTTGTCAAATGTGAGAGTTAAGATGAATTTTGCCTCAAACAAGCTGTATTTATCAAATACCTAACTCGCTCTACTCAGAGATCAGTCTTGAAGATAAAATAACTGAGATTTGAGAAAAAGGGAGGGAGGAAGTAATAATGAGATGAGAGAGAAACAACTATCTGTCTAGTTTTTTGACCACAATTTTTGCATAATGATAAAATTATGTAAGTTGGTACAGAAGTGAGATGACTATATCCGTGAGTAGTGCGATACGACAGTAACAAACGTGGGGCGGATAAGTCGTCGTACCAGGAAGTCGGGCGAGGCGAGGTGTCGCTCGAGGTGGTGCGGGTCCACGTGGTCGGGCAGCGGCCGGCGCTGCAGCGCGCCGAGCGGCAACACCGCGTCGCAGCTCGTCAGCCGCGACAGCTCGCGCGCGCCCGACAGCTGCTCGCCCGCCTTGTAGCCGTGCTGCGGGGCCAGCCAGGTCAAGCAAGTGCCAACAGTGCGCCCGGGTGGGCCGGGTCGTTTATGGTATTTTTTTTCAATTTATGAGATGATGATTAAAATTAAAACATTATTTTACAGAACTATTATTTTGTCAAATCCAGTGTGTGCAAATGCGGCAGCAATTTTACTCCTTCAAGTAAATTCTGTTCTATCTTATCGTACCCGATCCACTGTACACCAGATTTCACCATCACCAATTTATCATACACTTAACGGTAACTTATGGCTAGGTGCACTTCGATGCGCTAAATATGTCGGCACTCACCGCGATATTCGCGTCGGCGGCGTCGTCGTGCTCGAGCCAGGCGTCGAAGAGGCGCGTGAAGGCCTGCGGCTCGAGGCCGGCCGCCACGACGCGCACGTCGGGCGCGGGCGAGCGCGCCGCGCGCCGGTACGCGTCCGCCGTGCGCAGCGCCGCCGCGCGCAGCGCCTGCCAGCGCGCCGCGAACGCGCCCACGCCTGCGCACCGGCACACGTTAGTATACGTTCGCCTTCCGCGTTGCGTTTCAAATGTTGGGAAACAGTAACTGATGTGTTTCTTGCGGGTTCCTGGCGGTAGCTTCACTTGATATAGTTTTTTAAAATGATGACTTTAAGATGATGATTTTAAAAAGCTTGTAAAGGCCTCCTCGACTAAAGTTTATTTTGATTTATATTTTTTTTTTATGAATAAATTAAAACAAAAAATTACCGGCGCGTGATATACTAGTCTATCTCAATTTTTTTAAATTATGAACTTAAGGGGGATTGTTGTTATTTAGTGTCGATAAGGTTTATTATTTAAAATGTGGACCCACCGTTCCTCTCGGCGGGATCGAGGTCCGCGTGGTGCGGCCACCACCCCTGCCACACCCACACGTTCTGTCCGTCGTCCAGTAGGAACAGGGCTGATAAAATAACACAATATTAGGGTAATACATTCAAATAATAATAATATAATGTCATATTCTTATTATATGAGTTCGAATATAATTTCTATAAAATAATTATGTATGCTCACCGGGTTGCGAAGCCGAATACAACTCCTTTTGTTCAAAAGGAAAGGGTGTCACCAGATGTTCATGCCTTAGCGGTGACAGCACCTCATTGGCTTCGAACTGACCGCCCAGATCCGTGAAATGGAACAACCGAGGAGTTACATCTCCCCCGCAGTCCCTTCCTCCACTTAGAACGGAGTTGTAATACTGCTTGTTAGTAACTCCCAAACAGTCGAGGAAATCTTTCGATTCTTCGCCCTCTTTGACTTCACTGATATTTATGTCTTCACTTCCGAATAAATAGCTCGACTGCCGCGCAATCAATTTATTCGCCAGCTCGATGGCTATTTGCTTCGTGTGCTTCATACTTCGGCAACCATGCCATATGTATAAGCAGGCTTTCTCCGTATCGACTAGAATTAATGATCCGCGACTACGCAACTGTCGCACGGAACATGGCACTTGTAACAAATACGCTTCGTTGGAAAGGTTACCGCGAGTGACGAACAATCTGTACCTACTCTTGTCCGTCCCTTTCTTTCCTTGATGGATTACCAATTTACCTTGGAAGAGATTCAAAAACGCTGGCGGTTCGTTGCCCTGAGCAACCCTCACCTGAGGGCCCTTTTCTCTATCTAATTCTACGGTCAACAGGGCCGCAGCACCCTTTTCGTTAGAAGAAGCATCCTTTCCTTGCCAACAGAAGTACGCGCATCGATCTCTACCCGTCAAGTTGTGTTTCGAAGGTTTTCCGTTCAATTCGCGTCCTGTTACAGTGATCTGATACTCCCATCTGATAATGTAACTGTCGCCAGAAAAGAATTCCCCGATTTCATCCTCATTTTCGACTTTCTGATAGTCGTATTCCTGAATAACCCACTTGCAGACGGATTTCGTTTTAATATCGTAGTGACGCATCGATTCTTTGTCGTAGTAATGCGTGCCGCGACCGATGTGGGAACCTTCTAAAACGAGGTCGGGATCTTGGTATTCGTTAGACCACATCTCTTCGGCATCGCAAGGGGTTATTTCGATACTGTTTGTTTTATTTTCTTGAGGTTTGACCTTGATTACGCGACTGTAATCGGGCCAATCGAGGAACTTTTCCTTGAATAAGATAGTTTCCATATGTTGAGTGATTTTGGATAGTATGGCCCATTCTGGTCGACTTTTAGCGGATTTAGTAGAAAGATTTGAATCCTCTCTAGCACCCTGGGCCGCAGCGGCATTTAAGGGGTTAATGTGGCACTCTTCGTAATTGTAACCTTCATCGAAGAGCTCTTGGGCAAGTTGCGCTGCTCGTCTGCGACTTTCTAGTGGAACATTCTTCCCGTACCAAATATACATCTCTGACCCAAAGTCGAAGACGATAACTTTTGATTGATGCAACATGGCTATCTTTGGTACTTGGCCCCAATATTCTTTAATCGGCACTAATTCATCATCCGCAACCTCGTAGCACATATTTGTTTGTACGATGCAAGTTTCGTAGATCTCGTCTTCATCGGCGGGGCCGGTTTCTATGGGTTTATATTCTTCGATGCCTTCGGTGACACCGAGCAGCGACCAGAATTGGTTCCAATGTTTGTTGGAGAAGTTCTTAGTTTGCTCATCTATTTTGATGAGTCCCGTTGCGCTCTTGCAGCCGAGATCCTTTGTGTTTTGTATATGTTGTGCGATGTCTGTGCTTCGGTTTCTAAAAGCAAAAAAAAAAATTATGTCATATTTAAAAATATTAATAAGCTGAGATTTTTTTTAATTTAATATTTATGAACTCTTTACCTTTCAATGACATTGGCATAGAGTCCAATATACAGGAACAATTGATCCGGAGTGACCAATAGGAAACAATCGCCGCGGTTCACGTTCATATGGACGGGCTCCACGAGTCGTGTCTGTAAAGATTTCGAACACATATGTTGTAATTACATATACTAAACATTGAACATACTTCTGACAACTAAATATTTCTGTGACATAAAATTTTACAGTGGAAATTTACTTAATAGTTTATTTATTGTTAGAATATACAGATATACCAAAAAAGGAAATTAACGGAAACAACTCAATTGTTGTTAACATAAATATTTAAATAAATACCGCGACGTAATAAAAACCCACGTAATGCGATACATTCTTTGTAATAAAATACATTTCCTCGTTTAATATGTTCATAACTGCGTAAATATCCTTGTAATTAATTAAGGATTGAATTTCACACGCTTATATCGGTGTGACATTTTGTACTTCGAAAATATATTGATTGTTAATTAATTTTCTCTTTTTCACACAAAAAAATATTTAAATGTAAAACATATGAATATATTATTTTAGTTTCGATTTCAGAAGGTAAGTTTTAATACAGAGTTTCTCCAGAATATCTTATAACCTAGCTAGGAATGCACTCCTTATCATAACACTTCCCCTTCACCTGATTGGAAATTAAATGATTACTATGTTCAGTCTCTATTATATGCAGAATGTTTATGATTATTATATCTATATATTAAATTGTGTATTCTGACTTTAATTAAAGGTAAACTAAATTACTAAACTATTAAAGGTAACTAATATTTGACACACATCTAAGATATATCGTTGTGGTTTCTTCGAGATCCGGTCGGGCGATAGCTTGCCATATGACTACTACTAACACAACTTTGTGTTTTAAATGTTGAAAATGAGTGTCTACTGATTTTGTTGTCCGTTATTCTCAGTAGTATCTACCGAGAGGTTTTGTAAAATAACGTTTAGAAAGTGCTTGTAAAAGCCTACTCGAATAAAGTAGTATTTAGTATTAGGATTTTTAATTATTTTTTTTATTGAAAACTTTCAAACATGATCAGACATGATTCTGAAATTTCTACTAAAGACCCTGAGCTCATTTACCTGCACTCGTCGCCGACCCTTGACGTGTAACAGCATGAGGGCCCGCGTGCCGGGGCTGAGCGTCTGCGACGCTGCGGCGCTGCGCAGCGCGACGTTGGAGAAGTCCTCCTTACTCGCCAGCGCTGCCAGCGCTTCCGCGGCGAGCCCGCAGTTTGCCGTTACTGGTGATGAGAGTACATTATGAAAGGAAAATTAAAAAAAAAAGAATGAAATAAATAAATACCTTTCAGCCGAGATGGCCCAGTGGTTAGAACGCGTGCATCTTAACCGATGATTTCGGGTTCAAACCCAGGCAGGCACCACTGAATTTTCATGTGCTTAATTTGTGTTTATAATTCATCTCGTGCTCGGCGGTGAAGGAAAACATCGTGAGGAAACCTGCATGTGTCTAATTTCAACGAAATTCTGCCACATGTGTATTCCACCAACCCGCATTGGAGCAGCGTGGTGGAATATGCTCCATACCTTCTCCTCAACGGGAGAGGAGGCCTTAGCCCAGCAGTGGGAAATTTACAGGCTGATTATGTTATGTATGTTAAATAAATACCTTTGTCACTTCCAAGACCGCTTTGTACTTTGCTTTGCATTTCGTTATTTAATTTATCACATTTGATATTATTTTTAAAGATTATCTACACATTACCTATTAAAAATGTACATAACCTACGTACTCGCAATCACTGAATGTTATATCTATTGCGCTTTCTCATGTAAATTAATTATTTAACCAGAGAAAAAGATTATTCGACAGTAACGCAACACCTGTTGCAGTTTTGACGATCTGACGTCCGACTGCAGTAAAATTTCTACAGTCCCGTGTTTGGAGAGGTGTGTGTGTGTGTACTCACTCTTCTCCTTGAGCAGCTGGTCCCTGGCGGTGAGCGGCTGCGCGAGGTACTCCTGGCGCAGGTCGGTGCGCGCCGCCAGCGCCCGCAGCGGGTTGCGCGACGACGCGTGGCGACGCTCGCGCTTGGCGCGCCGGGCCCACTCGCTCGCTAGGCTACATCGGTTGTACATTTATTAAAAATTAAATTATTTCTGGGAAAGCTGTACGGTAAAGTTTTGAGAGGTTAAATCGAATCTACAAATATCACATGGCTAGGTGGTTTATATACCGTTGGCAATTGTTACATTAAAAGTAGTGTTTTTGTTTAAATTCAATATATTTACTTTACAAGTTGTGCTTGTAGGGGTAACATGTTTAACAAGGCATACTCACAGTTGTCTGGAGCCGCTGTCGATAGCGTCGAGATCGACTTCAACGTCAGTCGGCTGCGACTTCTCCTGCTGTAGGGCAGGCGTGAAAAAGGCCGTGAATGTCTCGTCGTCCGCCCGCGGAACTCGGACGGGACACCCAGTCTTCTCCGCTCCAGAAGATATTTCCTCTTCTAAAGATTAATAATTATATATAAACATTGTAATAAAACGGTATTTCAATAATAATAAAATGGACATCAGGGATATTTAGGGGGGTTTAATTATGAAATTTAATAAAATGTTAACTAAATAGTTTTACTTACTCTCATCAACTCGACTAATGCTCTCGCTAACGGAGTGACTTCGTTTGAACGATTCACGATCTATCTTCGGAGTTTCTTTTGGTTTGTTGTCAACAACAGCGCTCATAACAGCGCAAGATGCTGACCTGAGAGGCCCAGATGCGAAGCCATTTGTAGGAGATGTAGGAGCTTTTCTTGATCTGGACAAAAAAACCACACAATTAGTGGGGAAATACGTTTCATTTGTTAAAGAACAATTAAGTTATCATCCAAAAAAACTACCATACCGGATAATGTTATTTATATTAATTAAAGAAATTACGGCAAATATAAATAAAAATAAATTCCTTGCATCTAAAACAAAGTAATTCGGTCCGAAAACCTTTTATGGTATCGTAAGTCGAACAGATTTAATACAACGATTAAGCAGAATTGCTGTCTTTATTTGGTTATATAAATTGAAGCCGCGTGCGGTCGCATTGTCAGCGGATGCTGTGTCACCTCGAGACAAAGTCGCCTTGAAGTTCAATTTATATAAGTTTATTAATCAATTGCTCCGAGGTGAAAGATAATATCGATATAAAATCGTTTATTATTGTTAATTTATTGATTGGTTAGTTTTTTAACATTCTCTCCCATTACGACTTTCTCACGGAAGTGACAAGAATAATTTATTATTGCAAATATCGTCAGAATAGTTTTACCATTTAAAGTATTATCGTCTTAAAACGCTAGTGTATTAAAATAATTTTCAATTTTAATTTGAAAAAACAGATTCATAAAGTATTCTAATACTAATTAATCTTACCTAAATCTATTTGGTGCTGGAACAGCAGGCGTGACCACTGGCGATGACGCAGGCGGAGTGGTAAGTGGTGGCGGAGTTAGAGGAGGTGTGGCAATGACTTTGTCGCGTTCCAATCGTCCCGCGACGGTGAACAGGGAAGCGTCCGTTTGCGGGACACGTTTTCGCCATCCCTGTTAAACAATCATTATTGATAAACGACTTGAGGACAGTGCTTGTAACGAGAGGTCGTTTGATGTTACAAATGTTGTAACATATGGCAAATGTTTAATTCGTTTGTTTGTATATTTATTTTTGCAGAACCTTTTAAAATATTGTTAGCATAAGGTATTAGACCTCACATCTGTTTCGAATTACATTTCGCTCAAATACGCCAGTCATAAATTCTTGAATTTTCGCTTGCAAGATTGACCATTTTGTATCTTATCATCATTTTACATTTTAAAATATTATTGATTGTGTTAATCTCCGGTTATATCTTTATGGTTTTACAATTAAACGATATATATCGGGTAAGTTGGACACAGATTTCTCTCTTTCTGCCAGAAGTAAATTGACATTTGAAAGAAAAAGACAAAGTATTGTGTAGCTATTGCAACCACAATGTTTATTAGCACAAGATTTAAGTCAATTTATACTCAATGATATTTATTATATGTTCCCAAAAATTAAGTTGTGAACTTCGAAAGGGTTACACAAAAAATTGCGGTTACAATTATTTACAGTAGGAATGTTGTTAGTAATTCTCCGTATTGCATTAAATCAGTATGCGGTCAATGACTCATTATGGCTAAGGTTCGAAGTTACTCATACCGCTAAAATGCCTATACGCTGTTGCAACTGGCACTACGTTCTAAGTATTTTCAAGACAGAAAAAATCATTTAAAAACATGTTTAGTATTTTGTTATGATAAAATTCGAATAAGGAAATTTCATATTAAATCAATAAAAATGAATAAACTAACACGATTAGTTTTTTTAATTATTAAACCGTTTATTAATATTATAGCAGTAGGAGTTATTGTAGAAAAGTATGAGCAATAAGTCTCTCTATTTAAACACTTTCATAATTTCGAAATGTCCAAACAAAGATCAGCCCAAATGGGTTTACGTGTTTTCCGTGGCACAGAAGCAAAACGATGTCTATCTCTGAGTTACTACTGAGAGCATATCAATAAAAAAACTTCAGCCCGACTCGATATTTAGTCGAACAACTTTGTAGCGTTACAAACAACCCACTTTATTTCACAGAAATATCTTGAGAAGATTTGCTCTTCCAAACATACCCGAATCCATGAGCCTCGTTATTTCAGGATTATTTATGATAAGCCTCGTTATTTATGTTAAGCTTGCTACTAGACGAGGAACTTATATTATATCATAGACAATTATTATAAAACAGATAAAAAACAAAAAGATATTAACACAAAACAAGCTAACTATAACAGAAAACCTAATCTTGTGAATGATGTATTTTTTTGTTTCAGCTTACAATTAGCAATGAATAATATTTGTCAGACAACCTATGTACATTTAAGTAGAGAGCTATGTACCTTTGTGTTAACATTTCATTTTCCTTCTGCCTCATTGAAACATGGTAAATAACGTTAACGGGTAAATAATATATAGCACGATATAAAAGTAAAATTACAGAATCTTGACCGACTTTTACAAAGGATTTCGAAAGACGGAAACATTCTTTAATAATAATATAGGTCGGTCCAATTAACAGCGAAACAATACATTATAAGACCTTGATATTTTCACAAATCCTTTGTATACAGATATTGAGGATACAAATATACTTTGCTGTTATGTTTAAGTCGGATATGATATATTTAAGATGGATACATATTATCACCAATGTGCTCGTCAGCTACGATTTCTGTTAGTCGACTTACCATCGAAAGTGAAATATTTAAAATGAAGATTATTATTTTAAATAGTATGCATCGAGTACCAAATGTGTTTCACTGATATTGTTCACAATTTTTGTGAACACCTAAAATTATCTTTTCTATAACAGTTACCTACAATATTTTTTAAATAAAGTTTATTGACAAAGAATAAGTTTCCAATTATCATTCGTGAAGACGAAGCTTTATGTATCATCAATATAATTTATTTCATTAAAACAAATGGTCCGCTAATGTAAGGAACATTCAGTAAGTTGTTCGGCATACATCTGATACCAGCATTACATTACAAAGTACTGAGTGTTGTACGGCCGCGGAGCGTGACCGTCTGACCGCTTTCTCAGTTCGAAGTTTCATGCTAATACAAGAAACATGTCCATACGTTTAGTTATATTTGAGACCAGAAATTAACATCTGTTTGGTGAGCCGATTAAACAAAAGCTCCAATACAAATATTCTATATTCGAATTTAGTTACGAACAGATTAACGTAAATTTTTAGACAAAAATGTACAGATTATAGAGTTTTTATTCTAAATGGAAGCCAATACGTGTCCTAGTTATGTTTTTAAGTATTGACGAACTTAAAGACTAAATTAACGTATTTGACTAACGGACTTAAACGGTTTTCAATTTTATGAACAATCTATACTGCAAAAACAATGACCCGAATTTGATGTAATTTGTTATGAAGCAAGCTTGAGCTCCAAGGAAGGATATAGGTTTTTTATGCCCAAAACTTGACGACTAAACCCTTGAACGCAAACGATCCCGCAGAAGGCAACTAGTTTAGACCTAAGAGGATTTTTATTGAATTTAAATTTGTACAACCTTTGTGATCCTTGTAAGAGGCATGGCATGATTTATTATTTTTATAAATATAATCTTAGATTCACATAGACATAATTCAGAGTAATATCGAAAACGAAATACAGTTTAAGAATAAATACTTAGAAATGACCTATCTCTGTAAAATCATTATTTAGGGTCTAGGAATAGGTTTTGAGATATTTGTAAGCAATATATTGAAGTGTGATCTATCCAACATAATACGAGTAGGTATTATATTCCGCATAAACGTTTCTAAAATAGCGGGTACAGTCTAATGAGAAATGAATCATACCTGTGCTGCAGTTTCTAATTTATTCCGTCTATCTGCTAAAATATTTGATCCTAATTCAGTTTCTTCGATGTGCACCTTTTTCTTGTCATCGACGGCTGCGTTTAATGTTTCCTGAAACAATAAAATATAAATATAAAAATCGATTTTATAAATTGTATTACGTTATAGATGAGCCAAGATGGCCCAGTGGTTAGAACGCGTGCATCTTAACCGATGATATCGGGTTCAAACCCAGACAGGCACCACTGAATTTTCATGTAATTATAATTTGTGATTATCACACATAATTTGTGATTATTACATAATTTATGTTTATAATTCATCTCGTGCTCGGCGGTGAAGGAAAACATCGTGAAGAAACCGGCATGTGTCTAATTTCAACGAATTTTTGCCACATGTGTATTTCACCAACCCGCATTGGAGCAGCATGGTGGAATATACTCCAAACCTTCTCCTCAAACGGAGAGGAGGCCTTAGCCCAGCAGTGGGAAATTTACAGGCTGTTAATGTAAATGTAAACGTTATAGATTTAATTTAACTAGATGTTCCAGGCAACTCCATATTCGGATCCCAGGTTACATCAATGCCTAACTTCATTACGATCGGTTCAGTGGTTCAGCATTGAAGTAATAGACATGCATTTATGACATTAGAGTTGATTATTTTAAGGAAAACATATTATCTATTAAATAGATATAAGATATTATATGTGTGCTTATATAGATAAATACAATAAAAGTGGTTATTCTTGAGAACATTAGTATCGTCTACTTAATTATTTACTTCTATTCATAGTATCTCTGTGATTATCCTGGAATTAGATATATGTAGCTAAAATGATTTAATTAAAACTGAAGACGTTAAAGCAATGATAATTTAAAAAGCTTCTATTAAACTATCAACTACTAAAAGATTCATTTTATTCAATAGAAAAAGTTAAGTTGCGTGTATAAAAATTAAATTGGGCCTAAAATACGAGATTATTTTTAATTGTATTTACTTTTGTAATTACGATGTCAAGTATTGAGTAACGTTACAAGATAATGCGAACAATTTTAATGATACCCCTCATCGCAAGCCCTATTACGTTACGACTATGAGAATGACAATCATATCACATTCGCATCGTAAATATTGTATAAGATGTTATAAGAAAGCGAAACATATAATTATTTAAACAATGACTTCCAACTCAGACAATTACTGTCTCGGTATATTATGTTTTAAGGTTTTTACTTCGATGGATTGGTGTTGTTTTAAATTGTTCATATTGTTAAAGTAAGTAACGTGCCTGATTGTCCACTGTGTCGGTTTCAAACTTCTTGAAAACAGGTTTAAGAGCTCCGTTGCTAGCATTTTTTGTTCGATTTTTCAATTCCCCAATCACTGAACCAAAATTTAACCCAATTGGCATTCCTGATTGTCTTTCGAAACGTTTGAGCAGTATCGGTTTACGGTCTTCGAACGTTTGATCGTTGTGATCATTTTTATTTTCTTCGCAACTAATTTTTTCATTTAAATGTTTGAACTTATCGCCGATTTCATCTATTGACTTTTGCAATTTAGCTGCCTTTTCGCTTATCGAGCTTTCCTTTATAACAGATTCTGGTTGTAATTCATTTAATATTGAAGTATTTACGGGAAATTCATTAAGAGATAAATTTTCTATAATTGATTGCAATTTATCGTCATTTAAAACAGTTTTTTCAAGAAATTCAGCGAAACGTTCTCTAGGCGGACTATCCCTTTTCAATAAACTGTCATTTTTATTTTTTTCATTTTGTCGCTTTATAAGTAAACTGGGAGTTAACAATTTTTGAGATTCAAATACTTCAGTCTTTAATTTTGGATTTAAAGTTGAACTTTGCACTTCTATAATTTTCGGAACACTTTCAATTACAATTTCAGATTTCGTATCTTTTTGTTTATCTTGGAAGGAAGGTTTTATATCAAAATTAATGTCATGTTGATTGGTATATTTTTCATCTTTATTTAAAGTTAAATTCTTAAGACTATCAGCTACATCCGTGCCTTTTTTTACATCATCAGGAACACATTTGGGAATAGGTTCTGATTCCTTTTTACTATCTTCATCTTTTCTTACATCTTCTTTGTCTTCAAATAATGTTTCACTAGCTTTCAAACTTGGCTGAAGATTGTTTGCAAACAAAAACTTCCACACGAAGTATAGAAACGCGCCAAACGCAATTATCACTCCGTAAAACATTTTGATTAAGTCCAATCACATCACTGACTAGAATAAGTTTATATGTTCACGTAAGACGTGCTCCATTTATAATATAGTAATTAATTGTTTTGCACTGTATATCACAGATAGTTTATATACATTATGTTGTTACTGATCTGGCATGAAATATTAACGATGCAATTGACCTCAATTAGTAAGATCGACTGTAAAAAAAAGATAAACAAAACCTAAGTTATATGGAGCAAGGCATGATGCGAGTGCATCAATAGGTTGACAAACGCGGACTGATCGAACTCGAACAGTTGCAATTATCTGGCAACCGAGTGACTGTGACTCAGACTCAGGCGCAGATCCTAGAACGTCGGTAAACACTATCGACCCAGTAGCTGTTACAAATGACGCATCATACGTGATGCGAGAATAGTAAATACTGAAGGTGCGCCAAACCAGTAAATCGTCTTATCGTAACCTTGACTGGAGAAAACTTGCCGAGCCCAACAGAAGAGTATTGACCCTTTTTGTTACGATCTAAAACTTGTAATGGTTCGATATAATTACATAAACGGTTTAGTATAATACCAGACTAATAAATAATGCATGAAGGCGATTTACTATGGAGATAAAACCTTGTTTATTACCCAACAAAGAGAGTTTGTAATTGGAAAAATATGAAGTTTATCAGATAAACAGGGTGCAATAGAACTTCCAATGACCCTATAGATAAGATAATTACGACAAGTTCTATAAACGTAATTTGTTAGGGTAGCATATTATTTTAGTTTCATAACAGTCACCGAGAAACCTAGTGGAAATAGAAGTTTAGAATGCTAAAAAAGGAATGTATTAAATACTGTGATACATTAATTACTGATTCATTTTGACATATGTACATTAAAAAAAAATCACACGATTTCCTTAAATTTTTCCTCATACATCATTTCAGTATAACAACAACATAACATTTTTTTTCGGTCGAATAATATTTAAGGGACGGACACAAGTTCCCAAATATGCAAAGTTGATCGAACCTAAAACGGTCAGATATGCGAACGAGCACGAAGTTGATTGAGATTCATAAACAACAAATTTGCAAGATGTTATTATTCGAAATTAATTCTGATTCAATTTTATAAACAACATAATATTAAACCATGTTGTTATTGTCATTTATATATATATTTTTTGCCTCATTGATGCCAGTACTCTAACTGAAATAATGAACCGGTATTATTTTAGCGGGATTCAAATTAGGAACGAATAATTCAATTTTGAAACAAAAAAAAAGAAAGTGTCAGTAAAAAGTAAATAAAGTATATCGGCTCAACATTAAAGAAGCAAAATCTCTCCGTAATTTGAAATACCTAGATTATTTTCAATAACAAACTAATAAATATTTTATTACCAACATCAAATTGATACATGAATTAATTACCTACCACCTTATCCATTTAACGATAAATCCTGCTACATAATTGCAATAAAATAAACTACGAATATTACTAAATAGTGTTGCTGTTATTTAAAAACAATATCAGTGCTAATGTGAAAATTAAAAAAAGAGGATTTACTGATTAAATTGAAAGAAATGGATTACGATTACGTGAAATGTAATTCGAAGAACGTCTAAGCTATGCAAAATAATTATGGTTCGTTTCAATTCTATTAATGATTAATAATTAAGGAAATTTATTTGAGACTTTCTCCGAGGAACGAATACACAAATTTCAAGTAATATTGAAAAATCGTCACATGAAAGTGTTTGAAGACTTTTATATACAAATTCATAAAACTGCACGAAGGAATGAAATTTCCTTGAACATTCAGCAAGATAAGGACGTAATAAAGAACTGTCAAGATAAAAAAAAAATGATAGCGGAATATAATAATCCGGAGAACAAACAAAGTTCTTAACGATACCTGTAATATTATGAATAAGATTATACACATATAACTTTGACGAAACGATTCAAACGAAACACTTGTACATTATAATGAATCATCGCAGTCAATCATAACATACGAAATTTAATCCAGGTTAAAAAAAAATATTATTTTAATATACATAAAACCGTTAAAATGACAGTGTAATTTCACCGAATACGAATTTATACAAGATGTATATTACTTCGCACTTTTCAATTTAGATTCACGAAGTCGCGGTGAAAGCGAAATTTTGGTTTTGTATGTATATACGTAGATTTGTATGCGCGCGCGCACGTCCGCCGGGACCGTCAAAACAACTGGCAGTGCGCGTGCGGTGCCGGCGAGTCTGTGTCGAGACTAGAGGGTCATCGTGTACGCAATAAGAATACCACATATGGTTTTAAATTAAGAACCATTATTTGGCTATTACGTGTTAACACTACTAATCGTTTGAACGATTGAATTCCGTAGATTATGTGGTAACATCTTTTACAAGCTTCATTAGCGTCCATCGAGTGATTTTTCATGCACCGATTAAACGTAGTATTTTTTTAATAACTTTTTCAGTGATACATTTACCTTTACCCATCGTAATTTAAATTATTTCACTACACATATCTGGGTACTTTATTGATAGAAATGATTTGCCTCTACAAACTAACACATTTTATAAAGTACAATGAATCCGATTGATATGAAAGTATCACCTTGCGATATATTATATTTTTAAGACGAACATATGTAGATTACGATATGTTTATATGTTGTATATTTTTTGAGAAATAGCTTATTATATCAACGTGGTATACCAAAAGAAAATTGTCGATCCAAGGCCTTAACAATCAAGTAAGCACACATTTTTTTTTTATTATATGTAGTTTTTTAATTAAGACAGTATTTTTTTTATTTACCTAGTCATATATTTTGAGTATATTTTGATTTGATCGAAACCAAAAATATAAAATAATCTATATCCTGCATATACCGTCGTTATCAAAATGTAAACAAAAGAGAGATGAAATCCTTGTTTCAGTTGTGCGAGTCGGAACGGGCTGTTAGTATTAGTGGTAGTTGTAATAAAATTAAAACAAAATACACAATATACTCCACGGACACAATTATTAAAATCAAGTACAACGAGCTACAAGAGATTGTATTTCAAGATCAGATCTTACGTAAATCGACTCGCTACATAGTAAATAAACGTTTTAACGAAATAAACAATTTTATTTTAGTGTTTAAATTATATTTATTAATAACAGTTTAGTTTGAGTACCGAGATAGTAATTGAATGTAATAACTCCGATAACAATATACATATGGTTTTATCTCTTTTCCTGTGAAATGCTTGTTGAGCAATTTTTCATAGATATATTCAATAGTTTACTGGTTAATACTCGAGACTTCCGTTTGGAAGTTGATTCGGATGTATTTAACAATTTCACGCGAAATAATAAAATGATTGCGCGAAAACCACATTATATTTCTGTAAAAAAGCAGCGTAATATGCTCTACAGGAGTCAATAACGTCAGCCGGTGAAATTCTCTTTAAAATCGGTCAAGCATTTTTTCGTGATTAGTCGGACCAGACGCTCGAATATTTGCGAAATTGTTATGTTGTTATTCGTACCCTATATATACGAATAAAACATCATATACAATAGATAATTTTAATTTTACTTATTTATATAGATTACGAAACACACAGTATTTAAAAGGTCTTTAATATCCTACAGCTAAACAAAGATTTATATATTTTATATGCTACCACTTAGATAAACTTATTTTTTCAAACTTAAAAAAAAGTAGAATTCCTATCCGGAATAAAAACGCCAATATTCTTTTGTGACCCATTGTTTTTGTCCGATGGTCCACTACGACGACTAAAACAATGTACATTATTATATGAGATTTTCATGCGAGTTGTTCTTCTAATACATAATTTCACTTTAAAATATACAAAACTTAAGCGGCTATTATGTACGGGTCAAAGTCATAATGTATCGGATTCAAATGTTATTTTCTTTCAAGAATTTTAAATAACAGTCTAGGATTAGGTGTAGGTTTAGTAGAGTTATAACCCCATATCTGCAAAAGCGCATCTTAAGTCGATAGTCGCAAAGGACAAGCAAGACTGACTTTTTGCTTGCTTAATTTATATATATATATATAATTTATCTGATAGTCGGCGATAGAAATTTATATAAAATATCACGCATAATTATATTAAATATCTGAAATAAGTTATCCTTTTTTTAAAATCTACTTTAAAAACTGTCTAACAAATACAGATAATGTCTCACTGTGAACATTCCCATAAAAATATTTACTCGAAAACTAGAAGCTTGTTTTCCTTCAATATGATCATAAACACGGCGTTGGTCAAAATTTATTATTAGTATTCGAGTGTGCGCCAAACATTATGTAGAGCGTCTACGGTATAAGTGAGCTGGCATAGTTTTACTGCTAATGAGATCACTAACTATTTGTGATAATTATTTTGAATGAAATGCGAAATATGCAAGATGATTATTTTTAGGCGCTTAGAATTATGAATAATAAAACTTTGCACTTCGAGCGTTGGTGTTTTAGTGATAGCTTTAAATGTACGATGTATCAGATGTCTTATTGGTATTCGTATGTGTTAAACGATGGTTGTTTTGTAGATAACTTTCATAACGTTTTTTTTTTGTTTTGAAGGCATTTTTGTGGAAAAATAAGCAAAAAAAATTTGAAATAATAACTTTTTCCGTCTCGCATTTTTAAATTTGGACCGATAATTATTGTTTTAATATTGGCAAATAACCAGTGTTTATTCGTTTTTATAAATCAGAAGAAAAAAATAAATTTTAAATGATACTTTTTTTATATACATTTTTGAAGTTGCATTTTTGACTTATTTTGAAAAAATCTAAAAAACGTGATAACTCAAAAATGGTTCACTTTTGCAGTATGCAAATGGGGGTTTAAATTATCGCAAATAATCACCCCTATCACCTCCTAACGGGAATACATATACATTTTGAATTGTGCATATAAATATTCCAATTACGTAATAATTACAATACGAACGTCTAATTAAATATTTATTTTACTTTGAATAAAAGACAAAGGTTATTATATACATTATATATAATAAAACATAATGCACTGTTTACTATAAATTTTGTTAAATTTATAAGCACTTTTTATTTAGCTTAATAGGGAAAAATACTGTTATAAAGCTATTAAACTATCGAGAGCAAAAAATTAAATATTCGTTAATTTCATTATTTCATGCCGCTCGCTTAGCTAGGCGTAAATTTAAATGTAGGTTTTTATCTTATTATAAGTCTACGCCAACTAGAATCCGTTACATGCAAATAATCACATTTACAATTTTACAAGGAAGTAAAATAATAGATATATTATATAACACTATTATTCATACAAATCCTGCCAGAGGTTTACGTGGAGCCGTTTAACTATTCAACTATAAAATCTCGCATGAAAATAAATCAAACAGAGCAATGCGGTTTGCATACATTTGAAAAAAGGAATACAAAATACGCAAGCCTTGCAACTGCCTCGAGAAACCTGTTCTCTGATCGTGACGCGCTCGCGGTACCGAGCGCTTTATATAGGGCTGGATCTCTATACCTTTTATTTACGAGAAGTAGACACTATATTAGAAAAATATAAACTATCATTCTACAAGTGTTCTTGTAGGAATATATTTACTGGGGTGGTAGGCCTTTGTGCAAGCGAGTCTGGTTAGGTACCACCCTCTCATCATATATGAACTCAACAGGAATACGCTGTATTATTGTATTCCGGTTTAAAGTATGAGTAAGCCGTTGTTACTATAGGTACAAGGGACATCGTTCCAAGGTCGGGGGCGCATTGGCGACATCCCTCTTACAACGCAAATATCTATGGACGGTGACTAATCACCAACAGACGGGCAATTTATTATAAAGGTTTGAAGAGCTACAAATTTAAAGTCGTCCCTTAATAGGAATATTAGTAATTTTCTTAAAACAGGCATCGTTTCTTTTATTTATAAAAATATAATACAATATAATATAGCTTAATTTATTAGGTAGATGTTAGCTGATAAATTAGGCTATATTCTTGGATAGCTTGTTTTATTGTCCCGACGACGTAGCCTCATAATAATGCATGCATTTTTCTAAAACCATTAAATAATTTAAACGCTTTTACGTACGAATTTCATCTTTATTTGTATATTTTTCAAATCAGTTACTTAAATCGATATTTTTGGTAAACGTATATTTACAATTTTACACATATTAAATAAAGTAGCAACCCTGATATATGAGGCTGTATACAATATATTGAAGAATCTTTAAAACATTACGAGTTTTTATTTGCGGTTGTAAAACTTTTGCTTTTTTTCATAGATTATCTTCACAACCATCAAATAAACATAAGAAAACTAATAAACATGAGAATCTTAATTATACAATTGTAAATTGAATTAATTATAATAATTATTACTTTCTTTGCCAAGGTTTGGTGTTAATTTAATTACATGAAATGAATTTATGAAAATATAATATATTACGCAAGCTACGTCCAGCGGCACGAGATGCCGTAACGATTGACGATTTCGTCTGTAGAAAACATCAAAATGTATGAAATAACAAAATATTATGTATGAGAATATGAGATTTATCGCATGACACAAAATTGACGATTAGAAAACGACGTCGATCAATCTCTTTGACATTTTCTTTCAATCAACCAAAGGCTCATTTCGACGAAACCGAAATTCGAAATCACTTCGACACTGTCGAAAGCAATTTGCTTATCCCGCCAGTACTTTTTTAAAAGTCCTTTATAATTATATGCATTAGTTTCGAAATCAGAGGGGGCCAAGGGACTCAAGGTTCTAATCCAAAAAGTATCTCAGTTCGTGACAAAAATTTAAAAGTGAACTTGATAGTATATTTTTTTAATGTAACCAACATTGCTTAAACCTATCTTTAGCGATGTCCCTGGAATGCACCACTGATATGAATTATTACCAGTTTTAGACTCAACAATACCGGACAAACAAACAAATATTATTTGTATATATCTATTATTAATAATCGTTATTATTGATAATCATTATATTTATATTAAAAGAGTAAATAACAATAATTTATTAATAACTTCAAAATGACATAATTAGAATGTTCTAGTTTATTTTATAAATACAGAATAATTTAATCCATTTATCGATTTATTTCGTTTTTATGTTAATATCGTTGGTCTGTTTGCGTTGTTGGGTTATAGTATAATCGGATTTAAAGTGATCATGAATTTACATAAAACTTTATAGGTGACATTTGCTTTGAATTATGTTGAACATAGCGATGGATACATTAACATAAGGTGACTTACCACTCTATAATCAATTAAAAAAATCAATATAAAATATAATATTCACAGCTCGTTAAAATATATAGAAATAATTTGTTGTATAAGGTCGAATGTTAATTAAACTAATCGTCAGCTCTCGCATTTGTAGCGTTTAAAGATATAGAAATCTTCGACCTTAAAACGTAATCCGATTAAGCAAACATTGGAAGTGGCGACCTCTTTGCACCAACTTAGGAGGTATAACCGCCTTATAAGGCCTTGTATGCATTAGTGTCATATATACATATTATACTTACTGGCATGAACAAAGCATACAAATTATGAATAATATTTTAATTGTACGATTAGACACTGCCTGTACTAAATTTAACAGTTCCGCTAGAATTACACAAACTTCCTGTATGCAATTTCGGGAAAAAGATTCAATGATTGTCTATTAATTATGATGCTTTTTATTTAAGAATCATAGAAATAATATAATTTTTAATAGTGAGTACATTAATAAACTTGTATTTTAGCGCCAAAAATATCCAATACAAAGAAACAGTCGTTTCCAAAACGAATTAGCGATGTGATTTATGTTTGTTAGTACTAGATGGCGCTGATTGTGACCGTCTACAATTTCAAGGATTTGATGGTAGGTGGCGCTGAACGCTAAATAAACATTTTATAAAACATTAACTTTAGAAGTCATTATTAATTAGATGTAATTAATTAGTACTAGATAATATATTTATATCAAACATTATTTTGTACTTTAGCATAACTATAAGCTTTTAACGCAAGTCAAGGGCATAACCGTGTCAAGAAGAGTGATATTAAATTTACAATGAGAGCAAAAGGTTGAAATGCTGGCATTTTATGGCACAACGAACACAATTTTATTAATCATAGAATGTAGCCGTTGACATATAAGTAGCCTTTAAAACTTAGACGAGCACAACAGAATTATTGACATGCAATTATCAAATGTCAGTATAATAATCAAGTAATTTATTTTATTTTTATTTATTTATTCTATTACAAATTATACTTAGTATAATTAACAAGGAAAATGAGAAGTTTAGGTCGATTCATTTTCATCTGTCTTGTTCGGATTAAAACGCTAATGTAACGTCACGGATAACTAATGAGACAAGAGTTATTGAGGTTAATGGTTTTTCCGAACTGAAAATAGGAAGGACTTTTTTCTAAAGGGATAAGGATGAAAATGGTTTGTAACATTAATTAATTACAGAAGATGGTATTGGCAAAATTCAATTGGTTGTTCGCTACGCAAACTTTACGAAAACTAAAGACGAAGACGTAGACTTAAGCCCTTACAAAGTTTTTTGTAAGGGGTTAAGTAATTGTGTCTTACGAACTGTCGGTAACAAATTCTCTATCAAGTTCTTAATTGACATTCCCAGCTAGAGGGATACATGACACGTCTTCGATAGTATGAATAATAAATTTATCAATTAAATAACATATTGGAAAATAAAATTATTTAAATTCATACATAATTCTTAGTTAAATCAGTTAAAGTTACATGTTATACAATATTTGTTATGCTTCGAATACGTTTTTTAAGTTTGAATAGCCAGTATTATTTTTTTATTTAGTAGGTACTAATTTTGGTCCACGACTTCGCTTGTTGTGAGTTATTATTCACACAATATCTTTATAAATTAAAGCCTGTGTTATTCTGATGTACATATAAGCTTAAATAAAATTCTTAGAGTAGTTTTTGCGTGAAAGAGAAACGAACATCCATAAATACAAACTTTCGCCCTTATAATAATAGTTTGATTGAAATTGTGTAACACTGATAGATATTACTATCAATAAACTATGATGAATTATTTCGATATTAATCTTCAATTAATTATCGGCGTTAATTTTGAAAAGAAAAAATTGATGTGTTGCAAACCATAAAAAAAGGTTTTTTTTTTATCACAATTAAGTAATATTCTTTAATCTGTCATTGTTTCTATTCTTAATAAACACATTCACGCATCGGGCATCAGATTAAGTTAAAACTTTGTATTAATTTGTCGTGATTTACATTCCTCAAGTTTCCTGGCTTATTTATAAGTATATAGTTAGTAGTATATTAGTTAGTGGTATCAACTACGACACTCGATTCGACTCGTGGAATATAGGGATCCTTTCGTTTTACATATTCTAACCGCAGTCTAAAATACGTGGCAGTATTTACGTAGTAAGTAATATGACAACTCAATAAAGAACATTTTGGGAAGGAACTAAAAGACCGTTGCTAACATCTTTACAATACAATAATCAATGCATTGGAACATCAAGGTCGAAGCAATGTACCAGGCGGAGATATCACCATTTTACGCGTCGAACTCAAGACCCAAACACGATAGATTTATAAGCACCTATTTTTACGTTGAAATAGCATGGACGCACCTTTAGCAGACCGATAAAATAACAATCATAATAAATATATTTCAAAGGTTGATAATTTTATATATATTTTCTAGTATTCGCCCAGCGGGTGAACTTTAACCTTAATACCTTCTAAATTTTTTTCTAAATACTAACATAAACGACAAAAAATTACGTTCTGTTTTCAAAATAACACAAAAATCGCCAATTATTAACAAACATGAAAAAAAAGAAAATTTATTGGCAAAAAACCAAAATTAACCATTTGTATCCCTGTTTATATGAAATTTTATAAAAATTATAATATAACAATAAACTTCGATACTCTTATACCTACGAAAATAAAAATTAGCAGCCATGTTTATTTTGTTATTTAATGAATATGTTTATTGTAAATCGCCACTAGATGGCGACTCAGCACATAGTCTTGCATACGGTTTAATACACCGCCATGACAGTGTGTATTATACATACCTCTGCAATGTTTTGTTCAATGGATAAAAATACGGCTAGCGTTCTACTGAGACTTATTTTTGACTAATTGTTTTTAAAAATGGGTGAAGTTATAATATTATACAAGGCTGTCTATTCAGTGTGCTTCAACTCAGAGAATACGGGTCCGATTAAAATACCTACTTTTTGCTCAGATATCCCGTTAATTAAGGAAACAATGATATTATCTGAGAATATATATCCACTTTTTTTTAAATATATTTCCACGCGATGACCCAAAAATACCTACTACCCACAATGGTAAAACAATACACCAAAATTGTAAAAAACAGACGTACAATCCGAAAGCGAGTACAGCCACGGGTCACAACTGACATTACAAAAAAAAACTTAATAGCTGAATTACTTTTATTTAATTAACAATATAGCATGTACACAAATAGATTCATACAATAATAATATAGCTAGTGTTTCCGTGTTTAATTGTTAACGACGGGATACACGACATTTCCGCGTAATAACTCACAGTAGCTCGACTAACGCAGCCAGGCTTCATTGCAAACACTAATTTTATAGATAAAATTGTCGAATGAAGTTATAGAGCTAGTGGGCCAGGGGGATATTTATAGGAAATAAGCGTCAAAGCTGAAGGAGCATTTAAAAACATAGATAAATGGCCATAGAAACAGGACACGTAGATACTTTACGCAATCTTCAGAGCTTTTCTGTAAGAACTCACTTCGTATCTCACTCGTGACATGTTAACAGACTTACAGTGATACGCTATTTTGATACGCCTTCAAATGTTAAAATTAATATATTCAATGTCAATGTCACTTTCTGATATCTGTGCGTCTTATGAAGTAAGTTACAAAAATATTTCTGATACCACAAACTTATATGACTAACACGAATGGTACTTAAAACGGGATGCAGTTTATTATTGAACAGAAGTCTTTCATTTAAATCAGAGTTTCGCAGAATTATCGAAACGAAACTCGTTTGAAAATTTGTCGTATCTATCTAGTTTAGCCTTTGTTTTGATAAAATCAGTCAACCAAAAAAATGCCTTTTATTTATACTGTCCAACTGTTCTATGTGTATGCAGTGACTTTTAGTTAAAATAAATGCTATTTTCAAAACGCCTGGTATTGTTTGACCCGCTAAACGAAGTTCTAAAATACATAACAAATTGATTGGCTACATGACAACGGTGAAACAGTTAACCAGATTAATCGTCAGTACGATACTATATATACATATCAATTATTAACAATAGTTATAAATAAATGACAAGAAATTTAATTAAATAAAATAAAAATAAAGAATGCTAAAAATACATACATAATAGACAGAGAGAAAGAGAAAGAGAGAGAATGACTCTTAATGATATTTTGAAAGATTAAACTTATTGCGAATATTTTAGAAGCACCAAGTTTGCTAATTTGCTTATTGGAGGAAGGCCAGAAGCTTTATAAATTAGCTTTATTTAAATAAGCATTGGAAAATTAAACGTCAAACTAATATATCAAACTATTTGAATCGTTACTACAGGCAAAAGCGACACAAATCTTGGGTTGGTTAGTTGATGGAAGTCATATTTCTTACTTGAACAATATGTGTGGTGAACACTTACGATCAGGTGACATTGCAAGCCTATATATTTTGTACCATAACCAAATTAAACAAGACATAAATACATCAAAGAGATGCATTTGTAACAAAAACGTAATAAATATCTTTTTCAATAACGACTGTACACTAATACAATCGCTTGATGCTTCTACGTTTTTAATTGTTTTATAATAATAATCATCCTACTCACAAATTAAACAAATAGCTTTTATTGCCAGCAGAGATAGTAAAAGACAAGACAATGTCTTGACCACGAAGTTCGTATAAGGATTTGAGACGAGTGTTATGTCATTGTATACCAAGGGTCATTGTAATGCTATGAATGAACGGGGCGTTGTATTGTTTGCAATTTTTTTATGTCAGAATTTATCGAACTAGAATCAAACAAAAGAAAGTATTACTAAACATAAAAAAAAGAGAATCTTATTTGTTTAAAATTCTACCATAACCAGTATCAGGTGTGGTCGAAGTTTAATCATGTTTCTTTTGTTTATGGGCGTTAAATTCGTCCAAATGCAACCTTAAAAAAACATGCATGTACTCACGTTAATTCTGTTCTTCGCCCGTTCTATTGCCTTGCTGTCTTCACGCTCAGGACTAAGTCGACACACTCTCGCTCGCCAATCGTTCGCGCCCGCCGCTTGAAGAGCCGCCAATCTGAAATAAGTTCACTTTATATCAGTAAAAAGTTACAAGTAGCAACAGCCTAACTGACCATTAGCGGGGCTTTCTAGCCTCCTCTAGGCTTTGTTATGTTACAACTCATTAGCAAGACGATATTACGAACATAAATTGAAGCACCTCATGTGCTTCAATTTATGTGTTCAAGAATTAATTCGTCATCTTCTGTTATGAACCATATGTTCTAACAAATGTAATTTACTCAAAAATATTTCTGTAAGTTTTATTTATGTGTTTTTACATATGGTTTCATCGCATTTACACAACCTATAATAAAGATGGTTTGTCAGAGAATGCCAAACATTTACCAATTATTGACGTTTTCCAAATGAACCAAAATGATCAAATAAGTTTATAAATATTTTTCACGTTCCAATTCAAAATTTTCTTGAAATACACGATTAACGAGCGTTACATTGACAGTTTTTTATACATGCATATGAACATATGTTTAATAAAATTTCCGCTGAGGAGGTTGAGAGCTGTGAAAAAACAAGTGGCTCTTTAGGATGCCCTATGTCTCGTTGATTACGGTTGGCATAATAATTAATTAGCTACTTGTAAAATGCAAGAAGCATAGACAAGCAGTCTGGTGTTAGCTATTTAAATATATATATGTATATATTTTAACTAGGAAACCAAATGGTAATCACCTATGTTTATATTAATGGTTATTGCGGGAATAAAACTATTCCTATGCCTTGGCCACCATATCATTTTGAATGTTAAGTCTCTTGTGCCTCTAATTGTACTGGCTCATTAACTCTTCAATCTTTGCAGTAAAAGAATTGATGAAAAGAGTAACTATTGAGCCCTATTGGTTTATCTTGGTAAATTCTATATCCCAAATTTTTTTCTTAATAATTTAATACCATTGTTTTGAATTCTATACAATTGTTTTGAATGAAACACACTTCTATAAATTATTTAGAATAACATTTTGTAAAATGAATCAACCGTTAAAACCAAAAGAAAATAATATCAAAAGTTATTTCGTTTTTATTTATTAACGCCCCGAAAGATTCTGATATTTGTAAAATACTTTAAGTAAATAACGTAAGTGTCAAACTTACATTATTTACGGTAAAATATTTAGTAGACAGAAAAATATTTTTTCCTAAGTTAGTTGAACTATAAATATTCGAAAAGGGATGTCTAAAATAATAAATAGTTTCACAGAAATGGGATCAATACGACCCTTATCCGCCGACGATAAAACAAAAAAAAAGTTTTCGTTATAGTGATAACAAAAGTAGAACTAAAACAAATCGCTCATTTCCAAGAAATAATGATTGAAAGATAAGATATCTTAATGTGTTCGGAGGCTTATCATTTCTTGAATAGTCACCGACTGTATTGTTACTTTAATATTTAGACTCAATTATATAGTAATTCCTATTGTGAGGGTCATAAATACGAAATTAAAATAACTTCATTTTTAGATATTTATATTAGCTCCTTCATGCAAGTATTGTATAAGAAGCGCAATGTTTCGTCTGTTTTTCCATTCTTACTCGTCTTACTGAGCCCTAACATAGACTCTATTTTGAGTACAAATAAATATACACATTCCTAAAACAGACATATATATATATATACATAAAACATACATAGTATATTTTGTAATGCATAGTATATTTTGTATTTCTATGCACATTTTAGTTAATTTATAATGAAATCCCACAAACATTATTTTAAAATCACCAACACCTGCTCTCATATTATAAGATCTCAATGTCTTTCAAGGGTGACTTGAGTTCCTTAGTAAAAATGACGCCTCACGACAGTAGGTAATACATTAACTAATGACTAACGCAACGGCGGTTCTACAAAAGCCTTTCGTATTGTCTTCGATACTTTTTATCAGAGATTTGCATTTCTTTTACTTCTATTCCGGTTTATATAGCATCGTGGAGTTTAATCTTTTAAAAGTCAGTTTTACTTAGAATTTATTACTTTCTAGAAACAATAATTTTATGTTAAAATAAAACCAGGGATCAATGTACAAAAGCTATTAATCCCAGTTTCTGAATACTAAACAATTGTTTTATATAATGTGCAATAAAGTACTTCTTTGTTATTAAATAAGGAAAATTTAAAATAACTAAAAATTATATGACCATACAGAAATACATTACTGACTTTTAATAATAGACGTTCATTTTTACAAGTTAACAAGAGAAGTAGGTATAAGTTTTAAAA
Source organism: Vanessa tameamea (assembly GCF_037043105.1). Lineage (NCBI taxonomy): Eukaryota > Metazoa > Arthropoda > Insecta > Lepidoptera > Nymphalidae > Vanessa > Vanessa tameamea. The sequence continues at coordinate 8,760,610 of NC_087324.1, forward strand.
AAAATAATTGTCATTAACATTTATCGGACGAAAAAAATGTATTACAATTCATCCAGACCTGAGTTTTGTGGACTAAAAACAACATACAACACGATAAGACGTGAAGAATGCAGGAATAAATGTAACCGGACATATAAGCAACCTTCCAAGTAAGCTAATAGGAGATGTTTATATGTAACCTGTTGTTGAAAAATTATTAATTAGGTACTTTATAAAAATGCAATTATGCTCTGCGCGGTGCATGTACATTCGCGCAATATGAATCTATAAAGAGGTTTTGAGCGTATCATTAAAATGATACGCTTTAAGAACGTTATTACAACAGTCAGCAGAGCGGCATGGTGGAATAGGCTCCAAGCCTTTGCTCGGCTGTGGGTCGTTTACAGGCTATTCTAATGTAAATTATGTTACAACAAAAGGACGGGATAGAAGATTGAAATACAAAAGAGCTCATCAGTCTGGAAACACGAGATACGTATATTAAGATGTTTGATAAAATTAAAATAGATGCAATCGAAACCAATGCACAATGTCAACGACCCACACTATTATCGCCTCAAGTGTGCGCTCTCAGCCCTAGAGGAAATACAGATTAAAATTAATTATTGCTGTCTGTCTCGTACTAATATATTTATCTGACATGTTCGCACTTTATGTGTGTGCAAAATATTAGAAAACAATACAAGGGAAATAGTTTGTTTAATTCCTACATATATTATAATATAATAATACGTATCTTTAACTCATAATTAATATATGGTTTATGTGGTCGACTTATATAAATAAAAATGTTGCCTATTTTACGTTCCATATTCAAAAAATAATATAGCCATTATTTTTTTGGAAATTCATTGTTATCCTTTAAATTAAAGTTAGCATCGTCTTAATACGTAAAATCCGTCGATTTACGTTAACCGCCATGTATATCAAAACCGTCTTCGAAATGCTCTACACCTTCTGTTATATGTTTTAGGTTTATTAGTTTTTTTTTCAGTTAAGGAATAGAAAAGGAACATCTATCAATTATTAATTTTAGACTAAGATTAATTTAGTTAAGTTAGAATGACTATAATATGCTTGAGTTATAAGGAATTACTAAAATGTCACAAAATTTTATACTAGTGTTACAATACATATGGGTCACATTTTAAACATAACTGGATTTTTGATTTTCCTTAAAATATTTCAATGAAACAAGTAGTAGGATACTTTGTACATAAGATATAATCTGGAACAAGTTTCACTACAGAATGTGATATTTTGATAAAACTGTATTAATGTAAGAGTATTATTATTACTGTGCTCAGCAGTGCCAAATGTTTATTTTTCAACATGTCTTTTCACATGAGACAATCATATACACATCTCATAAACATCTCATTAACTAAATATAAGATTCGTTAATGTTTATTTTTGTTACTTAAGTTATTAATTAATAAATTTTGTATTAATTAATTTGTTGGGAAACGTACCATCCAAAACAAAAATATTTCGACTAGGACTCGTAGTTCGCGAGATTAACACATTCAAATTCACTTAGCTTTTAATTTAATACTACTATTTGTCAAATCTGACAGATGCATTCTGAGATTAACGCGTCAACCAACAAAACAATAAGCTATATACTATTAATAATGGATATATTTATGGAAGAAGTAGGTACAACGGACTAGATACATACCGCTCAGCGATAGTGCCACCTCGATTCGGCATATCGGAGTGTGTGGCGCTCCGCTGGACGCCACCAGCGAACCTGCAGACAAACAAATAAATATTTATTTTAATAAATAATAAAATTAATGATATATTTAATTTTTCACTTCTAATAAGGTTTTGATCCGTATAATTTTACCTATAACACCTATTTAAAAAATTCCAGTTAATTTATTTTTGAATATACTAACAAATTTTGACTAACGAGTTCAAAATATTGAATAAAAATATTTCTGAACGAAGGCAAAGATTTTTCTAAAGGATTTTAATACATACCAATGACAACAAATTATAATTTATTAAAGTATTATTGTGATAATAACCGTGTATCATGAATAAAATTATTACCTTGGCTTTTCAAATTTCTCTTTGAGACTCTTAAAACTGTAGAGTCTCTCGTCCACCGGTCTCATTGACAACATTTTGAGATAAAACTAACTTATAAAATTTCACTTAAAACGAACCACTAAGATAAAAATATCGATATAACAAAAACTTCAAACTAGCATCTTTGCGATGTAACAAAAACTATAACAAAAAAAGGGTTTAAATGAGGCTCGTTGTGACGGAGTACATCGTCGTGACGTCTGTCATCGGTTCGATTTCGTTCGCGTTCAGACGTTAACTGATGAGTTTGTATATTTCCCTTGCATTCGTCACAGGCGAGCCCGTTATCCTTGTGTGCCATTAATGTGTTTATTGTTTATCGTATAAACAAAACGAACTGAATGTTGTTAAGTTTGTACCAATCGTTGCTTCATCCATCTACATTTATTTTAAGTTTCAATTCTAGTGCGCATGCACTCCGGACATATATCGTATTTTTTAATTAATATCTAATTAAACACAGTTGAATAAGTACTATTATTATTTTTAGCAAAGCTTAAACAACCTTTTACAAGCAATTGAAAAGGACAGTAAACTGAGAATTATATATGATTATATTTATAAGTTTTATTTGTATCTATGTTATGTAGAGTTACCGATTATGTGGTTACAGTAGGTAGTTTACAATAAAACCTTTAGTCACAAGTTTTATTGAAATGAAATTATTAGTAAGTGATTCGCGAAAAAGGCTAAGTGATTCGCGATTTTTATTTTCAGTCGATACAAGGAGCACTACGAAGCCGCTTTTATACTCGAAGCACTACGGAGCCGCTTAGCGTTCGTGATGTGCAACATTATTGAGTATAAAAAATACATTAAACAACACTTTGACACTTTGATTTTTTTTCTGTATCGATGTTAAGGTTCCCCAAATATTGACAAAAAACATAACGCCATATTGGTTCAACTAACAGCTTTCGAATAAAACTAACAACACTGACTTTTCAATTTGAAACATAAAGCAGAAACAAGAACATTACTATCACGTTATTAATCAAGAAAAATAATAATAATTATTATTTAATATATGTTAACATCCTTATAGGATTATATATAAGTATATAGTTTCCATAGCACAATAATATATTGAGTTGAGGAAACTGTTTCATGTTGGTATAAACAAACTCGGCCGACGATAATATTCCGTTAGTTTACAGTTAAATCGGAAAGAGTGGCGATAAGCCGCCCTACATACATATACAAGTATAATTAAAGCTGACAGTGAAATACTATGGGGTTTGTCGCTTAACAATATAATTATTACATTTTCGGCGAACGAGAATACGATAATAAACGATTATTTACGGCGGCGCATATCAATATTTAAATCATTCAGTTAAAAGAAATTATATGCTGGATTTTTACATGCTTTTTATTTATTTATGTACTACGAGCATTAATAAAATACCGCACTAAAAATTAATATAGAAATTTCATTAAATTGTATTAAACAATACCGTATATATGTATACCAAGTTTTGAAATAATTTTACGACATGACGTTTAAGGCTTATACACTCCGCTTAATTTTACTAATCTAAGTAATTAATGCTTTCAACTTTTACGTTTATCAGCAATGTGGACAAAGGTAACGTTGTCATTTGAAAGGCTGTTCCTTCTAATGTGAAGTGATGATGAATAATTAAGGGTAACTCAACTGTAACGTATTATAATGCCTAAAGGTAAGGTTATATATTTAAAAAAAATCCAATGCAAATGCTGATCTATTACATTAAGACGCTCAAAAAAAATGTTTTTAATTGGAAATGTTTAATAATTACATATACCTACCGTTGGTTGAAACTAAGACCACGTGTTATTTAAATATTTACACGCCAGGAGGCGTACGTTACACGCGAGCGCGCCCTACCGCGTTCGCATCGCGACTGGGCGGGCGGCGCTTTGACGTGTTAAGTTGCGTCTCCATAAAAGGAAAAGTAGACTTTTCGCACTAGAGAAAAAGGGCCTTTTCAACATTACCTTTTTGCCTTACATTAAGGTCAGTGATTTTCATTAAATGTTTTACTACAACTTAAAACCTGTTTTGTGACGAGGTCACGTACATTACGAGTTTCAATTCCAAAATAACTGTATAACTTTTACTACTAAACTTAATAGTACTAAAAGCATTGTATCTTTTAAATCTTAACCTTGGAACGTTCCACATACATATGTATTTCAATATATTAACTGTCATAAACATTACAAAATTCGGATACATTTGTAATGAAGAAAAACTACATACAGTTGCAAAGACGGGCAAAAAAAAAAAAAAATAAGGAACACGTGCCGTCTTGTCGACTACTCCTCAGATGCAAAATGTGAATGCACTCTAGTATGAACGAAGTGTGGCTGGGCGGGCGGCGCGTTCAGACCATATCTATGATACCTAGTGTTATGCGTTATGAATTTCGTGAAACCGGTACAAAACCTAAACCTATTAATCTACAAGTTTCGTTTATACGTATTCTAAAATGAAAAAAAAAAACAGTTTCGAAATTGACATTAAGCAATACCATTTTTATGTAAAAAATATTATAATTTTTTTTTATTATATATGATTGGTATACTTGAATTATTACTAAGCGAATATCACAGGTTTAAGGCCAAATAAGTACAATCGAGTATCTTTATAATTAATTAATCTTGTGGTCGGCTGAGAAAGAAAACTTCGTTAGGAAACCTGCATGTGTATATCCACCAACCCGGATTAGAGCAGCTTGGAGTAAAAATTCCAAGGCTTCTTGTCAAAAGGGATAGAAGGCTTTATCATTAACATTACATTCACATATATTATATTAACAGTAATAATTCTTCGGCATAAAATATAAAACATATGGATAAATTTAACTAATGAATGCCTACTATAGAAATTCAATTGTTTGTCGTGTTTCTATTGTAGGTACGCCTGTCTAGGATAGACATGGCAAAATCCGTACACACAGCTAATATATCCGGCTTTTATTGGCTTCTCTGTTTATGACACTGCAAACGTAATTAATTGCAATTGCCGCTTACGGGTTTACAGGGAATAAAGCCTTAATGTCTCGTACTAGAACTAGCTTTTATAACGTCTGAGCTGAGCTTAAAGGACGTTAACTTTATGTATATTCAAACACAATAAAATAAATATTGTTATTATTATTAATTATGAACAGTTTATATATTGTATTTAATTCGATAGTTACTCAAACCCCAAACATTAATACATCATGAGGCGAGTGAACCTGTTTAATTAAAGCCACAGGGGACACCTTAGTTGCGATGTGAGGTACGGTTAAAACTTTCTGAAGTATTAACGGTGTAATAGAGGCCAATTACAATTAATTTGGTCCATTACCGTAGTTTGCCTAACTGCTACCAATGTAATATTTAATATAAAAATAATGTATACATACTTATATTCTTATATTGCAATGTATTGCAATATAAGAATATATATATATATATATTTATAATTGATAGAATTAGTAAAGGACTTAGTTTGTCCTATGGACATACATCACTGAGTTGCGTTGTGGAACACGCTCCAAACGTCAAAAGCCTAAAAAAGAAGAGCAGACAATAGTTCAGTGGCACATTTATCGGCTGTTACTCATTTCATTTACGTTTAAAATTATTTATTTCACTTTAAATGTGAAACGATTTGTATTTTACTAATAAATATTTTAATTCAATATTGTATTTAGCTTTATCATATCCTTCGTTAATATCCATCGCGACTCACTGATACAGGAGGCTCCCGTTTAACAAGCTCCTAACATAGAATATTAACAATGAAACTTTTCCGGCTTTTATAGTTGTATACTCAGACTGCATTGTGTGCAAACAAAGGGTTATGGCGACGCGACGCTCATTAAAATATAACACTACCGAAGCGCTGAGCTTGCACGGCATCTAGTAGCGAACGAACTAATTTACAATTTACACCAAGAAGTCACGTAGCGGAAATATTAGAGGCAATCGGTTGAGGTGTTTGACTTTTCGAAAATCGAACTGTGAGGGATCATGCCATCGACAGCCCGTTCGTTTCGTGCTATACGTTTTCACAAACGCACACATCGATATACATACATTGGTTCATACATTGGTACATCGCGCATACGTTATTGTTATATTGAAATCACCTGACACGTCTAGACTTAGTCCCATCTGTTGGAGCGAACACAACGTTCTAATTATGATTCCGCTTTGCCGTAACGTTAACTAAAGATTCGTTCAAAATAGACAATAAAGAAATTTGATTGGCTGTAATAATTTTATATATATAGTGGTTAAGTTGTGTCTTTATGCAGTTGTTGTTGACACTTGTGAGTGTGAGAGTATAAAGTTCTCAACACTCGTGTGAATTTCTTGTCAAACTATCAATTATATAGCGATAGTAGTATCGGATAATTGTTTACGAACTAATTAAGAAACATTGCAACGCCTGCGAGGCTACTAGTCCATAAATAAAACAAAAATAAATAAATGTATCCGTAACAGATTAATTCGAGATAAGGAAGCATCAAAACAATTCAAAATAGTATATCATACCCACGGACAAAGCACACCGCATAGCTTGCATTACTAGGCCTATAGCTATGCAGCAAAGAGCTCGGCTGAAAATGTACGGACGAAAATGTCGGGTTTACGGAGCAATGTGAAAATGTGATTCCGGACAGCGGGTTCCGCCCGGTATTTCGTATAATAGTTGACTTTAATAATACATGTTTACAACGGCTGTTATGAAAACAATATGACGTTAGACCTGATTATTTTCACAATTTTTCAGTCATTAGACAATACAAACCGCTATGTCCCTGCGGTTTAAATCTGTAATATCTTCGAAAATATTCATTTAAATTACATGCTGTACAAATCTCTACAATAATCAATGTTTCTCTACTATATTGTGCATGTATTATACATATAAACCTTCCTCTTTACTCAATCTATCTATTAAAATAAACCGCATCAAAATCCGTTGGGTAATTTTAAAGATCAAATCATACACAGGGACAGACAGCGGTTCGTTTTATACTATGTAATGATGTAATACGTAATATATAATTCGATGCTATCTTCATACAGTTTTTTCAGTTTATTTTAGGAACGCAAATCAAACAGACCAAGTCACGTCAACCGCGGAAGAGTTATGCTATATTTGAGCTTACATTACACTGACACACCAGTACACAATGCGAAGTATTGCTAATAGAATAACAGGTGCGTGAGAATAAAATCTTACACAGAAAAGGTAGCACGAAACTACTACGGATAATGTGTATCCTGCCTAAACCGTTCTTAACGATAAGTCGACTTTTGTTGACAATTTTTTCTTTTTGTTTTTGTAAAGCAAGCCTTTTACACGACTACAATATGGTTTTTATCTAGTTTAGAATTTTTAGTGTTTCACCATAAAAATCAATGTTTATTTAGTTTATTTTCACAAACACCACGACCGATAATTAGAACTAAATAGTGCGTTATAAGACTTTAATCATTGTCATAAATTAATAAGCACATTGACACAAATAGACATATCGATACAGCGTATGATAAATAAACGAAATAATTCATAATCAAAATTGAACTCTATCACCAATAAATTAAAGATGAATATCAAATAATAATAATAATTTGTTCAATACAAAGACTCAGTAATTGAATCGAGTTGATGTTTGTTGGTGGGTGTCATAGCGGCTCATAAAATAAATGGTCTGTTTAAATCCAATCTTAACTACACTGGTTTTGGTTTTAGCAATAAGATTTCTTACGCAATAATTAATTTTAACACAATGCAACTGCAATATTTTTTTAATAATGTAACAAATCAGTACGTTTTTAATATAAGTAGTTATATTACAATTAAACTATTAAATTTTTTTAAAGTTTCTTTGTTTAATATTTTATTGGAAGCGACAAGGTTGTAATTGCATGCTAATTTTTAAATTGATATTACGTATTTTTATCACGTCAAACTTCTCTAACCCAAAATGAAAAAAAATATTTATTCCAGTAGGATATTTATAAGAACATTTTGATCACCTTATGGGTTTAAATTTAATGTACAGCTACCATTGTATCGGAATTAAGATTCAAACGCAAAGAAATAAATACATAGTGAAATATGTATTCATATAAGCCACTTCTAAGATTGATTAAAATAATTTACATATATGTAACTTTACACTGACACTGAAATTGTATTCGCTCACTACGATTCATACGTTTATTATACACACAAATGAGAAAGTATCCTTACTTATTCCCCATTATCACATAAAATTTCTATAAACTTTGTGTTATATAAAACTTAATATGCACAATAAATAAATATATTATATAAATAAACAGTCTTCGATTCTATAAGCACTTATATTGTATATCGACCGAATTTAACGCACAACAGTAACAAGGCTAAACAAATTGCACTGGATAAATTAGCGTACGGTAGATACAAGTTTTATCCATATAGATAACGTTTTTTTATCTATTTAATAAATGAAACGTATAATACGATTTGACGTATCCATTATATCGATCGTAACAAGGACATTAAACATGTTTACAAATAACAATTTCACTGTCAGAAATGTATTAAATTTAAAATCCTTTTTATTGAACAGTTTTAATAAGGGATCAAGATTTTTGACGAACCGTGTAGTAGTGAGTTATACCAAAAAAAAAAGAAAAAAGATTACATATTATATTTCTTTGCAAATACATAATTTGTTTGTAGAATGTTCGTAACTCAATCTCATTCGAATATCTTTTCGAGTTGTTTTGTTTTTGATCAATTCAAGTTTTATTAAACGAGATTGCTTTATTTTTTATTTCATCGCATCGAGTCAAGATCAGTGGATAAAACATAAGGATTTTAATCGAAGGTGCGCGTTCAAATACCTGTAAGAATAACTTAGTATTTATGAGTTAAATTCTCATGATCTGCGGTGAAGACAAACAAGCAAAACCTACGTGTTTATGATGACACGTACGAGCGGGGGACATTAATCTAAATTTCTTTAAGGGGAGGAGGTTTATGCCATGCAGTGGCACAGTTACAATATAGTAGTTTAAAGCGGGCGGTAAGCGACTAACTAATAAAATTAAAATACGAGTCACGATATTCGACCCGTTGTCTAATATCAGCATTGGGCTAATTAGTTATTTATTAAAGATGTCTAGTCAAATATTAGCTTATTGTTTGAACATGTTCGGTAGTAACTTCGATAAATATTCTCTATATTTTCTAACTATAGAATAATTTTGTAAGTAATTTTCTATAGTTAATAGCATTGCCGTCTTTACCATAGGGCACACGGGGCAAGTGCCCAGGGGCCCATCCTGAGAGGGCCTCGAAGAACTAACAATTTACCAAATTAAACCAAAAAATATATAGCAAAAGGGCCCCAAGTACATGGGTGCCCAAGGGCCCCAGCGCAGCTTGAGACGGCTCTGGTTAATATAATATTCAATCAAAATCACGGGTTCAATTCATTGTTAACGAATTATTTTCCTTAACCGTAGAGAGGTTTTTTTCACGTGTAATACGATTAGATGTTGTTAATTACATCTTTATGATTAAATTCGTTATGAGCTAAAAAAATAAAAAACAACAACCTAAGGCCTCTCCTTGGTTACACGTATGGCAGAATTTCGTTAAAAGTAGACATATATATTTCCTCACGATATTTTCTTTTACTACCGAGCTCCAAATAAATTAAGCACATGAAAAATTCAATGGTACTTGCCTAGGTTTCAGTCGCAATCATCTGTTAAGATTCACGTGTTCTAACCGGTCACGGCTCTTAGCTAAGTATTACAAAATCACTTTTATAACCATTTAACAACTGTTCCGCAATAAAACATTTGAAACCATGTCGATTTTATAACTATAAAGCTTAGCTTAACTTACCCGATGACCAACGCCGATAGCAATTCCGGAAAACCATACATTACGTTGCACCTCACCCCTGCATTTAACAGTGTTTTATCGTTCGGAAAACCGCGATATGTGACCCCACACTGTTATATATTTTATTGCTAGGTATATTAACATGTCGCAAGTAGCCATAGTTATATGAGACATTGAAGTTTTTAATTAGCGTAATCGTTATAATATAAAATATATATATATATATATATGTCTGTCTATCATCTTGAGACTACCTAATAGACTTATTGAGTAATATATATGTTGTAAATAGATGCCTAAAAATCACATATCACGCCAAACGAACTAAGCATAGAAACATCTCGTCTTCCATAGATAACAATGAAAAACTTTATACAAGCGACTGTGATGAGGGAGTGCGGGTTGCTTAGACTCCCACAATACAACTGATAGGCTCTTTACTCCCCATTCCCGTGAAATGTGAAAGGACAACATGTCGAAACATGTTGAAACTCTACCGTCTTTCATGAATTGTCAAAGACGGCGAGACGCATACGTCATTGTCTAGATTTCGAAGGGAATACAGATAAGGATTGGTCCAACATTTACAAATACTGACTTTGATAAACATCGTGTTCGATTTTCGAGTTCGCGTTCGTTAATTTTCATACAGGATATATAAATTGAATCGTATATGAATATTATATTATACGATTGATGAAAAAAGTTATTATATACTGAGCTTCTTCTCGGCAGAGTCTACATTCCAAACTGACGGTTCCATTTAATTTGATTAATGAAAAATGACAACTTTTATATTTAGTTTTAGTATATAATTTTAAAATTGATTATATTTAAATATCTGCAATAATATATATTGAAAACGAGTAAAAATAAGGAAATAGAACATTGTAATATTTCCAAGCAAGTGACCATTGACAATTCATTAAATTGACCAACTCGTGCTTTTAAATTTTCACCAAATTCTGTGCAGAAACAGATGAAAGTCATCCATTGAACCCCTTGGATATATTACGTGGATCTTAAGCTAAGATAACGGGTTGAAATCCGGACGAAGCTTCGTGTGCTTAATTATGCTTAATAATTCATATAATTCTCGAAGGGAACCATAGTTCGGAAGTCGGCAGCACAGGAGTAACGTACCCACCACGTAAACGATCTCTCTAAATATCCAACAATTTCACCGTAAATATCACGTTCTGCAACGGTATTTAGAAATATAATTTTCTAATACATATAGCGTACACGGAAACACGGACAGTTTGACGAGGAAATGAAAGCAGGACTCGGCGACCGACTTGAGAATTGTGCTCGGTTACATTTTCATGTCACTGCTCCCTCTACTGACATTGTATTTTACTCCTGCCGATAGTTAAACAATGCATATTGTATGCGAGTTGAGAAATTATTTTCAGTTAATAGTATTGTTAGACTTAAAGAATTTTTTTATTGGATTTTTGCAATATAAAGTATATTATATTATACTATATTATAGTGACATTAAAAAATGAACATATTTTCACCAACAAAGGTCTTTTCGAACTGCGCACAAAATCACAAAGCACTAATGGCTAGTAGATACGTAATTGGTCTGCACTGCACATTTTCCAACATGCGTCATATTTCCTAGGCTTTCCCATAGTAATTATACCGTACGGTAATCGCTTTGTTCCCTGAGTTCGCTTTAAGCAGCTCACTCATATTCAGCAAGCAACCAATCTCCATATACATATGTGGGTAAAGCGTTAATTTTGTCAATATGGATGTAACTTTTTTATGCCCACCAAAGAAGGTTTTAAACGATTTTTTTTTATAATAATTGTAGGTGGACGTCCAATTGGGCCACCCGATGGTTAATGATCACCGTGCATAGAAATTGCCGCTGTGAGAATTATTAACGATTACTTACACCGCAAATGAACCACCAACTTTGGTAGAAGTTATGTAATTTGTACCTATAGTAATACTGGCTCACTCGACCTTCAAACTGGAACACGATGCTTAGTATTGCTGGTTGGCGCTACAATGTACAGTCAGAGTTAGAAAACCTTCGTCAGTTTCCAAATTCATTCCTTTATCAAGTCGTAAACTCTTAGTACCTTTTGAAACTAAAGCACTAAACAGACAACTGCATATAAAATTAAACTAACATAGTATGATAACTTGGTTCAAAATAGTGTAACATCTTTGGACTACGTCTAGTGTCATATCAACATGAAACCTTTTTAATGGCCTAATTAGTCATTACAAGATTTAAATTAGATATGATATATTTTACTGAATTGTCAGTCTGTCAGTGTCATATATTTTCTTGCAATATCTTCCAATCTTAGAATAAAATCGCTTGTAATATTATTCGGCCGTTATTTTGAGTTACGGTTAATGTAAAGACGTGACGTGTGATGAGTGGTTCCATCGGCACCGGGAAGTGGTGGTGATTCCTTGGCCTGTAAAAGCGGCGGATATAAACCCTATCGAAAATCTATGGGGTTTGATGGTGCAGCGGTGGATAAATAATAACGACAGAACCAAAGCAGCTGTCGTAGAACATTGCCGAAGTGTCTGGGAGAGCTTCAGAGGAACCGACATATGCTCTCGCCTTGTTGGATCAATGCAACAGCGACTACAAGATGTGATTGATACGAATGGCGGTTATACTCGTTTTTAATAAAATAAATAAGATTTGTTTAAATGAATAAATTTTACCATAATTATTATTTATTTTTACTATTTTATTTACTACTTCCGTCCTGCGATTTCACCAGTGTTCCCGAAAGATTTTTTGTTTTCCCGGGATAAAAAGTATCCAATAAGTTATTTCAGTACATATTCTATCTGTGTGCAAAGTGCATTTTATCCAAATCCGTTTAGTATTTTTTACGTGAAAGAGTAACAAACATCCATCCATACCTCAGAGAAATCAGTCAGATCCATACGCACAAGCTTTCGCGTTAATAATTTTAGTAGGAAGTAGGATTGGCTATGCACTCTCTTTTATAAGAGACAAGACAATGTCCTAATCTCCGATGTTACACGAGCATTCACGAAGGGCTATGAGGTTTCGTAAAAAATTGGTAATTGTCATCCCGATTGACGGCTTCTTATTATTTATATAGCTTTTAAACACTATTATACTCTTTGGTAGATGCGACTTATAATGACATTGCGACGCAATATGTCATACTCAATCGGTAAAGCAGGTTATCGCTCATACTGAGCACACGAAAATAGATCTTAAGGTGACAAATCTTTTCTTACCCCGACTGTTCATCGTACATTCTAACCTAAGAAGGTTCCACCTACCCAGACGTGTTTGCACTTAAATCCTATCCCACGTGATTTTCAATTCAAATGATTTGTATTGAGTTCCGGTATCATTTATGTTATTTATCGACGAATGTTCCATAGTTTGCTGTCATGTTTATCTGTCATCGGTCAGCGGAATAATATTGTCGTCTGCTAGACGTCATCATAACAATCGAAATTTTCTCAAAACATATCCCTTAATAAATAAAGCGTAGAAATAAACCGAAATAATTATTTTTCCAACTATCCTAATATATTTAGTAGTAAAATTATTTGTATAACTAAATGTATCCAGGCATAAAAAATGCAATTCAAATAATAGATTATAGTGAGTTAGCCAAGAAACTAAAACGACCCAACTATTATAACCAGTGGCTTGTTAAAAAAACATTTCCCGGAAAAAAAACATTCTTTACGGTCTTGAACAAAAAAATATGCTGACAAAAGAACTAAACAGTGAAAAATACGAAGAAAACATCTCATAAGAGAAAATAATAAGACCTTCTAAAGGGTGAAGTCAGCGAAAAGAACCCTCTCGTTCCCCCCACCCCATACCCCGTCTAGACTCAAAAACTTTCTTTATGGATGCGAGATGAAATGTGAAATTTCAACTGCTAGTTACTCTCAAGTTGACATGCACATAAACCTCCCTAGAACACTTCAACCTTTAAATTATAACGAAGATAAATGTATCATTAAAATTATAGCAACGCAATGCTTTGCACATTGCTTGTAAATTACAGCAGGCGCTTATAAACATATGAACGAAAACATCTCATGGCAATGATAAGGAAATACGGTTCGAAAAAGAAAATGTTTAAATAAATGTTTTAAATTAAAAGCATTTAATATACCAGCACTAACTATATAAAAAGTTTCAAAAATCGAATTATAATATCACATTATGATGTTATCACGTGAACTCCTATCAATTTATCTTCAAAGTAACCGACGCATAATATCATTTACACGACACGGACAATTAAAATGATTTACATAATGCATATTAATTAATTCGATAACGCACTACCAATCTTTATGAGGGTAAAAATTGTTTACATAACATAGCACGATGCACAGACTTGTTTATAATTATGTTACTGTACTAATTGTTTAAAAACAAAACTTACTATTATTTAATTAGTCAAGTAATTAATTATTTGATTGATTTAAGTGTTATACGTATTTTCTAAATTGATATACAATTTAATTATAAGAAACAAGTATGATACATTTATTTGGAATAAATGTAACATAGATAAAAAAGTGCGGTTTAAATATTAACTTTTTAAGTTCGAACTATGAATTAAAATAGATTTTACAGAGTTCAGAAGAAAAAAAAAATCCCACTTTGACGTATATAAGTGCTTAGGGAGCACGCACCTCACAATTCAAGCATTCTTATTAAGATAAGCCCTTGCCATGAGTAAAATCTTTCAAGGGCAAAGCCCTTACGTCGGAGCCGGATTCTATGGCTAGCAGCAAAAGTTTACTTGCATTTTCCTCGCACGTTTATATTTAATCATTAAGTAAACATCCTCTAATCAAAGGGCATCAGGGCTGCAAGTTGTCTGATGCAAGCCTCACAACTTTACAATAAAAAAATAATGAGTTTTATTGGTGTCGAGCGGATTCTCTCTCGATAAAATCGATTAAAAACCTATTCAAGCTCAGTTTATTCGAATGACGAATGAAACCGATTACAGATCAAATTACCTATACCACTGTTGACTCATTCATTAATGAATATTTTTATCGCTGTTTTCAATGTGGAGCAATCAAGTCATTAATTATTGCAAAAAAATTATTGTATTTCATGAATTTCCCCGCTGTAACACATCAGTGACTCGAGAACATTAATAAAAAAATAATAATACTCTTAATGAATAAAGAATGAATTGTCCATGACGACTTGTAGTATAAATAAATTAATTTTTCTTTTCATTACGTCGTCCGATTATGATATGGATTTTTTTTTAAAACACTACAAAATTTTCCAGAAGGCGCTTAATAGGAAAATAAATTATATATACATTTTTATTTTATGCTCGCAGGATTTTTTTATGAAAACTTTTTTTAATCTCGTCTACGTAGACATATAAAACATACCAAGTTCGGTCAAATCATAAACTTATAACATAAAAAGTATTATCAATATTATAATAAATTTATAATTAAATTTTAAATATTATATAATTTAATGTTATATACATTTATCCTTATAGTTTATTATCCTTGTAGTATATGGTAAATAACATATTAATCAAAATTTTATTCAGATTCGTGTAGCAGTTGGGCATACGAAAAAATATAAAAAAATATTGCGTGAAAGCGATTTAATCTGTAAAAATCAAAACGCGATAAGATTAGATAATAATAAAAAAAAACTGATAATTTGATATGATTCATTATCAAACTTTAATTATCACGCCAACTATAGTAAGAGATTTTCTTTAAATCAAATTTAAATTGAATTAACGATTCTCAAATTTACAACAAACATAAATACCAACAATTTAATTTATATACAGATAGAGTAAGAGTAAATTATAATATATATAAATAATAATAATATAAATTATAATAAATAGAGTAAAGAATAAATAAAAAATAAAATTAATTTAATTCAACTAACATTTTTATTCAATCAATTTTGAAATATAGATTTCACAAAATCTATGAAGCATATTCAATAGCTGTCAATAAACTGACATCATAGCGTATACACCGACATGTTTGTCAGGTAGATAAGTTGATTCCCCGCCGGCAGACCGGAAGTGCTTGGTCGGATGCGCATCTCGGTCTACAATTTCATTTAGGCTGCGCTCTATAGCCCTTATAGTTGTTGACATTCAAGTACCGGGAATGTGTGGTTTTATTGAAGCGAACCATGGAACTCAATCGATTTACCGAATAAATTGAAGCCATATTTGTTACGAGTTTATAAGTTTAACTCATATTTTATGGCGTAAAAGATATATTGATGAAAATAATACAAGTTTTGTCGTATAAAAATTCTTAAGATAAATTAATTGTATTACCGAATTCGCTTAGTTTAAGCCTAAAGCTAGCTTTTATGCGTCTTCACTAAATTGTCGAAAAAATTGTAAAAATGTTGTGTACCTAACTTACGGATAGTCTCTAAATACTTACCAACGAAATTTTTTGCAATTGAGTAAAATTAATATGATAATTCAGCTAAGACGAGCGTTAGCTATGCAGCTTTAGACCACACAGCAGAAAACTGTTAAGACAAAGCGATCGTGCAGCCAGTAATCATTTGCGGAAGATAATGTCCGCAGTCATTCTGTCTCTGTTTGGAGAGTTGTCAATTAGTTAAGACTTTGAAGAGTATGTTCTCTATGCCTATGGTCTAAGCATATTATTAAAACACCCCATATCGAATGACTTTCACGTCGATCATATCATTGAAACTATGTCATTATACGACGTACGGAACCGTGAAAAAGAATTTCTATTACGAGCGGCCTACGGTGTAATATTAAAGTATAACCGTGAACATGGCGCGAACAGAACTAATACTCATCTGACTGTATGGGAAAACCTGTATGTGGTGTTATATAAGTGAAAGAAAAAGTAAAAATCTACCGTTTTATCAACGGAAACATAGTTAATGATACCGGGACTATCCGATTATTACATGTCCTTTGTATTAATAAATACGTTTTTTATTAATAAAAGTAAATAAAGTAACAGCTGTTTATGCCCCCTCTACTGGGCTACCTTACCTTTGAAGTGAACGTTTTTCGCTAATTCTAATTATGAATATTGCATTAATACAAGTCTTTCTTCGTTTAATTGTAAATTTTATACAATTAAACGAAGAAAGACTTGTAGAATTAGATTTAGTCTGTTTATGTTCGTATGTTTACCCTATCCCGTATAGCTCCTCAGTATATTGTATTTTTATTGTGTCATATATTTTGTATTATTGTGATATTAAATGAAACATTGTAGATATATCGTATGAAATAAATGGCTAAACTTCATAAATTACAATAGAATTATAATTTATATAAATATATAGCAGACTTATTGTCAGCAACGAAAATAAATCGAGCAACTATAATGTAACTTATAAAGAAAATTATTTAATAAAAACTCTGTTTATTTTTTTATAATTTAAAAATAAAACTCCATGTATTTATAATAATCGCTTGATAAATATAAACAATAGTCCTAAATAAAGCATTATGTGCTTGCAGAGTGATTCCTTACAATGTAGAGACTGGCATAACAGCAACGGCAGCGTATAGGTCACTGACCTCTACGAAAACATTTATTCCGATCTGCTAAGTGATCGTGGTCAAGTGCAACTGAATTGTATTTCCTTCCTCGAAAATAGAATCGTATCACCGGGTGTTCAGTATCAAGTTACAATATGGAGAGGTTATGTATAAGTATACGTAGCTTCTCGCTTAGTAGTTAGTGCCGGCATTATTTGAATTTAAATCTATAGTAATACTATGGTGTACTGTACGGAAATATATAATGTTATGACATCGCATTTGTTTCTGTCCTAAGATTCCGTAGGTCTTTTAACATGGTCTATCAATAAATACATTATACGTACGTATTTAAATATATGTGTGTGTACGTATATGTAATGTTTAAATCTTCAAAAATATTTACAAATCCCGAGTTTAAAGTACACATCTGTGTAGAATACATCAAACTAGTTATGACATTAAATATAACCTATGTACTTTTACCTACTTACCGTTACCGCAATTGTATATTTCATTATTGACATATAAACGTAAGTAATACGTACCTGAAACAAGAAATAATAACATTATTAATAAAATTCAAGTAGTACAAATAGAAAAAAAAAAAAAAATTTCAAATAAAGACATTGCTGGTCAAGTGTCCTGTTAATTCAGTTTGGAAATTATTCCATCACGCTCCTGCTTATTAAAAACAAATTGAGCACACTAAAATTCAGTAGCGCTTTAATTCAATTACAATCAACTAAGATCGTTAATGTCACCTACTATAGTAACACATATTTGATTAATAAATTTCTACTGACAGAATAAAAAAGTCACTTTTTTTTCTTGGATCAATAAACTTTACTTTTATGGAGGTTTCCTTCGGGGGATGTTTATTCCGGTAGTG
Source organism: Vanessa tameamea (assembly GCF_037043105.1). Taxonomy (NCBI): domain Eukaryota; kingdom Metazoa; phylum Arthropoda; class Insecta; order Lepidoptera; family Nymphalidae; genus Vanessa; species Vanessa tameamea. The sequence goes on from NC_087324.1 coordinate 8,779,055, forward strand.
CGCAAGAATCTACAATTACATTACAAATTATTTTACTCAAGACAGAGATAACAAAAAATTCCCTTAGTATCTGCTCAAGTGTATGAGCGTAGTATATAAAGAATATATGTATAGATATATAATGAAGTAAATGTACATTAATGAAATAAGGTAACATAGCACAAAAGGTACGCGTAAGTCCTACCATATAACGTAACTTATACCTAATAACGTAAAAACTAAACTATTTCGAGAAGTAATTGAATACTGCTATTTTATTCTTACGCGTGGGGTAAAAAAGGAAGGTAAGCATTTTAGTCGTATCGAATTTAGTTAAAGACATTGTGTCCAAACGAAACTGCATCATTATTAATGTATTCCAGCAAGAGTGAAGACAGTGCGCCCACATTGTATGAGCCGAGTTAACACGCCTACACCGGCTGGACGACAAGCAATATAAGGATTACTACTACTGTAACTCATTAACCCAATTATATACCGGTTGTGAAGTTGGAAACTTAATTGTCGTGAAAGCAATTGAAATCTGCAACAAAATTTTAAGCACCGTAATGAAGATTTAATTAAATATTGTCGGGTAAAGCGTTAAGTTCTCGAGATGTCGCTAATAGTGTACACGTAAAAGTCTGTATTTAAATTTTTTTGCTCGATAAGGCTCGAACGGCGTAAGGGATTCTAATAAAAGAAATATTTATAGCTTATTTCGTGGAACATTAAATTAATGGTATGATAAAAAATTATACGTCAAATTTTTAAATACAAAGTATTCAAAGCAGCTAGTTATATATAACCGTCTTTTCATACTTAAATTCACAAAATTTATAAATATATTACATGCAGTTAATGTTTTGTATTATAATTTAATATATTTTTCAGGTAAAATACGTAATATTTTCAAGTTTAATTGTATCACAATGGATTCGAAAATATACGTACCAGTAAATACGAGTAGTAATTTGTAATTCGTACGTTTATGTTTTTTCTAATAAGTCTATCGAGGGCATTGATTTAAAAAGGTTTAAAATATATTATTTAATGTAACGTATCAAATATTATCAACAAATTTTATAGTGGTATTTACAAAAAACGGAATTCTAACAAGAGTGTAAACTTTGTAGGTACAATGTACCATATGTCACAACCCGGGCTTCAGACGGGAGACCCTAGAAGCGTCACGTGAAATTGCACTTTTTGCATTTAATCGTATCAATTGCGAAGGATTAAAATAAGTAGCCAATGAGACCACGATAAACGATTACAGCTATACGGTTTCTACAATGTAAATCATTTTAGACAGATTATTCTAAAAACATCTAAAGGTTGGCTTATATACTCGTGTAAAGCTTAAACCCAGTTTTTAAACTGAAATTCTTTTTTTAAATAACAACGCGTATAACTATTCGAATATTGTATTATGCATTTAGTAACATGACGGAGTAATTAATAAGGTTTAATCTTTATTGAATACTCCATTACGCGCTGATTACTCTATTGATAATAGAAAATATATATGTGAGTTGTACTTGCATGTGTGTTATACGGATTTTTTTTTTTTTTAAATAAAAAGAGCTTATGTCTTTATAAAACTATGTATACAGCCCATTACATTTGACGGATTAAAGACATACAAACCTTAGATTTACGTATTCAATAATCTTTACTTTATTGTGCGCTAAAAACAATACTTGCTTAATATATATTTATTTATAAAATACTATTTCCCTTAACTACTTATATACATCTTAATTTCACTTACAAAGTTCATATTAAAAATAATAAAATGTGGACTGTACTATTTTGAACAGATCGTTTTACCAAAATAAATATTGTCTTTCGGTTAAGATAATTCACACGCACACGCTTATAAAATTTGTATACATATTGCCTATTTAGAAAATATTCTCTATAAGGTAGTGTGCGTGGATCGAGGAAAATCCCATTAAGGTAGCGTTAGTGTAACGTGACGGTTCAAATTGTGATGCGCCGTTTAGTACTCGTTAGTCTGATACGATGGATTATGGAAGAACAATGCTCCTGTATAACGTATCATAATCCTTGTTTAGCTGATGCAACACGTGTAGTTGGAAAATAATGACGATACATTCAAGTGATTTTATTATGGTCTGTAGGCTTACACGACCATTACGAAACCCGAGTGTGGGTGAGTGTAGTTGAAGTTATAGATGCGTCAGCTTAAAAGATGCCTTCTCCTATGTCCCTTTGAATGGTGAATAGATGGCAACATTATGCGAAACGTTGCGATTTAAGAGCCTCAAACTAACCATAACGTGCTAAGTTTTTTTTAAAATAAATTGTGTATTATAACCTACTAACATAATTTATCTCAATCATAAACCTGGTTAAAAAAAATCAATTGTGAAAGTTTGCCTATTGAACAGGTGAACTAATTTGTTGCAGGTGTAAGTAAAGGTCATACACTGCTAAGCTTAAATAAATTTTTATTTTCCAATAATATCAATTTTCGTTGTAGAGGAACCTATGTCGGAAGAAATCCGAAGGCAGTAGAAGGTTTTACACGGTAGCATGATATTTATCTATCTTTTTATTTACTGTAAGTTTTGCTTAAATCCACAAAAAATAAACTTATTTAGTTATTAAATAATTTAGTTGATACTCAGACCTGAACTAGCTACGGGTCAAAGTCGTTTTAATACTTAATTTGATTTTTCAGAAAAAATCGGATGAATTTTAAGCAAAACAAACAATGCACAGAATCCGTTTATTATTAAACGCGATGAGAATTTGTTCAATAGCAATTTACAAGCCATCTATCAAATAACCTTCTTCATCTCGCAAAGGAAGTAACAATTGGTAAAAAAACAGACGACAGAGAAGTCGTGCCGTCAACCCTAATCTACTCAAACCTTTTAAGCATTATTCGATAACTAAGATAAATTGAATCGATATACATAATAATAATCATGAACGCTTACGGTTATGTCTCTTTTGTTTTTGGCATAATATTCTTTACCGTTGTCACTAAAGCACAGATAATTAACGTAAATAAAATCGAAATACTTAATAATGATTATATTATCAACTCTTACGGTTGTATTCATTCAGAGCTACTCCTTTAAACTTGATATTATTTCTGTTTTACTTTTGTCATTAAAAAATAATATTTAAAAATATTCGACGTATCCGTAACTATTTTATCTCAAGAATACGCTCTCGAAGTTTACTCATATATCATGATATGTAAAAAAAAAACTTTTCAGCTTCACGTTAAAAGTGACCTAGATTCTGATCGTTAACATTTTCAGTCGAGGATTAATGGAGTATGCGTTCTTGTTACAAATGTACTTCGAATGCATTTAGGTATGATATTAAAAATATTAAATAAAAATTGCTTGCGTGGTTTTGAAATAAATTTTATGCAACAATTTTTTACATCACTTATGCAAAATATCTTACAGGCAGATTTTTGTTTATAATGTTTTTTAAAGTATTGAAACGGTTTCATAAAGTACACATTTTAATTTTTTAAATTTAATACTGAAAATCGGTGGTTAGTGGTACAAAACATTAACCATGCATTATCAATTGGCCAGCTGAGATCTAAAGTGTTATCCTACATTGGTTCACTCACCCACCAACAGTACTAAGTATTACTATTTGACGGTAGAATATGTACGAAAGTATTCCATCAATCAATAAACATATATTAAAAAGGCTCGGAAACGATTGAGTTTCAATGATAAGTATGGATGCGCTCTGTTTATCAATCCAACCCCTTATTTCCGCAATATTTTCCACTTCTGAACCGTCAGTTATATTACGGATTCCTAAACTAGATTAGGAAAGTAAGTGTTTCATACTTGTTTGTATAGAACATGAAATTAGCATACCTATGCCATTTAATTAACGGAAAAGAGTACTACTGATACACATAAGTTTCATTCCCTGTATATATATATCAAATGAAATGTACCTACGACACTTTCCGACGTTCAATTATTGAAATATCGATTATATGACTAGTCAATATTTATAACAATTTAAGTGTCAAGAGCCGAGATGGCCTAGTGGTTATCATATCATAACCGATGATTCTAAGTTCAAACCCGGAGTCAAGTACCACTGAATTCGCGTATTCGCCTAATTTGTATATAATTCAACACGGGCTCAGCAGGGAAGGAAAACATCGTGAGGAAACTTACATGTGATGGATCTGAAACAGACAAATGTATCCTCCAAACCGCATTAGAGCAGCATAGGGAAGTAAGCTCCAAGCCTTCTCTTCAACAGGAAGAGGTCTTTGACCAGCAATGGGACATTATCAAGCTTATACTATACTAGATTTTTCAACTTTTCTATCGGAAATTCAATAGCGTTTTAACGATACAGAAATTGTCACACACTAAGAAAAATAACGAAAAGACTGAAAAATATATTGGGAAATATTATTATTATTATAATATAATAATTATATTCTAAAAATAAAAATAAGGTTGTAAATGTAAAAAATATTTATAGATTAACGAGTATGTTTGTGTAAGTATTCACATAACTATGTTTACATGTGTGTATTATATTTACGTAGATATTAACCGTGACACAACGAAACAATATTTAGGCGAAACGAAACTCTATTTATCTTACTCTAAGTTTTAGTTAAGTTTAAAGTTTTTCCAGTGATTAATAGATAAGAAACAGGTGTCAGATAAGCAATGAATTGCAAGATTTTATCTAATTCTCTGCTTAAATTAACATTCTAAGAAATTGAAAGCTTGAACGGAATAAAGATGTACACAGAAGTATTAAAGTAGCGACATTATATTACCAAAGTTTTTATTCAAAATCACAAAAAAATATAAGTTTTCTAAAATAATTGAAGACTCCAAGAATAATAAAGTGATTGCAAATGATATCAAAAAAATTAGCAACATAAAACACTGGTTATCGTCCGCGGCATCACAAGCGTTTTAAGGGTTTTTGGTGGTCTATGTCGTTTCTTGGCGTTCAAGGTTGCTTCATAGCAAATTTCATCAAATCCAGACCGAAAGAACAAAAGTCAGACAGACAGAGGTACGTTCACATTTATAATATAAGTACAGATAAAACTAACGGGTTGTCCTAAACCAAATGTACTGCATGATTTGTTTACATGCATCCTACTCCCCTACATGTTGGATACACATGAATTAACATTTCAATCGACACAAGTAGGACTTCTCACGACGGTTTCCTTGACCACCGAACCCGAGATTATATTTTTACAAAGTCAGCGAGGTTCTAAATTCGATCGGATTTAAACCAGTTATTATCTTAGGTTAAGATCCAAATGTTCTATACACTGGGCCATCGAGGCTCATAAACGGAATAAAAAATAATAGTGTCACATACTACTGTATAAGGTATACGGGGACCAGTAGATATCTAACGACATCCTGCTGAGCTCAGAAAGGGCGCTGTTAATTGCGTAAAGACTTGCGATATCACACGCGATTTCATAACGCAACTGAACACCTTTCAACTAACGGTCGCATTTGACATCCACAGAGAGTCGAGTAATTGCACAGATAAAAATATAGAACACAGTAGTTCACTCACTCAGTAGGTCACTCGTAGATAGACCGACAGACCTATGCGACTATTTTAATCAAACTTTATTAAATGCGTACAATTTGCAATGCTTTATGAAATAAGATATACTATAATAATAGTTGTCGCCTGCGGCTTCGCTTCGCGACAGAGAGACAGGCATACATACAGAGTTATGTTAGGAGTTATCTGTCGACTTAGGAAAATCAGGAAATGTTTTCTAAATAAAATTACTGTATGGATTTATTCATATTAAAATTGAAATATAATGATGTAGAGCTGTTTTAATTATTTAAATTTGATGTAAATACGATATATTATTTTGATATGAAGCGAACGCATATGATAAAAGACATAAGTACAACTCAAACAAATAAATATCCAAAAAAAATATTCTGCGAAAAGACAAACATAAAACATAAATCAAATAAAAAAACAATAATTACTCAATAAAATGTAGACATTCATTATTAAATATAAACATTTAACAGGTAGTATTTTAATAATGACTGATCAGATATACTGCACATATTTCCAGTAGATGGATGTATATAATACAAGCAGCAATTAATATTGCAATTTTCACATCAAGACCTCTAGCGTACGTAATTGCCGCTCCTAAGCACATATGAAACTTCGTACCGAGCGTATTCCGCTTGGATATTATCGTAAACTTGTAATATTACGTTGCAGGTGGCCATCAAAAACTAGCCACCAATTTATCATCGACAAGTAGGCAATTTGATGCTACAATCATTTTTCTAACCGGCTATTTTGTATATCTTTCGTAACATCAAAGTACATTCAAGATTTATTAATGGCTAAATATTTCCTGCGGCTTTGTCTAAGTCGAATTAGTCCATACTCCAGGTTTATAAGAAGCCATAGTTTATATAAAGATAACCTTGGATACTTCATACAATCTTTTTTATTATATTTATACATTATTACTGTGGAATATTAAATTTGTACCTTCGTTTGTTTTCAAATAAAAAAAGAAATAAAGTTAGATTAGTTTATTTTCCGTAAGAACTTGTAATATTGTGTTTGACCGTATAATAAACGGACATGACTTGAGTCATCGTCTCGCAAATACCACTTTATAACTTATTAAATGACTTTTGGCTCTTCAACCATGTCTTTATATTACAAAACTGTAGATTTTTTACGTTTCTAAATTAATAAAATATTTTTGATTTGTATAATCCGTCCAATGAGAAAAAAAACAATAATCCCATTCTACGTCCACGTCACTAAGTAACTAAAGTTAATATAGCAAGTATGAAAGAGATATACACGTATCTTGTACAAACTTAAAACGATTGAAATCGTGAAATACCACTAGTAATTTAAATATGTACGTCAAAATTTTATAATATCGTGTTTATAAAAACTCAATTCTCCTAAAGATCAGAACGGATACCAAAACTAAAATAGAAACGCTCTACTCCACTCAAGAGCCATTTCAGTTTTGTACGGCACACGTATATCCATATTAGCTGGAATTATATTTAGTCTAATTAAGTCACTAAATAGGTAATGTATAAAACCACTTAATCACCACAATTAAACCACGCTTAAGGGAACCATACAATACTGATGGCCTTGTTACAATACACTTTAAAAAAAATGCCTTTATAAAAAAACGAACTCCATGGAGTTAATAGACAACGTTTTTAGAACTGTCTTAACAATGGATAGTGACATTGTCAGTGTTAATTTGTAATAATTCTTGTTAGCGAACTAAGATAGAGATTTATTGTTACATATATAAGTGAATATGGTATGGAAACATTGCACATTATTAACATACAACAAATGTATGACGCAATACGTCTGAGATGAGATCAAGTCCTTTACAAAAAAAAACTTTAAAAAAGCGATACTGCAGTAACGGTTTACGAACATAAAGATTAAAATAAATATTACGTTGCCCTGTTTAAATTATCTTTACGAATAATTTGTACCTTAAAATCAACTGTATTGTGTAAATTTAAGCTTATTATTGTTATATTATCATTGAATATCTAAATTTACAAGAGATAAATATGAATTACCAAACAGGGACAGTCCTGTAATCTGATTAAAATAATCCTGCAATATTTTGCGCTACATTTGATATAGTTTAATAGATTTATAGGTATAACTACGGTTGTCATGTGGAACTGCAGTGACAAGGGATATATCTTAGCTCCCAAGTATTTAAGGAATGTATAATATTTCTTACAAAGCTAATGTCTACGGGTGGCGATCACCACTTACTATCAGATAGCTCATTTGTCCTTCCGTCTACCTATACTATAAAAAAAACTCAACAGTAAACATCGTGAATCTACCACCAAGCCCTAACCAACACATTGGATAAGCGTAGTTAAATTAGCTTATCAGAATGAGAAAAAGTCAAGACCCATCAGCGAGTCATTTACTTTACTTTAATGGAGACATTATTTCAAAGCTACTCCTTTTAAACTCTGTGTGATTTAATTGAAACTTATAACTATGTATTCTAACGCGCCTCATTTGCCTTAAGTGTAGTAAGCCCTGTATAACCACCGTTAGATTAGAGGACGTCTACCTCCCACAGCCTACCTGCCTCTTACTCGGTCTCAAGTACGACCGCCGTTCATTAGCCGCTGCACTTTGCGATTCGGTGAATGTCGGGCCTGTCCTTAGATGTCTTGCTAACATTTACCTTCTCGTGCAAAGTCTCATTGAGAGGCGAATTAAAATCATTAATAACTGTCACGGTTCATTCAAACGCTTATCTAAGAAAATACATCTTATATTCATTTAACATGTTGCGGTATTGTGTATTCTATATTTAAAATACTAGTTGGAACTTTGAACTGTATAATATGAAATGATTAGCTTATGCACGCTCCAATTAAAGATTATTATTATAGTAATAATTATTTATTTATTTTAAAAATTCCAGATATTCCCTTCGAATCCACACATAGAAACGGTGGTAGTTTTACATTTAATAAAAATGAATATTCAATAATGCTTGTAATATTGACTATATTAAAGTATACCTATTTCCTTCGTTTACTGATTAAATTAAAAAATAATTATTACGGAGATATTCTATTACTACATAAAGAGTAATTTATTTACAAAAAGTGTAACCGTAGAGTTATTCTAAAAGTTTTTCCCACGGCAATGGTACGCGTCTTTGAACAATACTCTGCGTTTTAACTTAAACGCAAAAACTTGCTCTACGTAAAGTACGTACAAATGTTCATTACATCATATTAGATAACTCGAACAGCGGACATTTTTCTAGCTCATTAGTTAATCGAATATTTTGACCGATGCCCTCATTATAGTTCAAGTAAAAAATAAATAACTAGAACGCAAGAGAAAGTGGTTACAGTTTTTCTTATATTAACCGTATTAATTGCGTAATTTCTTACATATATGATTACACTTGATTGATAGTATATTACTAAGTGAACATATTAAATAATATTTTTGTAAAAAAATCTATAATAATAAATTAATAAAGATTTTTTATCATAAAGTAATCCCTAGCTAAAAATCTACTAACCCAACATACATAAAACTTAATAAAAAAAAAATGCAACGCGTTTCGGAAAAGGTGTAAAACATTTAATATTATATAATATAATATTCGATTAGCAATTTCACAAGCTTTAAGACTATTGAAGTGTATTTGATATATTTGTAAGAACATATTTGACGCGAATAAAACATATCTCTCAAGCTCAACACACGATAATACGAAAAGTCTATAGTTTAAAAGGTATTATAAAAATATCATTACATTAAAATGCACTATTATAAATCTGTGTCACGAGATAATGACTTCGATGTTGCATAACAACCGCGCTATGAATAGCGAACCGTATGAATGGTAAACAGTTAACGATTTAAATAATAAACAGACCAACATGATTATTTACATAGAGTAACTTTAAAATGTATAAACAGTACCCTATAATATAATCAACGAAAATAACTCGAACCGAAATAAATTACAAGCAATTAAAATAATTCTAAATTAGATACATTTCAGTCATAATCAACAATTGACCCATAATTGCTCAGTGAACACATGCTATGAATGGCGAAGGTCGCGAGTTCAAATTCTGACAAGAACCAGTGAGTAGGTATCCATTGGCGGTAGAGGGAAGCATCGAAAAGGAAACCTGAATATTATGTTGGCAGAAATTCGCATTAATGACGCGTGCTGTAGAGCAGCGTCGATATAAGTTCCGAATCCTACTTCGTTACCGTGAATGCCAGTCACCTGGCAGCGGTATATACTGTTTAATTTTTTCGCTGTTACAATGTCTATAATATTACTAATTTATTCATCATGTAGTAAATATTTTACCGAGAAATGAACAAAGATATCGAGGAAAGTCAAAAACAATAACATAATACAGTTGTTTTTCTTTCATCTTCACCAGCCTTTTGTTAATAATTGCGATTACGATTATTATATTACGGTTAGTCAACCAATATAATGGAAATTCTTTGAAATAAATCACAAATAAATTACAAGGAAAAGAGTATCATATTAATTCACTTTTCAACGAACAGACATTGTTTTTTAACTAATTAAAAATTAATATTTTAACTGTTTCATTCGAAAAAACCCTAAAAGACAAATTATAATTAATTACGGTAATTACGCAAGGTATATTTTACGTATATATCTATAGTTCTAATCTGCCTCGTGGGACCTGTTCAAACCCCATACCGAGCCGATTAGGTTTTTGCATTGAAAAGTTCTATCAGTCCGGTATCTAGAAGTTGGAAGTGTGTACACTAATTCAGAAAGCAAGTAGAGTTAGTTTCTAAAATTAAGAAATCATCTAATTAACATACATAATATATTACGTCAAATCTACAATAAAGTGAAGTTAGCCCAAGGTAAGGGTCAAGTGTTTCGCACGTTTAAGACAGATGTTTATAAAAGTAAGCTTACGTCGTCAGCATCTGTCTTTGTTTAATTTTTATTTTTTTTATTTAGACAAGTGTTTCTACACCAACCGATATGTCATTATATAATTTTAAATTAAATTTAATTCTTATAGAATGATAGCGCGTACGAGGACGCTTTGATAATTTTATACGATTATTAAGCCTTATATGCATCACTATATTATGATTTGAATACATTAAATAAATATATATTTCTACAATATATTAGTGAACGTAGTTATGTTTTTTCTTAATTATAAATAAATTTATTATTTTCCACTACTATTTAAAAAAAAAATTTTTTTTCATGAATTATTTGGTCGTATTGTGTGCAAACGCTTCGGGGTAAATACCACCCACCGATCATACCATCATCATAATATATGCACTACCGCCAAACCGGAATACAGAAATACTTAATATTGCTGTGTTCCGGTTTGTATGGTGTGTAAACTACTATAATTACAGACACAAGGATATTTATATTTTAGCTCCCGATGTCTATGAGCGATGGTTATGACTTACCAATATTTTTATAAATGCTCGTTTACAAATAAACTCAACGAGTCTCAGAAAACCAGTTTATATTAATTAGACCCCTTGGGCCGACGCTTATTTCCATTGTATTCTATTAACCTACATCCAAACAATTGAAGATTTATATGAAATAAAATTAATCAAGATAATGTCGCGGTTGGTTTTAATATCGGGTTACCCGCAAGTTGTTATCACACGCAACTATTATGCATTACGTGACCGCAACGCTTCACAATACAAGATGTACCGACGTGATTTTATTCATTGCTATAAAATTCGCATTAAAATCGTACTTATTAACGATATCGCCACGGTCGGCCGTTAGCAAGTAAGTCTTATGAAAAGGCACCGCTTGTTTAATTAACTTCTTCAAGTCTCAAATGTTGCTTGGACGTGGCCGCCGATAGAGGACGTGGAAGGCGTTTCTAGTAACTGAGTTTTAATGTACTTAATTTGTATTTATAATTCATCTCGTGCTCAGTGGCGAAGGATAACATCGTGACGAAACCCTATAAGTGTTGGATGAAGTGCCTTAAATTCAAGGCAGTGTTACAGTCTCCTGGCCCGGATAGCAGGCAAAGCCATTAGTCCTAAGATAGATTATGAGAGGGGAAATGGATACTGTAATCGTAATGTAACTGAAATCCATCAGGAGCGCATTATCACGCGTATAAACATTTTGTGGACAGATTGTTCCCGAGTTTTGTCTTAAAATTCCTACTTTTATTAACGACTGCATTTAATATCTAATTTTTTTTTACTGCGACTACATAATCTGTTTCAAAATTCAGCTATTTTTGTTTTAAATTAAATTATTAAAGTAGGGTAAGTTGGATAATAGCATACATTCACTCGTTACCACTGAAACCTAGATCTAGGCTACAATCGCGGTACATACGTACGTCTTCTTAGATAACATTACATTCCGACTAGCTGAACCTGCGGCTTTACTCGCCCAATAATTTATAAAACTATACCAATAGCATACATACTGTCACCCCCTATTTTCGAGAGGTGAATTAAAAAAGTATGTCCTTCCCCAGGACGTAAGCTATCTCCACACCAAATTTCATCTAAATAGGTTCAGCCGTTTGAGCGTGACGAGGTGACAGTTACTTAGCTGCGATTTGTCGTTAGTTTTAATAAATAATTCTGATTACGATTTAACTTTAAAATATTTTATAATCGAATGATTAATTGCCGTGGTCGGACGAGCAGGTATTCGTCCATGCGATTATGCAATCATATTGATAAACATGTCGCCTCGTACACAAGGATTCATACATATTACGTTCGACTGTAAACGACGACACAATAACAACGCATAGAGTACACGAACAAGTAATATAGTTGCAAATTAAAGTATAATCGTGATTTATAATATGGACTTAAATTATGATTATAATATATTATTATTGAAATATATTTACTATAAAAAAGCAGTGCCGTAACTTTACAAGAAAATGTAAATGTACAAAGTCGGACTCATTCCTATAAGAGATCTCTTTAACCATTGAGATGTTGAGAAAATTAATCTAGAAAAGCAGATAAGAAATCCGCTTACAAGCGAATAGAAAAATTAAAATGATTTAATACCACGAAAGTCTTATATTAAGTGACATTCCTATAGGTACGTATATGTAACAAAAAAAAAAAAACTATGCAAACGTAAAATAATTCACTATATAGGTATAATGGTAATGAATATATATTGATATATAAATTTATATAAATAATAAAAACATAAGAAATAAATTAACAGGTACAAATTTCAGTCGAGCACGGAAACAAATTATTAAAAAATATTCGCACTATTTTTATATTTAAATAGGTTATCTTGGGGTTTAGATTCTGCAACAATAACTAAATTATTCATAGCGTAATATTTAAAAAAAAGTTAGTTTATTTCAAAACACTTTTTATTACCTTCCAACTATTCTTATTTACTTCAACTAAACAAAAAAACTATCAACTAAATCTACAACAAACACTACGACCAAAATTTCGCAGTGCGTTACCGAGGTCTGCAATGGCGTTAAATAGTGTTGGACCGAGTCGCTTTTAAAACGGAAATTGTCGATTATCGAGATGTTTTCCTCATCATCAAATAATTAATAATCTAGTAGTTTCATTATTTATATTATCTATGTAACCTTGTTCACTATTTCGTTTAAATACTACAAATATCAAAAGACATGACAAAATTTTTTTTTAAATTAAATATTCAAAACGAGATTTCATATATTTAGTACAATTATCAAGTATAGTACAATATTGTAGATATATTGAAGAAAAATCGGTTATTTAAATCCAAGTCGGTACATTCCTAGTTCTAAATGCGTTTTGTAGATATTGCGGCGTTCGCATGCGCGCTATGAGCGATGGGCGTGGCCCTTCAACGAGCTGAATCGCACGTTCGACCCTGCAGCGATGCTCTATTAATGCTTTACAAATAAAATTAAAAATATAAAATATTCTTAACTTTCCTTTCATTACAAAATACCTGTTGCAAATAAAGAATATAAACATCGCTCTGTTATTTCTACATGGTAAAAGACTATAATTACAATCTATTATGAGTGATTATATTATACTTTAAATGTATTCGTTGCGTCTGTTCTGCCAAAAAGAACTGCGATATTGATGATTTACAAAAATAAAAAATCCTCTTAAAGATATATATGTTTGTACAAGTACGTATACGTATAAAGATGTATAAAAAACGCCGTTGTCACGTCAATAGTCTAAATATAAGCGAGTCAAACTGCGAACCGCAACTACTGATATACTAATATCATACACTAAAAATTTCTCCAAAACGTGCTCTATCTTCTGTTATGAGTTTTATGTATATTAGTTTAGTAGTTATTTCAATTAGGCATTACAAAAAACTCTCCTCATATTGGTATAGATTTCAACTCATACTTATTTTAATTAAAGTACAGTTAAAATGATAATATATATATCAATTAGTTAATTGCGTAGTAGTTAGTTGATAAGAGATTATACGAGTATAAAAATAAAATAAATATGACTGCACTTTGCACTTAGGATTAATTAAAAGCGTTTGATTAAAATAAACATAAATGATTCGAACAGTCGGTGCACGTATCATTCAATACTAATTAAAGCTTTTGACTGAGACCTATTGATTTGAACGATATACGTATACATTACACACTATGTTATATAGCTAAGTATATTTATAATATTTCTAAGTATAGTATATTTATATAGTTAAGACCTATTTGCCTTTGAATGTTTGGATCTTACTCCATCACACCCATACAGATTTCTTCACGACTTCCTCTTTCAACAAAAGACACGAGAAAATTATTAAATTAAGTACAGAAATATTCAGTAACGTAGGTTTGAACCCGCAATCTTCAGTTAAGATTCACATTATTAAAAAAAGTATTACATATAGCCAAACATTTTTGTAGTTATAAAGGATTAGGATACCCTCAAAGGGGAAACTAATGAAGTATAAAACTGTGACAAAACATTACAGGAACATCAAGAAGTCGCAATAAAAAGCAAGTTTACCACGTAACCGTTCAATAGCACATGTGTGATCATAACACTGTTACTAACATCATGTTATGTATTTTAATACATCGTATTTCCTTGTAGATATTAAATTCCATATGTCATTATAAATAGGTTACCTACCTGATTTGATGACATTATTGTTTATCATATATTCATAGCTATTATTATTATTATTGTTATTTGATATAGTTCTCAGAGGTAAATTTTTAGTTAAACATACGATTATTATTATTCCAATTATTATTATTATTATTACAATTATTCCAATAAATTGGAATTGAAGATAAACATTGGTGTGTCAACGATTTACTTCAGAAGCTATGTACTAAGATTCCATTAGATGAGATTTATCAAAATTTTATATAGGCCGTTATTTAAAAAAATCTAAAAAAAAAATCTTCGAAACCAATTCAATAAATCAAATCTAGTTTAATTTGCTATCAAGCGTATCGCGCGGACGATATCGGGAAAGATATCCATGAGTCCATCACAGAACCTTAATTATGACTTCCCAAAACCAGTAGTATAATACATACAACAATACATTCCAGTATTTAAAGTGAAACGTAATAATAACAGCGGAAACAACTCGAACAATATGAAAATAGACATCTTAGGGTCGAGTCAATCAAGAGTCTAAATTTGGCTGCGGAAGACAACCCCCAGTATGTGAGTTAATTACTACGAGTAGTTTAATTTGAACACACCTCTGGTTTAAAAAACTCTCGTCGTTAATGTTACTAAAATACGAACATCAAACGTAGCTCGTATAAATTTACTTTTAAACCATCCAAACACACAGAAATACGATTTATAGTCAAGTTTTTTTTTTGTAACAGCAACATCCGTAATTGTTACAAAGCCGGAAACCTCTTCTGCTACTGTATTTTTATGTTCAAAGTTAAAGCTCTAGAAAACTTCACAATAGTAGATAGTTACTTCTTAATAAAGCATAAGAGTTTGGTTTTTTGAACGCGCCAATTACCACGTAGATATTTTTTATTTATCATACGGTTAAGACTTTCAATTATATATTTTTATATAAGCAAGCATAAAAGTTACGCGAATGTTGTAAAAACCAACAATGTTAAGGCTAAGCATAATAAACGTTAGAACAAATTACATCGAGACGTGACTACCCAGCCTTGGACGTGTCTACCTTGTCCGCTAACCGAGAACAAAATTGAACCACAAAGTTCATTTACGTGTAATTGAATAATAAACCGCGAAAATAACTGTATGCGAAAATTGTCTACATTTACTGTGATAAAATGTAAATAAGGCTTGTTTTTCATTGTTTACATAACCCATTTTTTAAAACAACTACATTATTTTCATTAATATATGTTTTATGTTTACACATAGACTCTTACGACCATAACGAATCGTCATTTTATAAATTAAGCATACTTTATTACCGATTCGAAATTTAAATATTATTTAGAACCAACAACATTCAAATGTTCGTACCAAGTTTGTTGATATAATTTGACAAATATAATATCTTCAAATTTATTTTTTAGTGGCTGTACGAATAATTTCCTATTATATATATAACAAATAGTCTAATTTTACATAATAATTTATTCTCTCTTTCTGTCACCATAACGTCTGCAGTCCATAAATAGTTCGGTTAACGGTGACGAAAAAACTTAAGTCACGGTCGACAGAACACGATCTTGTATAGGGTTTGTACTGTGACAGAAAGATTAACATAGAGATGACAGAAAACTTAACAACGAATCAATTTACATAAAGTACACACGATGTCATTAAGAAATATTTTTTACCAATATGTTATTTTTTTTAAATGACTTCGTCAACTAATAACAAATATTTATTTATTTATATTATATTATACTAATGAATTATACAAACACAAAAAATTCGTAGTATCTGCAAAATGCACGCACTCATATCTACATTCAATTACATATGAATGACACAGATGATATTCCTTCTTTGTCGGTTAAAACGATACCAGTAGATAAAATACATCACTTAAAAAGGGTTTTGATGAAACTCCGCGAAATAATAAGTACAAGACTTAAATTCAATATTAAAAATTAAAATTAATTAATACATATGTACAACACCCTTGAAATTATAAGGCAATGTCGTCCTAAATATTATTTTTAATTAAGAAATAGTAATTAAAAATGTAATTAGATATAAAATTTCATAAAATCTCGTTTCGAAACAACAAACAGTGCAATTAGTACGAATTCAGTTTGATTTATAATGAACGCAATAAAAGCCACACATTATATGCAATAGTTTAATAACATACGGATATATCTCTAGGAAATGTTCCCTGACACTTCCTGGAATACGAAAGAAGGTGAAACTCATGACTCGAACGAATCACAGAGATCTGACCGCCTTCCGTGGATCCGCAATTCACGCATTGAATACGTATCAAATGCAATACTTTTGTTACAAAAGAAATCAACGGCTTCACATTGTTTAACATTTTGTTATTTTTATACTTTGTACAATAGTATGGTATAACCATGACGAGATTTTATAAAATATATATTTAATATTTCCGCAATGAATACACGAAGCGGATGTGGAGACGAAGCATATATGTATGTTACTGAACTTATCCTAAACAGTTGGAACGATTTTAATTATTATTTATGTATGTATTTGAGCGGATCTGCATGGTTTAGATCGGACCCCGTAGGTGGCGCTACGATCGGGAAGTAAATAATATTCTTATTTCACCCGGACGAAGTTGGACAAAAACTTGAATAAAAAAAATAACCTACAAACTTACATTTATTCGAAATGAATATAAAATACTTAAAATACTTTTTGAGAATAAAATATCAAAAGTCTCGTCACAAAGAGATCGTTGATAAGGAAGAGGTAGTTGAGAAATCTTAAGGGTAGAAAGTAGTCCAATGTGTGAATAATTTCAAGTTCCTCATTATAGGTACATGTCGATAGTGAAAGTCCTTGTTGTTACCAGGCGTCGTCGCGTGCAATTATTAGATAAGCTGGCGAGATGATTTTACTAGATTTCACTAGAATTTATCAACTACTTAGCTCGTTTTAAAACATTTTTATTATTAATATGAAAATCATACAGCACCAGTAGATAAGGATAAACTTTATCAGTTATTCAAATAAAACTATAGGAAGACCATTAAATTAAATATCACGATGCTATATATATCCAATTTTAAAGATGTTGGACACTGGATATTTAAAACTCCTTGTATAAGAGACTCTGTATTGTACGGAATTAGGGGGTAACGCACCCTTCAAGTTCACAGTCAG
Source organism: Vanessa tameamea (assembly GCF_037043105.1). Lineage (NCBI taxonomy): Eukaryota > Metazoa > Arthropoda > Insecta > Lepidoptera > Nymphalidae > Vanessa > Vanessa tameamea. The sequence goes on from NC_087324.1 coordinate 8,796,947, forward strand.
TCGGGGGTTGCGACTACAGCAATACTTTCTCACACATGCAAACAATATCGGTCATGCGAAACGATTGATTTGCGCGAAATGTGTAAAAATAATGAGAAATAAAATTATAATATAAAAAAAAATAACAAGATAGAATTTACTATCTTGTTATTTATTTTTATAGTATAATATTACTTAAAAGTTCAGTCGAGAAAACAAATTTCAGTCTATTTTTATTTAAGAAAACAGTTAAGAAGCTCAATGTAACGAACTAACCGACGTCGTGAAGAGTAGTAATACAAACAAATCATAGCGTGAGAATTGTATTAGTAAATATATACTCACTCTCGTCTTAGAATACAATAAACAAGCACCGACAACTACACAGAGGAAATCAATCAAGGGAATCCATTCTCACGAACACTGCACTTGTAAGGCGAACTCTTGCGGTCAGTCCCAGTCCTTGCCCTTCGTCAGAAACTATCGCGATTCAGTTCTCATTAATTCAACAATTGATTGCAACGCTAAACATATTGCACCGAAATATTGCTAAGCTCTCGCTGGAGCGCGGGATCGCTTTATCGATCCGTCGTTGTGCACCGAGCACCGCGTCTCATCGCATCGGTTACAAATAATCAAGTAGACTAAACGAGCATTTGTTCACACGTGTATTTTAATTGATATTTATTTTATACGTGGTGTTGCGATCAGCTGGTGCGAGCGACCGGCACCGTGTGTAAACGGTCGCGTTCGCCGCGCGCGACTGCCCGGCTGGAGTGGCTGGTTTTGTCCGTATCGTCATGTCGGGCCATGGAAGCGCCCCGCGGCATCTTAACGGCCCGTTACCTACACGCGGCCGTACTACAGCGGACATGTAAACAAACAACTCGTATTCTTGTCTTACTTTATAGTCGATACTACACTAAAAAAAAACCCCACTAGGAATACATTAATGGATTGCTCTCACGGATGTTTTTATTTGTATATTTATCTATCATAACTTTCCATTATATTTTGTAGACGATAAAGTACATGTACGAATTAGACATCAAAATGTATGTCAATAGAATATGAAAAAAAGAGATATATTACAAATATTTAATATAAATAACATGAAAGAAGCAATCAGCTGTGACGTATCAATCAATGATTCATTGTATCGTTTATTCAAACAAGAAAGACTTGATTAAACAATAGTATCTATTCGATGTGATGAGATCCCTATGATACAAAAACGATAATACATTAAAAACAAAAGCTCTATTTTATAATATTCTTCAAGTTTGAATAAACAATGACGACCTCCGTGAAGAGGCTATCGATATTAAAACAGCTCTAGCTAGAAGCTGAATGTAGACGGGATGTGGAAATTCAATAGAATTACTCGATGTCTGACAGATGCAAGCATTCAAAGACAAATTACTGGGAACCGTCAAAAATCAACCATTTACGTCATCCCGTCTTCCCGATTTACGCAAGTGATGTTGAATTATTGTTACTGTATTGTGTTAAAAAGCATCTGCGATATTCTATTCACTGCCTGACCTTTGAACAGCATCGTCGGTCTCTCTCGTACACGTGCGGGGTAAAGATTCTAAATAGCACGGCACTTTGGCATTTTAAATTGAAATGTGCGATGAAGCTATTATTGAAATTCTTCGAAGCTACTTATATATAGAGCTTATAAAAGGGGTCAAATTTAAACCAAATATACTTACAACATACAAGGAGTACAAAATTCAAAAAACACTAATTAAATAAACGCACAAAACGAGTTTTGTTAGATAAGGAAAGAATGTAATCAGGGAAACAAGAGAGTCGTAGTTTTTTTATGTAAAATCGGTCAACTATTTATTTTAATAAACTCTAAAAGGAATAATTTACCTCAATTTCGTCATTAAGGAAACACTTTCTGATGTTATATATTTGTTGAACTTGTTCCACCTTTATTATTGAGGATTTTTTAAAAGGATTTTACTTTCGAAATAAAATTCCAGGCACAATAAATCAAACGATCGCTTAGACCACACGACTAAAACTAACCGAGAATGTACAACGGGCAACGCATCGTGCATTATCAAATTATCATTGAAACGGACTAAAACATGCCGTCCATCAGAAGTCGATCTCAGAAACATTAACCTACATTCGAATTGTAACTCATAACAGATTGCGTATGAAGTAAAGCGGAATCAGTGCACCGACACTAACGCATTACACATTTATGTCGAAACCGAAAGTAAAAAAATAATACACTAGATGGAATTTTCGCCGTAAAACATAAGACTTGAATTACTGAATCGTTCTCTGTGACGTGACGCAACTTATTTTTCCGCGGTTGACTGCAATAATGGCGAAAAGATTTTTTATTTGGATTTGGAGCTATATATGTCCAAAGTGACTTATCAAATACTATAATGGCGTATCTAATATACCTATTCATTAATTTTATTACATATAATATATATAGTAAAATAAAAAAAAAAAAGAAGAGTCTGTGTGTCTGAAAGCAATTTTCTCAGGAATTAATAGTTGGATTTGAAAAAAAATCTTTTGAGTTTTAATTGCCGATTATTATTTACGAACACTTTATAATTCAAGCTACGACTCTTAAGCTAATCAGTCTAGGATACTGTAGGGCAGTCACCAGTCATCGTGAGTAAGATTCGGAGGTGTATTTATAATTTTAACGTGTTTAACACAGATAAGGCTGTCGAGAATAGCTGCCCCTTAAGGATTATAATAAGTAAGTTATCGTGTGCAAGTGTTTCTAAATGTTCCTCACGGACGCTCTCGAATTTCACTTGAGTAAGGTTTAAGTCTAGACTCGGTCTAGACACAGGATTCTGGCAAAGTTGACTCGGGACGGTGTTTATGACCTCAGGACTAAATCGATAAAGTAGTCTAGGAAATTCCAAATGATAAAAATTTTCAAACGAAAAATAATTTTCTAGGAAAAGTTTCAGAATGAAAAATCACAATGAAAGTGAAATGGAATTCCTTTAAATTGAATGTCTAGACGTTATGGAATTAAACATGAGTTTGGATTGATTTTAATAAAAAAGCAGTCTATCTAAAATATATTTTATGATTTATCGAGTTGCAAAACAGAATTGGTCACTATACATAGTATTAATTATTTATCATTTTTAACGTAAATTTATTATTTTTCGCAACCCGTTCCTTAATAAATTACAATGATATAAATTTATTTATATATCAACAAATCAACTTTTAGATTTATATTATTTACGAAATTATTTCTTTAATATATTACTAATTAGCATCGCATAGTAATCTAGACCGTCCCTCTAGATTCTTCCTTATTGCGTACATTGACGGCACACTTTCAAAATATTTTAGTTTGAATATTTATCCTAACTAATATTAATAGTACATAGTACCAATATTTTATAATACAGTATACACAATAAAATACTATTAAGATTAAACTACATTATTACAGATTAAATTACATTTTATTATCCCCATTACGTGAAAATTAAAAATTATAATTTTTCTTTGTTATGCTTATATGAAATAAAATAGAAATAATGTTACGATTTCATATCCAAACTATTCAACCAACTATCGTAATGTTTGCACGACGTTTCCAGAGGTAGAGTAAATGACATAGGGTAAATGATACCGGCAACTCGCGGGCGAAGGTGTGTTAGGTAACTAATATCAGAATAGAGGTAAGTAAAAGTAATATTCTGTGAACGTCCCACTGCTAAGGCTTCCTCTCCCTTTAACGCTCGGAGCTATTCCCGCATTCATCGGTTAAGAAGCACACGTTCTAACCACTGGGCCAACTCGGCTCTTCAGAGATCGAGTCTCTGTCGAGTGAGTCTTTTAGAGTTGACTATCCTATATCCTATAATGACGACCTCCATGGTCGAGTAGTGTGTACACCGGTTTTCATGGGTACGCCATTCCGAGGTCCCGGGTTCGATTCCCGGCCGAGTCGATGTAGAAAAAGTTCATTAGTTTTCTATGCTGTCTCTGGTCTGGGTGTTTGTGGTACCGTCGTTACTTCTGATTTCCATAACACAAGTGCTTCAGCTACTTACATTGGGATCAGAGTAATGTATGTGATGTTGTCCAATATTTATTTATTTATAATATCGAATAAAAATAAGGTATTAATGTAATTGTATCTTTACACGCATTATTGAATAGAACAGGTTCTAACCACTGGGCCATCTCTGCTTCTTGCAAGGTGAAATTTACGGAACTATATGCAATAACATACATCGGCCAGCATCTTAGACGTTGTACTTATCTTATATAAGTTTCCTATCTCCTATAATCACTTCCTACTCTCGAATATGGACATATCGGAAAACCTTGTTCAGACGAGACATTGTCGACATGTCTGACTAATTGACTCTTGAATTATTGGTATGTTTGACGTATCGTTTATATTACTTTAACCAAACAATACGTAATAGAAATTGATAATGCTTTGGAATAGAATATATATTTTTATTTATACAACTAAACATTTTAAAAATTCAATTTATGCTGCCAAGCATAAAATATCTTTATGTAATAATTGGATTACATGTTTATATAATAATGATAAATGATAATCATATGAATATTAAATAATTTACGCTACGTTAATCTAGCCTTCCGTTCTATACTTGAAACCTAAAGATGTTATATAGTAGTCTGAAGACATGTGAAATACGATCGCGGAATTCATTTTATTCATTTTACCAAAACATAAATGCAAAACTTTTATGATTTACATTTCTTACCAAATAGCGTTGGAATGGATTCTAGTGGAATTTAGTATACAAGTCGATTCGCCGCCTGTTTTTGAAATACTGATCAATCTCAGATTTACTTATCCGACTGAATACTGAGCCCTTATTGGTCGTTTTTTGTGTCATCGGTTGCCTTTAACTAATGACCGTTCATACTAAAGTCAAATAAGTTAATCTAACTTTAATCAACGTTTAATGTACTTAAGGCTAATCGTGATAGATAACAATATTTATTATTTCACCGTGTATAACCAGAGAGAAAAAACCAGTTCATTTCAAAACAAATAATTTTGAGACACGGAATTCGCTCATAAAAGCCCCCGTCCATCACCGTTTCTCTATTTGCTAAACTATCCGTGAACCTAATTTCATGACGATCAGTTGAAACAGTGAGAAGTGAAAGCGAGTCAAAATACAAGACCTAGAAAATGTTATCGCGGCACATGAACTCTTAAGACCAAATATCGCACATATGATTTTTGAGTCATGCGAATTAAAAGTCCAGACGATATAATGGTAACGACCTCTCGCCTTCTTATTATCACTGGCCCACTGTTGAGCTGATGACCTTTAACTCGGCGTATTATTCACCTAACACCGTTGTTAATATTTGTAATATATATATGTATAATTTGTAAGCTTTGATAAGACGTGAAATTTCATGATTAATTTCAATTTGTATTATAATATTATATTTGTAATATTTCAATATAAAATTAAATCTAAACTAACGTATCGTTTAAGGGTATTACAACTCGTAAAATGTCCTTGTGTAGGCACAATAGCCGCGTCTCCTTATAATGAAATTCAACCATTTTGCTTTGTAGGTACAAATGTGTTACAATTATACCTCGACCGTCGATTACGAGATGATTTATATAAAGATAAATTAAGTAAACGAATACAGCTTTAAATATTAAATGAAAACATAGCTTCAGTTAAGATCCACGTGTATTATCTATTGGTCAATGTCGGCTACGAAGAACAGATCGCGACCTTTAAGAAGATTAGCGAGTATTATTTCGTATCACTTATAATTAAGTCAATATTTTTATTCACGTGTAAATAAATCGTAAATAAATCTCTTTTTATTATATTAACTAAATTATAATTTTCATTGTTTGTGATCATTGATTAGTTTATAATTATAAAATAATATGAATATTAAATATTTAGTATAAACTAAAACCTTTTTCGAAACACGCTGCATTCGGTACGAGTTTAATTAATATTAGTTTAGGAGCTTTTTCAGTTAGACATTACAATTAAACGTCTTTTCATTTATTAGAGAAGACTATAAAGCATCGTATAACTTATTATACAACATAGATCATTATAAACTTTTAAGCTGAGAGCGTGATTTATTTTCAAAGACAGTATGAATCGAAAACTGAATCGTAACTTTTATATAATATTAACTGAAACTGCGGCTTTACCCGCGCAAATTTTGTAAGATTATTTATAGCATCTAAGCCGTCACCCCCAATTTATCACCTCGAGTAACTATAACTATCTCGATACAAAATTACATCGAAATCGGTTAAGCGCTTTAAGCGTAAAGAACAGACAGAGTTACTTTCGCATTTATAATATTAGTATAGAGTACGATAGTCATAGCATCAACTCACTCTTTACATTTCCTTTTTACCTTTTAGGGAACGGAAGTAGGTACGTAGTAAAGCATCTCTGCATTGACCTTATATATACACGGAGGTCATTTATTTTCGTAACATTGATTTATAAATATTTTACTGTCCTAGTTTTATGTATATCAGATTGCCTCGTTGGTTTAGTGGTTAGAAATAAAACCGTAGATCCTGAATACAGACTTAAACCACAGGTCAGGCTGAAGAAAAAATTTTTGTTTCGACCCGGAGTCTGGAAGGTGGAAGCGTGTACAACCCCTTAACTCGGAAAGCGCGGATATCCGATATTCAGATTCGGTTCTGTGCCTGAACTGTCCGTTCGTGTCGGATTTGCCATTCCATCGGATTATAAGAGTGAGGGATAGCAAGAATAAAACAATTACGAACTATTTCCGCGGGATTATTAACCTGGATTTTATATAAATTACGGAGACATTTCTTTCAATTGTCTCAACAATTGAAATACGTAAATACTTAACCGAATACCGAGGTTTCAATCCCAGGAAGTACAACAAATTTTCAGGTAATTTTTTTTTTAATTACATCCATCTGCTGTAAAAAATAATATCACTACGAAATTTTTATGTATATTACACGTGATACGGATCGCAGAGAATAATTGTCTATATAAAAAAGTAAATGTGCCTTTGTGATGGTTTTTTATTTATATTTATATATAAATACGAATATAAATAATAATTGTACACATGCAAATATGTATTTCTATCAATCCTCGTCACATTTTTAAAATGTCAATGAACTTAAAATAAAGTATCGCGTCTGAAGATAATGACAATAAATTACGATATTATAGCTTCTGAATTCATTAAACGTTAATACATAAAATATCTCAACAAAAGTACAAGATTTTATGACATTCCATTAATTTAATTTTGCCAATTTAAAAACTAAGACATAATACTCTATACATAAATTATATATATGACGCCAAGAGTAGAGCGTTGATCTTAATTGTGCCAAGTCGATGCAAGTCGTTTAATTTGTCAAAAATATATACTACTGAGTTACTTGCCGATTCTTTCCGTATTAATATGGAATTATCAATCGAACCAATTATAATTCCGTACCAGGGGTAGATATTTAGTTGAACCCTGGAAATGTACGATTAAAAAGTTCCATATATAAGTTAAATGTTGAATTGATTATCGACACATTTAACTGTTATAAATATAAAAGTTAACTCACAAATCCTTTATTATGTACTGTAAAGTAAAGTAACAGCCTCTAAATTTCCCACTGCTGGGCTAAGGCTTCCCTTTTGAGTAGAAGATTTGGAGCTTATTACCAGGCGCTCCAATGCGGGTTGGTGGATACACATGTGGCAGAATTTCATTCAAACCCGCAACCATCGATTAAGATGCACGCGTCCTAACCACTGTACCATCTCGTTCCGTATAATCGGTTTCGTTTTATCGTATAATTAAGTTCTTATCTACGTCATTTTTAAGAAAAAAAACCAAACAAGTTAAAAGCAAAGAATTACCCAATGAGTCATCGAAATCAAAACATTAGACGCGAGATCGTAGCTACATATCTGCGCGGGCGCAATTAACAGGCGTTACAAAAGCCAGGTTTGTGGGCCATTCGCGTTGAACGCGTTATTGTGTTGTATTGTGTAATGAATAATTATCGCGATATTGTTCGCGTGTGAGCCAAATACAAAAGTAGGTTTTACGACTTCTCGTATTGATAATGACAAAAATATATTCATAGATACGGAATCAACTGTTTACAATGCGTTTGTATTTTAGCACAGTAGTGACACATGGCTGGGAAAATCAGAGCTTATCAAACTCTATTTCATTGATTGGTATTGGAAATAGCATTACTATCTAGGTAAAGAGTCAAAAAATTACATTTACATCAGACGTGCAATTGTTCTGTAGGTTATGCCTGTCTCATTAGCCAGCTTTTAAGTTGTAGGTCACTAGCCATAAATTCTGACACACGGCCAAATATCATTTTATATAGAATTTAAGAGATAAATTGTAATTTTAATGACCGAGATAAAATACCTTGTATTCGAAAATTCATCACATTAGTGAGTCAGTAATTATGACAATAAACCCATGTGAAAATATTAAGACGCTGTACTGATGATTGATGAGTATGTCCTCCTGACCAATTTAATTAAGGCGAGCATTTTTTAAGAGAGACTAGACAACTGCTCCAACCCTATATGGACACAATTTTCTCTGTTGCTCACAAGAATTTCTGAAAATATCTATTGCAGGAAAACTCAATGATTTTTTAAGGGCCCAACCCGCGATTGAGGCCTCTATTTTGGAATCTGCAGCTTTATGAGCTAGTCAGTGGTCACTAAGTCATTATACCACGATTATGGAGATACGTATAAACATAATCTACCTAGTTTATCTATATATCTACCTCAACAACACATACGACTACAATAATTATATAAACCTTTTCTTATACGTCATATCAAAAACTTTAACGTTGTTCAGAAACAAAGTCTTACATAGATCTTGATAAATATTATATAATATAAATATATAAATATATCTATGTATATATTTCGAATGTATAAATCAAGACCGAAGATACCGTTACATTATTCTCATATTATTACAAAACTTGTTATTGTAATTGTTGCTGTGGCTAATAAAAAAACTGGTATTTGCTGCCACGGACATTTTAACGACATTTCTATATCTTTAAATCTCTTAAAACATTTTTTTTTTTTCATATTATTCGAACTTTATCTTGATAATATTTTAACATAAATATATATTTATTCATAAAAATATCATCAACATATAGAAGCTATAACCATTTATCTATGAAGATATAAGCTTTATATATCAATAGAATAAGTAAAATTAAAAGTATATTATTTTCTGTTAGGGCTTTGTGCAAGCCCGTCTGAGTAGGTTACTCATCAGAGATTCTATCACCAAACAGAAATAGTATTGTTGTGTCCCGTTTTGAAGGCTGAGTGAGTCAGTGCAAGGACATAACAGCCAGCTCCCAAAGTACTACCTACCAATAAATTAGCGATGTAAGATATATATAATATTCCTCACAGTACCTACATATATCTATGGAATATGGTGACCACTTATCATCAAGTGCCCAATCTGCTCAACCACCTATGGTATAAAAAAATACAATTGTTTTTATAAGACTATAATTCAACTCTTATAACAAAATAAACAGAAACCTTCAAACCAAGCACCTTGAATAGTCGTCATCGATGTTGCCCGGGTTTACGATATGACTAAGCACGCCGCGGGCGCAAGATACCTCGCCGTATACCGGCTGCCGAGTGAAAGCTATGACGTTGTTTTATAACTATTCAAATGTTGATTGGTTGTACTTGCTTATACATACTTACAAAGATATATTTTTTAATTTATGACCGAAGGGCAATGTGATAGTGCCTAATGAAAAATGTTACTATAGCAAATAGATACGTAAAGAAGGTTTCTTTAAATAATTACGACTAGTGATTCCTTTAAACCTATACAATAATGAATGTTAATTAACTTTAGTTCATAATTAGTAGGTACGCATATAAAAAGTTTAAATATTAATAAAATGCAATGAAATAAATCACAGACAGTTTTAATGACTATGACTAATTTTAAATTAAAAAACTAATCAATTATACTTTTCTAGTTCAATATGCTACGTTTTGCAACGAATTTTTGTATAAAGACTTATTTCGAATACCGTATTTATAATTAAAGACAACAATTACTTAGTATCGGCTAGAAAATCCATTAAATACAAAACATTATGAAACGAAAAGAACCCGCTATCAGTCTTATTAAATTTGACGACTTATTGCTTAAATTGCTTGTATAAATATATCGGATATATGATTTACTTTATTAATGTGTAAAAAACGTCCGATTCAAGTAGTAATCCAACGTGTATTGTAGCAAGCATCGATAACGTACTTGACCCACATGATCGCGCAAACTATAATTTAATTAAAAAAATATATTCAACTTTAAAATTAAGTTTGTTTTTTTATATTATTTTATGGGATTCAATTTAAAAAACTAATTTTAATTAATATTCTGAGTGGCAATCTTTGGAGGCCGACTGCGATATTACATATATTCCCCGGATCACCAACTCGTAATTTAAATCGTAATGAAGTCGATCACTCACGCACTAGGTGCCTGTACATTTATGAAACGTTTTATAATACAACAATTTTTGAAATTGGAACACATTGACAAATATAAATCCAATCGTAACCTGTCTTGGTATCGATTCCCAATGTATATGAAGATAAAGAAGATTTACCATTAGATACCAATATGCTCACTGTCCATTCACCACACATTTGCCTATTTGTCCAGAGTTCAAATCTGAATGGTGGACAAATCAAAGTTTATAAGTTATTCAGTTAATGCAGGTAAGTAGTTCATCTCCACTACCTCAGAGAGCTCAAAATGCAATTGAGCCTGCGTATATTTTAGCCCCGGTGTACTGTAAAGGAATGTGTCTGTTTTTGCACAAATACACTCGATATACCGAAAACGATCTCTAGGTCTTCACTGTTTATAAATGAAATTGATAAAAGTCTAATATTAGTGGGCATTGTGTAGTACAGAAGTCGTTGCGATGTATTGCGACAATGTCCAACCTTAATGTCTTACCTTACTCGTGTCCTTTGAAAGTGAAGGTCGATTTGTGCAAATAGCCAACAAACCATACACTTCGTCTACATATACATACAAACATACTAAACTCCAATGATAATGACTCACTATGTTAGAGAATAAAACGTAACTTTAGGTAATAAAATTTTCGCTTGAATTGCAGAAAGCAATATTATAAATAAATAAATAAAGTATAATATTCTAATAAAACAGCGTAAATAAATGTCACAGATCTTAAGAAATACCAAACTAAATTAATTTCGTATATGGCAACAATACCCTCAGAGGCTTTGCAGGTATTATATGACATAAAATTAAAGTTTGCTAATTACAGATATTTTTTCTTGGCAAATCGACGTATTTTACAAATAAGTATGTATTGTTTAAATTTTAGTTAAAGTAATAAATTATCAGAGAGCCTTGTCTCAAGCCTATTTCACTCTTAGTAGCTGCAAATTCAAAGTTCTAATTTAATCACTATTTTCATCACCGAAAAGAACAGACTTCTCAATATATATAATAATAAGATATGTAATATTTAACAATAACAAATTGTAATTAAATTAAAATATTTTAATTAATTTAAATTAAAATAATTTGTCTTATGTCATTAAATCGTCCGGAACGATACGCACATTACGGTTAGCATAATCATAAAAAAAAACAAATTAGTAACACTTTCGCCGATGCTTTTTTTTATGGTTTATATAATATTATACCTTAATCACTTGGTTGATTAAAAACGAAATCGATACAAGAAAATCCGTGACAAAACAGAAAAGAAAATTTCACTGTGGCTTTCAACGCACCGCTGCCTTCGATTGCTTCAAATTTATTATAAGAAAACTTTTAAGACCTTCTCGTCTCGATGTAATTATAGTTATGCAAATGTAGAGAAAAAATGTAAACGATGACTGACTTCACCTTGAATATCTAGTTCAACTAAGATTTAAAATACAAGTAACCGCGGAAGGTGAAGTACATTTAATGTTTCTAAAGAAGTATAAATAATAGATATCTGTTCAACAGAAGACTTTTTTTTATTTATTGAATCAGCTCTTTTGTTTATCATTTAAATATATACATATATCATTTTTACAATGTTCAATGATCGGTACAATAAAACTTATTAAGTTTGGAACAATTTCACTGTGGACTAAGGAGTTTAGCTGTTGATTCAAAGAAGAAAACGTCAGTTAACTGTCACACTTCAGTCCACTTTCACGCATTACACAACGAGCCGTAATACAGTAACTATGACACCTTACTTATAGATACCTGCCTACATAGAGAGATGAGTCTCGAAATTGATTATACAATTTTATAAGATTTGATTCGATATTGATTATATTCAAATAATATTTTTTCAAATGTTGATAATATGGCGACTGTCAAAAGTAGTGTTAGTAACAGCCTTTAAATGTACCACTGCTTGTTCACACGCTATCAGATACGTACATATAGGTTTCCTCATAATATTTTTCTTTACCGCCGATCACAAGATGATTTATAAACAAAAAAAGTTTTTAGTATAAAGTCGTAATCTTCGGTTAAGAGTTTTTTAAGCAATCTCAGCTCTGACCAAAATCTATTATAAATTACGATAACTTGTTATTAATTAGAAACTTCATGAAAGTAATAAGTTTATATTAGTCATCTATATTATATTCCAACCATAAGAGGAGAAAATAAAAATAAACAACATTTGACACCAAATTGACGCGATATCATTGGTCGAGAGCTTGATTCATTTACGATATACACTATGGATTTGTAAAAAACGGGGTTTTGAATTTCGACGAATCTGTTATCAGAATTTTTGAAGTAAAAATAAAGTGGATATAGTGTTGCATTATAATTAGAGATATTTTAATCTGAAACTCTTAGTAGTGCACAATATGCCGAGTTATTAGCAAATCGCATGAGAAACGTAAATCTTAGGTTTGTTTATCTTTATTCCTACTTCGATTGGAATGAGCTATAGTATTAATATGGTAAGTACGCTGACCTCGAAAACAAGTAATACTTTTCCCATAAGGAGCTTAGATACAGCGAACACACAACACAACTTTGATTACGCTAACGATACGATTAGTTTCCTTGTTACAAAATAAATTTAAGATATTGACGAAATTCGAAAACATGTTTTAAAGATTGAAATTGCTTTAAGAATTCGCAACATACATTCGAACACAGATATCATATTGTGCAAACGGCATAATCATAGAGCAACGCAATTACGTCACCCAATATTATAATAACAGAAGTGACTTCATAATAGTTGCATCAATGTATTTATACATTGTTATTATTATTATTTAATCTTTGCAATCTTGTATTTCCATTTTAAATATATGTATATTTAGATTCGACTATCGCGTAGTCAGGAGGTAAATTTTTTCATTATCTTTGTAACATATATTATGCTTTTTATATAGCAGACTGTAGCTTTGGTTCTTATATCGAAAGATATTTTTTGCACCCAAATAAAATTAAACTAGTATATTTTTTGTTTATATAATAATATGCAGGCTGTATAGTTGATACAAATGTTGCCATCGTAAGATTTTTTGAGTATCGAAATCGTTTTAACAATAAAAATTGAGTAAATATGAAATCTAGAATACTTCGAAACTTAAAATGTAATAAAAAATATTTTTCTTTTTCATACATTTTTGGCACAACATTTTACGCCTATCGGTACGATAACGATGAATAATCGTCACTGGTAATTTCATCTTTAATATTTTCCTGTTATATTGTGAAAATTAGCATTAATGCACGTTTAGGCTCTATAAAGTGTATGAAAATTTAAAAAAAAATGCGGTAGAAGTTTCCCAGTGCCCCAGGGGCTTACTGGCAGTCGCGAGTATAAGAGCTAAGGGAGGCACTGACCGGTGGCGCCGCGCGTTGATGCGGCGCACCTCGCGGCCGCCGCTGGACTCGCCGTCGCTGCCCGACGCGCCCGCGCCCCCGCCCGCGCCCCCGCCCGCCTCCATCGCGTGGCTCGACACCGACTTGCACATCTGTGGGCGGACTCGGGTTAGCGAGAGGACATGCAGGGATGACTTAACTAAATATGCGACTCATAAAAAACATTGATAAATTATGTCGTCCGGCTGATTTCGGTTACAGCGGTCGATCTCATGGAATACCAGCCAACTATGCGGGACATATTATGGTGCACACGAGCAGAGGTGCACTCTTTAGATATCCACTCGTAATTAGGAGTGTACACACTTAAAAATTCTGAGGTGCTACTAAGATTTTTTTATAAAAAAAATCTTTGAATTTTAAGGTCTCAGGACCGAAATATTTTGCATGTCTTTCGTGTTTTTGAGTTTATTTAAAAAAAAAATAACTTATGCGCCACACAACCACATACTCCTCTGTACTCTCTAACGGTAAAGTGAGATAACTCACGAACCAATATTAATCATAAAATTTTAATAATGATTTATGATTCACATATTTTTCTACTAATGGTACAAAAATTTACATTAAGATCGTTAATAAGTAATATTGCATTTCGTAAGAATAAGATAGTATGTTATATAATATCTACTAACCGTTGGTATATACTTCCGAACAGCTGCAGTTAATTCATCAATACTCTTCTCCTTCTTGTCTCCTTCCAAACCGAAGAACTTGTTCTTCGCCGCTTGGTTCAATGCGGATATCTTCAGAATCGGCGGTTTTTCCTCCATAGACGAGACTTTTTCCATTGGCCGTCGTAACTTCCCGAGTTGCAAAGGTTCATCGATTTTCTTAGCGAATCTTCTGTATCTAGCCTTATCTTCTTCACTCTTCGGTTCCTCTGATGGTTTCCTACCAAGTTTCCCTAACATTGGTATTTTAACATCTGGATTTTTAGCTTGGTTGATACGCTCTTTTAATTCATTAGCTCCTGGTAGCTGGATCTTGCGAGGGTATGGATCTTGTAGCACTCTAGTAAGATCAGAGTCGGTTCTGGACGATTTCAGCTTGTTGTTCTTACGCTGGAATCTTCGAGGCTTTGGGTCTGGTATGTCTTCTGAACTATCTGAGGAGGAACAGCTTTTCTCTGATGATGAGACGCTGGACGCAGATGCAGATTCATCTTCTGATGAACTGTCAATGCCCTCATCCTTTAAGCCCTGTAGAAAATAAAATAACATTATACGTTATAAAATTAAATATGTACTACACCATTTAATTGAATATAATATAGTCAGATAAGATTTAAAGCATATTTTTTATTTGCATATTTTTTTAACTCAAACTATAGAATATCTAATCTATACTAATATTATGAATACAAAAGTTACTCTATCTGTTACCCTGTCACGTTTAAACTACTGAA
Organism: Vanessa tameamea; assembly: GCF_037043105.1. NCBI lineage: Eukaryota > Metazoa > Arthropoda > Insecta > Lepidoptera > Nymphalidae > Vanessa > Vanessa tameamea. The sequence goes on from NC_087324.1 coordinate 8,812,347, forward strand.
CCGAATTTGATGAAATTTGTATGTGTATATAATATGATTCAAGCTTGAGCTCCAAGGAAGAACATAGGCTTCTTTTAACCTAAGCTAAGACCCGACGACTACCTAAAACGCGAGTTACAACCGCGTGCGACAACTACTTTTTTATAAATTAATTTCAGTTGAAATCATACAAAAATGACATAATAAAATATAATCCATATAAAAAGAAATAGGAAAATTTATTAACCTCAGAACTTTCTCCTTTCGTCAACGTCTTGGGCTTCGAAGGGACAACAGTCGACCCCGACTTCAGTATGCCTCTTACCTCAGGCGTTATCATCCTTTGAGCTCTTTCGGTAGGCGAGTCATCATCGAGATCTGTACAAACAATTTTATATAAACAAGAGTATATTAATAACAGCCCGAGTAATAAAAACAATATCCATACAATATTATAGAAGCATTTGGTTAATAATATATTAAAATTACCCATAAAACGCACTCGTGAACCTGTCATTTAAGAAGTATAATACAAATACGTAACCCAGCATTTTTCAATACAACTTTAAGGCAGAGATCAACGTCTTACAGAGCATATACAGAGGCAGACAATAAAACGGAAAGATTTGTATCCTATAAATAAGAATGATTATTGTCCATTTGCCAAATAAAACACCTGTTTTAGTATTACGAAGTCAATCTTCTGTTATTACGAAAACAATGTGCCATATCATGTTTGCTTTCTCGAAATAGATTCCAGTTTGGTGCAATACAAATTATACACAAAGTAAACATGTTAAGCGAGTCGAAAGGATGTTGAAATATCGAGTTATTTTCAGATATATAATTAGGGATTTTTTCTTGCTTGTGTCATTCTAATGTTTAAAGTATTTTCTTGTCCGTGTTCGCTTCGTTATAATATCTTACATTTTATGTATATATGATTAGAAGGAATTCTCATTATATACGAGAAAAACTTCAAAGAACCATCAACTTAAATGTGATGGATTTCATTTAGATTTATGTCCAAATTATTTTGTTTCCTTTAACTCGCCTAGTAAACCGCCTGAAGGTATTTATACGGATATACGGATAAACATATCATCTTTCGTTGATGAAATTATAATTACAGATTACTCCCAATGCATGCGACAAAGTGTTAATTGTTTTGTTTGTATATAAATAAGGAATCAAAGTCAGGAAGGGAACGGAGTAGGAAATACGTGTTAGTGTTTATAAAAATAAGAAAATCACCACAATATTATATAATTATTTATTACTATACCTTAAAAATATAAATAAAATCCTGTAGTTATATAAGTAATTAAATAACACCATTAGTATATTTCGTGCAAGAAAAACATGCGAAGAGATTTGTTCCACTTACCTTGCGAATCTTTTAAGAAATAAATTAGTGCTGAACCCAAATAAGCGAAACGACAAGCGGAAAAATCGACAGAAAAAAAACACAAATTAAAGAACTAAATCAGACCTAAGCTTCTGAATTTCGCGTTCTGCCTCATGAGATATTCTAAGGACGTGTTTCTCGCACTCGCCGATCGGAATAATTCCATTTTGAGTTGAAAATCTGAATTACGAGGTACGTCTTCGTGGGTCAAAGACTTGGTCAGTCTCTCGTTTTGCTCCATCGCCTCCTGGACTTGGCTAGCGAGAACCGGCATCGTCCTAAGCCTGGACGCTCTGGGCACCCTGTCGTCTTTGGGTCGTGGCAGTCCAGCGACGGGTGGTTTGTGCGTTAGCTTCGCGTTGAACATCTTCATCTTCTCCGCGAGCGACATCTTGGCTGGATCGTCCTCGTCTAACTTAGCTGCCACCGGTGAGAGTGTGCGTATATACATTACATTGTGCATTTAACAGAGCCCGGGACATACACATAGTAGAGTAGTCGAGGACATGCAAAAAAGAAATAAAGCCGACAATCAAAAGACAGAAAGCGTTTCGTCGGTACCAAATGCAATTTACATGCTATTTAAGTAACGTTTCCGTAATGTTATCGGTAATAAATAATCACCGCGTACTATATTGATAAATAATGAAAATGAATATTTACCGCTATGAAAATAAAGTAAAGGAAATTATATTTAATGTGCAGTTAAATAATTTAAACAGGCTTACCATCTTCGTCTCTGTCTAGCACGTTTGCAGTGCTTTTGGATTGCGCTAGAGAGAACCCCTCATTTGGGGGGCTGGTAGCCTCTGGAGACTGTGTCGGGATAGCTTGTGTTTTGAACCGCTCCGTCACCGAAGGCCCCTCCTTTAACTTTGAGCGACTGTGACGAATTAGCGGTTTTGGTGTTCCTGTAATTGAAAATACGCTTGATCAGATATAAGTTAAAACAGCAGACACGATGATAGGCATAGACAGACATATTGATAATAAGGATTCAAAAAGCATGGATAATAAAATATAAAAATAACGACAAAAATACACCCATTTATGTAAAAAAAAAAACATTTTTACATCAAACTAAATCAAATCAAACGGATTCAAATAAAAAAAATTGGAAGAATAGTTGACCTGTACATTTACTGGAATGGGGTTTTAGTTCCATAGTTACTAAAAAGGACGCTTTATAAGAATAAGCGTATGCTATTTCATCGACTATCGTAGTAAACAAATATAATTCCAATATGCATATCGTATAATCTTGTTTGGCATTTTCTTCACGATATAAATATCCAAAATATTATATTAAATTTATTTTAAAATTATATAATTGTTGTGTTTTAAAATAATTACAACCAACCTTTAGCTTGCTGTTGTAACTGTTGCCACATACTGGCTCTAGCAACAACACTGTTGCTTTTCACCAAACCGAGAGCGAACCCGGAGTGATCGTTGGTCTCATCGTCACTCTGATTTTCCTCCGGGCTTCGAAGAGCCTCGTTCTCCGTTGACTTCCTGTGACGGTCCATGTTGAGCAGACCTTGTTCTATAGACGTTGATGACCAATCGTTACTGCTGTTTGTAGTTTGGTTTTCATGTATTTCTTGACACTCTATCAAACCCAACTCCTCGCCTGAAAATCGATAATATGAGTATTAGTCTCGAGCACGAACAAAAATAGACATACACAAAATACAGTATTGCGTGCAAGAAATTTGACTACAATGTTACTTTGAAACTGAAATTAAAACACGTTGATCGAATTTATACATTAATATACATTTGTTTTTTTCACTGATAATTTACCAGCAACCTTTAAAATGTAGCGCTGATGAATATTACACGTATTACATTGACCTAAATGAAAGGACAGAAACACATCGACAAGGTTAAACAGAATTATTTTGAAAACCATCCTAATATGACTAGCGAGACAGTTCTAATTTTAACGATAAACATAAACAAACATCGTTTAATGCAAACCGACTATTTCGACTCTTTCCACGTGTTTCCTTTACGACCGCTGTTACAGTTAGCTTTGATTGCCCCAAACACTAAATAAGTCAAAAGTTGGATTCGACGTACATTCATCCAGAACGTTCAATTTGTTAAAAATAAATTTAATGATTATTCAAACTGACCAATTGCTTTTTACTAACGGTGATTAATAACACATTTAATGTAATACTAACCAGAATGCGGCCCGGAGTCGCGGGACGAGGCGCGATTGTAAACTCCGCTATCACAAGACACGTTCAGGCTCCAATTATCTGCTTCGGCTTGGTTACATTCGTCTTCGTCTAAAGCACGACAGTCCTCGTCCAGAGCGACGCGAACCTTGTTTACTTCTTGTTCGATTTCATCTAGAGTAGATTGTTTTGCTTCGCTATCGGCGCAGATCTTTTCAAAATCTAGAAACGTAGCCTCACCAAAGCTGTCTTTCTTAGCGACAACATTTTTTAAGACGCCGTTTTCTATCGGTAAATTTGCATAGAACAAGTTGGAATCCAGTTGTGGTGACTCGAGGTCTGCAAAAGGATCTCGTTCGGGCTCCCCCAGACAGGGGCCCTTGGCCGAGAGAACAGCACCGGACTCGACGGAACGGGTCGGAAAACTACAGCCCGCTATACCGAACGCTTGGAAATTCGCTTGGCCCGGCTCCAAACTGCGAAATGAGAAAAGAAATGCGTTAATGTAGAACATTCGTCGTTAGTTAGAAAGAGATAGTTGATATTTCAGTTTCATTTTATATGTTCTGATGAGTTATAGCATGAGTGATTTGGACTGGCAGCCTTGTTTATGGATTTAAAGGAGTTCGACACCATTGGCAATTTATTCTAAATATAAATTTCCAGTTTGATATCGCGAGATTTATTAGCATAAGACTTTATCACGAATTTTTAATTTATCCTTTTCGTACTGTTTTAATTTATTGTTCAGATATTTTTCTTTGATAATTTTATAAATATTCATTCATTTACTTATTATTTTATGATAATCACTATAAGAAAACTTTTTTTGTTTCATATAATACATCAAAGGTAAACTTTGCGAATAGCATGTTTTTTTTTTTATGATAAAAAACATCACAGTAGCCATAAATTAAAAAGCAACAATTAAGGGCATCAAGAGCTTGCCCCGCATCAGGTGTTCTGGTCATAAAATATTGAATGCCTGCTGCGTAGCACAACAGAGCCAGAAATAGTGCTGACCCAGTAACGACTGGAGCGCTTATTTCCGTCATCAACATACCGTCTTAACTAGCACTGTACCAGTAAATGCTACCACGAACGAAGTTAATCACTGACCAGATTAATGCAATCTCAGACGCACAAAAAAGACGAATTATATCGTCCAAAATTAGAAGAGACCGATAAAGTGAATGCGACATTATAATAAAAATACGACCAAGAAGACATATCGTCTGTTAGAATTCCAAGTATAAATAACGTCTTGAATATCACGCATAGTAGGTAATCTGATAGAAAGACTAATTAACCTTTTAACGATTTATTACATGTAATGTCGCCACTGTTTATATATTAAGTAAGCCTATAAAAAGGTACAATCAATTTGGAAAGACAAACTTTGTTTAAATAATACAATGTTAAAACGTAAGGAAGACTAGATATTTATAATACTTACAAGTTAAATTGCGGCCACTCTTTAAGTAACCGGTACATTTTTAACTTTCGTTATTATTTACAGAATTATATACTTAAAATAATGATAGAGCTACACGAACCAAATTTAATTGTTACGCTTCCAGACTGTAAATGATTCAAACAGTAAACTGAACCACTAGATGATGTCAGACGACTGTTCATCACAAAATTAGCATCAAATGTTTACCAAAGTTACGAAACGTTAATTAGGAGACATTATCTGATTAACTACTTTTATCCTTTTGAGAACAAAAACAATTCGGTCAAAATGAGACAGGTTAAAGAAAGAATGGTAAATCTAGAGTTCTATTTAATTTAAAAATTAAATTATTTAAATGTTCAAATAAAAACTTTCGTCATTTGAGAGAATAAAATTGAGTTTGTTTATCTTTATTATTATTAAAATCGTCGGAAGATTGCTAAGGAATTTTAATTGTTTAATATTTAGGAGATATTTATGCATTTCATACTTTCTTATTCGTTAAACCAATTCGATAGATGTACAAAGAAAAAGTTAGAAATTTCATATATAAATACGTTTTTTTATAAGCATATACTAAATGTATAAAAATTATAGTTAATACAACCAAAATCGTTGATAGCAAGATGTAAACATTACCAGGAGCAAAGCAGGACCTCAAATATTGTTCATCACATCATATATTTGTATCTTAGTGTATAAATTATATAATTATTACTTTTTTCTAATGGTAAGCTGTGCAAACTAAACTGTGTTCAATAAGAAAACAAAACCCAAAAAATAAAATGAGAGTAACATTTGATATACGCCCACGATGTATTTGTTCATCAAAATAATGGACACGTGCCAAGACTCAGCTTCTTTCACTACAATCGACACAAAGCGTATAATCACCTTTACATCAGGAAAACAATATTTAAGGACACCGTCGATGCGGAAAATCAAAATTACTTGCAATAAAGTAATGACAACATTTAGAAATCGTGACATTTTGGCAATGCTTAATATGACTGAAACTTAAATAGTGAAATCTAATCGATTTAAAACTCTAACCCCGTTATGAGTCACAAACTAGTAATAGAAAAAATTACTTTATGTATGTATATCTTACCTTGTTGCTATCGATCTCATTTCGTCGATGGTGACAGGTTGAGTTTTATGGCGCTCTTTATCACGATTTTTCACTTTGGATGTTGAAGGTTGATCTTTTAAGAAATTATCTTTAGTAAGAGCTTGTTCCATACTCTTAATTCGAGACGCAATCGATGGAAAAGTTTTTGAATTGTTATCGTCTGTAAGTTTATCCCGTTCCCAAGTGTCACAAAGTCCGTTCTCACAAGTTTCGTCTACTTTCAATCGGCGATTATTTAAAATCGAGAGTAGTTCGTCGTTCACGTCACACACCAAACTCATTGACCGAGGGTTTGCTTTGGGTCGTAAATTTCTCCGTCGGATCACTGCACTCGGATAATTTTCTTCCGGGTCGAGACTCAAGACTCGTCGCGGACCAGCCGCCAACAAGTCGTTCGCATCGCTACTAAAATTCGTCGCACTAATATTCGCATCGTTGTCTGCACAAAATGAAAGCCGTGGGCGTGGCGATTGGCTGCGTTCCCTAGTTAGACTCGAGCCTCTCTGCTTTAAAATTGGCTTAACTAGCGCCTCACATTCTGAGCCAGAATGATCTGAAGTTCGTGATCTAAGTAGTGATGGTCTTCGTGAACTTCTGTCGTCTTCGCTCATGTCGAAACTAGATGTATGTCCCTCATCGCTGGACAATTTTTTCGATGATTTTAGAATTGGTTTTTTAGGAAATTCATAATCGTAATCGTCGTGTTCTGTCAATTTTTTCTTTAATATCGGTTTTGGTGTGTCTGAGGACAGTAAGTCGGGAGAAGGTCTTTCTTCAGAAAAACTTTTTTTCTTTAGAATAGGTCGTACTGCTTCTTTATCTTCTTCAACTAACTCAGCACCACCTGCAGCCGCTAGCAGCACAGCTTGTGCTATAGATACATGAGATGATGTAGTACTGCTACTGGAACTTGAATTTGATTTTCGTTTTAGAATACCATGTGGTTCCGGAGAACCGTGTGAAACATCGTCATTTAAATGATCTTCTTCTCGACTCATTTTTCTTTTTAAGATGCCTTGTATTTGACCATCTGGCGACCGATTCCTTACAACGTCTTCTAATGATGATCTTCTATTCTTTAATATTGGTTTACATGTATCAGATGAACCATCATCAGCAAAAGATACTTCTGGACTGCAAGACCTTCGCCTAGCGACTTGTGATTCATCCAAGCTGCGGCGTTTTTTTAATATACCTTGACGTTGTCGGTTTTCAGAACGGCATTTACTGCGAGATTCAATAACGCTTGGAGAGAAAGTAACAGGAGGAGAAGTAATAGAATTATTTGGGGGATTTGTAATATTATTTTCTTCATTAATTGATTTTCTTTTTAATATAGACACAGGCGTATGATGAGACGTCGAAGAGTTATCAAGACGACGATTTTGACTAGAAGAATCATTATTGAGATCAGAAAACATTGCACTTTGTTTTTCAAAATCGATCAGTCTCTGTGCTGCCGTGTCTATATCTTTTAATCTTTCAGAGACGCCTCTGTTTACAACAGAACGTTCGTTAACCAATCCGTAGTTGTATGTATGACTATTATTTTTTTGTTCCGATGTCGATGCAAATAAAGTGTCATAACGAGGAGAATCTGGTACAGTCACATGTAACTTATTACTAGTTAAGTTATTCGATAATTTGTTAACCCTATCTAAAGTTTGTTTCGTCAAAGCAGCTAAACTATCCATTTCCTGAGAAAGTCTGCTTGCATGTGGTCTAACAGTATCATGGAGTGTGGACATGTTTGCACTATTTTTTAAATTTCCTAACTCACCAACATTAGGAATCACGGATGAATTCGTGCTCAAATTATCATTCAATATAATTTTACTAGATATATTTGTAGTATTATTCCCACTTTTTAGAGAATTATCTAAACTAGTCAGTCTTTTCTTTGAATTATGATATTTTTCTTTAAGACTTTCACTACCTTTTTGAGCTCGATGAACTTTGTCTTTACGACCGTTTTCTGGATCACTCTTAGTTTTTTCAGGACTTCTAAGTAAAGACTTTCCTCTAGATTGATCCAACTTAGTTTTTGTATTATCCACTTTCGTTGTCGTTTCTTTTATCGATTCTTGCTTAAGGGGTGACGTTGAATTATTATTACCTGATTTTTCGAGATTTTTTTTGGACAAAGGTATACAACTAGGCTTGATACCACTTTCAACACTACGTCGTTTATCAGTGGTTTTTATTGCAGAATTTTTGTTAGAAATTGATTTGAAACCAAATTGTAAATTATTGGTTTTAGGTGATACTTTGGAAGACTGTTGTGAAACTTCGTTCTTGAGATGTGTTGCTTCTAGAGACCGACGGTTTTTTGTCTTTGTAGTAGTTCCTGAAACAAAACAAAACAAATTAATTTCTCTGTTTGAAAATAATACATAGTGTGTATCGAGATTTAAACGGAAGAGGAAATTGTAAACCAGCGAGCGTATTGTTCTACACGAGTTCACTGACAGCTGCGCAAACGTCGATCGTGCCTTTTAGTTGGATATCGTCAGAGATTGTTAAGTGACCTCAACGTAACACGTGTTGCATTGTGTAATGTAATTATTATGTTTAAAGAAATATTATCCAGGTCTGATTCTAGCAAATGTTTACTATTTAAAGTGAGTCATTCCTATATTTATTAAACAAACTTAGATGTATGCAAACAAATATTATTTATAATACATTATTAAAACAGCGGATACCTCTTCATAATATGTTTTATTAATATTTAAGGAAAATGTTAATACGAAAATAATTTATCAAGTAATTTATTTAATCATTGAATTATGAAACAAATCCATTACACGTAGTACACGTAGAACTAGTATGATTGTTCCTGGAAACGTGGCAAGGCAAGGGTTGAGGTTAAAGTGGTTTGAGATGGAAGTGTGTAGGTACATCACACCTGATCATGGCAAAATAAACCACAACATTAGATCAAGACTTGTTGAAAATTTTTTTAGGTATAATTGGATTTACATCTGCCGTTTGGATATAACATGCAACTTGGGAGCCATACTGGAACGTATAAACATACATGACTTCAAACCCTCCTTTTTGCCTTGCAGTAATCGGGTAAAAATAGTCTCAGTCCAAACAGCTTTGTTCTAGTAAGCGGTCAACGTCAAGATGTCATTGCAATTGTACGATGTCCGTAAATATAATAAAACGATTGTAATAATAATGTAACATAATATTATACCTTTTATAATTATGTCATAAGGATCCATTAGCGAGAAACTCGATGCTTATAATCTATGTATTTACATCCAAGAGCATTAAGTTCGGTATTAAACTTGCAAATGCTGAAGCTAAGTGATAAATTAAATAGTATAGTCATTTCAATGAATAAATAAACACCATTGCATTTAAATGCAACGGCAGTTAGACCTACTGATAATTGAATAAAATACTTGAATTTATGTTAAAAACATGCTTATCAGTTAAAAGTCCGCAATATCGAAATAGTATTTACCTATGATTATTACGTACATAATTTTAAAAATATTATATTTTCATTTTTTTTATTTTCCTCTTGACTCATAGAGGTCATGCAAAATAACCTCATACATTAATCGTTCATTCATCGTGTCATCATTACGGTTTTGTGTTCACAGAAATCCATTAGCTGGCATATCCAGTAATTGTAGAACAGTGACTATATTGACTTTTAATACAACAAAATTTGTTCATAAAATTATACGCCTAGAAGTTTTTATCCAGATACAAAATTTAATATTCTTAATGCTTTATCCTTTTATGCCTTTTACTCCTTTTATGGCGAGTAATTTTCCCAAATTATTAAATTTAAAAATAAGAGATTTATTTTATCTTTCATCTTTACGACAGCTGTTTTGGTCACCAATTTAGAAACTGTCTTTTTCAATTAGAGAACAGTCGATTTGGAGGGAACTTATTCAAAATCATGCTTGAACGTCTTGTGTTAGTAGTTTAAAAGATTGTTTAAAAATCGAAGATATGAGAAGCCGACAACACAATTGTGACAAGATTTAAAACAATTATTCACGTAAAACGAACCGGCGCGACACATCCGTTGTATCGGATAAAAGAGCAATGTTTTACAACGACTCGAATAACAAGAGCGAAGTTTCGAAGCAAAAATTACATTTGACAAAGCCAAACCAATACTTTGTTCGTCCCAGTTTCGACCACGCTTGGTAACAAAGGAGAATGTAATATGGGAGAAAAGTCCGTTTAGTGTAGGCGACGTAGAAGTAGGCCTTTGTATTTTCTATACATCTTCGAGTTGACATAAAAAGCTACTCATGATCGTTTATTCAAATAATTCTAAAGATATATCATGAAAATCTTTGTAAGAAATCTTTTATTGATATGGACATTCCCTTTAGATATATGTTCCAAGTGAGTAAATTAAGTTATCTCTTCTTACAGTTTTTCTTATGGAATGATTTATTCAATATAACCTTTTTTTCTTATTTTATGAAACACGAGGAGAACTGACAAATGGAACACCTAATGATAAGTAATCATCACTACCCATAGACAAAGGTACTGTAAGATATATTAATCGTTCCTTATATCAAAGCATTCCACCGACTGAATCTTCGTAATATGAAAAAAAAATACTAATTTCGAGCTAAGACCTTATCACACCAGTCGTGTGTCAAAGGTTGTTTGCATAAGTTAGTCAACGTTCTGTGAAACCTCAATAATTAATTTATTTCGCCTTGTTTTTTGCCAAAAATGTTTTTTCGGTCGAAATATATGTATAAAATTTAAGCATTCAATTGTACAAAAAAAAAGTCTTTAACCGATAATATTAATAATTTAATTTCTACTGGGTTATAATTTGAACCAAACATTGCGTTTTAATATTTTGCAATGCAAAAAAAAGTGTAAAAAATAATGAACAAAATCATATATAAAATAAACACAATGTATAATATAACGTCATTAATTATTTATCTTTTAATATAACGATGTAATCAAAAATTCAAATAAACAAACATAATCAAAGGTAAATTACAAATTTTCACAAGCTTCAGATCAAAGTGTACTAGCGAAGATTTAATTTCCATCATAGTCAACCCAGTGGAGTTCAAAGTGGATTGAAATATGAATGTATATAGAGTTCGGGTTACAATGTCATCGTCCTAGACCGATGTGGTGAACCCGTGGACAAATTGGGGTCAGAACACCTTACATGAAATGGGAGTATTTGGTAAATTTTGGTATGATGTAGGTATAATACGCTTGGGGATTATAATATCATTACGACTCCACTGAAGACTTATTAAGGAAAATTTTAGTAACTAGTTATTCAGTTGGTTGTTAATTATTTTGGACCTCGTTTGTCTAGTCACTAAATTCTAAGGCTACATTTCCCAAATTCCTGAGCTGAAATTTAGGTAGAGCCACTAAGTTTAAAAAAAAAAGGATTTATTTCAAGGAACACTTAGTAGGCTCGGGGTTTGAAGGAGCATAGCCGTATTTGAATTCGTGCCTCACTCTCATAAAGCAGTTTTCGTCTTGTGTTACCTGACAAAGAGTGAGAGTGAGTACATATATTTGAGCACATATTTGTGAAATTTAATACTAAATTAGAACCCGGTCCGATGGACATCGTCACCATTAAAGATTAATATAAGTTATAAAATTTTTAACCAGCTATACTTCACAAGATTTGTAGCCTAGCCCGTTGATACCAACCTTGACCTGGCACGCACCCAGTCAAGCGGAAAAATCAATTTAAAGGTAATTAAACACGATTCCCAAAGACGAGATTACATATTTATTATTTTTCAACTTGCGTATGCACTACTGGTCCATAAAATTTCGCCACGTGATTTTAATAGAGTTGACAGTACACAAGATGACAAACTATACTTAAAACAATATTATATACTATATTACTACTACAGGAAATAGAAACGTATATGTAAAAGGTTTCATCTTACGTAATACTGATTAAGTAAGTAAGAACCCACACCGATATATATAGGTAGCGAAATGGCACCCAATTATGGTGAAGGCGAAATTACGAGAGAATGAAGTCCATGCAACATCAAATATGTCTAACTTTAAACTTCCGTTTGAAGTGCGTCGTATTTCTTCAGTTTTGAAGAGGCTATGAAATGTTTATGCGAGGACAATAAAATGAGATGTAGGTACTATAAAAAATATATATAAAATAAGGCACCTAACGACGGACAAGACGACGGTTTATGTCCTTCCGGATATCTTTTATCGGGAAATGGCTGGCAATGGGTATTTGAAATGTTATATTCGTTAGACTTATTAAAACCGTAAGAAAGGCAGTAAACAAAATAAAATATATCAACTATAAACAATTGGTTAAACAGAACATATATATCCCGTCTATCCTATTTACAATTAATCATCGATATAATAAGTATATTTATTATTTATTTATTTTATAATCGGGAAACACATAGCATAGCAACATAAACATTTGACACCAAAATAAGTTTTACATAAGCTAAAAAAAATTCCACTGTTACATTAAAACATGGAGTAAATCTAATAAGATAATTAAATAATAATTAATACTTAGATATAATCAAATTCACGTTATAGATTACTGTTATGTTTATTATAAATTTATAACTGTCACATGCTCTTACCAAAAAGCGATTTTTGGCATAGTTAGTTTTTGTCCTTATATATAGTATACTTATTATATCGATGTATTATATGTGTATTTATCATCGATATAATAAATAATAAAAATAGTATATGTATCACATAATAATGTAATGAAATCTTCTATGTAACTTATTTAGAATAAAATGACGCGATATAAATTTATGTTTAATTGTTTAAGTAAATATTAGTTCTACAATTTAGTCGTACACGGTTCTGGTGTATTGTTAAATTAAATAAAAAACGCCAGATAATAGTTTTGTAGCCAAATTTTCTCTTGCTAAGGAGTAAATGTGGGGACAATTTTTAATTCAAATTTAAAATAGCCTTGAGTTGAGTTAATAACAATTATCATTATTCTCATTTAGAACACATATAGGAATTTTACTAAACATATCACCAGTAAATTTAAGGATACTCGTATTGGAAGTCATTGTCTCTAATAAAATCAAGTTCGAATGATAAGTTATAAAGTGAAAAAGTTATGGCTTTAATAAAACAACAGCCGTAATAAAATCGTAATAAAACGTTTTAAATTAGTTTTTTTAATTATTTTAATTAATATTTAAGTATATAATAATGGTCAGGGGTTACATTGCGTCGATTTGCGTTTAACGAGCGCAATAAAAAACACATTTAGATATAAATATAAAAACAAAATGTAAATTCACAGCCTTATTAGGCTTTGGGGCTTATTCCATAACCATGCTCCATTGGATTGCTGGATAAAATGTGACAGATTTTCACACCACACACGCAGGTAAGCTAACATTGTTTTCCTTAACCACCCCGAAAGTAATAGTGTACACTGTTATGTAGACGTAGAACATTTCCCCAGTTTCCCAACGTTGTTAATATTTTGTATTATGTTAGTAAAATTATTGATTTACATAAAGAAATTCATACTTTCAATATATCACGACAAGTCGAGTGAAATAATCTATGATAAAAGATGAATGAAACAAGCCGAGGTCAACGACAGTCCCACTATCCCGGCTGCCTAATGGTTTCACTGACACGAGTTCGCAGGTTCGAAGAACGAACAGGGATAACGACCTGTCCGATTAAATGATTCACAGACAAAAAATATCTCTCATTTTAAACCACTTTTAAAAAGTAATTGTGTATTGGTTTTAACTATAATAATATGAATATTGAACAATATAGAGAGTTCAGTTTAGGTTAGTGCGTGTAAATATTGCATAAAATAAATATATGTGATATTAGGTATGCCACAATTATATTAACTTGGCATATTGAAGTGTGGACTTAGTATTTCTTGATTTTTAGGCAAGATATATTTATAATTTTAATAGTACTCTTTATTGACATACTCTGCAGTTAAAGTGGTGTAAAAGACTAATACTGAGCTCCTTGAACTTCTCGGTAGGATCTACTTTCCGAAACGGTGGTAAATTTACATTTAATTAAACACTGTAACGTAAATGATTCAAAAAAGAATTTTATGAACCTACTTGAATAAAGAATGTTTAGATTTTAAGTATTACTTATAGGTAAGATATAGATGCCCAAGGTGGTTAGGAATTTTAAAATATATTAATTCCGTAGATAATAAAAATTAACAATTATATTATACCATAGATATTTAAAAAAAATAAATATAATAATATAGACTTCTTGGTGGTAGGGCTTTGTGCAAGCCCCTCTGGGTAGGTACCACCCACTCATCAGATATCCTACCGCCAAATAACAGTATTCTGTATTGTTGTGTTCCGGTTGGAAGGGTGAGTGAGCCAACGTTATCACAGGCACAAGGGACATAACATTTTAGTTCCCAAGGTTGGTGGCGCATAGGTGATGTAAAGAATGGTTAATATTTCTTATAGCGTCTTTGGCTATGGGCGGTGGTGACCACTTACCATCAGGTGGCCCATATGCTCGTCCGCCAACAAATGCCATAAAAAAAAATAGATTACATATAGATTATTTTCTCTCCTAAAATTTTATCATAAATCCAAACTTCAGAGTGATTTAATTTTCTTATTTCGACTTTTTTCGACTAAGGTATAATACTTTAATTTTATTCTTAACAAAGAAACTTTACTTATTGTATTAGTTAAATTAGAAAGATGACAACGAAATATGTTTAATAAATTAAATCTAACAATTCAAACATTACTTATTTTTAAAATATAAAATTTTAGCAATTCATATTTATACCAAAAATTTAAAATTTTGTTTAAAACATATACCAATTTCACTTGGTTGAAGCTTTTAAAGTGGAAATTCTAATGTTTTTGACAGCCGAGCGAAAATTACAATACGCAGAACGACCTCACAGACGTAATTTCTTATATTTTAAATTCATAATTGTTTGCGATAAAAGGGTCTTTTATCGTAGCTTGTGACTTTTTGTGCTAAAAATAATATTTAGTAAGGAGTTTGATGGACATTTTTAAATTATTATTTAAGTTTCACAAAAGTTTAAAATCGTATACACGACGCTGTCGTTGTTAAAATATATTTTTTCGTTGATTAACAAACGAACAATAATATTGCCAATAGAGCAAGCGATTACCAAATTAAACTATTAAAAAACCTTGAAATTCTATTCTTTCCGAATGATTTATTTACCAATCGGCAATATTTTTATAACTTATCTATCGGTAAATATCCAATCATTTATTAAAATTATAAATGCGAAAGTCTGTTTGTTACGCTTTCACGGCTAAATTTTGAACATGAACTTTGAGCTTGAACAACAAGGAAAGACATAGACTATATGGATAGCATTATAGCACGTGATTCTTTTGGTAAGAACGTAAATAGTAAGTAAGTAACTTTACAATATAATATACACTTAACTATACCGTAATATTTACTGAATACTGCTACTCTGTGATTTTAGCTATAAAATAAAACCTAGATACTTAAATCCATTCGATTTAAAATGCTTTCCTTTTCCTTTAACGACCGATAAGTATAACAAAGTATATACATTTATTCTATTAAATGGACTGATTGTTACCAATCACAGACGCTAGTTAGGCACTAGTTCAGTTTTAATACAATAAGCTGATGATACCATTTAAGGTCGTACAATAAAAAATCTAAGAAGGTATTAAAGCAAGATTACATCAGCCCACGCAGTAAAATACGTTTTTCTACGAAAGCACGATTCAAACTGTAACTATTTACGTACAATAAATATAACCTCATACAACAACAAAAAAAATATTTTCATGTCTATGAGAAAAAAATGCACAAAAAAATCGCTGCCGGTGATCATTTATAAATTGATATTGTTAACTGAGTTAACAATACGACTGGCTTAAAATCTTTGGTTTCAAATTGCGAGACATTCGTTTCAAAAGCTAGTTCCGACTACAAATAAAAACAAAAGCACATTGTCTCGTTAGTTTCGACTATAAGTATAGAATAAAAGATTATAAAGAAATATATTAAAAAAATAACTAGAACTATTATTATTTTTTAAATATTCTTTATTAAGCGTTTCTATTCAAATTTAATCATCAAGTTATTCGAAGCATTTCTCTTAATAAAAATGTACTATGTTAAAACACTATGTTATATGTGATACAACATCTACTCGTATCCTGTTTATATTAATTTACTTTCGACTCAATTAAAATAGAGCTAATGAGTAAAATAAACGTGGAATGTGCAATTTACTGAAATCAACGAAGAAACCATAACGAATACATACACAATTATAGATTCAAAGAACTTATAAAAAGACGACGTATATATATATATATATATATATATATATATATATATATATATAGTAGGATCGCTATTCATAATTAATTACATAAAAAATAAAGTTTGTTTTTTTTTTTTAATTAACCGTTATTGGTATGTAAATTATTACTATCCTGCTCGTCTGAGTTTTATTTAGGCCCCAATTATAGCATTCCGATCATCGAAATCGGTCATCGAAATCGGTCCAACCGTACAGAGAACTTCAATTACATTATAACAGATTTCGGTTTCACAGACGTTAATTATCGCGAAATAATCGACGTATTTCAGGAAGACAATAATTCCATCGTCATGGCAACGAGAATTGTTATGAAACTTTTAGATCACGATAACTTAATAATAACATGAAAGATTATACCGTTGCGAAACAAAACTTGATTTATCTTTTAATCAATATCTAGTTGAAATAAACAGGCGATCAGATAAGTAGTTACTCGATCTACTCGGCCTATTAACATCGATGATTATTAATATACATATTTAAAAGTATTTAGTTTACTTATAATCAAATTACGCAGTACTCGAGTAAAATCGATATTTCAGCTCTTAGATGCGAAATTATATTCGTTACTCGGGAATTTAATATGTCTAGGCTAAGTTTTAATATTATATTTTAGTAAGCGTATAAACTGTAACCTTAGACCTCTCATACATACTACTTAGATAAATAAATCGATCAATAAGTTCATTTATACCTACGAGATATTGAACTTTATAAAAGTATATATGTATTTAAAATTCAATTAATTTCAAATTATATGTATTTAATATATTTGATAGATCAATGGGAATAATATGTCATATTTATGTTGCAAATCCTACTTCAGAGCTAGCCAAAATTATGTATTATATAGGTAAACATAATATAAATAATATGAAACTAGACAATATGTTATTATTAATGTAACGAACAAAATATTTGTGTAACTTACCAAAGCAACATAGTCACCCAAGTGATTCAACTCTTTAAATTAGACTAAAAATGTGGTAGAATTTTACCTGACAGATAACCGACTTCTGTCTATAATAGGGAGGCGGACTGATAGATGGGCCACGTGGTCAATAGCTTCCAAACATTGGCGCTGTAAGGAATATTAACCATCCATCACATCATCAAAACTTCACCAACCGTGGGATCTATGCTATGTACCCTGTATTTACACTGGCTCACTAACTCTTCCGAAAACCTATATATAATATTAAGTAGTACTTAACTTTACATATAATGTTAACTACTACTCAATATTATACTTTGTACTTCGGTTTGAAGAGATAGTAAGAACAGCGGTATAATTAATAAATTATTATGAACACAAGCCAAGCAAAGAAAATCCCTAGTACCGACCTCAGCTTGATACCAAACTCGGTAAACATCCAACTACTATATAAACTGGGCATTATCGACTTAAAAAAAAATAGGGTATTAATGTAAAAACAACTTCCTCAACCGCCTTCTGAACGTAATACATTAGTGATTTGTAATCAAGTAAAATATCAGTCGGGTAAATTGCCAACCAATCACTAAAAAGTACAATTTACTCGATTTTGAAAATATGAAACAACTATTGGCGCGCCTTGGGGGTAAGACCGACTCGTATACCGCGGCAGCGAACGTCGTGACGCTCTGGATGCCTTCACGCCCTCCCCACCACCGCTGTCTACTCCCTTGTGTCTGCGTTACATGGATTCTACGTATGTCGTTACTTTATATACATAAAAAGAAAAATATAATTATTTTATTAAAGAAGCTCTATGTTAATAAATTATAAATGATTTATCTGTATTTCCTAATAAATTTCGAATTTTGTTGGAACTACTGAATTTATTGACGATCCTTCTAGGCATATTCTACATCACAGCTGCCAAAGTATATTATAATTGCTATTGATTAACAACATTTATTTTAAGCATATATTATAGTTATAGTATTGAAATAAAAAACAAATTTGAATATCGTTAATACTTTTAAATCCATAACTCGAATGTAGGTTTCCCCACTTAACGACCATTTAGAGATCGGTCTGCGGCCATATAGGTTAGCTGAGGACCCTAGAACGAGAACTAAACATTATTCGTTCATTATTTATTGAAAATGTTCAATAACTGCTAGTTTATATTTATGTATTCATGCAATGCGATCTAGAAAATGGAACTGTGAGGAATGAAAGGCAATAAAGGCTAAAACGTGTTTCATTTAACTACTAATGAATACGAACCAACGCAACGCAACGGTCTGAATTGACATAATGAACTATTCAAATATAAATTTTATTTATTTCAAATTAATAAAGAATTACCATTTCGATATTTGAATTTATAAAATTTAAAATAGATGTGATCAAATGATATTAAATCGGAAACCGTAATTAAATTTATATTAATTACCTTAATAAAATATTTTTTTCCATTGAGTAATAACCATATTCGAATATTTTCCTGTAGAGATAAAATCAGATAAAAAAAATGCAATACTATTCACCAAATAGAAAACTTTACATATTAAACAACCAATAGGTATTTGGTACAAAAATTGCGTTTTATCGAAGCGAAAACTTCGTCAACAAAATAATGAAATTAAACGTGTCGCAAATGTCAATTTTCTTAAAATTCATTGTGTGTGAAATTCATTTTACAGAAAATTCGAATTTCATAAATTAACCGTCATTTAAGCTCGAAACATCCTATCGCATTTAATGAAAAATTAATGACGGCACTAAAATATTTCACAAATAAAAGAATTACATTACGTCACTTCCCCTAGTCGATATTGATGGTGTTAATTAAACACTTTTACTGATATAAGGAATCATAATCATATAACTCTGATAGGAAAAAGTATAGCCGTAAATATATACAGATTGTTGAGGAAACAGTAAAGTATTTTACTTGATGGTAAAGTTTTATGCCCATCTCGGTAAGTACCACTCATCATATATACGTATTGTTGTGTCCCAGGTTGAAGGTTAGGTGAGTCAGTGTAACTAAAGGCACAAGGACTTAACATCTTAGTTCCCAAAGTCGGTGGCCCATTGGCGATGGAAATCATGGTTAATATTTCATACAGCACCAATGTGTATGGGAAGTGCTGAGCACTTGACATCAAGTTGCCTATTTGCTCGTCGTCAAAAATAACAGCTTAAAATATACATTTTTTTTCATTACAATTGGCATGTGTGAAAACATAACTAGCTGCTCCGCGTTGTTTTATACTCGTTAGACTATCCGTCCCCATAAGTCGTAGCGTGATACTGTATTGTACATTACCTTCCTCAACAAAAGGCCTTTCAAACGCATAAATATTTTTCAAATTAGACGAATAGAACTTAAGATCAGCGCGTTCAAGCAAACAAACAATCTCTTTCGGTTTAGATAAATATTGTAATCGATGATAAAATTGTTAAAACATGTCTCTGATCTGAAAAAACCGACTGAATGTTATCTTTTACGAACTACGTTAATTTTTGCTTTGTGTCATACACAACGGCAAAAAAAATGAATACTTCAAAGATAATTTATTTATTACGCGAGTTAAAACAATTAAAGCTCACCTAGTATATACTCAGTTTACCTAATTGCAATATGTAAATATATTCCCACGTGGATACACTAGTTCCTAGACACGAGGGCAATTAACATCTAAATTACCTTTACAATTTCCTAATAAACAAGAAAATAAACATAGCTTTTGTTTATAGTAAAAACGGTATAAGGACATAATGTAAAAAAATAAACCAAAATGCTTAAAACGCTTAACAAACTAATTATTTAAATTATAGTCGAAACAAATATTCGGTTACCAATCGGTATTCGGCCTTATATTTTCGTATCCGTCTGAATACTGAGTAGTCAAGAATAAGTTTAAAATTAAACTGAACACAATCCTCATTTCAAAGAATATATATAAATAATATGTGGACCAATCAACATAATGAATATAAAAAACTGCGACTGGAAAAAATCGATCCAAATACAACCGAATAGTTTGGCAATTCAGCTATTAGGTCAGACATCAAGATACAGGGCCGGATTTAGAGGAGGGCAACCGGGGCAACGGCCCTGTGATCTCCACATGAGAGGGGCCCTACAACAGAGATTGAAACGAGTTAACAAATATCTAGATATAATCAAATTATAATAATGTTACTAATTACTGTTTTAAAAGTTACCAATACAAGTAAGTAAATTATATAAATTATAGATTGCTTATTGAAATTAATATATTCTAATAGTTCATAATATAATTATAAGGGTCTCTACGCCTCTGTCGGTCTAGGGCCTCTACTCCTTTGTGGCCCCAGGGCCTCCAGACCTCTAAATCCGACTCTGTCTAGATATCGACTTTATGCGACTATATTTACTCCAACCGCTGGTAGGGTTCTGTGAAGACACCACTAATTTATCGTATATTCTACCGCTAAACATCAATACTTTGTATAACTGTGTTCTGGTTTAAAGAAGTTTTGAAACTAAACCAACATAACATTCTATGTTTACCCACGTATATACGGTTAGGATGTTTGGTTTTTGCGTTGCCAGTGTCCTCGGGTGAAGGAGACGACTTCGGATCAAACGTTTATTGCGAAAGATTTCAATTTCTTCTATAAACTTTGTTGGCGTCTTTACAAATGAATACGATGTTTAAAGGTCAATTGAAAATATACTAAAATGACGTTTCAATTGTTTTAACATAATCGAAAAGATTACGCAAATAAAAACAAAAAGTGTGAAAAGCTGATTATTTTCGTCAACCTAAACGATATCGACAGTAATTTCTTAGAGCGTTGCAGATTATTTCATTGTATTTACTCTATACCCATATAGGTAAATATTTAAATATTTATTGTTTGATATTTTAAACAAATACTTCCATAGTTTTGTTTAAATTCAAATATCATCTAAAATATTAACAAAATAAAAAACCATTGATTATATTTCGTCACAATTGTCTCAACACTACATGTAATGTGAGTTAATATAAAACTTCTCATCGAAACAACTTCTCGAAAATGTTCTCGAAGTAAACAGCGAACTGTTCTTATATAATAATACACAAACATCTAGCGGAGTTTGCTTAAAGAGTAAACATTTCATATTTGTTCTTGGGATACACGTTGGCGAACTTATCGTCGGCTCCACGTTATTTCTGGTAAGCAGTTCAAACAGATTAATACTGGATTAACCACACGTGTGACGAATATATCAAATATTATAATATGCAATATTTCACCGCTTTCATAAGTATAATCAAAGATAACAACATTGTTTAGTATTAATAACGGAAATTATAAATATTTCACAACACTATATTTGTACTAAAATTATTTAATTGTGTCTTTACAGTTTCCTAACTTTTTGAGCTTCGATATAGATACATATATGTTTTTTAATTTTTGTATTCCTTAGAAAAATTATGATCATCATGAACACAGTTGTACTTTTGACTTGTTTCATTTTGTTATTCCATTTTAATTCAATATGTTTTATTTAAAGTGAATCAATTTAATATCTGAATTAAATTTATGATTGTCAAAATAAAACCGATTATATGCAGAGTCGAGAAAAGGTGTATCCGGAAGATCAAAGAGTTGAATTTATAACGTCCGTTTGTATAGTGAGTTTGATAATGCACTTGGCATTTATTAGCATATAATTCAATACTTATGCAGAGCTGTTCGATTGATATATGATTATAAACGAACTTGGCATCATAGACTCATCACTTTATTGGACAAGTCACTACTAAAAATATAATTTGCGATGATTGTTTCATTTCGTTAATCAGCGACTCGCTGTTTCCTCTCCGATTCGAGATTTACTTACTTCTAGTACATCTCTTTTATTAATATAAAAGAGTTCTTCTAGTACCTCTCTTTTATTAATATAAAAGAGTTCTTCTAGTACCTCTCTTTTATTAATATTAAAGCAGTCGAAGTCGTGGTCAGGCCATTAGGCCTTTAATTTTTTCACTAGGTTCACCTATTAAGTGTGTTCGGTTAAATCTTGCAAACAGTGTTTTTTTTTATGATATTGGTAGGCGGACGAGCAAATGGGCCACCTGATGGTAAGTGGTCACCACCGCCCATAGACAATGGCGTTGTAAGAAATATTAACCATTCCTTACATCACCAATGCGCCACCAACCTTGGGAACCAAGATACTACGTCTCTTGTGCCTGTAGTAACACCGGCAACAATACTGAGAACTGCTGTTTGGCGGTAGAATATCTGATGAGTGGGTGGTACCTACCCAGACGGGCAGTTGCATCAAGCTGCATTTTTGCATTAATGCTGGTGACGACAAAGTCAATACTAAATAATATTCGATTGAATATATGGGTTGAATAAACGACATTTTAACTTTTAATTTATTTTAAGCTTGTTTTAGTCTCGAAACCGTATGCGAGACGCGTTTACATCGATTGCCGCTGTGGAGCGACATGGATACCGCCTGGACGAAGCTCGTGGACTGCGCGTATGTGGAGCTCGTAGATAAATTTAAAATAAGCTTTATTATAATTAGTATTGAACACAAAGCTGCAACAATATCTGTGACGAACCGAACGAAAACGCAAACGTCTGTACGATTTTAATTACAGGGATAAAATTATCTTGCGTTAACGAAACTAACTGTGACGCACCAATAGTTTTAACGAATAGTTTTTCTATGCATAATAATTTTTCAATTATAGAAATTATTCTGAAGCAATGCGTGTTGTATTGTACGGAAATCCCTCATGAAATGAAACTAATAAAAATCATCGAATGCTTTCAGCTCAGTATATTGCATACAATGAATTGATTAAATAAAGAGTTCTTTGTTAATAAGAAATTATATATTGTGTAAATATTTCGCTCGTTAGGTATGAGTGAACAAACGATACTGTTTATTTAAAAAATAAATAACAGTTTATGTCCTACGGCGTTTCTTTTTTTTTTATATGGTAGGTTTGAAGTTTTAAAGTGACAGAATTTCAACGAACATCGTGGCAAAACTCGAAATGAATTATAAACACAAATAAAGTACGCATATCAAAATTGCTCAGATTTTATCCACTTTTTATGGTTAAGATGAATGCGTTTACTGATCCATTGAACCGTCTCATTGACATACGCTAATCCCTTTAAAGCATTAATGTTATTTTTTTTTAATACAACTACTAGAAAACAACCGTATATTGGACCGATTAAATAACAGCTAACAATTCATCTTAAAACTATTTGAATTCAGTAAATCCTCAAAGATTAAAATAACTAAAATATCACCTTAAATTAATGTCACACCAATAGTATTTGACTAACAAAATACATAAACGCGACATTAATGCAAGGCTTAAGTTGGTATTTTAAACAGATTTATATTTGTTGGGTTTTCGAATGCAATCCAAAGATAGACTTAGCAAATTAGAACGTTGAATTATTTATGTGTACGATGCTTTATAATCGATTCAAACCATTGGACTTCATACAGAATTGACTAATTAGAGGTGGAATTCGAATAAGCTTGACTTCTAGAAGTTTCATCCATTAAACATTTACTCTGCTAAGTAGTCTTTCACCATCCACTTAAAGTTATTCTATTACCATGTTTTCTTTTATTTAAAAGGGCAAGTTAGCCAGTGTAAAATTTGTTCTATCCTGACTATTGAACTACGTGTGCTAACGTACGTCAATAATCGGAGTACGTATCCTACCTATACATGCACAAGGGACGTAATATCTTAAATAATTTACATTAATAATAATTATTTACGCCTCTCACTGGGCAATTGTCATTGGGTAATAAGTGATTCCCCACCGTCATGTGACTCATAATTAAAAACCATAGACACAATTATCGCTCTATATCTTTGACATATATATTTATTCTATACAGGGTTTGGTGTTCGTTACTTAAATAAAAACTGACCAGTTAGCTAATCATCTTAATGAACGTGAACGCGCACTTTTAATTACTTATTATTTTTATTATAAATGTTAAGCCAACCGGGAGTCCACTTCGCAATAATCGCTGGAATAGGATAGGTTTCATAAACACGTCTATCTCATTATCGATATAGGTCAATGTTGATTACTCTTAGACTTGTACGTTTAGTTAACGAAACTAGGTCGTACTAAAATATGAACCACTAACGAAACGTTAACATGACTAGAAACGACTATTTGCAAATAAAACTAATATATAACGTAAGAAATTACAAAACTAAATTAAACCGACTACAGACATAACAGAGAATGCACTAAAAGTAAAAGACGACTCCATGAGGTTTTTTATTAAGATTTTTATACGTACTGCAACTGTCTAACGAGTTAAAACATTTTCTACGTATATTTAATAAATTTTAGTACGTGGTTTTGTGCAAGCCAGTCTGGGTAGTTACCAACCATCTACTCATCAGATATTCTACCGCTAAGCAGCAATACTTATTATTATTGTGTACCGGCTTGAAGTGCGATTGAGCACGTCTAACTACAGGCACAAGAGACATACCATCTTAGCTCCCAAGCTTGGTGGCGCATTGGCGACGTACGGAAAGGTTAATATTTCTTACATCGCAAACGCCTATGGGCGCTAGTGATCATTCACCCGTACTACCCACCCGTATCATAAATAACTGTCGCTGAGAAACCCACTAAACCAATTCACATAATAAAACTTATACCAGAAGATGGATAAGGTTTTATTTTATAATATAAGTTGCTGCGCTTTACAGTTTCGCTCGCTTTGGACAGTGACAATCGTGAATTTCAAATTCTTGTTTACTAAATTGTCATTGTTATTGTTTACTAAATAATTGTTTCATACAATTTACTGCAGGCATGCTTACAATGATTTGACTTATGACTATCCCTTGGATTATACTTTATACCATATTGCCTCAGGAATGAGGATGCATACAAAAATGTTTTATTTAAAGTTTACCTTACGTCTGAAATAAATTCCAAGTTTTTAACGTCTATACTTATATTATGAATTGGTAAATTTTGTTTGTCTTTACATAGATAATTTCCAGAACTAATGTTCTCCAATTCTAAATTTATTTTCACTGGTAGAGAGGTACATTTTGGTAGAGTGCTATAGGGTAAAATTATATTTATATAATATCATTTTATTTATAAATAAATGGCACCCGTGCGAAGCCGAGCCGAAGGAGAAAATATACCCCATAAAATCGTCAAAATTATCTTAACATTTCAAACAACATGCACAATATAAAATATGTAGGATGTATTATGTTACATCATTCTTTTTAAAGTTTGTTTCATTTTAACTAGGAAAATGAAACAAAAAAACCTTTTAGTAACATAAATGAATTCCCAGATAAAATTAACAAGCAATATGTTTTTGTAGTAGGTATATACAAATGTGAGCACAGCATTGTTTTTTATTCGAACTGAATTCTATCTCATTAGTGAAATTTTAAAAGTCGACTTGGAGTGATACACTGTTTTGATGCGTATATCCTTTAAATATTACGATTTTTATTTTATAATCAATGCCACATATTAGTTTTTTCCATTTCACGATCACCTTCTGCAGGGAGGTTCTAGCTTGAACTTTCAAAACTACACGTTTTTGATTATGGATTTCATACCCACAAATGCGGATTGAACTGTGGTAGATTTAACAAAATGACAAATATTTATTTACTCGTATTCGTAAAAACACAGACAAATTATAACATCGAAATGTTCGAACTGAAAATAAAATAAAAAGGTTGCTGTAAAAATCGATGAAATGTGACAACACGGATGACGGAAATTGGTTTTTATTTTCGTTTCATTTTAGTAGGACATCGTTTGCGTTTCATATAGTTATGATGATACGTAACTAAATATTCTATGTAAATATTTATGTTTAAATATAACAGTGTGTTCGTAACTCTTAAAACTTAATGCGATGTTATTTAGATTAACAGATGTTGATTTACACTGTGTGAAGAATTTTAAAATTAACGATATGTTTATAATTTAAATCAATTTGTATATTTTATTGATTTAAAAAAAGTGTAACTACTGAGTTTCTTACCGATTCTTGTCGGTAAAATCAACATTCTATTATCGTCTAATTTGAGTAGGAACATAGTATACTGTCCAAAAAATGAAGCTACATAGGTACCAAGAACACTTGAGCATCCATCATTTATAAATAAACAACATGTAAAACTCAACGGTGATTAGCTCAACGGTAAACCTCTTAGCTATGTAAAATCACTTGGTAGTAGAGCTTTGTGTAAGTCCATCTGGGTAGGTGCCTTCCACTCATCAGATATTCTACCGCTAAACTATAATATTTAACGTTATTGTGTTCCAGTTTGAAGGTTGAGTGAGCGAGAGTAACTACAGGCACACGGGACCTAACATCTTAGTTCTCATTCTTTTGGTGCAGTGACGTTGTAAGGAAAAGTTAATATTTCCTACAGTTAATGTCTATGCGCGGTGGTGATAAAAGGCGTTGGTATTCCAGTTTAAACTACTGTTGTACTTAACCTAAAATATGCTTCAAGGTTAATTGGGAGATAATACAAATATTTGATATCTGTTTAGAACATGCATGCATTCATTAAAAAATCGATTAGATCGTAATAAATTAAAAAAAGGTCCAATAGAAAATAGTATAAAAGAAATTAGTTACAATGTTTTTTATTCTTTATGAGTACTCATTCTGTGCAGATTAAGTAAGTCTTTGTTGGGATAAAACACGTGTGGGTATTTGTACATCCTATTTCAATACAAACACGCTATGATAACCATTATGTATATTTCGGTTATTAATTTTATAGTTCACGTTATAAAAGAGGTACGTTGGTTACCTCACCCTCGAATCCTCTCAAAATTAAAATTCGTTGAACACTGCCGTAACATTTTATTGGAGTG
The DNA here is from genome assembly GCF_037043105.1 of Vanessa tameamea. Lineage (NCBI taxonomy): Eukaryota > Metazoa > Arthropoda > Insecta > Lepidoptera > Nymphalidae > Vanessa > Vanessa tameamea. Next base: position 8,839,780 of record NC_087324.1, read on the forward strand.
CTTTTCAAACCAAGTAATTGAATATGTTAATATTTTATTTTAGAATATACAAATTACTGCGTTAATCGGCCGGTAGGTTTGAAAAGAACTGATGGTTTTTAATTAAAGGTTATAGGTTAAAATCCATTGGACTGTGTCAATTTTGTACCGTTTTTTTGTAAATAGTTATTCATTTGGTATAAACATCAAAATATATAAATATTTGGATATCGAACGTATCCAATCAAATAACAATAAAATGAAAACTGATCTGTGAAATTGTAATTATCGTAAAAAAATTAAGTACATAGACGAAATTCCGTGAAATTGCGATGTCACTATTCAATTTATAATAATTATCAAATTATCCGATTTTGACAAACCTGTGACATACATACATATATAATTAATCATGATTGCTGTAATCATTAATCAATGATTCTCTTCTATCGGCGAGAGAAAGGCAATGATTTTTGACAACGATAAGATTTGATAATTTTATCAAAACAATTTCGTTTCTGACATCGATAACATACCTTACATTTTATCGTATCAGCAGCAATCTATAGTATCTTACTATTAAGTCTAAAAATGTAATGCGTATTTTTATTCAAAATCGAAACATGTCTTACAAGTAGGTTCTAGGGCATTTTAGACTATACGGTTGTATAATATACGTTAAAGTCATTTTGGTAAATAATGTCTATACTTATATAATATCTTGTAAAGAGGTAAAATTTGTTTGTATGTCGGGGGTAATCTTCAGAACTTCACTGGTAGAGAGCTACAGTATTCCTATAGGGTATGAATTATATTTTTATTCATATCATTTTATTCGTTAATAAGCTGCGGCCGTGCAAGGACGGGGCGGATCGTTATTACTAAGACATAAAACTAATACATCATCGAAATGTCGATTTTTAATATTAGTAAATACTATTTTCATAATTAATTTATGTTCGTGTGCTTATGTCATTATAATTATTCACTTCGTGCTAGTCGTCAGAGGATTGCATGGAAAGGAAACCTCTCTGAATATTTGCCAAAATGCAAGCCACGTATTCTTACCGGAAGAAGCTTTGCCCAGCAACATGTATTAACAGGTTAGGACTTTAATTAATTATTTTAATATAATTTGTATAAATAAGTATTATATTCATTATTAACAGTTCGTGCCAGATTAACATTAAGGTTGAGACTTAATATATAGCGCTAAATTTTTTTGCATGTGTACTTATAAAATGCATGTTTTTGAATAAATAAAGTAGGATCATTACTTTTTGGTTGGTACGAAAAAAGTAAAACATGAATAACATATCTTAAATGCATACTTTTATTATTATTTGATAACATAATAATTATTATCAATGTGTCTATTTGAAACAATAGGCTTATCTATGATATAGATCTGTATAGATATCAAAAAAATATTGAACCGAAAACTCACTGTCGTCAAAATATGAAATACAACTTATTTATTCCATGAAACAGATCATACGAAAAAAATAAATACTTCAAATTTAAAAACAGAATTTATATTTTAATTTTTAAATTCGGCCTGAATAAAAAAAAACTATTGGCGAAATGACGCTTCGCTTGTTCGCTGTAAGTCATTTAATTTACAAAATACGTGCGTCATATACACAGACAATACTATAAACAATTACAAATAACAATTAACACCTACAGCTGTACAAAAACCTATAGCATCTCGATCTTTAGTGACGCAAGATACATTTTCTATTTACTTTCAGTCAAAGATGAGAAACGTGACACATAAACTCATGTCAAATGGCTACCGCAAATATAATTTATTTTTGTTCAACTGCAAAACAAAAGAGCATATTTCGTGACATGCATGCTTTTAAAACATCAGGTGATAAGTAGTTTCTATATTTATTTATGTAATAGAAATAAAAAAAACATTTTTAAGTAAGTACTTATGTCAATTTATAAAACAAAAAGTTTATAAAGTAATCAATCACGAACTCGTCAGGAGGGTTCCTATGTTTCACAGCTGATCGACGTATAAACAGACTCACCTTATATTACTGTAAACACAATATTCTGATATCGAAACACGAAACGTTCGTATGTGTTAAACTTCCTCACACTGGACTAGTTTGGACCACTTTAGCACACCGAAGTTCTGTGGATGTATTCAAATATATTCCCGATTTAGTTAAAGGGTTAGAATATCGGAGGACGAAGGACGTGCGTCTCCGGCGACAGTCGGTGGAGTACTGACTACGGACTACGGAGCAGCACGCGTGGTTCGGTGCAGCTGTGGTTTGAGAACAAAACGGTCAGGTATGAAAATGAGGTGTGACTGAATATGTTATGTAGCTGATGCGATATCGAAACCTCTGATAAAAGAGATAATTATCGAGAGTGTATTATTTCTTATCTATATGAGAATCATGTTCTAACCTTCACAGCTTATCCACGGCGCTAAGTATGTTTATTATAGCATTTTGCTATTTGTTTGAATGTACTAGCTGATTATTTAAGATGAACCTGCGACTTTACTTTATTTTTATAAAACTTTACGAATAGCACACCAAAGTCGACCACCCCCCCCTCCCATTTGTATACATTAAATGTAATATATTTTATTTTTATTAATTCGCCTTTATTAAAAAAACAAAGAACAGAGTAAGTAATTAAACTATATTATATTACAGTTTGTGTTTTTTATAAGTATGTTTGTTTATAATTAATATGAATAATATTATGCTACAAAAAAAAAAACCTGCAATTCACAAAATTCTCATTTATATTCCTTTCATTAATTACATTTTATGGAACCAGCAACTAGTCACCATTTCACTGAAATTTGTCGTATATTCATAATAATATCATATTTCATAGCGTCAGCGACGATCATTCTGTAAGCACGAGAAGTAAAGGTAACTTTATTACACTAAATTTCCGTCAGTGAATACATCCTTCAGACTGGATATTTGTTTATATAATCCGTTTTTAATCTTCAACAAATATTAATGAACTAAGCACATCACACAATAAAATAATATATTCATATTATGATCATCGAGGATTTTTACATTCGTTTCATAAAAAAACGTGTGCATCGTTGACATGCATTTTTATTAAAAAAAAAAAAAAAAAGTAACTATATCTATGTTATCGAGTAATTTGTTTTACCGAGGTTCGACGGCAGAATCTTACGACGACGTACGTTAGTAATACATTCAATTGAATCCTACAACATTGAAAAATGCAGCGTGCCTACTTGAATAAAGTATAAATATTTTCTTATGGTATTTTTAGATGGACGGGCCACCTGACGATAAGTGATTACCATGGGCACCGTAAAAAAATTAACCTCATATCGCCAATGCACCACCGACCTTGGGAACTGCTATGACATCCCCTGCGCCTCTAATTACACTGACTCATTCATCCTTCCAAAAACACCGCATACTCTTGTTGTTAGTAAACATAAATTACTTATAATTCAGGAAAACGGATTATGAAGATATAAATCATAATTTAAATGTAATTAATTAACATACCTATTTTATTTCACCGTCGGAAAGGATGAACAACATACATGATCTCGTTAGATATATATATGATATAATTCAACATAATCTTATAAAAGCTTATAAAAGCTAAGTAGAATAAAGCACATTATGATTTTGAAAACTGGGCTCTCCTCTACCCTAAGTAATATATTACAGGGTACATTATTATACAGTACGTTTATGAAGAGCTACATATATACAGCATCATGCTCTACACATAACACATAAAAAACTCAAAACTAATATACAATTATTTTCCATCATACAAAAGAAATCAACATTAAAGAAGCAATATTACACGTATTTTAATTACGGCGAAACTTCTTATGAATGAAACCATTACAGTCGCCTCTATTTACCACGTAATGAGTTAGCAACTCCATTGAGGCTTGTCCTCAAAGCCTTATAGGATTGGTTTCCTTTTAGTTTGAAATTCGAAACTTTTTTTATATATACCGTAACAATTATATATTTCTAAGCTTATTTTCAAAGATGTTATAGAAATGAAATTCAATCGACTATATAGATGACAAAAGACGTGAAATTTGTACTTATTAATTGTCATATACAGAATTTAATCATAAATATAATTAATTTATGCATCTATTGTAATTCGTATAAATGAGGAACTGAGTTCTTGCCGGCTCATCATAGTAAAATCTACATTCGAAACTTGTTTCCACTAAAATATCGATTTCCGTATTTTCAACTAACAATTATTCCGAAAGTTAGCAACACACATTAATGAATCCACCTTTATTAACAGCTAAGAACAATTACAAAACGTTTAGTCACCAAGATGAGTTGACAACAATTTGCCCGTGGCAGTTTTATACTACAAAAACAGTATAAATGGAACCCACCAACGCAATCATTCTCAAGGTGACTACTAAGTCCTTTTTTCTTATAGTTATAAAACACTGCACCGACTCCAAATAAACATAATAATTGCAAGCGATGATTTGAATTCCAAAAATAAGTCATAAATACAGATTTAGAATAGCCAAGGTACTACAAGCCTTCGGACCAAACGCACCCCAAGTTTGTACTATGCATAAATTTGTCGCGCTACTTTCATTTGTTTTTTTGTAATTGTACCACTATAGGTAAACTGTAAAAACTCTTCCAAGGTAGTCAATAATGTCAAAGGAGGTATTACCAACTATCAACTTTGTTGCTCAAACAGTTGTTTTAAATGTTAAAATTCATTTTTAAATAATTTGATAATGTTCAATGGCTGCGGTGACGTCATCATAGTTATAAAAAAATGACACGCTCGGTTTTCGTACTATCTAATGAACATGCGGTATCTTGCCTACTCCATATCTGTGGTCATACATAACCCAATCAATGAATAATAAAAGGCTTATTAATTTATCACAAAAATTATACACAGATCACAAATAGTGTTTTTACTAACAAAATACACAGAATCGACGTCCATACAAGAGTGTTCCATTACCAAGGATTGCCAATAAATTACCAGTATTTAGCCATAACATTTGAAATATAGAGTTTTGGAAATTATTGTTTTACATTCACCCAAAAGAATCGAAACAAACAGTTACAATTCAAAATATATAAATGATTGTTACGTTTACTAAGGAGCATATATACCATATGCACTTAAAAACATTCATATTTACATATTAATTTTGTAAATGAGTAAGAACGAATGACGTCGGCATGAAGGAGATCGTCTTACAACCATTTAGGCTATTACGATGAAACAGGCTACACTATACGATAAATCACCTTTTGGTTAATGATTCGATTCGCTGTTAATTTAAGTTATTTATAAGATATTATTAAATTAAATTAATGAATACGCATCACCTCAATTATATTTGTAATCTGTACTTATTTAGTCTGTATATCAAGTTATATAGAGAGGTGGTCAAGGGGTTGGAACACGTGAATTTAAACTTAGCCTAACGGGTTCAATCTCTTGCAAAAATCTTTGAATTTTCAAATTTCTAATTTGTGTTTATAATTTAACTTGTACTGGATAATTCGCAAGTCTCGGACAAAATTATTTCACATATGTATCCAACAAACCCATTAGAGCGGTTGGAACAAGCTACATGATAAAAAAGCGTAAAGCTAATACTCGTTGACTACCAGGCAGGATATATTGTATACATATAAAATTGTATTTAACAAACATGACTGTATTTTAAATATTGAAAAATAGTAACTACTGAATTTCTTTCCGGTACTTCTTGGTAGAATCTATATTGGGAATCTATATGACGACTCAAAACTACTTGCAAAAGCCTACTTGAATAAAGTATATTTTGATTTTGATTTTACAAACCTCCTCCCCAAAACGAGAGGAGAAAAACGCAACACTGATAAATTTACAAGAAATAGGTATATTAATCTGCAATGATCTTTATTACGTAGCCGTAAAAGAAATAAATGTATACAAGTATCTAAGGTAACATTCCAGTTACAAGCGAAACGCATTGATGGAGAGTTGTGATGTTAGTAACCTTAAACCGGAAATGCAACAAGGAATTTACACACCAAGGACATGTAATTCAACATGACGAATGCTTTTACCGTATCGTACCGAAGAAACTACTTTTCAATTCAATTATTATTTTACATTAGATATTTTAAAATTAACTTATGAGACATTATTCTCGACTGGAGCAAAAATATGTCGATTCTATCGTTATTCAAATTTGGAACTAAACGTAACTGAAGAACGATTCCCATGTACGTTTCCGGAATCCTTAATCAGAAAGCTTTTAAAAAAATTGAATATTGAAACTAGTCACGTGATGTTTTGTAAAATGTCAGGAATTTAAAATTGAAGACAGACTGTGTGTCTAGACTAGAAGACTATATACATACAAGTGGATATATTTACTTGACAGTCAATATTTCTAGACTTAACTTTAACGTATACGTAACACAAACGTACGTGATATGTATTTCAAAATATAAATTATATGTGTGGTTAGACATTCGGCATTAAGATACCAATAATCAATATTGATAGATGAAAGAGGAAATACTATTATTGATCAGAAAAATGACATTTGTGTTTACGATTTATGTATGAAAACTTCAACTTAGTGTGAGTCAAATAATACAACAAAATTTTAAACTAGTTCCAACCAACCGATTAGGTATTTATGTTGTGGTAGGGCTTTGTGCAGCCCGTCTGGTACCACCTACTCACCACATTTGACCGCCAAACAACAATATCATTTTTCATATTGTGGTATCGTTGTGTTCCAGGTGGTTGATTGCACTTTTTTTTATTAGGAGTTGCTTTATTATTTCAGTATGTTGATAAAATAATATATTTAAATATAACTACGGTTTATAAATTACATATTATTTATATATACATAAACACGCGATGTTCTTGCAGTAGTAAAATTATTAACCGTAAAATGAAAATTGTTTTATATAACGTTATACATTTTAATGTTAGTTTTTATTTTAAAACTTTAATAAGGGACACTAGCAAACTAAGCGGGAGGTATTATAATTCACAAGCGTGTGCGTAAACACAGTACCAACGCTTTTCCGAGGCACGTAAGTATGTACATTTCTAACTGATAATTTTTCGACATAAAACCCAATAATCTTTTATTTTACTATACAATGAGTTTATGATTGAGAGCACACCTTGGGAATGAAACGATCGCCTCCTGGCTATTTTTGCTCATATTCAATATATATATAAATATACATATGTATGTATTTAATTAGTTTGACAAAAAAAAGACCCGCTGAGTTTCTTACGCCGGTTCTTCTCAGGTCAGGGTGTTTCCTTTTCCGAACCGGTGGTAGTGTTTAATTTGACTATCAATAAGTAAGTATAATGCTTCTATATTGAATAAAGGAATTTGAGTTTAAGTTTATTGTTCCGACTCGGAGTATGAGCCAAAGATCTCAGAATTTGCGGCTTTATAAGCTCATCATTTCACTAACGAGACAGTCAAATTTAGAACATTATTATATAACAATACATAAGTAATACAATAGTATTGACAATAACTAGCATTACTGTTGCATGCTGCTCCAGTTTATTACCGCCCGTCTTTAACGACATACGTATTGTACTAATTTCTAAATTTACATAGATTTAACTTAGAATAATTACCTTTACTGATATTGATTGAAACACAGTTCATGTTTTCTCTACATACGTCTCCATTCCTTATCACACAATATGTCTAGTCACTATATTAAAATTATATATTGACACGCGTCTCGACGGTAGATTTGTCTAGGAAATGTAATTCAAAAGCATATTCATGAAAACGATTCGTAAGTTTAAAATTTCCATGAATCCGCATTTGTCAATTCAGAGGATTTCCAAAATATCTCAGGCTGTCGGGACTTCAAACAGATAAGGATCCAGAATTTTTGTTACGTAAGAGCAAATTTAAAATGCAACATTTGTAGCTAAATAATTCAATCTATTATACATCGAATTCTTTTATCACAAATATAAAATCTGCATCATATTTCACTTCAACTTTAAAAGAACCGATATTATATAAAGAATGTTGTCAATTTTTCCTTCTCTTATATAAGATGCAAGGAATCGACTGACTTTTTTCCGAGCTCAAGCTTAAGTTGTTATCAATAATTCAAAAAGCCACGTAGGTCTTTATGTAAACGGAAAACCTAGAAAAGTTTACTCAAATATTTTATTATTTACATAAGCAGCCTGTGAATTTCCCATTGCTGGGCTAAGGCCTTCTCTCCCTTTGAGGAGAATTTTGAGGGTTGGAGCATATTCCACCACGCTGCTCCAATGCGGGTTGGTGGAATACACATGGCAGAATTTCATTAAAATTAGACACATGCAGGTTTCCTCACGTTTTTTTTTCACCGCCGAGCACGAGATGAATTATAAACACAAATTAAGCACATGAAAATTTAGTGGTGTCTGTCTGGGTTAGAATTGTATGTTGTGTTTTCTTACAGTGTCGTCTAAATCTGGGAATGTCCTTAACATTAATATATTTTAGTTCAAAATTTTGTATTCATAATATTCCTTTTTCTAGTGGCTATTTTGAATCGTCATTTCGAATGTTAATTCTGCCTAAATTAAATACGAATGAGTTAAGTTAAATTATAGTGGCGCCCTTGGCTTAACAAAAAGTAAAGCCTATGTTCTTCTTTGGAGTTCGAGCTTACTTCAAACTAAATTTCATCAAAACCAGTTTAGTGGTTTGGCCGTACGGAGCTACAGACAGACAGATAAGCATTTGTAACTGGCAACATGATTCATGTTATCAAGAATGCAAGAGTCCGCAGAGACGCCATCCAACGAGCTATAGAACCTGATTTGCTCTGATTTAAATATTTCAGCATTAACAGAACGTTAAGATATATTACAGTTATTAAAGAGATTATTTCAACAATTCCTAGAATTGTTATCTATAAGTACCTAAATGGTTTAACGAACTAACAGAAGGCGTAGAAAATGCAGGTACTATGCGCGGCTATGCACAAGCACACGTAAAAAACAAAACATATTAGATTACGTTTATAAATATTGTTATTGTAAAGTTGATAAGTGAGTTCTTCTGATACTTTTTTTACAACTTAACGTATTTCTCGTGCTTAAATACTTATGTACAATTTGTAAGAGAAAATAAATATCACTAAAATCATGTTCAAAAAGGTATATAAAAAACAAGCGGGTTACCTGTCTCATGGTAAAAGGACATTTCAATCAAGAATGCAGAACACTCCGCTGGCCAGCTACGATGCTCCAGACCATGACAACAAAACCCAAGTATCGTCAAACGGTAAAACAATGTTACAAGAATTAAAAAAAATTATTACAAAGTGTACTAGGATTGAGTTTGGTTATTTTGTTTGAATGTTGTATATACAGCGCAGACGTAAAATTTGTACGTCGGGAACTTTTTATTATTTCAATCAAGTAACACTTGTTTTAAGTCTTTCTAGTTTTAATTAAGATATTATCATAATCTGCATACATTACTGCTTATATTACTTGTATACAAATAACACAATTTATTTATTTATGTATAGATCTCCGAAACACCATCAGCATATTCACAAATTATCGAATAAAAGTTGAAACAAGGTTGAGATTGATACACCACTACACTCCAACGGTAATATAGATAAATCGTAACAAAAAATACGTGAAGAACCATATGAAAGAACGTAAATTAATACCAATTAAAAAGAAAGCAATGAAATAGAAACAAAAAAAACGTATCACTAATTAAGCAAAGAGGTCAACAATTTCTAAAAAAACTTTTTGCTTACAGGATAGTTACATGTCATTGTAAAATAAAAAAAAAAAACAATTATAATAAATATAAAAACAGCATTCACCATTATTCTTAAAAGTTTAATTATTATATAAAAAAAACACCGTGTTTATGTAGAACCGATTAGATTTATGTAGAACCGTTTGTATCGCAAGAAATCAATTAATGAAACATTTAAAACCGCCCTGATTTTGATAACAATTTTCTAATATAACTTTGTGCTCGAAACCATCACCGCACCACAATCCCTATACGTAATTTCCGTTTCACAGTTTCATATCGAAAATATCAGATTTATATCATAAATAAAAATATAGTAACACGAACAGAAAATTATTTATGTACAAGTTTCGTATATAAAATATATTTAATAAATGCATTTCAATTTTATAAAACTGGCTAACCGCCCCGGCTTCACATGGGTACAACAGAGGCCTATATACCTACAACTTTTAGATTTAAGAACAAACATCAAACGAAATTATCATTGTTTTTTTTCTCTGCTATATTACGCATGTATTATAAATATAAATCTTCCTCTTAAATAACATCGTTTATTGATGAATACCAATTAGTTTCCGTTGTGTAGTTCAAACGATCTAAGCGTACAGATTGCGGAAAGTGACTTAGTTTTATACTATTCAGTGATAAAGCTTGTTTCGTATATTTGAAAACACAATTCTCAGATACAACGAGTCCGATTTGAATAATTCTCTTTGCGATAGATAGTCCATATTGAAGACGTTATAATTTATCGCTACCTAAAAGGCAGAGTCCTTAAACGTCAACCAATATAGTAAGCTGTATGATAGATATATACCAAATCAAACGCGAGTAAAACCACGAGACACAACTAGTAGATCACTATCGATATATTGAGCACTACTATAACAGACTTCGTTGCAATTTGATGTTAAACTTTTTGTGACACACGCGAGAGAAATTAATAAATATCATAATAATTATATACAAACGTTTAATTGAATGCAAAAAAAAAATAAAGAAGTAAAGAATCGGATTGAATTATTTTTGAGTAGGTAATTATATGGAAACTTAATCTAAATCCTATTTATAAAATAACGTGTTAACTAAGTATCAACGTCGAGCTACTAATCAAGCTAGAGATAAAGCATTTATTTTCTTTATGATGTCTCCTTCGTAAGTAGACCAAGATATTCACTACCACAAGAAGGAAATAAGTGGTTAATAGATACGTAATTAAAAATAAATATCTTAAGCATTAAGAAGAAAAACGTATTTCTACTTTTCACATGATAATCTCTAAAGCATTTGTACGAGGACAGAAAGTATGTAGGCGAAATTTCAATATAATATTTGAATACAATTTTTTTTTTAAAAGTCTTTGTTGCTGGCCAAACGTTAATAAACGAATTTTTTTTTTTATTAATTTTCATTTATTATAGCGTTTATCAAATTACTAGCGACATTGTTATAAATGGCAACAATATTCACAGTACCGACTTTATCGTTAGTAATAATAAGTGTTTATTTTAGGAACGAGTACTTTAATGTCGCCTTTAAATAAAGGCAACATTAATTAAAGTTTATGGGATGGCGAGTAAATTATGAAAAATTTAGTTGCTTTGAAAGTACGGCTTTAAGTAAATAGCTTAAAAGTCCACCTTAACGTCTAAATTTTAATTGCAAACTCGACTTGAAAGGCGGTACGGACTAAAACGCATAACGAGAAGGTAAATACATTTACATAAAGGTTATGTTCATAAAAAAGTTTAATACATTCAAGAAGAACTGATTAAAATTGATTTCTTTTTTTATTATGAGTTTTATTACCGATGAACTCTTAACAAGTTGAGCACTTGAAACTCAGTTTTACCCGGGTGCGTGCCTACATGTGTTATAGGAATTGAATCCACTATTCGACATTTAACATTCGAGAGGGTTAATTCAACCGTTGCTGATGGAGAATCGTGTTCTAATGAGACTGCTAATTTATTTCAAAGAATTCCTTTTTTTTTTCATTATTTAAAATTTGTAAGATGATAAAAGATAGATATAATTTATTATATGTAGACAAGTGAGTATGGCCCTGCGTATAACGAAGCTAAGTTAAAAACAGATATGATTTCTTTATGTATATCCATAGAATTACCGCCATTTATTTTGTCCGATTTGTCATAAGTTTTTGCATTATTTTAGACAGACTTCAAAAATACAGAATATTCTCAATATTTCAATCTCTGTATATAAACATATATATCTAATATAACTTTGTTTATGAAACAATTTTGACGGTCTTTTTTGTGTTGGGTTTTGTATAGAATTTGTCATTGTTAAACTTTGACATTTCAGTTGTTTTTTTTTTCTTCTAAGTAATATATTTTCAATGAAGACGTAGATATCAATGGCAGTTTTCTTCGCAAAATGTTCTGTAACTACTACAGTTAAGATAAATATAATGTATATTTCGTTTAAAATAATGTAACAAATCAAAACATCATACAGAATGCTATTTTACAAATATATTAGCTTATAAACGGCTCTACTGAGTACTAAATCGTGTTTACATATTGTTAGGAGTCTTGACTGTAATCGTCCATTTAGTCCAACAAGTTTTCCCTAGACGTTAACGTTGACTAGTTAACTTTCCAACTAAATTACCATACCAAGTATCAATATTAGGTTATAAAATCTACTATTTACACTTATTATATTTTAAGAATTGCGTAACGTAAGAAAGTACAATAATTTGAGGTATTTGTTGTATTTGTAGTATATGTATTTCAATAATAATAATAATAGTTATATGCTAATGACTTTTTTTTAATAAAAATGATGAATGCATTGTAGCTGAGAAACTGAGACAAGCATATTAATAATTCATAAATATATCCTTTCGGACGTAATCGCGACTGATTTCGGCCTCAGCGTGCTAGAGAGAAGTTATGATAGAGTAAAATCAAAACGATTAAAGTGAGACCAGACTCAGAGGACTTTAAGTGCTTCACTAGACCTGTAAGCCCCGCAAACTTTCTATATTTGGGCTGCAGCAGACTTTTTCGACCTAAACTCTAATAACTTATTTTGGCACGAACCCAGCGATCAAATCTCATAATTTATAACCTGGAATCGTAAAATCTAAAAACTAGACTTTCGAGGTAAAGTAAAAAAGTACACGTCAAAAGGGCACTCGTCTTTCTCTGACTGAAGTTTTTTATTTTAAACAACAATCTCTAGTCGAGAAGAATGTAAGAGTTCTAGATTCAATAAGAAACCTTTTTACGACTAAGTCTATCATGAGGTTGCCGCTGTCTTGTTCCGAGAAGCTAAAAACTTTAAAAGTAGTGTTTCTAGCGTTGAAGTATAATTTAAAGAGTCAAGAAATCGACTTCCTTACTTAATTTACTTCGTATGAGAATGGAGTAAGGAAAATCAAATAAATTGAAAAAACAAGTGAATCGTTCGTTTGTTCAGTGTGTTTATATTTTACTAAAATTACATTAAGTCGATTAAACGGCCTAGTGGGCAAGACATATTGAATTAACTCCAAACCTTCTCGAATACAAGAGGCACGCTTACTATAAATACTTAATAATTAAACAATAACTCTTATATAAATTGCTATAAATACAATAATTATAATTTAACAAGTTAAGTGTAAATTGGACCTGGAATTAAATTTGTGATCGTTTCATTCCGTAGGTGTAATATCTCTCATAGTACAATATATTAAGTACATAATAAACTTTATCTATCTATTAACAAAATATTCACGCAATACGTTTAATTCTAAAACGTCATATGTAGAAGCGTTGCACTTAAAATCGTTACAAAAAAAAAACCTAGTTTCTCTTACACTTTAGGAAAACCGAAATAGAGGCAACTAGCCGCAGATTCATTAAATTTTCACGAAACGACCAAACTGGGAAATAGGAATAGACTGAAATATCGGCATCACTTTTACCTCGTTTATCCCGTTATTTCGACGGAAATTAAAAAAAGATCTCGTTCAATTAAATCCTTACTTGAAAATTTCACATCAATCATACGATTTTCTAATATTTAGATTTCACATGAGTAACGAAAATTAGTTCGATGGTTGAATCTGTACCTTGATTTCGTTTACGTTTTCAATTAATCGTTTAACGCTTAAAACAAAACATTTTAATATTGCAAATTATTTTGTAAGCAAATAGTCTCAGCTCGTTGGTTCGTTTCGAAAGAAGCGCCTCAGTCATTTACTTTATGTATACAAATTAATGTTTGCTTCTTAGCAACTAACTTGCACTAAGCTAAGTGAAATATTATGCACTTAAAATTCCAATAAAATGACTAATTTATTACGAAATATCCCAAAAACGGGCAGCCTACATTTATTTTCAGATGACGCCTTTATTGATATGAACCAAAGTGTTAATTGGAAATTTATTAATGTAACATACATCAAAGTTACAATTTGTTATTTAGTATAAACGAGGCAGCCGTATCTATTACTTTGATGAGGAGAGGAACAATTTTTAAATTTTAATTCTATTGATTTAATTAGTAAAGTCACACTAAAATAATATAGTTTATAATATTATGTACATGAACTGTAATCTAATGCTTGTTTTCTACGTATTTTACAAATTCAAACACACACACATCTTTAATAGTTGAAACTAACATGAACGCACATTTTTTTATGGCATTGGTTGGCGGACGAGCATATGGGCCACCTGATGGTAAGTGGTCTCCACCGCCCATAGACAAAAGCGCTGTAAGAAATATTAACCATTCCTTACATCACCTATGCGCCACCAACCTTGGGAACTAAGATGTTATGTCCCTTGTGCCTGTGATTACACTGGCTCACTCACCCTTCTAACCGGAACACAACAATACAATATAGTGTTATTTGTTATTATATACTATCGGATTATTATTTAACCAAAACTAAGGAGGCATTGGAAGTTAAGCTTGGGAAATTATTTATAGTTTTGTGATCGATACCTAGTAAAACGTATAATTAGTTAATTACGTATTATTTAACACGACTAAAAAGTGTACATACGTAAGTAAATACGTATAGAAAAACCAATCAATACTAAATCATCGATGTCGTGACAAATGTTCAAGATCGGCTATTTCTAGAGCTAGTCTCATCGGTCACATTAGTCACGATTTTTTTGTCTAAAATGAAAACATCTAACAAATAATTATCTTAATAGCGCATTTAAAAAAAAAGACAACCTTTTCGACTTTGAAATGCGCAATGAAACTATTTAATTTATTATTTATTTCGACATACTAATCTCTTGTAAGTATGGCATCATTTAAAAGAAACAATATATTTAAATTGAATTAACTAAACGATGACGTCATTCCGTCTCAATTAACAATATTAAAAAATAAAACAGGTACCTAATAGAACAAAATCTATAAGAAAAATTATAAAGAATATTTCTCAGCTCAACGTGTAGTAACAATAATATTTTATACGCTGACCTACAATCTTGTGATATGACCTCTGAGAAAAAATTTAATCATAACTACCCTCTCATACTTTATTTAATATAATATTGTTACCTTATTTTAATACAATATGGTATTATTTACGCTCATTACAAATAAAATAGATATGTTTATATTTATATAAATAATAAATAACGACAATATATATTTTTAGATTACAATACTAATTTTTTCCTTTCAATAACACGAAACCATTCAACATTTTGTTTCTATTGAATACACAAACAAAATAGTATTCGCACTAACGGTACGCGGAGGTCATCAACCGGCCGTGAAGGCCATAGGTATGACGTCATAGCGGGAAATAATACCATGGTGCTACCGACCCCTTTCTCAATAATTGTGAGTCACTTATATGTACTATATTACTGCCATTGAAGTTTCGCTGTAATATTGATTACAAAACATATAGGATTACGTAGGAAAATTTATTATATTATTTTATTTTTAAAGAAAAATAATGATTGTCCATAACCGATATCGGCGTCTTCTGTATATTATGTGCGGTTATACTGCAATATAGTCCAAGCCATAAAATCTAAGTTACATCGTCTCGGAGACTAATTACACTGGCTCACTTTGTATATAACAAGTAGATGGTAACTACATACACACACACACAAAGCTAGCATCAATTCATAGTTCTACACACCGAAACATTGTTAACTTTACGTTTAACTTAATCTTGTAATAAACTTACGATTGTATTTAACTAGAGTGCATATTTTTACAAATATATAATATCTTCCAACAATTAACATAATTCCTTATATATTTCGACAATCATTAATGTCAATGAAGTAAAATAATAATAATTAAATATACATACATGTATTTATGAATAGTAATTTATAAATATGATCATATGATTTATATTACCTATTAATATAAAAAAATGAAACAACCTTTATTCTAAAAATTGGACATCATATTCGACATATTACCTATATTATTGAAATAATTTAATATACTTCATAGAGTCATGAATATTTTAGATATCAATTTAAATATTGTAGGTAACCGTGGAAATTTGAAAAACGAATACATTTTTAGGTTATTTTTGAGGTAAGCTTGTTGCAACCCATTTTAGATGCATAAATTAAATCAGAAAATTTATGCATTAAATTATACTAAAGATGAAGAGCTGTATATTGCATCGTCTAGTTGGATTTAACTTTCTTGTAATGATAATTAAAAAGATATGTGATTAATTATATAGAAGCTTCTGTCCTGTGAATGACTCACTGGTTTATTGGCTCGGAAACAACAGTTTGAGCCAATTAAAAAGCTATTGGATATCTATATTAATAATTTCTTGCAGGTCTACGATAGACCCGACCAAAAAGTACCTACAACACAATTATAGATCGTTAAAAAATAATGTTTTTTTTAGTCGACAACATATATCCGCAAAACACGTATAATAGAGATATTTCGATATTAAATCCATGAAATTCATTACATGACAGTTCCAACGTGCGGCCATGTTTGACGTTTACGGGTGCGTTTAGAAAGTGTTTTCCAAATAATAATTTCGAGCTAGGGTATGGTAGTTAGTATATTTATATTTGTTTAATCTTATATATTTACCCGAGCGAAGTCAGGGTTTTCATCTAGTAATCAATAAATTCGCAATGGCAGTCGGATGTTTGCCAGTGCAACTGTGTTTACATCTACTTTCTTTGAAGAGACCGTCAAAAGCCATTATAGATCAGCACATCATGAATAATAATTTACAACTTTAGAAAGACGTGTTTATATCATGAAGAAACTATTACAAAGTTCAAAATTATCACTAATAACGGTCGTGATTGACAAACATGTCATACAATGAAGAATTTTTATGAATCCAGAAGATACACAGAACAAATACCAACTAAGATACATACAGAAAACTTAGAAACAAAACAAATAAAAATAGCACTACTCATTAAATATACTCGGTATTTATACAACGTATGAAAATTACAGAAACAATAAAAAAATGTACATAAAAGTAAATTGAATCAACTTTTATAAGCTAAATGAAAAATGCAAATGAGTTCGCGAACATTATAATCTACCTAATTTAAATAATGAATATATTTATACGTATTATTCAAGGACGTTAGCTTAAAAATGCGACAAAATTATACTTAATTGCCTACTAATTATAAATTTTTTATACATTTACCGAACATAAAGAGTCATAAGCCTTGTTCGTCTAACCAATTATAATGGAAGTTTAGCAATTGAACAGGTATAATTTTATGATTGATGCAGGATATATATGTAGGTATGTAGTTCGCTTATTAATTATTTATTTACGTAATTGCCCATTATAAGGAAACGCTGAAACCATAACAGACGCAAGAAAGCTTTTTATGTACATTGTACTTCTTCAAAATGTAAACACGGTCATCCCAGATATCATACATATCTATTATAAAGTTACATGAATGTTATTTAGTTAAAAAAGAACAACACATTAAGCTTTATTTAAATAAAAAATATTATTAACCCTAGGACTCGTAGGTTTCGAGTAGACGAGACATTTTATTCAAAATCACACAAAAAACACGTGGACTTTGCCGTAAGGTGTATTAGCATACTTCGAGCGGATTGATCGTTTAGCTCTATACTGATTTCATTCCTTAAATCTATTTTAAAAAAATAAAAAAATTATTTACCATAATCAGGAATAATAGCATCTGTGGTAGTGGTTATATGGATCGATATTAGTCAAAAGTTTTTCGTTTAAGTTCATCCCGAATCCTCGAATACATTTATGTAATATCGATTCCATCTCTCGCCCAGACTCGTCTGGAGACTTCTAGACAACTTCATGTTACTGCTTGCACCGAGAGCGCATTTCAAGCAAATAGTGCATGAACGGAATTAGTATTTAACTAATGAAACAGATAAAGACTTGGTTTTTAAGTCTTGTCTTCATATCTTGTAAACAATCATGTTTACCCGACCGTACAGTCAAGTAAAATAATGGAATCTCTTACATATATATATATATATATATATTATTTTGGGATATTGAGTATTTGTTCCAGTTATACGTAACAGGAGTGTATTATTAATGTTCCGAACGTAATTTATAGTTAATATTTTTGTATCATAAGTTTAGTCAAATCGACTTTTTCAGTCATATTCGACTACGACAGGCTTTAATAAATTCATTACTCATGGGAAATGTTACTACACCCCCAAACTATTCGGATAGGACATTATTATATATATATTATATGTCGCCTAAAATGGTACCAAGATTTAAAACTACTCTGTTTATTGCCATCTCTTTCTTTCTTATAGGAATGAAAAGGAGAACATATTTTGTGTCAGTAAAATTGCTAATTATTTTAAGCAATTCTACGAGCTAAGCTATATCGTTACTTGTTGTAATTCATTGCTTTACAAAATGTCATCTCAGTTAGGTGAATAAAGGTCACTTGTTAAATATTCAACGTGATGTTTCAGATGGTAATTTTAAGCTTAGTGTATGCAAGTCTACAATCGGGCCCGTCGCTGATGATAAAAGTTTGATTAACAACAATGAAAATTTCATGAATCTCCTATAAATAGAAACTCAATTTTTTTAATACATTCTGCTAGCTGATACCGTCTTGGCTAGGAATATTCAGTTCGAACTTTAATAAATAATAAAAAAAGAAAACTCGTGTAAACTGCTAATACGGCTTAAACGCTTTTAAGTTTTCTGAAAGTTTCCAATTTACTGCACATTTTTCTTTCCGTAGGAACCAAAAGATATTAGAAAAAAATAAAAAAGCAGAATGTAATCGTTAAGGTTTACAGTAATATCGTGATCAGGGAAAATAGGGATTCGTGTTTATTTATATCTATATATTTATATCTTTATATATACATACAAAACAAACTATTATATTATTATGAACCAGTGTTTTCCCAACGAGTGTTTGCTTGCGCGCATTCGTTGGCAACCGATAAACGTACCACGGTTGGACAGAGGCATCTCCTCTTAAGGAAGCAGAAGCATATTCTACTCCAATGCATGATACACTCAACAAAATCTGATTTTCATTCAATACAAGCAGCTTTCCCACGAGATTTCAACACCGAACCAAAGATAGCTTATGAAAAATTAGTGATGCTTCCCTGGATATGGATATACGCCCGGTAGATCACAGTAATTACTTTTGTTTTGTACAATTTGCATAAATATGGAACCCGTTACATGTTACGTTGATGTTACTTTTTATTACGTTACTCTTGTGAGTATGAATTATAGTCAGGTCGGACTCGTCGGAGTAGGTACCATCCAATAGACATCCTACCGCCAGCGTATTATTTTTTAGTAAGTGTTTGTATTATTGTATTTCGGTTTCATATTGTAGTGAGGTAGTAACTTAAAGCACAAAAATTTTAGTTAGCATTGACCGTGTAATGAATAACAATCATTTTTACAGTTTTAATAAGCGACGGTTTCCACATATAATTAGGCGGTCTATCTATTACATATAAATGAATACAATTCTCTAATAGGGACGAATATTAAACATATAAAAGTTATCGGCCAAGTGCGAGTCGGACTCGCGCATGAAGGCTTGCATTGACTAGGTAAACTACAGCAGGTACACAAATTTCATATTGAGTACGGAACCCTAAAAAAGTGCATAACGCGACACTCTAAATATAAATAAATTTTCTGTAAAATATTTCATTGTCAAATAAAACTTAATATTTTTGTGAATATTTCAAGTGCCTACCTGTAACCCTTTGTTGATACCGAGCAACAATAGGCAAAATATGGTGTTTTGTCTTTAAATATGTATTTTATTATTTATTATTAAAGTAAAAATACAACTGAGTATTTTGTGAATATTAAAAAACCTGTTGGCATTATTAATACCTACCGAGCAAAAAAGGGCAAAAAAAATCGCGTTTGTTATATGGGACCCCCCTTAAATATTTATTTTATTTTGCTTTTAGAATTTGTTGTTAGTGGCAACAGAAATACATAATTTGTGCAAATTTCAGCTGTCTGGCTATCGCGGTTCTTGAGATACAGCCTGGTGGCAGACAGACGGACAGACAACGAAGTCTTAGTAATAGGGTCCCGTTTTTACCGCTTGGGTACGGAACCCTAAAAATTAAAACATTTAAGTCAACGGACCAATGTGTAAAATAGAAAAAATAGCATCCTAACCCGAGATCGGATTAGATTTACAATCTCATCTAAAGTTAGACATACAGAGAAATATCGGCGTTCTGTTCAGAAATAGACAACGCTTTATTGTTAATGTATACGAGAGGACGACCTGAATTACAGAATGGGACAATCTAGAACATTCGTTGGAGAACGAGATTTATTATGAAGGGAATTCAAAAGAAATAACGCCACGTCCACATCAAACCCAATTCAATGCCAGTGAGCAGGAAAATGAGCACGGAAGTGGACATATATGTAAATACCCTCCTCGAAGTTGCAACAAAAATATTTTGAGTAAATTAACGTCAGCACGAGCAGCGGGGGCGGCTGTGTAAAGTATAATCCGTCCAAATATATTAGCACCGTTTCACCGCTATATTCATCGTGCAAAGATACCTACATTTAAAATTATTTTACACATTTTAATTTAATGATTACACTGGCACGCCCTTTAAACCGGAGTACAACGATACAAGCTATTAATATTTAGCCATACTATTAGTGATAATAAATAATAAATAATATATAATATAATAATAACAATAATAACAATAATATAATAATAACAATAATAAATAAGTAGAAAATAAGTTTAATATATTAAATATCCATATATGAATTTGCTAACTTAAAATACAACTAAACTTACTATGCGTTAACTTATACCAAAAGACGCAGAGCGATTTGGAGAACACTTTAGTATATTCGATGTGCCAGACAAGGTCTGCCGACGGTTTGCTTGTGAATTAATAAATTTATCATACCAGCTACCCGTCCCGACTTCACCCATGTATACAACTTTTAGATTCAAGAACCAACATACAAAAGAAAAATTACTGCCATTTTCTGGCTAGATAAATGAAGAAACACGTATTACATATATAAGTTTTCTCTTGAATCACAATATTTTTAGATGCGTTGCGTAGTTTAAAAAATCTAGACGTACAGACGGCATAAAAATAAACAATAATGAATGACTTTTTCATTCATTGACAAAAGAATTCAATTCATATTGACAAAAGAATTTCTAAACATAACCGACATTCAACGATCAGCAATGAATTAGAGAATAAATATATACTATCGTTCTATGAAATAACATTGCATGATTGATGTACATAGAATACAGTATAAAATCCAAAGTATACCTATAGCCCTCTACCCCAAAATGAATACGAGTTACGCAAACCAAATCGAACAAGCCAGCTACTGTAATATCTCGTTGTGTAATACATTTCGAAATTATCGTTGTCTCCGAATCTTAATAAAGTTTCAGGTGCAACAACATTGTATTACTGGGATTAGTTTAGTTTCTCTCCGTCGCAATACATTACAGTACATACTAATATTATAAATGGGAAAGTAACTCTGTCTGTCTGTTACTCTTTCACAGCAAAATCACGAAGCTAAATTGATGAAATTTGGTATGAAGCTAGCATGAACCCCAAGGAACGACATAGGGCACTTTTACATATAACGCGAGCGAAACAGCGGACGTCAACTAGCTATTTATGTATTTGTAAATATGTACCTACTTAACAACCCGTAAATCACCTGCTACCGGATAACGCTTGTTATTTTAGGAAGAAATTCTAAGTTATTCAAACGTTGCTCTAGATATGTAAGTGTTATAATTTCACCCCAAACATGAAAATTTCTTAGTGACATTTTCCTGCATCGACAAACATGAAATGAATTATTATAAACACAAATTATATATGCATATGGTGGAAAGTATATATGTATAACTATATATGTATAAATAATATTCAAAAAGAGATTTAAAGCAAAGAGTTTTGTATAAATTATTATATTACTACTGGTACACAAAACCAGTTTTTTGAAAATAATTATCCGACAAGTCTAGCTTAACAAACCCAATCAGATCGAATCAGATGCTCGAACGAATATAACACGGAAAAAAACGCATTCATTTTACAACCATTCAAAAAGTATATTTGTACCACTTGAATCGTACATATTTTATTTTATATTATTCATACGAAAATCATTAAAAAAAGTATGAACATTTTTACAGGAATAACAAATATGAATAACTTAGAATTAATTGAAGTCTACGCTCGACGGTATGCGGTTTTTATCGCGCATTCCAGACGACCAGTAGGTAGGTAAGCACTCGTCACTCGTGTTCGCATAAAAGCAAGTGGAAAAAATAATTGATTTCTTAAACGAACTTTGTACTTATAAAAATAAAAATAATAACGCACAATTATATATACAATGAGAGTATATTTAAAGTAATTGCTTAAAAATGCGCTAGTATATATTTACTAGTGTCCGACCGAAACTGGATTTTACGACCGAAACCGAAACCTTTCTAATTCTTTATAATATCCCAGTCCCAACTCACAACAAACAAAAACGCATTGCGAACACATGCAAGTCAAGACATGATTAGACGATTACCGCTCCGATCATGACCGAGCACAGCGCGGCAACTCCCGAACGCAGTTTCGGTTTCGGTCGCAGTTTCGGCAAGTTTACCGCCGAAACCGACACCGAACTTTCGGTCGGACATTAATATTTACTAAATAAATTTGATACGGTTCGCTGTTACCCGCTTCAATATGTATATATTAAATTTAAGTATTTTATAAGTTAATTAAAGAAGGTAGCATCGTGCCCTTATAATACGATGTAATCGACTTCTGCGTCATTTAGAAGAATTCGTCCTGTTGTTCTAGTTTAAATAACACATGTATATTAAAAAAAACATATTTTCGCCTTTATATTATAACATCAAGATTTCTCGATGTTTTCCTGTTTGTATATTCATACATATTCAATTCAATATTATTGACTGTCATAGGAATTGGTTAATCGTATAGAAGTTTTCTAGCAACAAATATAAAAGCCTTCTCCTTAAAAACACACAGATAGGCATACACATGTATCACAACATTTATGGTTATCCGTTAAACAGTTTAAATACCTATAATTTTCACCTACATAGTAACATCTAATTATCAATGTAATTCCGTTAGCGTTAGCTTAAGTAATATATAAGTTGGTATAATATTTAACTTAAACCAAGCAATAAACAAATGATTATTGCTTGGTTTAAGTTAATTAAAGTAATTAAAATATGAAATACAATATAATGAGGAAAAAAAATCTCGTAGGTACGTGATTAACCACAAGTAACGTGTGTTTTTAAATCATGAGTCAGTCGACGTCTAAATCTTAGAGCGAACTTTCGTGACACGCACGAACAACTATTGACTACAAAATATTCTATATTCAATGAAGTAATTTGATCTAAATATATATTATGAAAATTCATCTTTAAATTCGTGACTCAATCGTGTAATTACTTCACACTGCGTACTTAAATGAAGATATATGCATTATACTGTGTTATTACATTAGTAAGTAGTATTTTTCATCATGGTTATGGCTTATTATTCCGGCTTTTGTACGATTCAATAATAAAAAAAAAATCTGTGCTGCTTAATACGCAGTGGTCTCGAGTGAGATTAGCCAACGAATTTTATTGCCAATTAGCGCAGGAAATATTGAAGTGCACAAGTATGTGCGCAGACAAAAGTACACTTTCCTATGATACGACTAACCGACACGATTTTACGTGCTTTCCTAGTCACGCGACAATCGAATAAATTAACATGTTATATAATAAGATATTTGTGTTTATTGTACACGCTGGAACCGATGAACAGATTATTAAATTTGACAGAGTATTCGATCGAATTAATATAAAAAAAAAACTTTTAAACTAAATGCATGCAGAGCGAAGAAAAAAACAGTAAACATTAAATAATATATAATTATAAAAGTAGCTCGTGCCGACTTTTTACAGTGAAATAAGACGTTTTTTTTTAGCGGGTGCAATGTAAACTATACAGGAACCCAACCACTTAAGCACACTGTTTTTAATTTAATTAAAATCGGTCCAGTGGCTTAGGAGGTGTAGAATAATTATACATATTTATGTATGCCACTCGTCAGATATTCTACCGCTAAACAGCAGTATATAGTATTGTTATGTTCCGGTTGGAAGGGTGAGGGAGTCAGTATAACTACATGCACAAGGGACCTAACATCTTAGTTCCCAAATTTGGTGGCGCATTGGCGGTGTGAGAAATGATTAATATGTCTTATAGCGCCATTGTCTATGGCCTGTTGTAACCACTTAACATCAGGTGGCCTATTTGCTCGTCCACTTACCTATATCATAAAAAAAATCAAATATAAAAATGAATGTTTTCTTGTTTGTGTAATATGCGTTCCTGAACCATTCATCCGATTGCTCTGTAAATTTGTTCAGTCGTTGTTGACAGTTGCGCGCGAGGTTTCTGGCTTTGTACCAACGAACAATAGGTGGCGCGCCAATCGTTTCGGATATTCGTTTACAAGAGAACATGAAGAGGAAATAAACTTCTGCGGAGATATTCATTATGTTTCCGCCTACCGGACAGATTTATAAACTTTATTTGGGTTTTGTTCAAAATACCTTAATGAAGAAATAATTCGTGGAGTATTTGATCTTTCATGCTGTCACTAAAATACATTACACTTCTACCGCGGTACCCGTGCAAAGTACCCGTGGCGAGTTACTACTATGAAATAATCCGAAGGCGTTAGCGATAAAAATAACCCTATTTGCTATGGCCGATAAGTCTACCTCTGAGCCAAATTTCATATATTTCCGATTTGAGTTTGTTCTGGCAAGATTGAGTAACTAATGTCCATCCATACAAACTTTCGCATTTATAATATTAGTAATATAGTAAAAAGTAAGATTTGTAGTGAACTAAAAGCAATCACAGATCGACATTGTTATTACTTCACTCTGAATTCAGCGAGAAGCGCGTCTGCGTAACATTATTAGTGTTGATATTTATCAGTTCAACCTAAATAACATATTCGATTATTCGATATCACTAAAGTTGAATTCATCCGGGCTATTTTAAAGGAACTTATGTAACGGCTTAGGGTAGGTTTGAACAAACAGACGAACCAAAGAACGATTATTTTACTTATGACACTACACCTAAAGGCATATATTTTTAATGAAAACACAAGTTTAATGAGTCAAGTAAACATAAGTTTACATGAAGAATGATTAAAAAACATCAAATCTCCAAATGGAATTCACTAAATTAGATATAATTATTAAATATACCAATCATAAAATTTCTTGATAAACTTTCTACAAAAGAATGCTTTCCAATCTTAGGTACTGACAATTGCATTATATATTTTAGGGAAAAAAAAAACGAAACTGACTGTAAATGTACCTGGTGGGCAAAAGCGTAACTTACTCGGAACGTGAGATGTTTTTCTTTATGATATAGGTATACGAGTAGATAAGCCACCTGATGTTAAGTGGTCACCATCGCCCACAAAGAAGAAAAATTAACCATTCCTTACATCGCTAATGCGTCACCTACCTTGGGAACTATGGTATTATAGCCAGTGTAACTACAAGCATTTGTACTTTTGGGTCACTCACCCTTCAAACCGGAACACAACAAATCTAAGTTCTGCTGTTTGGCGGTAGTATTTATGAGTGGGTGGTACCTAGCCAGACAAGCTTGCACATAGCCCCAACGATTGAATCTGTACATGTGTATGTTAATAAATTACAGATATGAACCGTATAATGTCATGCGGAAGAATCTACATACGGCTTAAAGATTCTACTAAAGATAAATAGACGAAGCCGCTTCAATACTTAAATTCTCATCTTCAAAAACCGCATAAAAACGAAACCGTAACCGTGCGAAAGCGACGCGGTTACCTAGTCTCTACTAATAAAGAAGATTACATTGACATAGTAAGAAACAATAGAACTAAGTGTACTATTTTGTTAACCACAAATAGCATGACCACGTAACAAAATCCTCGAAATTGAAACAACAAAACAGTTCGCAAAGCGCATCGGACAGTTGCAACGGCACCGAGGCACAAACCAGGTCACCTAGATCCGAATAGCACTAAGGACTTTATACGTCAGACAGAACGGAATGAGGCAAACCATATTTGGGCAAAAAAATATATTTTTCAACAATGTGTACTGCATTTACATACTAATGTTACGTTATTATTCTAAGTGAATTTAAATATTATGAACTAATGAATATTATTATCATATGAGTATTAACTAAACATATTTTTTTACTTATTTATATTGAAATAGCCGATACATAAATAGAGCATACATCTTACAAAATTTCGGGTCACGAGTTTAACGATGTGAATAATAATCTATTTTAAAAAAATCTTACAAAGATTTATGGCACGAGATATTCCCGTGAAATTTTCCTCGACAGGCTTTTGCCCAACAACGGGATATTTAATACACAAATGCTGGTAAGTTTTAACAAATACGGTTTTTACAAATACATGCCTCACGTTAATAATTTGACTGTAATGCACTTCTTTAAATATTTAGTATGCAAATGTTGCAGTAGATGTTTAGTTATATAAACATCAAACATATAAGAATATTAATATAAATTATCAGAGCGTAGCTTATGCAAAATAACTTTTCCAAGCATATAGAAAAAAGATTAAATATTGATAACGAAATATTAGTTATATTTCTAATAAATTAACCGTAAGTGTTAATAATATTATTATTATTATAAATTGATCCGGATTCTCTTGAGATATTTATCGAGGAATGCTGGAGATTCCACAAATATTCGATCGCTCTTCGGTATTCGAACAATGCTATTTGGTCAATCAGAGAGAACAATAATTATAACAAAAAAACTACTACGACTTTCTGAATAATATTTTTAAAATTTTTTGTTCAGCTTTTCCGTATAGATTGCACCTGACTGAAAAAAATCCTTTCACTATTGAAACAATAAATAAATATCAAAGTAATTCGTAACGCATAAACACTGTTCTGTGTTTGCGTTCGGAGACTAATGTAACCGTATTACATCGTCCAATTTAGGTGAGCATTTCGCTTCGTCTCATTCACAATAACAACTGTCTCCATAACTTTACTTTACATACATAAAAAACATATGTTAAGTAGATCGCCTGCATTATTGTTTCAACAATTTCTTTTCAATACTACTCATACATATAATATGTTTTCTTAATTCTTTTCAAGAGTTGGTTGTTTTCGTTCACCAGAACTCTGAAATATGCGGCGTTTCGACCGAGAACGTCGTCGAATATTCTGTCAATCTTAACAAATAAATATTCCTGGCATCTCTAGTCGACGACGTGTTTTGATAAGACTATGGCTGGCAGACGGCGACGAGACTTCAACGCTTCTAATTCATGACAATAAAAGCCGGAGACTTACCGAAATACATCATGCATTCCTCTATAAATAAGTAACTTAAATTAATCCGTGATTAATAAATGAAGTTACTATTGTTGACCTTTGTATAGTTTTGAATATCAACAAACGACCAATATGGTCACGGCCATAAAAGGTAAGCCACAACGAATATGTGTATCGATTACGCGACATCTATGAATATTTAGAGGTACGCGTGTTTTTATAATCCATGTTAATATATATTGCTTTTGCACGGACGGACGCGACCCGGTTTATGGCCTATAAACAAATACCATGCATATGCGATATAATCGAAAACATAACAGAATCACGGCGAAAAGATAAAAGCAATGACCGACACAGAATTCGCCTCGCCGATGCGAAAAGAAAAGGTGATTGTACCTATTATTTGATATTTTAAAGTAATTAATGTCGGAATGTATCGTATATTTTCATTGCAATTATTCCATGGCTGGCATTTCTTGTACACGTGGTTTACATCACTTATTAAGCCATCTTAATCCGTGGTAACATTCACTTAAGTATTAATAAATATAAACATAATTGAAAAAGAAAAGAAAAATTATAGATTATCATTCAGGCCATAAAGATTTCAACATTTTTTTTAAAAACCATACTGGGCCTTTACTCTTTAAGTGAGGAGTAATATTTATGACAATATTTTATCGTGTTTCAAAACAATATACAGAAACCAAATGCAATTTTAAGAGGACATGACACATATGTGACGTTTAGATTACTAATAAAGAAACTTGAAAAAAATATATTTGGTTAAGACTATTTCGATACATAGATACTTTATATACTTTCTATCTATATATAACAAATTCAGTAAAATAATTATAGTTGATTCTACACACACGTGTACAATAATAACATAACACACGAACCGAACTATACCGATGGTTTTCTCTTGCAATAAGTCAAGTTTAACAGAGATAAAACGTTTAGTTAAATAGATCGTACAAAGCGTTCACTAAAACATTAATTACGTCAAGAAAATATATAGAGCAAGTAAACTTCTATTACGATAAAGTATTGCAATTTACGGCACCAATAAAAATATATTCCACTCGTATCCTGGTTAAGTAGTAAAAGTTCAGATGAAAAGCGCTGCGGAGCGCTCTCGTGTTCTCGAGGGCATCTTGTATGCGACGAGCGACTGCTCGTTCCGTACAAGTAGGAAAAGGCTAGAAACGTAAGACTTGTTAGGCACTTTCCCCAGTGACCTAATTCAGAAATGGTAAAGTGTTTAACGTTCTTATATTTAGAATTGGTTAATTAACATAACAGATAACTTATTCTTGAGAGATATCTTCATTAAATTAATTCGAATAGGTAAATCCTATAATCATTTTTACAATTATTTATAAAAAAACGTTCCGATAGGTAGTCGACCAATATGACTCATGTTTACAACATAATATGCTTGTTTAGTGTAAATATTACAATCTGGACTGAATATAAATTAAACCGCTATAAATATATTTACAAAAAAGATTAGTAACTAATTATATACAATAGTTCGTTCCAACATTATAATTAAAACATATTAAACAGAATCAATATAATTAGCCAATACAATCACATCATTTTCAATAGTTCTAAAAAAATACATGGACGATTGATGAACGATTAGTTAATTCGATTACCAACATCAAAACATCAGTTTCAACTAAATATTTCAATTTATTGATATATTTAGTTACTACGAGATTGCCTGCATACGTTCGACTGTAGACTTGAATGAATAAAAAAAATACAATAAAAATGTATTTTAAATATCCGTGATTGACTGTGATTGGTCAATAAACATCGAAACAAACTCACTCTTTATTATATGATATAGTAATAAAAAATTTAATTAATCAGAAATATGTCCGTGAAATATAATCATTCGAACACATCGTACTTATGTGTGTGTGTGCCGTGTCCTGAAATAGTTTTAATTCCACAGTCAACCACGTGAATCATATACAATAATCATATATACATGCAATTATGAAAGACGATAATTATAGATAATTATAAAAACAAAAGTTATTTATATAATAGCTATGAATTTGTCGAGTTTCGAATGACAAATTGTCAGAAATGTCGGCAGAGAATGAGGCACGCATGGTTGCTTACAGACATAGTCTATCATCGATTCAAGCCAATATAGTCCTTATAACTATTATGAAAAGTAATAAAAAGATTGTATATATCTCGTGTGGATATTATCGATAGTTCTTAAGCTATGTCAATAAGAACTAGAATGCAGATTAAGAGTTCATCACATGCAGCGTGTGATGATGAGCGCGTGCGCGTGAAATGTATGTTGACATTGAACGTTTGTGTACTATTTGTACTGCATTTAGTATTAAAACATTAAAAAAAACTTTATTTGGAATACACCAAAACACGAATATATTTGAAAAATATTACTACAAGATTTATTTACTTAAAAATTCAAATTTCGAATACATGTAACCGGGTAATGTCACATCAAGAATTAATACGATTCGACGATTTTTTTATTAATAAAGAAATTTTATAAAAAAACTCACCGATATGATAATAGCACCGGCATATCAACACTAAGAAAACAATCCAGGATATAACTATGGGACCTTCTTGCACTAACAGAGTCTCCATTGTCGCATCAACACGTACAAAACCTCAGATCGGGATGAATTATTTTTTTCAACTAGAAAATAAAACGCAGGCTCCTTTGTTTCCTTGTGCGTGATTATGTGGGTAGACGGGTCGATGTCACTAGCTGACACTAAAGATATGCGCAGAACGCTTGGCACATGCGCGGGAGTTGCGATCCAAGCGTATGAAAACTCGTTCAATTACCCGTCTTGCAAAAAAAAACGTTGAAAAATAAAACGGTAAAATACTTTCGTGTCTTTTAATTTTTTTCTTACATGTGTCTACAGAGTAAAATGTGTTAATTAATTCACACGTTTATATTTACTTCACTGTTAAAGATATATATCTATTAACAATTAGGTACGTCCGATTAATAAATGACATAGATCTTATTATCAGTTATTATTAATTAAGTACGATTAATTGTAATTAAATTTTCCTTATCCGAGGTCCCGATAAAATCTCTAATCAGATAAGCGCGCGCAACGAACCCGAATCGTAGACTGACATGCTCCGGCGCACGCGTCCTAACATCTGTCGGAATATACTTGAATGATAACGAAAATAAAACCGCCTCCCAAGGGGCAAATTAAACAAAAAACCCAATCATGGAAGCGAAGAAAGCTGAACTGCGTCAATTTGATTGACATTTAAGACAGTTTAGGTGTCGACGAACCGATATATAAGCAATACAACGCAAGCAACTTTTGTTTTATTATATGTTTATATCGATATATGTCGATGTTAATTGTGAATTAATTGTGAATGACATTTTAAGTTCGAATGACAACATATTAGGTGTAATATCAAACAACATATTTAGAATTCATTTAATAACATTAACTGTTTATATAATCATTACATAGTATAAAACAAAGTCGCTTACCGCTGTCTGTCCCTATGCTTTGGTCTTTAAAATTACTCAACGGATTTTGATGCGATTTTTTTATAATAGATAGATTGATTCAATAGGAAGGTTTATATGTATAATACATGTACAATATAGTAGAGAAACGCTGATAATTTTAGAGGTTTCTGAAGTGATGTCGTAAATAAACACATTTTTTGCGCTTACATTGCAAACGCTGGATGAACCTTACGAGATAGATCAAAATAATATTCTACAGTATTGTACACCTTAAAAAAGTCCGTGATGGTACATGTCTATCTCTTAGGGACAACCCACAATAACCATTTTTTATCCTATACTTTTTACGAGAAATAATGGCTTATTTTCGAAGCGATTTTAAGCAAAACAGCATTAATCATTATCCTATTAAGTACCATAAATACATTGTGAATTTAATATAGATCAATATTCCCCTTTACAGTATGTAGTTTAAATGAATATTTTCGAAGATATTACAGATTTAAAACGCAGAGACATACCGGTTTGTATTGTCTAATGACCGAAAAACTGTGAACGTTGTAAGACATTCTGTAGTATATTTAGTATCAGCATTGCACGACGAAGCCGGGGCGGATCGCTAGTAATACATAAAGATATAAAATAGTATATATTACAACATTTCGATTATATTTGATGGTTCAAACAAAAACAAGATCCAATACTTTAACTTCTGACTTATACATACATCAGAGTGAATGACATAAAATTGTTCTTTCATTTCATTAATTAGATATCAAATCTAATAATATATTAAGGGTCATAATCCTTTGAACAGTTTATATGTAATATGACATTTTCTATTTAATCATTATCATGCAGGCAAAAAATACAAAAGATACACAGTTTCATTATAATTAACAGTAGTTATCTCTTACTAAATAATGTCGAAATTAACTTAATAAACGAAATTTAATCTGTTTTAAAATATGATTACTCAATAATTATTTTTAATGTGATTTTAAACTATATATTATTAGTAATAGAATTGAAATCGCTGTTTAATTTGAAGCTAACCTTTACCGTGACCCAGGCGATGTTTCAAGAACGCTGTTTTTGTATTCATTCATAAAAAGGAAATGAAAATGACCTTATGTTTTCTTTATATTATAATCAACTGTACAATAATATTATTTAAATTAGTTCATTTATTACAAGAAATATCATCATCACCATTCTGTTATTCGCCATTTTGGTTTTCGTGCCCCTCAAATAAACATTAAGATATCTGTATATATGAAAGCGAAATACCCCTCACTGATTAATCAGGAAATCTCAGACACTATAACACCAATAAACTTGGAAATTTGGCAGGTAGGTTCCTTATAGCGTGTAAACATCCACTAAGAATTTAACAGGGTTTTGAATGTTTGTTCCATCGATTTCAAAAGCCGCAGGTTCAGCTAGTTTTATATAAATGCGAAACTTTGTCTTACTCACTTAATATATCGGTGTGAACTTAAAAAGTAATAATTTATTATTATTTTCCTAATATCGTTATAAATCGTGTCACAGAGAAATCTACAAGTTTGAGTCAATTCTATGGATAGCATCTTATTCAGTAGTTCAATATAATATTTTACAACATTCACATAAATAAATACTATATAAACAAAGAATATTTCTTACAAATATAATAAAATACTTGGATTGTATGTGACATTATATAACGGAGATTATGTATTGCACAGTAAGCAATGTGGCACGTCCCAATTTGTCAGACTTTACAGAAATTAATTCTCAACATAACTGTTAAACATAGCTTCATAAATAAGTAAATATTTACGTAATTAAGCTTACAAAGGTATGGTAAGTATGTTTCCATACTTGAAAGTGACAGAGAAGTGGTATTTTCCAACCGCATATATCTCAGAACTTACTATATGATACATGTAGGTGGTACGTTAAGTTAACATAATATTTTAATATTTTACCCAATGTCCTTGTTATTATATTATAAAACCTACATAAAAAACATAATCAGCCTGTAAATTTCCCACTGCTGGGCTAAGGCCTCCTCTCCCGTTGAGGAGAAGGTATGGAGCATATTCCACCACGCTGCTCCAATGCGGGTTGGTGGAATACACATGTGGCAGAATTTCGTTGAAATTAGACACATGCAGGTTTCCTCACGATGTTTTCCTTCACCGCCGAGCACGAGATGAATTATAAACACAAATTAAGCACATGAAAATTCAGTGGTGCCTGCCTGGGCTTGAACCCGAAATCATCGGTTAAGATGCACGCGTTCTAACCACTGGGCCATCTCGGCTCCTACCTCGGCTAAAACCTATCGTTATGTTATTTAACGAGTAACGTTTAACGTGTTTCGGTCATTTGGTTTCAGCTGTCAACGTTATTTCATCAAAATTTCAATATGTAGTTCAGTGGAGCCAGTGGTAAATATACCGCAACGAAAGGCTTTTACAAAACAATACAAATATCATCCCGCCCTTACACTTGGAGGCATGTGAACAATGCTTAGCTTTTTTAAGTTCGTATGGAACATTAAAACAGTTCCCTTTGAAGTAGTTTTATTAGAAGTTGACAAAAAAAATTGCTTCAGAAAGTTTCTTAAAGAAATACGTAACATTAGATGCTTAGGTTGATGGCTAATACATATGGTCATGTTATATCTAGCAATACTAATAAGATGTAATACACTGTTTTAAGACGGGTTTTCAAGCCTTATAATAAACTAATAATTATATAAAAAAAAAACTATTTTCAGGGGATATTAATCATATACAATTTTTCATCATATCTTATTAATTTTACATTTTATATGTAGTTACATAATATTTTTTGATAACATATTTTATGAAGTCCGCAAAAAGTACAATAAATATTTCTGAAGCAGGATAGACTATTAAACAGATATCATTAAACATTCTAACCTCGCATTAGTGCCAGGTTATTCTGAGCAGAACAGAGCCTTAGGGAAATCTAATTCCGCAAGAATTTATATTACCTAATTGTAAGTGATAAATATCTATTACATCCTATTACGTAAGGATCCAGTGACTTCGTGTGAAAAACTATATACATATACAAAGTTTATTAACGTGTGAGATTGATCATTACTTATACATGTATTAATAATGTATTCATCTGAACTTACAAATATGTGTTGCTCAAATATTACATATAAATTTTAGACTTCCACTCAACCGATTGGGCTGAAAATCACAACGATTTCCACACAATTTAACACGACTTTGCTAGTGGTGTCAAAACAATCTACTACTTAATAACAATATGAACGTTTATTCAAAAATAAAAATAAACTATTTTATATTATACTCATATAAATTACTAGCTGCTAATTTATAAAACACAAAATTCCAACACCCCCTTAGGGATAGAGTTTCGTCAAATCCGTACTTAGCTACACCATGCATCGAACCTAACTGCCAAATTTAAAGTTTATAGGTGAGTGGTATTTCGCTTTTATATACATATATAGACTATTCATACTTCAATTGAAGGCTAAATTTCTCTCAATGTATCATTATTATTAGTATTTATCGTTGATTATATATAAATCATACACCGTTGTCGTAGAACTAGCTTTTCTTTGACTTTCACAGTAATGCGAAGCGTTCTAAGATTTAAGCTTAAATGTTAGCAATAATTGATGGTATGTACACTCAAAGGATATTCGTTGCTAACTGTACGTCCTGTCACCATTAATAAAAGCAAATATGACAATATAATTTTCCTTAAATAAAAAAAAAATGGCCTTTACATATATAATAGCAAAAGCAATACATCGTAAAACTAAATTGTAGTTATAGATTTTCATGGTATGATTGTGAAAAAAAAAACAAATGTCAACCAATAGATGTAAATATTAGGTACTGGTGGCTATTCGATAACAGCCTAAGTTTAGTCGAGAAATAGCAGCTGAAATTCTACTTACACCATTTTGAACATTCACTTGTTAATTTAGATCGAAGCTCGCGAGCTAGCGTGTTGCACCTGCCCTAATGCACAGATATTAACGCAAAAATGTGTTTAAAGATCCGCCTATTAATAACTTTTTTTTTTTTCGAAAAGAACATTAATCTCAATGATTACGATCACCGCAAACAGTTCAAATTAACAGCACAATGCTGTAGGCGTTGTTTGATATGTTGATAAAACACTTACTAAAAATACTCTTACGTTTTAGAGCGCACTTATTTACATCCCAGTTCCGATTTTAAGACTTCACACATAAATATAAATCTATATGTATGTGGATCGGAAACATTCAATATGTTTATACGTCTTGATATATTATATACAAATATATCAGCTAGGGTAATCATTCTGAAAGTAGAATATTTCGATTTCCAGGGGGATTTGATTGAAAAAGTAAATTGAGGGTACAAGAAATGTCAACAAGGAACGCGAGAGTTTATTGTATTTAGGTACCGTATACAATATTTTAGTTTTCCTTAAATATATCAATCTGACACAGGTAGCAGATAAACAGATATATACAGTTTTTTAGAA
The DNA here is from genome assembly GCF_037043105.1 of Vanessa tameamea. Classification (NCBI taxonomy): domain Eukaryota; kingdom Metazoa; phylum Arthropoda; class Insecta; order Lepidoptera; family Nymphalidae; genus Vanessa; species Vanessa tameamea. Next base: position 8,875,619 of record NC_087324.1, read on the forward strand.
TTGTTATGTTCCGGTTTGAGGGGACATAGCATGTGGCGCATTGGCTTTCTAAAGAATAGTTAATATTTCTTACTGCGCCAATGTCTATGCGCGGTGGTGACCACCTATCATCAGGTGGCCCATTGACTTGACATCAAACTGCTCAACAGCCAAAAGAAAACATTACTAAAGAAGAAAAGCGTCAGTGGAAACCACGAAACGGGGTCTACGTCATAGGGTGAACTTGACATAGACAAACAGCTTATGTATTTTTTTTGAAGCATAGTCGCAATGACCAAATGAAATAAGGAATTACTAATATTCCTATTCCCCCCCCCCTTTTTTTAAGGTTAAGGTATAACACGAGTGGTGTTAGGAGTAGTTACGATAATAGCCCAAGGGGTCAGAATCTATCCAGCAACTTATTGCATAGCTAGGCGGCGTAACCCATTAAAGCTATCGACGCTTCGAATACAATATTTAGTTAATATTTTATTCATATACCAAGTATTTCAACAAACTATTAAAGCATTACCCGAAACAATTCAGTTATTTGTATTCATTAAGTATTATTATATAACAGACCGTAGACCCTTTCGCAGTGGACTACAAGTAAACTGAGTAAATAATTAGAATTGAATTATTTATTGCGAATGGATGTAACACAATTGTTATTTACTTAACGAAACTTTTACCCTTTATATATCAACCAATATACAAAGGGTATAATTACCCATGGGTAATATGATAAAGAAACTAACCAATTTTGATTAATATTTATTGAAAAGCGAGAATTCAACTCGTTAAACTCATTGTAAAAAATTCCATATTTAAAATATATAAAAATATTTAATCAAGACGTTCCGGCTTTTAATCACAAAAACATTAATTGAAATCAAATATTTGCGATTAATTAATTTCAGCGAAACCGTAACGATGGATTCTAAAAATCCACTCTTCATTATTTCTCTAACGAAGTTTATATTAAAAAGAAAATGAGAAAATAATATAAGAAAGGTCAGGACTGCATCCCAGCGGCCTTGTGAAAGTTGCAATAGAGGATAACTTC